>NC_139220.1:212057757-213269841 GCF_055691185.1 Crinia signifera
ATGGGCATCAAGGTGTGTGGCATATTGTGTAATGGGCATCATGGTGAGTGGCATAATGTGTAATGGGCATCATGGTGTAATGGGCCTTCATGTTTATATGTCACTGTGCGGCCTTTTGACAAGCAACTTAAGCGTGGAAGGACAACAACCATTCCTGCGGTAACCAATGTCTGGTCATGCAGGTTGCAAAAGTGAGATGTCAGGTAATTTTTTTCCTGCTAGTTCACACTCTTATAATTAGACCACACCCCATTTTGGGAGTGCGCGCCATAGGCTCGCGCAATTTCTTAAATACCAAATTATGTATGGGAGGGGGCTGCATTTTTATTCTGTTCGTACTGGGACCCTAATTGTTTAGAAATAGCCCTGGTACAGACTATATATTGGGGGCAGGGTTTATGTGTATGGGCAGCTGTACCAACTATCTATGTGGGGGCTGTGCTGTCTATCTATTAAGAGCTGTGCTAAATACCACAGTAGAGCTTAGTGGCCCTCGGGCTTCGTTGAATTTTTTAATGTGGCCCACACTGTCTTAAAGGTTGAAGACCCCTGCTTTAAGGTGAGAATAGGTGAACATGTCCGCAACATTAAAAAAGGCCTAGAAGTACATGCACTTTCTTCCCACTTTAAGTCGGTTCACAATTGTGATGTAAGCTGTATAAAGAATTTTTATATATTAAAGAAGGTAGAACAAAACCGGAGGGGGGGGGAGATATAAGCTCTAGACTGGCAAAAAATGAAATGTCGATGATTTTTTTATTCAACACTTTGCTACCAGAAGGTCTTAACAAAGATTTTGAGCTTAAATGGTTCATGTAACCCAAATCCTCCTGTATATATCTTTTGCACATCTTTCAAAAAAGCAGTTTAATAATTTTAACTGCATATTTTATCAGTATTTTAAAACATATTTTTAAATTCATTTTTATTGCATTTGTATTATATTTCATGCATTTCAAATAGTCATACTAATACCTCCCCTTTTTGTTTTATTTTTCTTGCTCTGGCACTTTAAATGAGGAAACGGGATATTATAACTAAAATCCAACAAGGTGATGCGGGGCTTGGAACATACACAGCATTTCCAAGATAAGTTCCTGACATATGAAACGCATTACGGGACTTGGAACGCAAATAACCTCTCTGATACAAGCTCCCGGCATCTGGAACGCAACACGGAACCGGAAGTACGTAAGATGGAACGAAAACATCACTTCCGGTATCGCGTCAACTAGGAACCCGGAAGTAGCGGTATTTTACCGCGAGTCCAAAAGAAGAAAAGAAACGGACTCTGTATGTTCTCCATAATGTAATGTAATGTGCTAGGAATACTCCATGTCTGGCATTAGGTATAATGTATAGGGGTGTAAATAGAGGTATTAGATGAAGGTCTCCATATGCCTTGATAAAGAAACAGTGTGTTACGAAACGAGTTGGCTATTGGAGGGAGCAGCTTTTATGTATATGTTTTTAGAGTGAATAAAACTGTATTGCACCATCCAGTTTTCTTCTTCTCCTTATGGGTCAAGATACAAGCTTGATGTACCGGTGACGTGACCGCCCCCTTGCAAAACGCTAATGTCTACAAAATTAGTAGACATATAAAAAGGGTACGAGTCAAATCACAAAAAACCTGCGAATATTTATATTCAAATTGTGTATAAAAACTGTATCACACTATTGTACCCCTTTTTCTCTTTATTTTGGGTAACCATCTGAGAGGAAAAGGATTTTACCTTTACCAGCGCTTAGGGGATACATTGGTAAATTATTTTCAGATTCAAAGTCCATTTCACAGCCAAAATCAAATCATCAACACCAGGGACAGAATTATCCATATCACTCCTCTGGTCCCATGACTCTTCCTCCTCGCATTCTCCCTCTTCCTCTGATTCCCTGTAAAGGACATGTGAGGAAGCTATGGGCATTCTAAAGGCCATCTCCAGCTCCTTTGAAAATTGCTCCATAATGGTGTTAAGCCTGTTAATACCCTGAGCAGTATCCTGCATAATTTGTAAAAACGCAGGCTCCGTTTGGAATAGAGCCAGAAAACTGTTGAGAAGATGACAATGGTCTAGGGCAGGCATTCCCAACCACGGTCCTCAAGGCACACCAACAGTGCAGGTTTTGTAGATATCCAGGCTTGAGCACAGGTGACTTAATTAGTATCTGAGGGATTCTGAATAAACCATCTGTGCTGAAGCCTGGATATCACTAAAACCTGCACTGTTGGTGTGCCTTGAGGACCGTGGTTGGGAATGCCTGGTCTAGGGTAAACAACCAGCTCATCCCTCTGCTTATTTAAAACATGCACCAAAGCAGTAACCGACCTACCTAGGGCCGCAGCCCACTGAGGTTCTTCTGAGCTTGTGCTCCCCTGGGTACAGCTGCACATACAGAGAAAATATCCCCTTGGGTCATCTGTTCAGGGGTTAAATCAAGCCCACATAATTTACAATTGCTCAATGTGGAAAGGGCTCCCTCCCCCATGTCAGCAGACTGCACTTCTGTCATGTTAAAAAACACAGTGCAATGTCAGGCGATCAGTACTAAGTCAATGTATGCCAGTACTTATCTGTCTGCTGGTCCGCAGGGGTATCGATAGCCCAGAAGAAATCCAGTCACTCTGCCAGGAAAAAAGCCCTTCAGCTACACAGCCAGTGCTCCCAAAAGGCACCAAACAGGAAGTGCAGGAAGAGACCAAGTCCCTGCTACAGGGGGGTCTGTGGCTTTTGGCGCAAATCACCTCCTGTAACCGCTCCTGCTGTGATATCTCCTCTCCCAAGTGACTCACCTTGGCTGGGGACCGCTTGGAATCGCCCTCCTTCGGGCTCCTGTGACAAGCTGCGATCTCCTCAGGAGTTCAGCTTGTAAACCACTTCCATGATCGTGGTCGCCATCGCGGAGGGTGCCTCCACCCATGATCCTTCCCTGCGGGGAGCCGGCTCAGGGGTCCCCCACGAAAGTTATTTTGCGAAGAAGTTATAAGCGCTGTGCAGAGAGACCAGACAGTGTCTCTCTGCACACAGCATGCTGACAGGATGCGTTTCTGTTAGCCCCGCTGTGCTATCAGTGTTAAGATTCCTGTAGAATCCTCAAACTGCGCCTACCTAACTAAGTGTAAAAATTTATAAAACAACAAACACCTAGCTAACTCTATAATGGCTGCTCCAGCGGCCCTGTTCAGCATAGCACTCACTCCTGTGGGCACCTAAAACGATGAAAGTGGAGCATGATGGGATGAGGAAGGGAGGAGCCTACCTCTCTGAAAGGTTTAGCATAGGTGCCTGGCTCCAAAGGACCCTCCTACATCCCAATGTGAAGCTGTGTCACCAGGATAATTGAAAGAGAAACATACTCCCTCGTTATAATACCTTGCAACCAGGAATCCAGAGTTGTCTGCAACCACTTGTCCCAAAAGCACCGAAGCCGGCTCCCTATCACAGGCTTCTTCAGATAGGAACCTAAAGCAGCGTGCTGCCCAAGTCTGCTTGCACTTGGCCTTACTTACTCTGGTTCTATGAGGATAGTTGAAATCTATGTCTACCTTAGGACTGACATTAGGACTTGATGAAGAGAGAAGGGCTGACTTTGAGGCAGCAATAATTTTGTCCAATTTGGGGCCAAAAAGTACCTCACCATTAAATGGAAGGGAGTGTAAGGCTTTCTGGGAAGCAATACTGATCTTGCCACATAGTTTTCCCTAGCACAATAGCAGAAACTGAGACCCTGGCAGCGAGGATACTAGAGTCAATGGTGGCTTTGCTGAAATAAGTTGCAGTATCCCTTATATTATC
This sequence comes from Crinia signifera, assembly GCF_055691185.1. Taxonomy (NCBI): domain Eukaryota; kingdom Metazoa; phylum Chordata; class Amphibia; order Anura; family Myobatrachidae; genus Crinia; species Crinia signifera. Next base: position 212,061,555 of record NC_139220.1, read on the forward strand.
CACAGTGGAAAATACTTGTGAGCAATGAACCCTAGATTTATGGCCACCCCCTGGAGGACCTTTCTAAGTCTTTAGTCACCCATGCTGAGGTAAAAACAGAGCAAAGGGCAGTACCTGCTGTCTATAGAATTTAGAAGAACAGGTAGGAGAAAAAGGGACACTTTTTGTGGGGCATTCTTAAATATGTGTTAATTCAATTAATAAAAATTAACATTTATTTAATAATGCTACATAAAAGTGGTAGTACGGTATCGCATATTTTGTAAGAAAATGAATCCAAGATGTGTTATGCAGTGAGTATACCCAGTTATACAGTGAGCTTTTTATAAATATACTCAATTCTCTGCGCTGGGATTTAATCAACGTGTGAGATAATCAAAATGTCACATTTAAACAGGTCAATTCCCTAATTTTGCTGAGAGCAGAAGTGTTTATTCTTCCTTGTCCTTTTCTGAGCCTAAACCTAGCCAATTCCTCTAATCAGTCATTACTCAGACGTCGGAATCCCGACTGCACAGCGTGGGGTGCGCAATTAAGCCCCTTGAGGGCACGGTGGCGAGCTGCGCTCGCCACCTATTTTATTCTCCCTCTATGGGGGTCGTGGACCCCCACGAGGGAGCAGTCGGGATTCCGACGTCGGAGGAATGACTGTTGGGGAGCCGTCCGTCACCCGAGTCCGCTTCAAGTCTGCATGCCTCGGAGACAGCAGAGAGCTGGTTCTAGGAATTGAAGGTCAGACTGCACAATAGACAGGAATATTACCCAGGGCTAACACAGGGTTCTAACACTCAGTCCGACAAGAAATATCTCTATCTTGTATGTGTCTCCTTATCAATAAAATAAAAAATGTAAACCACATGTGGATTATTTTATGGGAACATGCTTTTTTTGTTCTGGATTGCCATTAGAGACAGCACCTATTTTCCTTCTTTACAGAACCTCAGGCAAATAGGACAGATACTGCAATTATAGAAATACTTTATTGTTACTTAAGTATCCCTAATGTAGATACATAGTTTAGACCTCTGCATCATTACCTTGTTACTGACTGTAAACCTTCTATATGCATACGTCTATGTTTCTTTTACTGTACCTTGGAATGATATCAAGAAATGTTCTATGCCAGTGCATCTGAAAAATTGTTTAAGGTCCCAGGGGAACAGATATTTCCAACAGAATAACCAATATTATACTAATAGGAAGACTTAATAGTCCTGCTACTGTTTGTTTTGTTAGTCTCCATTATTTTAGGGAATTGACCTCTTTAAATGTGAAAAATGTTGATTATTATCTCACACCTTTATTAAATCTCAGCGCAGAGAATTGAGTATATGTATAAAAAGCTCACTGTATAACTGGGTATACTGCATAACACATCTTTGATAAATTCTTACAAAATATGTGATACCGTCCTACCACTTTTATGTTGCATTATTAAATAAATGTTAAGTTTTATTTATTGAATTAACACATATTTAATAGTCCTCTTTTATTCTACCTGTTCTTCTATTTATATTGGACTCGGTAACACCACCAACTTTAAATTCCTTTTCTACATTTTGGATAACACTTGCAAGCAAGTTGGTACAAAGTTACCTAGGCCAAAACCTACCACACTGTGGATAAGCCAAACTTGACTTAACCCACACGTGGTGGGTCCACCTTGTGCGGAATCCAAACCCCAATCTCCCTATATCTATCGATTTTAGTAAAAGATCTTATTTTCCTGTCTGTGGTATCACTCAGAAAACCTTTATTGTGAATGAGTTAGAGTAGTAGCCTTAACCAAGTGGGTAATGTCCCTCTCAGGAGAACGTGGATAAAAAGCAAACCTGTACTTTCAAACCTGGCACCACCAGTTCTCCACCATAAGATTTTCCAACTGCATGGAAGAGGATAGGTTACTGGTTACGTCTTACATTTAAACAGGACCAGGAATATAATCAGGACTTAAGCTCATATTTTTTTTCAGTCTTTTGAGGTAATGAAATTGACCAAGTCTAAACCTGGACCACATAGTCCTCTCCATGCTGGGTCTGAATTTTGATTGAGTCCTATTTGGCAGAGTAAAAGTGGTTGGGCACCAATGATTTGAGGATGGAGATACCAAAGAAATTTGGGTTCACTAGATAGCTATAAAGCTCCAGATGCCCCACTGTGTACACACGGTTATTTATCGCTGGCAATATGGTCGCTGAGCGACCGTATTGCCAGCGGTTGGAGTGTGCAGCAGCGATAAATCGCCGGGTGCGCACTCCAGTTTTCAGCCCCCCTAATGGTTGCTGGTCGGAGGAGCATGCTCCTCCGACCAGCTACTTCCCCTGCCTCTTCTCCTGGCAGTGTGTCATTTTCATCAGCGACCATCTCTGGTCGCTGATGAAAATGGGACACTGAGCAATATGATTGCTGAGCAATATATTGCTACCAATATATTGCCAGCGATCATATTGCTCCATGTGTATGCCCCTTAAGAGGCTGGGGTTAATAATTGGATACTAAATGGAGAGTACTGCTATTTGACAAAACGAGAGCAGTGTGCTAAATAAAGGGTACTTGTGTAAGATCTGGGCGCCCAATTTTTTGATTGTATGCCTTAACTTAAGGCATACAATCAGATGCGATGGACGTGATTTTTACATAGGATCCAATGTTAAATGGTCCCTGAGACCCGATTTTACATTGGGTCCAATGTAAAATGCCCCCCAGACCCCATTTTTTATTGTATACCCACCCTGTTCATACCCCCACTATCCAAGTGGGTATGGGGTTGTTATATATTATATATATATATATATATATATATATATATATATATATATATATATATATATATATATATATATATATATATATATATATATATATTCAATAAATCTGGGACTGTTTCCTTCTCTAATTATGTGGCTGTTAAACCAATTCCATAATTGAGAGGAAACAATGGAGACTCGCTGACAGTATAAGCATCTAGTTTTTAAGCATAACGTGACATTTTTAGTAAGAAAAAAAATATATCTATATGTCAGGAGCCTCTATTCTAATGAATAATAGGGGGTTATTCTGGTTCACTCGCAAAGGCAAATTACTTCTCAAATGGACAAAACCATGTGCACTGCTGGGGGGGGGGGGGGCAGATGTAACATGAGCGAGCATTAGAGTGCAGAGAGAATTCGATTTGGGTGAGTTATTTTGTTTCTGTGCAGGGAAAATACTGAGTGCTTTATTTTTACACTGCAACATAGATCTCACTTTGACATAAAACCCAACCCAAATCTAATGCTTTCTTCACAAGTTACATCTGCTCCACTTGCAGTGCACATGGTTTTGTCCATTTAAGAAGGAATTTGCCTTTGCCAGTGAACCAGAATAAGGGCCAATGTGTGTAGCTGTGTTACAAAGTTGCAACGTGGTGATAAATTGTTCCAGAATTGTTATAGTTACAGTTGCAATGTCTGCCTGCTAATTATCTGATGTTAACCACAATTAGAACTGTGGATGATATTGAAGATGCTAGATTGCTGCAGGAAGGCTATTGCAGATGCAGGTTAATTATATTCTGACACCGGGGACACTGCTGGCAGGGCGGTGTAATAATACACTGTCCAGTAGACTTTAATATAGATGTGAAGCTCTTAGAGAATTGTCATTGTTGATGCACTGCCAGGGCCATTGCTTAAGTAAATACTGTACCAAGATCTTAACCCTTTAATACCCAAGCAGTTGTGGATGTTTTATACATATAACTCGATGTATACAAACCAGTTAATCCTGAATAGATTAGAGAAGGAAACCATCCCAGGTTTAAAGAAATATTGAATAAATACAAGATACACTAATCTGCTATAGGCATACTGAATTTACAACAAGGAGGACTATAGTAGGCACACGGCAGACCCGCACATACTTTTTTTATCATGCACTAAATTCACTTTGTTTTGTATAGGTTTTGCAGTTTTAACATCAGTGTATTAAAAAGTTATATTTTACAGTTCCTTTGGTTTTTTCTTTGGTGCACCACACCTTGACAAAGTGCCTACTGTCCTGTCCTAATACTTAAACTATTTGAAGGGCTGCCCTTCAGGAATTGTGGGACCATGGACTGCCAAAACAGGCAGGACCCCTTTCTATCTCTCCAGTCAGCCCCTCATCCTTCTGCGCTTATATCCAGTAATGTAGATCGCTCTGCAAAATCGCACAGCTATGTGTGCTGAGCGATCTGTCAGGACCAGTGTTCTACGGTGAGAACACTGGGCCTGACCGGCAATTAAATTTCCCAGCATGCTGGATCTTAATGTCAGACGATAGCGATACGTGGGACGTGCATCGCTATGGCCCCTACACACGTAGTAATGTAGGAGCATTTTCTAAGCGATCTAGTGAGATTGCTTACAAAATGCCCTGAAATCGGCCCATGTGTAGGCCCACATTACCTTATCTTGTGTATTCTGGCTATGGCTGTATTTGAGAAATAGCTGGCTCCTCTGTCTGACTGTGGTGCACATGACATGAGGTCACACGCACCTTGTTTTAGAAAAAATAAAAAAACACATTTATTGTACTGTACTAACTAGCACCAGTGGCTACCTGGCCCTGGACATCAGTCACCACACACTACATAGATAGTTCCATCCATTTAGCCAGGGGCAGGCTCTCCTTTCTGCCCCGGCCTGGGGTCCCGGCAACCCCCCTGATGGTAGCCCTATCTGTACTTAAAATGTAGCACAATAAAAAATAAATAAAAAAAACAGTAAAGCAATATTGAGCTGTGGACACCAATGTCAAAACAAAATATATTTTATTAAACCCTTAGAATGCACATATTTTTAACTATTTCTTCTATATATTTGATTATAAAAACAAACCACATTTTCAGTTAAAGGAGTTCCATTACCGTATAAAATTGCACATACAAAAAGTCAGATATCTAATTCCAAAAGATCCACATTTTAAAACGCTCAGGTAAATTGTCATAATTGTATAACATTCAGCGTACAGCTCAGTGTGCTCTCAGTAACAAGCTTGCAGGGGTGACTCTTTTAGGATGCCTGTTCCATCACACGTGCGCAGCTAAGGATATAAAGTTATACTGTTAGCATTGTAGCGTTATAGTATGTGCCAGTTTACATTTATTTGAAAAGAATCCACTGTGGATTTTCTGTAATTCACCACTCACCAGATTTTCTCTTTGTCCTCGGTTTTATCTTTGGAGAGTTCTGTGGAAGGAGGCTTGTGTTGGATCTAAGCATTCGGGGTTTAGGAGTAATGGTATCCGCTGTCTGTGCGAGTACAGCTTTGCCTCTTCTTGGAGTATTTGGTGCTAAGCCTCGCTGGGATGGTCTCCTACTGATGTTCTCTTCCGTATCTTCTCCTGCATTCTTGCCTCTCTGTACACGCTTTGCTCTCTCTTGCTTTTGAATGGTTTTCTTTTCTTCCACAATATTTTGGGATTTCTTTCCCACTCTCTTTCCTGTGGTTTCTTCTTCTTTTGATTCAACCTTCACTTTTTGCTTCCTCTCTTTTTTCACAGGTATTGCTTTCTCACTGGTTGCTTTTCTTTTGGATGCTGTCTTCTCGACCTAATTAATCAAAATCATCATAAATAATGCATCTCTTCCACCACACTGAATTAAAACTTAATTCATAAAATCTGTAAAATCTATTTTTAGAAAGACGGTTGTGAAGTGCAAGTCTGTGATAACAAGGAACTGCAATGGCAGGGTGACCAACAAGTGTTTCTACAGCATGGCACTTAGCTACATCTTGTAACCGGATGTTACATTTAACAGCTTGCATCTGTTATTCGCAGTGCAAGGAAAAATACACAAAGCCTACATGAAATCAAGATTCATGATTGTTCAAGTTAGGTTACAGTTCTTCGTTGAATATGGGTGATCTGTGGGAATACTCCTTTGCATATAGAGCAAAAAAAAAACATCCCTCCCCTTCGATCACCAATTACATAGGACACTACCGAAAGCATTTTTCAGTTTTTGAAATGTTACAGTATGCCATATTGTGCTGCCATACTACACTGACACAAGAGCAAGCTACTTCGCTGAGCGTAACTGTTATGTTTTTAAAACTGCAATGATCTGAAATCAAGTGTACGCAAGAACAGGCAATGCAGAGTTTTACGTATTTCAGTCGGATCACCACTTGCAGCTAGGTTTGTACTGGGCCTTCTCCAGTTGACAATGTTCAGGAAGGGCATGTAAATGGAACTGCAGACTATGCAGATTTGCACAAAAGCATAAATATGCCTATTTTCAGACATATCATTTGTACCCCTGATAACAGATATCAATCAAAGCATCAAGTTAGGGCAAGCCAAGCCCCAGAAATGTGCATATTATACATATGAACAAATAAATGTATTAAAGGGCCTGAGTCAAGTAAAGTCGATCTTTTTACAGGGCCCATTTACTAAAAATCACGGGCAGAATATTACTGTATTGCAATATGCGATCCTATCGCGGGGATGTATCATCCATGTGCAGGGACAGGGCTCCAAATGAGCTCATCTCTACCGGGGCACGTCTGCACATGCGCAGTTAGCACTGACCCTCTGCCGGCAGTGAGATCTGTTGCCTTAAGGCTCCAAATGGCTACCGCCATCTCAGAATGGTGGTAGCCCCAGGACCCAAAATGATGCTGCCCAAAGTTGATACACCGGCCAACTTTGCATCCTGATGCAGCCTGCGGCGGTGAAGGAGGGATCAGTGATTCCTGCCAGTGTCCCTCCTGATACATTCATGCGATACTTAATATTTGCAGCTAACCCCCAAAAACAGGGACAGAGAAAACGGACTGGAAATCTCACTTGTTTGAAGACAATTTCAACTGTCTAAAACAAGTTTTCTTTGGAGATTTTTATGTGCTATGCCAATTTTGAAAACCATACTTTTCTATATATTTTCTGTGCTCTACATTGATTTATACAAATTAGATTTTTTGTTTACATTTTAATTAAATGCAGGCAGCGCTGGCCATGGAGTGCAGGGGTGGGGTGCTTAGCACACATAAACAAACTTATGATCATGTATGCAATATATGTGCTAGATCAGTGGTTCTCAAACTCGGTCCTCAGGACCCCACACAGTTCACATTTTCCAGTTCACTCTGCAGGTGCATTCATTACTCATTGACACATTTGAAAAAGATCCATAGGTAGAGCTAATTATTTCACTTGTGATTCTGTGAGGAGACCTGCAAAACATGCACTGTGTGGGGTCCTGAGGACCGAGTTTGAAAACCTGTGGGTTAGATGGTTTTCCCGGATATCAGCAGCACTATATACAGCAGGCGCCATGCGTTGCTCGGGAATCAGCGTGTTTCACACACTCCTAAGCCCGCCCCCAGGACTACTGGTGATACTAGCCAATGGGAGTCTTCACTGCTGAATGCAAAATATCTTTAATAGATTCATTTTTAACTGTATGAGGGAAATCTCATTTCACAATATACCTTTAAAAAGGTAAATATAGGAGAGCTGATTAAAATTGACATATGATAGATTTCCACATAATGTGCTCACCTACTTGTTTATCTTCATGGATGGGCATTTATACTTTACAATTATAATGCAGTCTCTAATAACATATATTCGGTTATTGTACTACAAACAAACATTTGGCTGTAGTTGAACTACGTAAAATATATATATTTTTTCGAATGAACTGACAGACAATGCACGTGGGTATATTTTCCAAGCTTTACACACCTTGATTGGCTTTGAGTCATTATCCACTGATTTGCGTGGCTTTCTTGCTTTTTTCCCTAAAAGAGAACATTAATTGGTATTTCAGAAAGATACACAGAAGTGATAACTTACATATGGTTGATATAATAAAACGTGTGTACTGGAGATTTATAGAGCAAATTTAGAGCTCAGCAGTGGTTTACTTGCATCTGCCACTATGTGCAGTGGGGTACCCCAGGGATCTGTTCTCGGACCAGTGCTTTTTAATATCTTTATTGGTCATATTGCAAATGGAATTGAGGGTAAAATGTGCCTTTTTGCAGATGACACAAAGGTATGCAACATGGTAGACACACCTTGAGGGGTAAAACAAAATGATTGATGATCTAGGTAGATTAGAAGAATGGTCAAGAGCATGGCAACTACAGTTTAATGCCAAAAAATGCAAAATCATGCACTTGGGTGTCAAAAATCCAAAGACTAAATATAGTATAAATGGCACTATAATGGAAACTACTGAGGAAGAGAGGGATCTAGGTGTCACTATTTCAGGGGACTTAAAAGCAGGTAGGCAATGTAACAAAGAAATGAAGAAGGCAAGTCAGATGCTTGGTTGCATAGGGAGAGGTATCAGCAGTAGTAAGAAAGAAGTAATAATGCCACTGTATAGGTCATTGGTACGACCTCACCTAGAGTATTGTGTTCAGTTCTGGAGGCCATACAGTATCTCCAGAAGGATATAAATTCATTAGAGACTGTACAAAGAAGGGCAACTAAAATGGTGCATGGCCTACATCACAAAACATACCAGGAAAGACTAAAAGATCTTAATATGTATACTTTGGAGCAGAGAAGGGAAAGTTGGGACATGATAGAAACGTTCTAATATGTCAAGGGTTTTAACAAGGTACAGGTGGGAGACATTCTTCACAGGAAGAGGAGCAGCAGAACATGAGGACATGCACTGAAACTAGAGGGAGGAAGATTCAGGGGAAATTTGAGGAAGAATTACTTCACAGAGAGAGTAGTAGATAAGTGGAATAGCCTACCATCAGAGGTGGTAGAGGCAACTACAGTAGTACAATTTAAACATGCTTGGGATAGGCATATTGATATCCTTACAAAAAAATAAGGATCAAATATGGTTTGAGGTAACATGTTTAAAAAAGGGGAAGACTAGATGGGCCAATGGTTCTTATCTGCTGTCAAATTCTATGTTTATATGATTTGGCCGAGGTCCCCCACAGTTAAGGACAAACACCCATATGTGTAATCAGCAATGATGAAAAAAGATAACAATGGCAAACTGTGGAAGTAATATGATTCACCTGGCTGGATATATGTTGCAGTGATCTACATTTTTAGCCATTGTAGGTGTGAAGGACATGGGTGGTAGATTTCTCAAGCTTTAAAAGATGGCCTCTCTCTAGGAAAGCACTGAAACAATGATCAGACACAGATGGGAATTTCAGGGAAGGTGCCCATGGTTTCTACACACAGGGAAAGTGTTTAAATGTGGCCAATAAGGAAAGAATGTGGTTCACCACCTGTGCTCAAATGACTGAACATTAGGTTCCTTTATATTAATGTTGACAAGAACCAAACGGAAACTAATAGCAAAAAGCAAAGCAATAAATGCCAGAACAGATAGGACACCATCTTACCTTTTGGAGCAAGAGGACCTGGATCTCCCTGCATTGGGACAATGGAAATTCCAGAGGTCACACAACAGGACTCTGCTGCCAAATACAGCATTCTCTCCACTACTTACAGCTCTCACTCACCGTACCTGAAACCAGATTGTCCTTCCATTGCTGTCTCTCAATGTTTTCATTCCAGGTACAAAGTAACACTGGAGCCATGTTAGAAAGGCAGAATAATCCTCTGCTTTTCCAGCGTCATAACCTTTACCCTCTAAAGTAAATAATAGATACATTGTATATTGGTTAATTATGAGTCAATGCAATAAATGTGTTTATTATGCTAGGAAAAAAAGAAAAACATTTCTATTGAAGTAATCTATTTCTTAACCTGGCACTGCAAAATCATGTCTTGTTTCTCCACATACCTAACTTTATAACCTCCAAGGGAACCAAATGGCAAAGCTGCAGAAGATCAGGATTTTCTTTCTTGATTTTGATCTTCTTACTGAGGTTGAGATCATCATTCTGCAAAAACAGGACAGAGGTACTCAAGACACAGAATGTGCACTAAGTAAGCTAATTTCACTTATTATTCATAATAGAAGTTGGGAGTGGCTGGTAGATTACTGATATCACATTAAAGAACATGGGTACCGAAACACATTGGGGTGTATTCAATGCGGCCGGCGAGAGGAGGGGGGGGGGGTTTACGGCAAGGATGGCTTGTTTTCGGCCAGGATCGCCGAAAACAAGCCATCCTCGCCATTTAATTACTTTGCTGGCTGCTTGTCCTATTCTATGTTCCTGGGGAGTCCCCGCCTTTAGAGGACGGTGAGGGTCGCAGCTAATGCAGCGGGCCCACTGCATATAGCCACGAGCCTCACCGTTTTGATGACCGCACTTGTGGTTTCCACCTCGCTTTTTAGAAATAGCAATGTGGAAACGGCGAGTGGAATACTGAGGGCGGGCTATGACGGCGAGCAATAGGTACTGCTCACCGTCATAACTCGCCTGATTGGCATTAACTGAACTGTCCCGGTGGTGTGCACCTCAAACCCATTTTTTTGTGACATTTCACTTAGCAATTTTAAAAACACCAAGATTCAATTTGCCTTGATTGATGATCTGGAAAAAAAGAAAATCTGGAAAACAGAGGACGAAGGAACAACACCACAACTGATTACATTGCTGTCATTGAGTATGAATGCTAACACATTCTAACATTATGGTAGAGACTTTAAACAATTAGGAATTGTACACATTGTACACCACACACACACATATATACGTAGAGCACCTCACGCAAGTGGACAGGTACACACAACACATACATAACACCACACACAAAAAATAAATTCATCATAGGTGCTAAATCTCAGGAGTGGATGTGGAATACATTATCACACACAAGCTATCAAGTCCGGAGCGGTGTGTTTCAAACACCACCACCACCACAATGAAATGAAAATTTCATTCTAACATTATGGTGGAGGTTTTAACAAATTACAATCTTGGGCCTTTGGCACAGCAGAAGCCAAAATTTTACAGCTATTTTGCAGATTAAAAAACCCCCAAGGTTTTCCCAGGCAAAGCCAGGCGGGTCAGCTACTAAATTATAATAGTTTTATAGAATACCCCTCATAGATGAGGCATATAACTTGATAAGTAGGATTAACTCACATATTATACTGAAACCTTAATAAACCCAATGTCCATTTGCTGCTAAATCATATACAGAATACATTTTTCTGTAACCTGATCGTGGTGCTTCACAGTTTCCAGGACAGCACGAGCTTGCATAAATGGAGGAATCTGCAATCTGGGAAGAGAAGGGACGGCTGAGGAAATAATGTGGTAGGGCCCAATGCAATAAATTACTCAGTGGCGTAACTACCTATTATGCCCCCCCCCCCCCCCCCCCCCCCGATGGTTGTACCTGCCCAGCCGAATCTGCAGTCACGGTCCCGTCGCCGGCTCCTGCTTCTATAATGAAAATGGACTCTTAGAAAATGGCTGCCCCCATACTGCAGACAGAAAACCGTCTGCAGTAAGGGGGCAGCCATTTTCTAAGAGTCAGTTTTCATTGTAGCAGCAGGAGCCGGTGCTGGGAGACGGGACCATGACGGCAGGCAAGACAGCAGCGGGTAACTATAGCCCCGCAGACCCCCGGCGCCCACATGGTCTCTGCACCTCCCCGCCACCGCGGGGGCTGCGGAACTATAGCTACGCCACTTAAATTACTCACAAAAGAAAAACAGAAAAATACAAAAAAGGATGAAAGTAAAGTATGCAGACAGAGAGAATATTCACATATAAAATCTCATAGAAAGGGACAGCCCTCTCCTGCACATGATTAGCCAGCAGCGGCAAGCTCAGCAGAGAACATCACCAAGGAGGTGAAAAACACTGGACCTCACAGGAAAGGAAAGCAATTTGTCAAATTCTGGCAGCATATTTGTCAGGATCACGATACTAAATTAAATATTCAGTCAGTATTTTTAATTATGATTACTCAGAGCCCTCATATTGTATTCACTAATAAGTGTCCTTTCTACAGTATACAGCAACTAAGTTTGAGGGCAGGCTGAACAAAGCAGGATAGCTTTCCGCTTCTGCACAATGCTCAAAGATATGTTTCCTTTCATACAGCACATTACATAGAGTAATGCCTCCATGGCTATAAGTTTTTTTTTATTTGTGAACACATTTGATCACTTTTTTTGTACATGATAACTTTCTATTAACTTTCCAACATAGTCACCATCCTTTTCCCCACATGTGCGCCAACACTTGACGAGCAGAGCAAACCTTCCGATAAGAAAGCTGGTGGTTGTTGTTGACAGCAGGACCAAACGTCAGCTTTCACCACATCGTCAGAGTTAAAGTGTTGACCCTTAAGGTGCTCTTAAATCTTTGGGAAGAGTGTTGCAGCGCCTGCAGCTCAAGGAGGTTCTGCCACACCAGTCGTACAGCCCCGACCTTGCGCACTGCGTTTTTCATCTCTTCCCAAAGATGAAATGGCACCTTAAGGGTCAACTCTGATGATGAGGAGAAAGCTGCCGTTCGGTTCTGGTGTTGAAAGCAACCACCAGCTTTCTTCTACATACAAGGGGGAAATTTACTAAGCCTAATTCGTAGAAAATAGGCATATTCGTATCCAAAAATATGCCTATTTTATACGTGTTCGTATTTTTGGGATTTACTATACCGAAAATACGTCCACTCATATTCGTATTTATAACACATCCGTATTTGTATTTACAAATATGAATGTATACGCCAACGACAGAATACGAATCACCTTTCAAAAGAATGGTGATTCCTAATTTACTAACCGGCAGTATTTTCAATACGGCCGGTAATTGTCAGCAAATAGCGGGATACGCCCGCTAATTGCCGGTCAAATACACCTGGAAAATAAGCTTCATTTTCCAGGCATATTTGGCTTCAGCCTGCACGGATCTGTGCAGGCTTCAGTGTAAAAAAAAAAAAAAAGAAGGAGCCGGGCCTGGTTCCCAAGATACGGGGGACAAAATGAATAGGGGTCCCCCGTATTTTAAGAGCCAGGCCCAACCAGCCAGCAGGGTAATGCCACAACTGGGGGGAGACTTTATACAAGTCCCCCCCGGCCAAAGCATTAACCCTACCGACCAGTCAGTCTGGCCTGGGGGAGTCCCCCCTCCAGGACTCACCTGGCCAGGCTGAAGCCTGGTGCCATCCCCGGTACCCCTGGGCTGTGGGTACCGGGCTGATAAAGTGTAAAAAAAATAGAAGAAACCATTGGGTTTTGTTGTGGAACGAAGAGTCCCAGCAAGCCTGGAAAGCTTACGGGGACTTGAAGAACCACAAGTCCCAGCATGTAGCCCATTAATGGGCTTGCTGGGACTCTTAGTTCCACAACAAAACCAATAGTTAAATAAAAGCACACTGACACATAATAAAAAGAAAACTTTAATACAAACAGAGCCCATACATAATGATACTTATTTTGAGCTTGTAGGTAGCCCTCAGTCCTGGTCCAGTGTCTGCGTCCAGGTCCGGTGTCCTGTGGAAGCAAATTATACTTACAAGTCTCCTCCGGTGAAGATCACGTCCTCTTCGATCCATGTAGGCTCCAGGGGGACTTGGCAAAAAACAACAACCTGAGTACGCGAACCAAGCCGGACTGAGCAGAAGCCGCACAAGTAGGGATGCCAATCCCGGGGCATTTTTTCAATCCCGGGATCCAGGATTGAAAAATGCTCAATCCCGGGATTGGCATCCTTAGTTTGCTGGCGTGTGCCCGATACCCACCCCCACACCGGCCGACCCGCAGATTTACTTACATTGGCAGGCGGGCGGGCGACCGGGAGTGGAGTGGGTTCTGAGGTGCACGGTGCCGTCGGGCTCGTGCACCTCCTCATCAGCACTGCAGCGGGAGGAAGGCGCAGGTGAAGACGCGGTCGGCCGGCGTCGGTGAAGGAGCGGGCTGGCCGGCGCAGGAGAAGAGGTGGGGGGCGGGCGGCCAGGAGGAGTGACACTGACAGCAGTGTGACCGGCGTGCGTGGCCTGCGCAGCGTGACCATCACGCTGCGCAGGCTGCACACAGGGGTCTGGAACAGCCGGGCAGCGTCTGAGCGAGTGCTCAGACGCTGCCCGGTATTAGACTGCGCATGCGCAGTCTAATACCGAAATCCCGGGATTGGATACTCCAATCCCGGGATTGAAATCCCGGACTTTTTAGGGCCAAATCCCGGGATCCCGCCGATCCCAATCCCGGGATTGGCCACCCTACGCACACGGTCTTTGTTGACATAGTGCGGCTCCGCCCCCGAATAGCGCTATTGGCCAGCTTGCAACCAATTAGGAATTATATACGGCCGCTAATATGAATGGATACGACATCGGGGATTACAAAGCAGTCGTATTTGACTGCCTTGTAAATTTCCGTCCGGAATACGAATTTGCATACGGCTAAAACAGCCGTATGCAGTTGCATTCATTTGTATCAAGAATACGAAAAATCGTATTCTTAGTAAATTTCCCCCAAGGTGTCATGTTACAGTGATCCAATTCAATCACAAGTAATACCTATGTCACAGTACAAAATGTTTTTTTTTTTTGCACATTTTACCCTGGCCACTAGGGAACATATCCTGACAATGATCACTTTTAAACATTTGACTATACTGGAAATATAGATTGTTTCCTACCTAAAAGAAGGACACCAATGACAAGTATCGCTCTATGTGGTGGGTACATATATAACTTTAACATTTTCTCACCTAAATAGTATCTCAGCTCGCAGGTAGTTGCCAATGCCATTGAAGTACTTCTGGTTCAGCAAAGCTTCACAGATAGGTTTGTCAAATGCCTTGTCCGACAAGTTACTCAAAACTCTCTCTCTGGAGTTACATTGAAAAAGACAAAGCAGAGAAAAATAACTAAATCAGAAATCAGTCACACATGCAAATGGATTGAACAATTTAAGATATGCCGATACAAAGATACCCAAACTCACCCATTACAGTCAAGATACAGTCAAAAGGATATCTATGTTTGAGTCCAGATTTGTAAATCAAAGTGACTGAGGTACTAAGTCAGCTGTCATCAAGCATGGATATCCTTAAACCTGCTCTATTATGGCCATTTTCGGAAAACTCTGCTCTGATCTCTTTTTTGCTAGATTCTGTAGGACCAAATTGACGGAGGTATTTATTGCTCACTATAAGATATGCAAAACAAATGATCAGCCGGTTAAACATTGAACCAGATCTTTAACAATATAGTTCAGTGATGTCACCGGGGGTGTTCTAGGGTACAATTGTCCTGGCGCTATAAAGAGAGGGGAGGGCCTGGGCCAGTCTACCTAAAGTACCACAACCGGAACCGTGGCCCTCCAGTATGCCGAGGGTCGCCCGCCGTACACTGCAGCCTCCTTCCCTTGTTAGACGCTGGCCACTTGCTACACACGGAAGCCTCATTTACTTGTCAGCGGAGGGCCATGGGTCGCCTGCTGTCCGCCACTTGCCTCTCAAGCAGCCACAAAGAGAAAGGGACAGAAGCTAGAGGTGCTCCTGTACCTCTAGCATCTGACAGGAGAGCGCCCAACACTACCCGGAAGTGCAGGTTCCAGCAGTGCTGGTGTGCATTGCGCACCCCACCAATGAGAATGTAACACTGCAGTGCGCTCCCAAGGGCAATGAGCAAGTAAGTTCCCCTGGCAATGAGCATGTATTTCCCCCATGGCAATGAGCATGTAACTCACCCTAGGCAACGGGCAAGAAACTCCCCATGGGCAACTAGAATGAAACTCCCCCTGGTAACGAGAATTAACCCCCCCCCCCCCATGCCAATGAACATGAAACTGAAACCCCTAGCAAGGAGCATGTAACCCCCAGGCAACAAAATGTAACCACTGGCAGCGACAAAGAAATTAGTAATGTGAATTGGCACTAATATGTGGCAATTTGTCCCTATTTGGTGTGTGTGTGGGCGTGTATAGGGGGGGGGGGGGGGGGGGGGGAACAACCAATTCCTCTTCTGGCACATGGCACCAAAATGTTTAGTTATGTAACTGCTGCTACTGCGCACATTATTTATATAGGTAGCACTACTACTTCAGCCACTATACACCCTTTTTTTTGCAGCATGGCATAGCGTACCTTTAAAAATTATGTGGAAAGTCTTGTGCCTCCCCCCCTGCTGTCATTTAGGTTTTATTTTATCAAATCAAATTGATCGTGTCATCCATAAGGCTCCAACTAGAGGGGTGCGGCCAAAAGATCTGTGTAGCAATAGGTGATGGTTGGGGGGTTCCTATTTTGTTGGGAGCCAATTAACCTACCAGTATATTATTGGATTGTGAGAGGAAATGGGAGTACCCAGAGGAAACCCACACAAGCACGAGGAGAATTAAACAAACTCCACACAGTTCAGGCCATGTCGGGAATCAAACCCATGACCTCAACACTGTGAGGCAGTAATGCTAACCATGTTGGAATAAGCTTATAGGTGCAATAAAAGCGATTGTGCTCGTTACAGGTCCCATCACCTTGTGAAATGTCTGACTGTATAATAGTACATACAGTGTGTCAATAAAGGGATTTTTGTAAGAACTTACCGTTCGAATCCCTTTCTCTGATATGGTCCTGGTGACACAGCTCAACACTGGGATGTAGGAGGGTCCGAAGGAGCCAGGCACCTATCCTAAAGCTTTAGAGGGTAGGCTCCTCCCCTACTGCATCCCTGGACTCTTCAGTTCAACTTTCAAAGCCACTGGAATACATTAACTCAGTACAAACACCTGCACATTATCTGCACATTTTATAACAGAAACTGTTAACTTTTAACCATTTTAACATGAACATCATGAAATTCTGGCATACTTACTGAGCGTAAGGGAGGGATCGCTGTGTCACCAGGACCATATCAGAGAAAGGGATTCGAACGGTAAGTTCTTACAAAAATCCCTTTTTCTCTTTCAATGGTCCTGGTGACACAGCTCAACACTGGGACGTTCCAGAGCCGGTCCTTTGGGAGGGTACGCTCAGGTCTGCAGCTCTCAGCACTGCTCGCCCGAATGATGCGTCCTCCGACGCGAACTCATGGAATCTATAGAATTTGGCAAATGTGTGAACAGATGACCAAGTGGCAGCTCTGCAAACCTGCTCTGCTGTGGCCCCATGTCGAACCGCCCAAGAGGTGGCAACTGACCTGGTGGTATGCGCATTTATTTTGGCCGGTACTGGTCTACCCACTTTGGTGTAAGCAAAGGCTATCATAGACCGCAACCACCTAGCAATAGTCTGCTTAGATGCAGGCCAACCAATTTTGTGTACGTCATACAATACCAACAATGTGTCAGTCTTCCTGACACTCTTCACTCTGTCCACATATATGCGTAAGGCACGCACAACATCCAAAGTTCTCAATTTGTCCCTTTTCTTAGAACCCTCTGGGGGTTGAAACACAGGTAGAACAATCTCCTGATTTAAATGGAAGGTAGATACCACCTTCGGTAAAAACTGAGGCACTGTTCTTAAAACAGCCCTGTCATCATGAAAAATTAAGAAGGGAGATTTACATGATAAAGCTCCCAACTCTGAAACTCTTTTAGCAGATGCTACTGCTAACAAAAATACTAGCTTCCACGTAAGAAACTTAAAGTCAGCCGACCTTAAAGATTCAAAAGGTGCCTTTTGAAGGCATTCCAAAACCAGTGATAGATCCCAAGGTGCTACTGGTTGCTTGTATGGAGGCTTCAACCTGGATACTCCTTGTAAAAAAGTTTGAATTTCCGGCAAAATGGCTATCTTTTTCTGGAAATAGATGGACAAGGCCGAGATCTGCACCTTCAGTGACTGAAGGCTTAGGCCCGATGAAAAACCATCTTGTAAGAATTCCATCATTCTTGATAGCTTAAAATGAGATGTATGAGCCTTTCTTCTCTCACACCATCGAATGTAAGTCTTCCAGACTCTATAATAATTTGCCGAAGATACAGCTTTTCTGGCCTTTATCATCGTCTGTACTACTGCGTCAGAAAACCCTTTTCTTTTTAAAATGATGGTTTCAATAGCCAGGCCGTCAAAATCAATCGATCTGAATCCAGGTGATTGAATGGGCCTTGTCTTAGAAGGTCTGGTCTCAGAGGTAGACGTCATGAGTCCACAGACAACCTCTGAAGCCTCGAGTACCAGGATCTCCTTGGCCAATCTGGGGCCACTAAGATCACTGGAACCTTCTGCCCTTGTATTTTCTTCAGAAGTCTCGGTAACATTGGTACAGGTGGGAATGCATAAAGGAGATCTCCCTGCCAGTGAATAGTCATGGCATCCACTGCCTCCGCTAGTGGATCCCTTGTTCTGGCATAGAACCTGGGCACTTGACGGTTGATCCTGGATGCCATCAGGTCCACATCCGGAGTTCCCCACCTCGAAGTGATTTGGTGAAACACCTGAGGGTGTAAGCTCCATTCCCCTTCCTTGAGCTCCTCCCTGCTCAGGAAGTCGGCTTCTATATTCTCTATCCCCGGGATGAATATAGCCGATACAGCTGGAACATTCTGTTCCGCCCATAGGAAGATTCTGGACACCTCCCACATGGCCAATCTGCTGCGTGTACCTCCCTGGTGATTCAGATACGCCACAGCTGTGGCATTGTCGGTCTGAATCCTCAAAGGGAGGTTCTGTAACCTGTCTCCCGCCAAGGAAATCACTTTCCAGACAGCTCTCAGCTCCAAGATGTTGATTGGTAATGCTGATTCCTCTGCCGTCCACAGGCCCTGAAGCCTGAGATCCAGGACTACTGCCCCCCAGCCCCTGAGACTGGCGTCGGTAGTTACTATCAACCAGTCCCAGGTCTGTAATGACCGACCCCACTGAAGGGAATCTATTTCTGTCCACCACTTCAAGGATTCTCGGGTGTCCGAAGACAGCACTATCATCTCGGATTTCATGGTCAAAGTGTTTCCTGACCAGGCTGACAAGATGTTCCATTGGAACCTCCGAGAGTGGAACCTGGCAAATTGAAGCGTCTCGAATGACGCCACCATCTTCCCCAGGAGCTTGAGGCACCTCCATACTGAAATGCTCTGAGCCCTGAGAATCTCCTGGACTAGGGTGACCAGATCCCTGGCCTTTACCTCCGTGAGGAATACCCGATGAAGATGGGTGTCTAGTATGACTCCCAGGAATTGGAGCCTTTGCGACGGTACCAACTGAGATTTTTGCAAATTTAAAATCCAGCCGTGAGCCTGCAAAAAACTGATGGCCTCTGCCAAGTGACTCTGCAGCATGACTGCTGACTCTGCTTTGAACAGGAGATCGTCCAAATAGGGTATGACTGTGATTCCCCTGAGCCTCAGCACCGCCGCCATTACTGACATTATCTTTGTGAATACCCTTGGCGCGGTTGCTAGCCCAAAGGGTAACGCCCGGAATTGTAAATGCAGGTCTCCTATGGCAAACCTCAATAAGGTCTGATGCTCCGGGTGTATAGGAACGTGCAAATATGCGTCCTGGACATCCATGGACGCCAAAAATTCTCCCTGGTCCAGACTCAGGAGTACTGACCGTAGGGACTCCATTTTGAAATGGTCTACCCATAAATGAACATTTAGGGATTTCAAATTTAGTATTGGTCTGAAAGACCCGTCTGGTTTGGGCACCAGGAACAGCGTGGAGTAAAAGCCTTTCTTCCACTCTGCCCTGGGGACTGGTGTAACCACCCCTTTCTCCAAAAGGGAGTGAGCTGCTCTCACAAGAGCTGTACGAAGCCGTGCCTCCTTTGGTAAGGATGTGGGGATGAACCTCTTCGGAGGCGGCCCTCTGTAAGGGATTTTGTAACCCTGTGTTATAATATCTAACACCCAGGCATCCTGGCCTAAAGCAGTCCAAGCGTCCCTGAAGAGTGTGAGACGCCCCCCCACTTTTGTCACTGTCGGGCGAAGCCCCTGACAGTCATGCAGAGGGTTTATCCTCTCCCTTTGTGGCTGGCTTCTTGTGAAAAGAGCCAAATTTTGACTTCTGTGTCTTGCCTCTAGAGGACTGAAACCTTCCCCTGAAAGACTGTCCTCGAAAGGACGCACCACCTCTAGGGGAGGGCCGAAAGGACGGCTTAAAAGCAGAAAATCTTGACATCTGCTTTGCTGAGGAGGCCGGCAGGAATGTACTTTTGCCGCCCGTGGCCTGTTTTATAATCTCCTCTAGCTCGGTACCAAAGAGTACCTTTCCTTTGAAGGCTAATGTTTCCAGAGCCTTCTTGGACTCATTGTCTGCTTCCCAGGCTTTAAGCCAAAGCACTCTCCTGGCATTAATGGAGACTGTGGACACTCTGGTAGCCATTTTAATAGCTTCCTCCTCTGCTTCCACTGCATATTCTGCTGCTGCCTTAATCTTTTCTGCAAGCAGTAATGCACCAGGGTCAGCCTGCAGCACGGTGCATAATTCACCAGCCCACTCTATCATGGCCTTAGAGACCCAGGCTGAAGCAATAAGGGGCCGTAAGGTAAACCCCACCCCTTCAAAGATAGCTTTGAGGTTTCCCTCCAGCTTTTTATCCACAGAATCTTTGAAAGCTGCACCGCCCTGTACTGGTAATACAGTAGCCTTGGACAAACGTGCCACTGAAGCATCCACCACTGGGACCTTTTCCCAGAGCTCCGCATGAGACTCTGGCATGGGGTACAGACTAAGGAATCGCTTAGGCATCTGAAGCCTCTTATCAGGAGTTTTCCAAGCTCCTTCTAATAATTCCTGTAACCCCTCATCTGAAGGAAAAGTAACAGCCTCCTTCCGCTGTCGCTTAAAAACACCCTTAACAGGAGTCTTATCCTCCACAGTCAGCTTTAAAGCCTGCTTCACAGCTACAATGAGATCCTCTATACCAGCAGCAGAGTTCTCTTCCAAATCATCACCCTGATCCCAGGGGATGTCAGTATACTCTCCTTCCTCTTCATCTACCACAGTAGTTAAAGCATAAGACCTTCTAGGGGTCCCTGCCACATCATCCATTTTGTCCAGCATTTCACTGAACCTGTTAATCCCTTTTGCAGTATCCTGCATCACCTGAATCAGTGCAGGATCTGCCTGGGTAAGAGGCAAGGAGCCAGACGACTGCTGAGATGATGGCATAGGTCTCTGTGATTCTACCAGCCCATCACTCTGCCTGTCCAAAAGCTGCACCAAAGCGTTTACTGACCTGCCTAGGGCCCTGGCCCACGCAGGTTCCATATGCTCTGCCCTATGGGGATCGCTGCCCATGGGTCTCACATCAGCGCAAGTAATACATAAGCCCCCCTTGGCCATCTGCTCAGGGACAAACTTTTGTGTGCAAACATTGCACGCGCTCAGTGCATTAAGGGCTCCCTCCCCCAAAACCACAGCCTGATGCTCAGACATGATGCAAGTGATAATTGTATATCTATCAGTATACACAGTGCAAACAATTGTACAAGCGCTTATACAAAGTCAATGCACCCAGTCACTTAGCTGTCTGTAGGTTTCTCTGCGGGGAAGCGATGCCCAGGAAATCCAAGTCACTCTGCCAGGATCAATTCGCCAGCTCAGCTCCGCTGCAAGCGTTCTGAAAGGCGCCAAAGTCAGAGTGAAGGAAGAGACCAAAGTCCCTGCTGCTGCGGGGTCCGTGACCTTTTGGCGCCAACCACCCCCAGCTAGCCGCTCCTTAGGTAGGATTTCCTTGTTCCAGTGTCTCCCCCTCAAATGGGGACCACTTGGAACATGCCTGTCACAGCGCTGCTGTCCTCTCAGTCAGGAGCTCAGCGTGTAAGCTCCGCATAAAATGGCCGCCGCCATCACGGAGCGCCTGTCCCCCATGATCCCCACCTAACTGTGGAGCCGGTTTCAGGCAGCTCCGGAGCCCAGGCAGCCTCTTAATAGAGGCTATGAGCGCAGCACAGGGAGACCAGACAGCGTCTACCCTGTGCACAGATAGCTGACAGGACGCGCTTCTGTCAGCTCCTGCTGCGCTAGCAGTGTGAGGATTCACTATGAAAATCCTCACACTGTGCCTACCTAGCTAGGGTAATAGTTAATAAAATAATAAAAATCCCCTAACTACTCTAATTCTTCGGCTGCTCCTGCAGCCCTTTAGAATAGCACCCACTCCAGTGGGCACCTAACACGAACTGAAGAGTCCAGGGATGCAGTAGGGGAGGAGCCTACCCTCTAAAGCTTTAGGATAGGTGCCTGGCTCCTTCGGACCCTCCTACATCCCAGTGTTGAGCTGTGTCACCAGGACCATTGAAAGAGAAATACTGTAACTTAAGGCCCCCATACACTACGCCGACTTGTCCTAAGGACAAGTCGGCCTAATGTCGGCCCAAACTTCCCCTGAGCTCCCCCGGCAGCTCCTGATATGATTTGGCACTTGATGTGCCATTTTTTACATGTGATAAATCGGATCGATTTATGACATGTAAATCCGGGGAGCTGTGGGAGAGCAGGGTCTGGGGGAGCTTGCAGGCGGGGGCGTCAGGCTCCGTCTGTAGGAGCGGGGACCAGAGACCGGAGAGCAGGGTCCGGTCCATGTGTGATGAGAGAGGGTAGTCACCTAGCGGCAGGAGAGGTGGCGGGGAGCGGGGTCCAGTCCAGCTGCAGGAGGGGAGAACGTCCAGCTGAGACTAGGTAGCGGCAGCTGCAGGCGGGGAGCACGGAGCGCACGGCGCATAACAGAGTCCGGGTAGCGGCGAGTGGGAGAATAGGAAACATCCTATTCAAAAGACTGGGCGGGCAGGGCGGACGCTGATTGGCTGAGCTCTCAGCCAATCAGCGTCGATTGGCTGAGCTCTCGGCCATCAGCATCCGCCCAGTCTTTTGAATAGGATGTTTCCTATTCTCCTGCTCGCCGCTACCCAGACTCTGTTATTATGCGCCGTGCGCTCCGTGCTCCCCGCCTGCAGCTGCCGCTATATAGTCTCCAGTCCACACACTAGCTCACTACCCCTCCTGCAGCTGGACCGGACCCTGCTCCCCGCCACCTCTCCTGCCGCTAGGTGACAACCCTCTCTCATCAAACATGGACCGGACCCTGCTCTCCGGTCCCCACGCCCACAGACCAGCTCAATGCCGGCTGCACATAAGATTTATCTTATGTGCAGACCGTCCGACATCCAGATCTGATCCGATGCGCACGGGACCGCGCATCGGATCAGATTGGATGTCATACCCTACACGATTTGGGCAATTTCACCCGATTTTTCAGCCCGATCCTCCAGAATCGGGTGAAATCGGGCCCAAATCGTGTAGTGTATGGGGGCCTTTACATGTTATTTTGAATGCATTTAGGGGCAGATTTATTAAGCTTGGAGAAGAGATAAACTGGAGATAAAGCAGAGAAAAGGTAAAAGGAGATAAAGCACAGCCAATCAGCTGTGTTTGAAAAAGACAGTTGGGAGTTGATTGGCTGGTGCTTTATCTCCTTTTACCTTTTCTCCACTTTATCTCCAGATTATCTCTTCTCCAAGCTTAATAAATCTGCCCCAGAATTACTCTGGCATAGGCATGTGCTCTGATGCCATATACAGGGGCACAAGGGTACTCAGTCTGACATATATGCTTTATGACACATCTTAGTATCCCAATAATACAAAGAGATTATGCACCTGAACTTTTCATATTCCATCATCACACACGGCCCGCGATCTGGCTGCCATGGGGCATTATATGCCCAGGTTCCAAAGCGACGTGGGTCCACAAAGCAGAGGACTTGCCGAGGAACATGTTTGGTGTAGAAGCGCAGGTGAGCATGTTTATGCATGTCATCCTCTGCAGTGAACTTGAAACTGCCAGACATTCCAAATCTGAAGACAACATGGGCGACTTCTTCAGCATCGGATAATGGGGTGAGGATCACTTTTATCTCTTTTCCTCGAGACACTGCGCTGATGGTGTATTCTGGGCAGCTGAATGGCACCTCTGCATTTTTGCTAACCTCTGATTTTTCCACCTTGCCCCCAAAGATTTGTCCAGCACATACTCTGTTAATAAAGAGACTGGCAAGATGGAGTTCTGGTCCCTCTGGCATTTCTGAAAAAATGTGGGAACAAAAATGTATTTAATCTGAATCTATAAAAAGGAATAATGCAATGACTCTTGCTGAAACCTTCATGTGTTTTATTTTAAAGACAATATATAGATATAACTGCTTAAACAATGCATCTTTTATGGAATAGAATAAAGGTTAAACTAATATATGAATAGGCAAGTTAAGAAACAGGGTATAATGTGTACTAAGCCTTAGAATGGGGTACAATTGAGAGAGATAGATAAATTCCCAGCCAACTGGTTCCTGCTGCGCTTAGTAAATAAACCTCAGAAGCTTTTTCCAGTTTATTTTGCCCAAGGCTTAGGGCTATTTCACACGCTCAGGCTCCTGCCGGACGGCGAAACCCAGCACGGCCAGGAAGCCATGCCGCACACAGCAGTTTACAATAGTGGGGTAGGCTACAGCCCGGCAGCCGACCCTTCCAGTGGTGGGATCCGGCTGAAACCGGACGGCCGGGCCGTCCCGTGTGAATGGATACAATTGTGTCCATTATTAACTAATATATGCGGCATGGCTTTTCGCCGTGCGGGGTTTCGCCGCCCGGCATGAGCCGTACAGTGTGAAATGAGCCTTAGGGTGGGCACACATCTAATCGGCTCATGTGTGTATGCACAATCCTGCGGTTCCCAAGTGACATTTTATGTTTGGCTGTGGCGCACGATCAATCAGATATCTTTCCATTGCTCATTACATGTGTACGGACAATCTCGCATGGTACAGGCTGAAAGGAGATCAGTCCGATCAAAGTTCTTATGTGTAGTAGGCCTTAATACATATTCTCCATAGATCCTTAAAAGAAAGTGTTCCAGCCCTTACCTTATCCTAAAATAATGGTGGTCATAACATATTGGTTTGGATCACTATACCATTTAATGCGGATCCTCAATTATTTGTTTATAGCAAACCAATCAATTATATTTTTATATAAAAGATATAAATATTTTGGATCTATGTTTCTCTCTCCACAAAAAAACTAAATTAGAAATGTGCTGTTCCAACATTTAGGGAAACTTGTTCCACACTGGTGCCTGAGGCCCTAATTTATCATATCTCCCTCTGGAAAATAAGGTAAAAAGACCCAAACTAAAGAAGCATACAAGACATATAATTATAAAATATAAAAAAAATATTGTTTCCTCGCTAATTTACAGGTATAACGCACCACATTTGCAATGCACCCAGTTACTTTTATGGTGTGTACACACAGGTACAATAAAATTTGCATGCAGATCGCAAAGGTTTTTTACCTTGTGATCCCAATGCGCGCTCCCAGGACAGCACAAATCAAAACCCAGTTAGACAGGCAGCAATGACCATATAGTGCAGATCTGCACTATATCGTCCAAATTGCATGCATGTTGGGTGGCTTGCCGTGCGATTCAATCACATCAGGATCGAATAAAAAGCCTAATCCACCGTGTGTACACACCATTAGAGTATTAGAGTGTTGCATTCAATTTCTGTACACTTGTCTACTACTGTATATTAGTCCTTTAATAGAAGGAGCTCTTTAACATATTACTTGTCCTGTAAACTAGATACACAAATGTATCATTAGGGGAGTATTTATTAAAGCACTAACCAATCAAATTTGATTTTAGTTACGATGTGGAGATTTGACATTGTGATAGTCAGTACTCTTTATGAATGACAAATAGTGTCCCAGAGAATGAGCTCCTGTCATTTTTCTAACACGATTGATTAGGGCCCTATTAATTTCCATGCTTTGATAAATACTCCCGTAAAAATGTCAGCCACTAGTAAAGAAATATTAAAGTTGTTTAAAGTCAATGTCTTTAATGGACTTTCTCCAACATTTCACATTGACAAAAAGTATCTAGGAAATGTATGATCAGCTCAGACGTGTAATTCTGGGAGGCAATGGAGTCATCTGCCATCGGGCTCCTGCTCCCAAGAGGGCACCTCTTCTCCCCCAATGAATTCGAAACAGTTAACTGAAAGCCGTCATATCGCTTTTGTAATTGACTACCCCTCCTAGCAGGACCATAGACGTCACACCGGGCCATTTTCCGGTGGGCCGGGCCATATCTGGCCACTTTACCCCCTGGCTGGGTGGAGGAAAATGCTACCACAGCGGTTAACGGCGGCGGACTCACCGACTCCTGCCTGCCCAAACTAAATATGGCCATGACCGCGGGTCGATCTTGGGCGACGTTATCAGAACACAGTGGGCGGACTTGCTGATGCCGGGTAAGTGGCGTTAACCAACCCCTAACCCCCCAGCTGCTTCAAGATTTTTGCCCCTGCCTGTATTAGACATACATACAGGGGCGGATTGGCCCAGCGGGAAACCTGGCCATTTTCCGGTGGGCCGGCCCAAAACGCAGTAAAAACGGGCCGGCTGCGCTGACCCTGCACTGTTTGGGCACTTTGCCCACATCCAAGATGGCCACGGGAGGGCTGTTGCGCATGCGCGATAGCGCAAAGCACCTCCCGTGGTACTTTGTGTGCGGCATCAGCGCAGGCTCCCACTGCTCCCATTCCCCACCTGGAGGCAGCAGAGCAGGCCCCCCCGCACAGCAAACACTGCCCGCCACCTCGCTCCCCCCGGCATTACAGCAACGCTACCCCCTTCCCCCCCCCCCCCGGGCAGCCTCCGACAGCACCCCAACGCCAATTTAATCTCCATACTGCTTGCCACTGCAGTATTATGTTCTAATTGCCCCCCCCCCCCCCCACAATGGTAATGTGAAGCTACCATTTAGAATTTTCTCTTCCTGGGGTATTTAGCAGCACCGACTGGGTAACTGCATTATAAGGAGGTACTGTTTCATACCCTCCAACATGACTCATTCCATTAGGTATCAAATGCATACCTCCCAACTTTTGAAGTTGGGAGGTCGGGTCGCCGCTCGTCGTAGTATAACTTCAGCCTCGTCGCTTCTTAGGAGGCACTGGCAATTCCCCCCCCACACACACACCAACCAACCCCCCCCCCCCCCCCCACCGCCCGCCCGTCTGTCCGTACTTACCGCTCGCTGGCTCTGCAGGACTTCATGCTCCACTCAGACGCGCAGAGATGGCAGCTGCTGGATAGGAAGAGGACGTCACTGTGACCGCCCAGCAGCTTGCGCACATACGCTGGAGGCACAGTGACGTCCTAGAGAGCGTGGGGGCGTGGTTTATATCTCCCAACCGTCTCGGGAAGCCGGGACTGCGGTAAGCAGTACCGGGACGACGGGACATCGGCCGTAAATCGTGAATGTCCCGCCGAATCCGGGACGGTTGGGAGGTATGCAAATGCTCTGCTTCTGGACTTCTTTATTAATTTAGGATTGCCTTCATCTGTGCTGAAACACCGTTATCATCATTTGTTCAACACAGATGACTGCAATTATCAATTAAGATAGAAGTCCAGAAGAAGTTTCTGTAAACTGTAAATACCCAGTTTGTTGTATCACTGTCTCCTTTGTAAAGCGCAGTGGAATATGCTGCCCCGTATAAGAAACGGTTGATAAATATATACATTTTGTACCTAATGGAATTGGTCATGTTGGAGGGTATGCTGTTTAAGTTAGGTCTGAATTAGTAGTCTATTGGAGCTACTGCCAAATCATTAGGAATAGTTCATGATGTATTGCAGTGTTTTTCAACCACTGTGCCGTGGCACACTAGTGTGCCTTGAGCTGTTCTCAAGTGTGCCCCCAGATCTAGAGATGCCCAAACCAGTTTACAGCCACCGCCAGTTCAACTGTTATTTACTAGTCTCTTCTTTTCATTTAAAGGGCCAATGTATTTTATTTGTGTTACCTGTGGGGACCAGTGTGATTGTTTTTTATATGGGGGCAATAGGTTTGGTTTTTTCCTGTGGGGGCCAATGTGTTTTGCCCTGTGGCGATCTCATGGTGTGCCTTGGCAATTTTACAATCTGATTTAGTGTGCCACAAGGTAAAAAGGTTGAAAATCACTGATGTATTGTAAACTTCATCATGGTACACTGGAGGGAGCCAGTGCTATACGGAGGATGTAATGAAGCATGGCAGTAGCATTACATAACACGTAATGGGAAACTATTAATTAGAATAGCTGCAATACCACAAAACATGCCCGGACATCCCACCCAGTAAAGGCAGGGAGGAAAATCCGGCATAACTGATAATGACAGGATACTAGATTTTGAGTAACCCCAAATTGTGTCCCATTACATATAATGTACTGCAAACAATGTGACAACAACCCCCTGCAACTCACCAGGTTGTTACACACTATACGGAGCGGTCACGCAATTGAACTGACTTTAAACTCAAGTTACTATCATTCGCCTAAAGATCCTCCTTACATTAGAATGAAAACATATGTGTGCGTAACTATAATTAGTACAATATAACTTAAGTTAGGCGGCCACCCGCATGCATTCTGCTGGGTGCTTCACACAAGCTGCTGTGTCTAGGTGTGCGGTTATGTAAGAAACAGCGGCTCTGTCCATGCTCCTCCCCTGTCCCGCACACAGCGCCCCCGTACAGACACAGCACGTGTCTCACTCTCTCCCCCCACCTGAGGATGGATGAGGCTCCCGGCTGCCCCGTTATACTGACAGTCACAGCAGCTCACTCACCGTCACCGCGTTCTCTTTAATCTTCCGCTATAAACAAAACGATGATTCTCCCATTGGTTTATTATGGTGTGCGGGTGTGCCACAGTGCCGCCGCTATGCGTGCTGGGATATGTAGTTACTTGTATGAAGTCTTTAGAATGATTTGCCAGGTAGTGGGAAAAGAGTATCCCATGCTACTGCTACTGTAGTTGTCGCCTGACATTTCTGCGGGCAAAGCAACATTTACAGATTTTTCTCAGTTATGTATTTAAAATTGCAGGGTTTATTCCCCCACTGGTTTGTCATGTGCAGCTTATGGTGTCCTATTTATAAAGAATCACATTTATAATCAGATCTGGGTGCACAATTATTGCTCAGAATCGCATTGCAGATATGATTCTTAAGGTGCCCATACACTGTGCGATGATCGCACCTGTAACGGGCTGGATTGCATCGCATACCTCCCAACCATCCTGATAACCCTGGGAACGTCCCGATTTTCGGGGACGTTCACGCGTCCCTCCCGCCACCGGCAGTGTCCCGCCCGGGGGGGGGGGGGAATTGGGGCAGTTGGGAGTCCCATTAGTTGCTGGCGGGCAGAAAATAGACGCTGTGCACATGTGCACAGCATGTATCCCCTGCATCCAGAGAGGCTAGAGGCTTACAGACAGAGTCTCAGGGCCATGCCCCCACAACGTAAAACGGGGGCATGGCCTCGCAGGATGACGCGATTATAGACCACGCCCCCTCCCGTGGCAAGTCACGCCCCCTAATTTCGTGCAAGTGTCCCTCCTCGGACCAGCTGAAAGTTGGGAGGTATGCATCGCAATTGATGCATTCTGCATGCGATGCGATGCGATGAGAAGGCAACATGACCCATGTCAGGAGGGAAAAACTACTCTGCTCCTGGACTTTCCTCTTAATCTATGATTGTCATCACCTGTGTTGAACAGGTTTACTCATACCTCTATCCAGGGCCGTTTTTAGAGTCGGACAAGCCGTGCAGCCGCCCGGGGCGCCGCACGGCTTGTCCGCCTCTGTTTAGCAGCCAGGGCGCCCGCCAGCTTCCCCCACACCGCTGTCCCCCCTGCACGCCCCGTCCGCCGCCCCAAAAAGATGATCTCTCTCTTGGACTTGGAGGGGAGAGGAGCGCATAAGTCTCTCCTTCCCCTCGCTGTGTCACTGGGCTGTTAGCCAATCAGCTCGCGGGCCGGCAGCCAATAAGGAGCCAGCCCGCGAGATATGATTGTCTGACAGCCCAGTCACAGTGAAGGGGAAGGAGAGATGCGCTATGCGCTCCCCTCTCCTCCCCTGGGAAACAGAAGCAGCGGCGGCAACGGGACTCGGAGACCCGGACTCTGCTCTCCCCAGCAGCAGCAACGGTGAGTTGTGCTGCTGCTGGGATATTATCCTCTGGCACTGTGGGGGCATATAGGTCTGGCACTGAGGGGGGCAGATGTGTGGCACTGTGGGGGCATATTTGCCACTGTGGGGGAATATATGTGGCACTGTGGGGGCATATATGTGGCACTGTGGGGGCATATGTGTGGCACTGTGGGCGCATATGTGTGGCACTGTGGAGCATATTTGGCACTGTGGGGGCATATGTGTGGCACTATAGGGGCATATATGTGGCACCGTGGGGGCATATGTGTGGCACTGTAGGGGCATATGTGTGGCACTGTGGGGGCATATGTGTGGCACTGTGGGGGGCATATCTGTGGCACTGTGGGGGCAAAGCTGTCACTGTGGGGGCATATATGGGTGGCACTGTGGGGGCATAGCTCTCACTGTGGGGGCATATATGTGTGGCACTGTGGGGGCATAGCTGTCACTGTGGGGGCATATGTGTGGCACTGTGGGGGCATAGCTGTCACTGTGGGGCATATATGTGTGGCACTGTGGGGACATATGTGTGGCACTGTGGGGGCATATCTGCCACTGTGGGGGCATATATGTATGGCACTGTGGGGGCATATTAGTAAACGGCATCAGTTGTGCGGCAGCGGCGCGTTGGGCATAATGTGTAATAGGCATTACGTTGTGGGGAGTATTGTGTACTTGCCATCATGGTGTGTGGCGTAATATGTAATGTGTAATTGGCATCACGGATAAAAAAGTGTATAATGATTTAAGTAGCCTGTCATTGTTTGGCCTTGATCTGTGAGGCATACTAGGTAACTGTGTGGGGCTTTATATTTTTATGTCACCGTGTGGTCTTCAGCCCGCCAACTTAAGTGCGGGAGGACAATGACAATTCCTGCGGTAACCAATGTCTGGACATGCAGGTTGCAAAAGTGAGATGTAAGGTAATTGTTTTGCTGCTAGACCACGCCCTTATTTTAAGCCACACCCCCTTTAAAAATAAGCCACGCCCCCTATTTCGGCGCGCGCCTTCGGTGCGCGCAATTTATTGTATTTCATGTTATGTATTTGGGGGGGGGGGCGGCGCATTTTTATTTATTTGCCCTGGGAGCTAAATTGTCTAGAAACGGCCCTGCCTCTATCACATTAGAAAATGCAGGGACTCACCCGGAAACAGGGGCGGATTGGTCATTAAATTGAAGTTTCCCGGGAGGCCATTTACATTGAGGCCGAATTGCTGCCGGGACTCGGCCTCTTTACACTTTGTAGTTTGTACAGTCAAGTGCATTTTAGTGGGAGGCGGCAGTACAAGCCCGTGTTCCCATGCGGCCCCGCCTCCTTTGACTGCATAGAGCAGGGGTGGCCAACCTGTGGTTCTCTCCTTAATGAGACGCAGATTGGCCACCCCTGCTCTATCCAGTCAGAGGAGGCGGGGACGCGGGCTTGTGCTGCCGCCTCCCACTGGAATGCACTTGACTGTACAAAGTGTAATGCAGCTCCCCCCACCCTCGGAGTCATCTCAGAAACTGTGGGCAGTGATTGGGCACACTGATCGCCTGGCCGTGGCCCACCTCCCCCCTCTCCATATTTGGAGGACGCCCGGCGTCATCATCCTCCCTGCACAGCGTGCCATCAGCGTGCAAAACTACCCAGTAAGTTACCCGGGGAAGGTGGCCTTGATGGGGGGCAGCCAGGGGTTGTGTTAGGGGGGGGAGGGGAGAATTTTAAACATCTATGGAGCAGCAGGAAATCTGTGGAGGGGTGGGTGGGTGGGTGGAGGGGTGTTGTTGCATATTGTCTACACTATGTTGTGTTGGTGGAGGTAGTGGATGGTTGTATATGAGAGACAGTGTATGTTATGGATATATGCATGTATGTAACGGGATCATGCCGGGCCATTTCCGGGTTGGCCCATTTCACACCAGAAAAGTCCCTGCATCTGGTGTGTGAAGGGGCGGGCAGTGGTGCATGCAGGGGGGTGGGTGTATATGGTTGCACAGAAACCCCCCCCCCATTTTTGCCCAGGAACCTTACATTCCAGGGCTAGTCGCTGGTTGTTCCTGGGCCCAAACCGGGAAATTAGGCTGGTTTAAAAGGGGGTATAATAAGAAAGGTGTTGGCAATCATACATTAAGAGGAATGTCCAGGAGCAGAGCATTGGGTCCCTCCTGGAGAGGGTCATGTTGGGAGGTATGAGGAAGTACAAAAAGTATCTGCAGCACATACTTTTTGTACTGTGCAATGAGATGCCCCCGGGAGCGCGCATCGCACGGTGCAAACGCACTGTGTATGGGCACTTTCACAGGTGGATGATTCATAGCACGGGGATCAGTCATTGGGTTGACAAACATTAGGTAGGCATGCATTGGATTGACCACTGAAGGTTGACATGGCTTAGGTCAACACCTGAAATAGGTGGACATAAACATTATGTGTACACTGGCTAGGTCGATAGTCCAGGGGTTCCTACTTTATGTCTGACTTCTCCAGGAGAGGGCAGGTTCGGATTAAGCCTTCGGGGAGCTCTCCCACTTGTCATTACTGGCCCCAAACTGCACGGGAGAATTACACGGTCACAGAGATCGAAACAAGATGATGAGGGTACTGTCTTGCACATAAAAGTACAGTACAACTTGAGCAGTCCCCGGAGTGCCACTTTATTCTTATTAAGGCTACATAATTAATTTGATTGGAGGCACACGGGGCAGTTTTAACAACACTGGAGGAGTGCCGATCCATTCCTATATATCCTATACATCAGGTGTTAATGTGATGAGCGGGCACACAGGTGTAAGGTATTTGCCATTCTCTCTCACACTATGGGCAGTATTCAATGAGAATTTTGACGATGTGCAGCGAATCCGGTTTAGGATTCGCTGCATATTCGCCACTGCCCGCCGCGTTCTGGAGCCTCGCCGGCTCCAGTATTCAACAAGTCAGGGGCTCACTGCCCCTGACCGGCGAATTTTAACTCCTGCGGCGATGCCGCAGGGAGCCTGAGGACGGCGGCAGGCAGAGAGATGGAAGTCTCCCAGTTGTGGGGGGGGAGGTGGGCTCCCGGGAGCCAGGCAGCACAGCAGTGGCGTAGCTTGTGTAAGGCAGCCCCCGCCACTGCTTGGGGGAGCGGGGGCTGCGTGGGCGCCGGCTCCCACACGGAGAGGCAGGATCTCATTCCGGTGTGTGCTCCCTCCCTGCTGCATCTGTAATACGCCCGGCAGACTTCTTATTTCCAAGACACTGCATGGACCCGGTCACCCCGCGCCAACTCAGTACACAGCGACGAAGGGAATCTTCTCACTGCAGCGCTAAATTTTTCCCGGTGGGGGGGGGGGGGGGCGCGCAATATTTATTGTTACACCACTGCAGCACAGGCTGCCCCCCGGGATAGCCAACAGGGGACCGGGTATTCACTACACCCGATCGTGCATATGTAATAATCGGGTGCAGTGAATATATGAATATCTAATGAGCGGCTCTGCTCCCGGCCCCCTGGTGGCTGCTCTGTGTAAAAAAAAAAAAATTTTTTATTAAATATATATTCATGTGCTTACAGCACATGAATAAAAATAGCATGCCCCTCCTCAGAATAAAATTCCTGATTTTTTTACACCAAATGTAAAAAACAAAACACTTTATTTTAAAAGTTCACATTCCGCCACCATAAAAAGATAGTGATTGCTACTCGGTGAATCATGGCGAGAAAAACCTTGAAATGTATTCGCCATCTGGTCATTGAATAGGGTGATTCACCGTTTTAGTAAAAAAATCGCCTTACAGCACCAAAATAGCACAAAATCGCCATAAAACATGGCGAATCAGCCTCATTGAATACTGCCTATATATATATATCCGGTCTAGCAGGAAGGTCACTTATGCTCCTGAGGACGGTGATAACACATCGAAACGGCCGTCGGGCATCAGTGACCTTCCAGGTGGACCACCATGTGTACACTTGATGGATATGGTAACGCCTGTACATGGACTGTGTAATGCATTTATGGAGTCACTCCATTAAAAATCATGCTTTTTGATACTTTATTTTGGTTGTGCTGGCTTCTAATTCTACGATCTAAACTACATTTATATGGCTGCAACACTTCCCCAGCTGATTTACTTTTGTGTGCTAACTGCTCAAACATCACTCTGTATGTATATATATATATATATACACATATATACACACACACATACACACATACATACATACATACATACATACATACATACACACACACACACACGATATATACTCGAGTATAAGCCTACTTTTTCAGAACATTTTTTATGCTGGAAAAAGCCCCCCTCGGCTTATACTCGAGAGAGGGTCCCACTTGAGTCAATAAGTTTTCCCAGTTTTTTGTTGTAAAGTTAGGTGCCTCGGCTTATATTCGGGTCGACTTATACTCGAATAATTAATATATATATATATACACAAAACAGGAACAGAGTGCGCTTAAAGGTGAAAGTACACAACTTTTTTTTACACAATATAAAAATTTAATAAAAGCCCTCTCGGCTGTTTTGGAAACAGTGTAGCAGGCTTCCAGTTACCCTGATCTATTGGATTCTTGAATGAATTGTATTTGCTGACATCTGTAATAGAGTGGGATTTTTGAAAAGTGTACTACAGAGAACTGACAAGAGCTCTGTCAGTTGGTGTAATATCATTATCCACTTAAATTATTTGTGCTCAGTCAATTTGAGACACTGCAAGAAGAGCAACTGCAGCTTTGATAATCAAGTCGCCTAATGCCCCTGATGAAGTCACGTGGTTGACGAAACGCGTTGGGCCTGCTGTTGTACTGAAATATCACAGATTTTGTCATATTGATTCTTATATATGAATATACCATCACTGTATTTTCTATAAGCCGTGTTGAGGGCTTTTATTAAATTTTTATATTGTGTAAAAAAAAGTTGTGTACTTTCACCTTTAAGCGCACTCTGTTCCTGTTTTGTATTTCTATCTGTTTTGGGTCTCAGCTAACGGGGGACTCTCAGAGTTGCTGCTATTCTTTATTTGGGCGCGGACATTTGGGTACTCTTTGTTCTATATATATATATATATATATATATATATATATATATATATATATATATATATATATATATATATATATATATATATATATATATATACACACACACACACACACATACAGGTGGATGTGTTAGGCAGCACTCTCGGTATTTAAAGTGAAAAAATGTTCCTTTATTGGTCCTTTTTTTTTTTGGGACCAATAAAGGAATTTTTTTTCACTTTAAAAACCGAGAGTGCCGCCTAATACATCAACCTGTATACCCAAGGCCGACCAGCCAGAACAGGAGGGCACCGGGTACTTAATATATCCTTTCGGCAGTGCAATGCCGGGCTCACAAAATAAATATATATATATATATATATATATATATATAGGTTTTGACTCTGAATTGCGCTTAGTTGTGTGTGCAGCATCACCAATAATTCCTCCTGTTAGTGAGGAACAATATACGGATAGAAGAGAAAGGGGGGCAATTGGGGTGCGCTACCGAGAACATACAATGTACCTCCCAAACTTATTTTACGATAAAATCACAGATACTATCTGAAATACATTTCCTTGTTTTCAGTGTTGGTAGTATTCACAATGATTAAGCACAGTCCGTTTCAGGATGAATCGTCTTTTTATTTCAACAAAGAACCCAACGCGTTTCGTCTCTAAGACTTCATCAGGGGTAAAACCAATTGGAATAAATTCTGAAAAGACAGTCCTAATGAGAATCTCTGCTGTTCATTATTCAATAATAAAAACACATCATTATGAGGATATTTTTGTGTGTAATCCAGGTCTATATTTGAAATGAATATCTGAGCAGTTTTATCGATCCGTGTAAATAAAAGAAAAGAATTTCAGGACACTCTCTGTGGGTAACTTCCTTGCTCTGCATTCAGAAAGGTATGTATGTATGTATGTATGTATGTATGTATGTATGTATGTTATATATATATATATATATATATATATATACACATATATACACATACATACATACATACATACACACACACAGAGTATATATATATACAGTAGGCTCCTGGCATGGAAGAACGGCAGGTGGCACTCAGTGGGCTTCATAAGTGAAAGAAGGGTGTTCTTTATTCTATTAACATTTCAAAGCCCCATGACTTTTTCTTCAGGATAACAAACCTGGTCAGTGGCGTAAGTTCATCCAAGTTGCCCGGAGGCAAGAGAAGTATTGGTGCCCCCCAAATAGCTCAATCAGTAAGGTGTCTGTCTCCAGTAAGGTCATGGGATCTAATACAGGGTGTGATGCTTGCAAAAATGATGTTAGAAGGGGGAGTCGGCCACATTAGCAATATCAACTGCTTTTAATTAACTGATTCAAACTTGATGGGGAAGAGAGGTGCCCCCTAGGGAGCAGGAGCCCGGCGGCAGACGACTCCATTGCCTCCCAGAGTTCTGCCTCTGAACCTGGTACACTTCGTAGTTGTGTCTCCCCGCTCCCCCTCCTCTGCCTAAATGTGGTGCACATGACATGAGCTCACGTGCACCTGGTCTCAGAAAAAAAAAAAAAATATAACATTATTTGTACTGTACCAACTAGCACCAGCGGCTGCCTGGCCCTGGACTTCAGTCACCCCATACTACATAGAATGTTCCATCCATTTAGATGGATGGAACATACTTAGAATGTAGCACAAAAAAAAACCCCACAGTAAAGCAATATTGAATTGTGGACACCTATGTCACCAAAATATATTTTATTAAATCCTTAAGATGCACATATTTTAAAATACTTCTTATATATTTTATTATAAAAACCAACCGCATTTTCAGTTAAAAAAGTTCCATTACAGTATAAAATTGCATATACAAAGTCAGATATCTAATTCCAAAGACTCAAATATTTTAAACTCCGGTAAATTGTCATACTTGTAGAAGACACAGCGTACAGCTCAGTGTGCTCTCAGCAACAAGCTTGCAGGGGTGATTTTTACGACGCCTGTTCCATCACACGTATGTAGCTAAGGATATAGAATGATAAGGTTATAATTGTGGCGTTATAGTACGTGCTAGTTTCCATTTATTTTAAAATAATCCACTGTGGATTTTCTGTAATTCACCACTCACCAGATTTTCTCTTTGTCCTCGGTTTTATCTTTGGAGAGTTCTGTGGAAGGAGGCTTGCGTTGGATCTAAGCGTTCGGGGTTTAGGAGTAAGGGTATCAGCTGTCTGTGCGAGTGCAGCTTTGCCTCTTCTTGGAGTATTTGGTGCTGAGCCTCGCTGGGATGGTCTCCTACTGATCTTCCCTTCAGTATCTTCTCCTGCTTTCTTGCCTCTCTGTACACGCTTTGCTCTCTCTTGCTTTTGAATGGTTTTCTTTTCTTCCACAATATTTTGGGATTTCTTTCCCACTTTCTTTCGTGTGTTTTTTTCTTCTTTTGGTTCAACCTTCACTTTTTGCTTCTGCTCTTTTTTCACAGGTATTACTTTGTCACTGGTTGCCTTTCTTTTGGATGCGGTCTTCTCAACCTAATTAAACAAAGTCATCATAAATAATGCATCTCTTAAAACAAATTTAATTAAAACTTGCACAAATTCTGTAAAATCTATTTTTAGAAAAACGGTTGTGAAGTGCAGGTCTGTGATAACAAGGAACTGCGATGGCAGGGTGACCAACAAGTGTTTCTACAGCATGGCACTTAGCTACATCTTGTAACCGGATGTTAGATAGAACTATCAACAGCTTGTTATTTGCAGTGCAAGGAAAAATACACAAAATCTGATCAAGATTCATAGTTCAAGTTAGGTTGCAGTTTTTAACCCTTTGACTATGGGTGATCTGTTGGAATTCTACTCTGCATATACAGTACTCTATGCACACTCAAGTGGTGTAAATGGAAGGGGGAAGGGGGAACCATCTCTCCTCTTGCCATTCGATCATCAGTTATACTACCAAAAGCATTTTCCGTTTTTAAAATGTTACAGTAGGCCATATTGTGCTACCATACTACAGTGACACGAGAGCAAGCTAGTTTGCTGAGCGTAACTTGTATGTTTAAAAACGGCAGATGATCTGAAATCAAGTGTATGAAAGAATAGGCAATGCAGAGTTTATGTATTTCAATCGGATCATCACTAGCAGCTAGGATTGTACTGGGCCTTCTCCAGTTTACAATGTTCAGGAAGAGCCTGTAAATGGAACTGCAGACTTGCACAAAAGCATAAATATGCATATTTTCAGACATATCGTTTGTACCTCAGTGCTGGTGCAATTAATGCCGATAACCGATATCAATCCAAGCATCAAGCTAGGGTCAGCCAAGGCCCAGAAATGTGCATACTCTACATATGAACAAATACATTTATTAAAAGGGCCACAGTCAATTAAAGCCCATCTTTTTATGGGGCCCGTTTATTAAGGAACACATTTACAATGCGATCTGGCCGGAATATTACCATCCAGGATCGCAACGTAATATTCAATCCTATCAAGGGGATGCATCATCCTGCACACGTAGAGACAAGGAGCCTGTCCCTGCGATGCGCTTAGCCGGGGGGGGGGGTCTGAAGCGATGCTGCCCGATGTTGATAAATCAGCCCGCTTCGCATCCCACATAGTAACCTTTGGGGGATGCGGCCAAACTGTCTAAAACTAGTGAGATTTTTTTGGGAGATTTCTATGTGCTATGCCAATTTTGCAAACCATACTCTTCCTTATATTTTCTATGCTCTACATTAATTTATTCAAATGGGATTTCATACTTTTTTATTAACTGCATAGTTTAAAATGCAGTCAGAGCTGACCATGGAGTGCAGGGGTGGGGTGCTTAGCACATATAAACATACATGCAATCATGTATGTAATATATGTGCTAGATGGTTTTCCCAGATATCAACAGCACTAAATACAGCAGGCGCTATGTGGTGCTCGGGAATCAGCGTGTTTCACACACTCCTAAGCCCGCCCTCAAGACTCCTGTGATACTAGCCAATGGGAGTCTGGGGACTGCTGAATGCAAAATACTTATAATAGATTAATTTTTAATTTCACAATATAAAAAAGTATTCACCGCAGTGAACTATACAGGCGCTGATGGGATGCGATGTTGAGCTAGCTGCTCACACTATTGCTTATTAAAGCAATAGTATAGCAATATTTTATACCTTATTATTTATACCTTATACTATTGCTTAACATTGCTTTTATAATATGGGACAAGAGTGAAGTGATTTTTAATTGTGTTTTTTTTTTATTCAGTTCTTATGATCAATACGAATCATGTCATGTGTTTTAATCACTATACATTTAGATAGAAGCCTAGTGGTTACCATGACAACCTCATCATTTTAACCAGTTATCAAATCTATTATATTCAAATTTTTTCCAATATATTAAGTTGGATTTAGATATTTCTAAATTATTTAAGTGCATTATTCTATCTGAACATTGCATGTTTGTAAAAATCAGCCTCTCCTTCTACAGAATCTGGAGCTGCAGAGCTGGGAGCCGGCAACCCCAGACTTCCACATGCGTTCCACCATATAGCAATGGACGGCGGAGGAATACTCCGGCCGCCCCCCTTCCTTTCTTTTTTTTGTTTCTGCTTTCGTTTTTCAGATGCCCTGCTCCTTTATCAATGCCTTTGCCGCTCTATAAAGCCCTATTAAGGGTTTATATATGAATATAGAAAAAAAGCCATCTCTCTTACATTTTCCCATTTTTTGCGGGTATATTATGCGTTCCACAGACCGGAAGTTGGACGCCGCGTGCGTTCCAAACACCGGAAGTGGAATGCAATTATTGATACTATTGGTATTATATTGATAATTTTCATGTTATTATGTATTAAAATTATGTTTTAGACAGCCCCCTATAATATATATAGCCCTATAATGAATGGGGATGATTGTTAATGATTATTTAAAATGATCAATTGGGTAATTGAGTGATGTCATATGATGCATTTCCTGTTTAGAGGGTATATAATCCCTGACCTAACTCAGCGTGACAGACCTTTGAAAAAGTTGTCAGAACAATGAAACGCGTTAGCTTGCACTTGTTATTGGACATTGGACTCTCTACTATTCATCCCACTTGGACCAGCTCCCCTAAACATCTTTCTTGGATCCCCTGAACTGTTATACATCCTCCAACTGGACATCTCAATCCGGGACACCCCCACCTGTTTATTGATTGGAGACCCACCTGTTTGCTGACAGGGAAACCTGATTCATACATAATCAGGAACAAGATCCTGGGCCTCCAATTCAGGTTTATGGACACCCACAATACCAGTTTCCACATGGATTACAAAATGGGAGATCAAGGAGGGAGGAACAAGCAGGACTAACAATAAGTATAATTTTCCACTGTCCTCGAACACCAAATTTATTCATGCATATTTTACATCAATTGTTCTTCATTAGGTGAAGATTATTATATTTTATCATTAAATTGTCAGAAATGTTGTTTTTTAATTTTATATCTTATTGTGATACCCAATTGATTATTTTGTGATTTTTTAGGTAAGCGCTCCACCACAATTTCTTTTTTCTTGTTTAAATTAATTTCACAATATACCATTAAAAAAAGTAAATATAGGAGAGCGGATTAAAATTGACATCTGATAGATTTCCACATAATGTGCTCACCTACTTGTTTATCTACATGGATGGGTATTTATACTTTACATTGCAGGCTCTAATAACATATATTCAGTTATTGTACTACAAACATACATTTGGCTGCAGTTGAACTATTTGAAATGTTTTTGTTTTTTCATTAATTGAGAGATAATGCACATGGGCATATTCTCCAAACATTACACACCTTAATTGGCTTTGAGTCTTTATCCACAGATTTGCGTTGCTTTCTTGCTTTTTCCCCTAAAAGGTATTAATTGGTATTTCAGAAAAGTACACAGAAGAGATAACTTATATATGGTAGATATAATAAAACGTGTACAGGAGATTTTATATAGAGCACAATTAGAGAACAGCTTTGCTTTACTTGCATATGCCACTATGTGCAGAGATCTGGTCAAGTTCCTCCACAGTTATGGGACAAACACCAGTGTGTGTAATCAGCAATTATGTAAAGGATAAAAACTGCAAAATGTGGAAGTAAATGATACTCCTGGCTGGCTATATGAAGCAGTTATATACCATACTTAGCCATAGTAGGTGTGAAGGACAAGGGTGGTCCATTTCTCCAGCTTTAAAAGCTGGTATCTCTCTAGGAAAGCACAGCAACAATGATCAGATACAGATGGGAATTTCAGGGAGGGTGCCCACGGTTTGCTACACATAGGGAAGGTGTCAAAATGTGGCTAATAAGGAAAGAATGTGGTTCATCACCTGTCCTCAAATGGCTGAACAGCAAGTTCCTTTATATTAATGTTGACAAGAGCCAACAGAAACGAACAGCAAAAAGCAGAGCAATAAATGCCAGAACAGATAGGACAGCATCTTACCTTTTGGAGCAAGAGGTCCTGGATCTCCCTGCAGTGAGACAATGGAAATTCCAAAAAGGTCACACAATGAGTCTCTGCTACCAAATTCAACATTCTGTCCACTAATTACAGCTCTCCCACACTGTACCTGAAACCAGATTGTCCTCCCATTGCCGTCTCTCAATGATTTCATTCCAGGAACAAAGTAACACTGGAGCCATTTTACAAAGGTAGAATAATCATTTGCTTTTCCAGGGTCATAGCCTTTACCCCCTAAAGTAAATAATAGATCAATTGTATATTGACTTAATTATGATTCAATTGAGTAAATGTGTTTATTTTACAAGGAAATAAATCAATTACTTTTATAGAAGAAATGCATTTCTGTCCTGGCATTTCAAAACAGGGTCTTGTTTTCCCACATACCTAACTTTATAACCTCCAAGGGAACCAAATGGCAGAGCTGAAGAAGATCAGGATTTTCTTTTTTGATTTTGATCTTCTTACTGAGGGTGAGGTCACCATTCTGCAAAAACAGGTCAGAGGTACTCAAGACACAGGAGTAAGTTAATTTCACTTATTATTCATGATCATAATAGAAGCTGGGAGTGGCTGGTAGGTTGGTCATATTATATTAGACAACA
Organism: Crinia signifera; assembly: GCF_055691185.1. Classification (NCBI taxonomy): domain Eukaryota; kingdom Metazoa; phylum Chordata; class Amphibia; order Anura; family Myobatrachidae; genus Crinia; species Crinia signifera. The sequence goes on from NC_139220.1 coordinate 212,103,464, forward strand.
TGGTTACAAAAAATCCGATCCGGATGCCACCTTGGGTGTTTGCAGAACAGGATACAGTTGTTCAGTTTGCCCAGGCCAAAACTACCTGGGTTTACAGTAGGTCTAAGAGAAATACTGGAGAATCCCATCCATGCAGGGCCTGTCCAGGTGGGGTGCCGGACGCGGTCCCGACAGTCGTTTACCTGACGTCGGGATCCCGACTGTCAAAACGCAGACAGACGGGTGCCCGACAGCCACCCACTATTTTCCCTCGTGGGGGTCCACGACCCCCATTGAGAGAGAATAGAATAGGTGGCGAGCGTAGCGAGCCAGCGTGCCTGCAGCGTGGCAAGCGCAGGGAGCCCGCAAGGGGCTTTGTTGTGCTTACCATGCTGTCTGAGTCCGGGCAGTCGGGATCCCGACATCGGGCTAATGACTGTCGGGATCCCGACTGTCAGAACCCTATACCACACCCGTCCAGGTGTTGGAGCAAGCACTTCCAGTAATCAGTCACACTTTCTTAAAGCCAGTTAGTGCAAGAGCTCAGGGCTCCTGATGCCATCAAGTGGCCAGGCGATAGACAGAGGTGGGCCAATGGGTTAGTGACATGGAGCATGAGATTGTGGACTGGTGCCTGGTTAAGGAACCCGCTAAGTTTGCTGAGGAAAATACATATTTCCTGTGCTGTAGAAATAAATGGACTGCTTTTCCCTATAATCGTGTCAGAGTCCTGTCTGGTGAAAGATCATTTGATATAATTTTTTTTAGAGAATACCCCTCATATCTGATGCACATGACTTAATATGGTCATAAATTCGGATTAGCTCACATATTATACTGAACACTTAATGAACCCAATGTCCATTTGCTTCTCCATCACATATAGAATACACTTTTCTCTAACCTGATCGTGGTGCTTCAATGTTTCCAGGACAGCACGAGCTTGCATAAATGGAGGAATCTGCAATCTAGGAAGAGAAAGAACAGCTGAAGGAAGAAAGTGGTAGGGCTCAATGCAATCTATGAAATTAGTTACAGAAGAAAAAGACAAAAAGGATGAGAGACAAGTATGCAGACAGAAAAAACGAAATGTGGAGCCCTGCGCCACACGCAAATCAACAAATTCCAAAATTACAATCAGTAGGCCAGACTAATTTGTTAACACTGTTCCTTCCCGTCTATTGCTGCGGTTCTGAGGGGGATAGCTCACCGCCCCAAACAGACCAGGGTATAGGAAAAAATAGAACTGCACAATATAAGGGATAAAACAGTATTGGCAATTTATTTGCTCTTTATAATAAGCAGAATGTACAACACATCACACAACAAATAAAAAAAAAGGGGGGGGGGGGGGGGGGGAGGAATTAATCCTGTTAAAATACAAAGAATACACAACCGGTTGTGACTACGTAAAGCATGCATAGATTAGTTGATTAAAAGAAAATAGTATTAGGTTTGGATTGCTTCTCTTGCCGGTAATTAGCAGTCAATTGGAATATTTTTGTTAGCTTGATGAAATGGTTGATTAGTACACAGTCTGTTTATGGATTAGTAATTGATTAGTTAACCAGTGATGACGTGAAAGAAATATTTAATTTAATAAAATAAAGTCCCGGTATTCTGTCTGGCCAGACATTTACATGATGAGGGTACCTTACAGTTGCCACCTATGATTCTTCCGGCCTCCCAGTTGATGGTGCTGAATCACCTGGTCAAACAACTTTATCTGGAGTTGCCTTGTGGAATGATGGTCTTTTCCTGCTGTATGTGGTATCCATTAGGTGCAAATTCAGTGTTCCAACGCGTTTCCCTGCCTCCTATCTAGGGATCAGCGGCTTTCTCAAGGAAATAGGTTGTCAAAACCGATTTCCTTGAGAAAGCCGCTGATCCCTAGATAGGAGGCGGGGAAACGCGTTGGGACACCTAATTTGCACCTAAGGGATACCACATACAGCAGGAAAAGACCATCATTAGTGCTTCACTATATGGCACGCAACGCACAATTCGGAGCACGAATACTTATAAATGTATTCTCCCTTGTAGTTTACAACTTATTTCCAACGTTCAATAAGGTTTTCAATACCTCGTTGGTAGAAATCACCTGGTGTAGACTCGAAAAATTCATTCAACCAAGCTCTCCCACCATACGCACAACATCTTTTTATGCGGATGAAGATCTTGTTTCATGCGCAAGGTCGTTTGTTTACCTTGGCTAAGCCATTCCTTACGCTGGTTCAGATTGATGTACAGGCACCATTTTTCGTCGCCAGTAACGATTCGGTAAAGAAATCGTTCCTTGTGTCCATGAATTGAATGGTGACGAGCAAGCAAACCAGCGGAGATTGTGGTTTGTTGATTTTTGTTGTCGTCACAAAGCATGTGGAACTCATGCTACTCACTTCTGAACCTTTCCAATTGATTGAAGATTCTTCTCTATAGATAGAAGAGCTAAAGGCCCCCATACACTAGGGCGACTTGTCCTTAGGACAAGTCGCCCCCGACTTCCCCCTGAGCTTGATTAGATTGGCACTTGATGTGCCATTTTTTACATGTGATAAATCGTCTCGATTTATCACATGTAAAAAACCCGGGGAGCAGGGGGGCGGGGCTACAGAGCAGGGCTGCTGGTGGGAGCAGGGGGGGCTGGGGACGCTGCGGGGGACACAGGCGGCATAGAGCCTGGGCAGAGGGAGCCGGGAGCTGTCAGTGCTAGAAAAAAAAGCCTATACAATGAATGGGCAGCCTGTGATTGGCTGAGCGCTCTCTCAGCCAATTGCTGACTGGCTGAGAGAGCGCTCAGCCAATCACAGGCCGCCCATTCATTGTATGGGCTTTTTTTTTTTTTATTCAGTACTGACAGCCCCCGGCTCCTCCTGCTCGGCTCTATGCCGCCTGTGTCCCCCGCAGCGTCCCCAGCCCCCCCTGCTCCCAAGTCGGGTGGTCGGACGTGCAGCAGGTCAGACCACCCGACGCAGATCCGATGCGCACGGGACCGCGCATCGGATCTGAGGGGACATCAAAACTAGCCGATTTTGGTCCGATTTCAGCCAGATCCGACTGATCTGGCCGAAATATGACCAAAATCGGCTAGTGTATGGGGTCCTTTAGAATGACTTGATGGAACAGCTTCTTGGATTCTACTGTTAGTGTTTATATTTATTTTAAAACCTGCATGCCTACTTGTCTGTATGAGGGTAGACATGTGTACATGTTTCTGGAAGAAACTGTCTATCCTAGGTTTTTAAGTGTGGTGCAAGGAATGTATCAAATACATTTGCATATTAATACAGAGGAGTCGGAGTCGGTTGTCAGAGGTACGAGAAGTCGGAGTCGGGACATTTATCTACCGACTCCACAGCCCTGGTTCTGTGGGAGGTTTTTGTTCAGGTTTTTTTTGTGTGGTTTAATTTTATTAGGGTTAGTGGGTTAGATTATACCCCTTTTATACCAAAAACGCTGGGTCGCACCCGGGTTTTTGATCCCCGCTTCAAGCCGGGTGCGACCCAGTGTTTGCTCCCTTTTTACACTGCCGCATCCCCAGCACTAAGGTAATCTGCTGGACTGCCCCCCGTGCACCCCCCTCAGCCCTCGTCCGGGAGGTGAATGGATGCCGCACACAGGCATCCATTCACCTCCCCCACTGCTGTCTGCAGAGTATAGCAGACAGTAGTGGAGACTGTGTGACCCCCCCCCGTCCAACCTGCGGACCGTCCAACCTGCAGGTTGGACGACCCCCATTTATGTAAACTGGAGTCGGGTCAGATGACCCAGCGTACGCATTTGCACCGCCCGCTACCAAGGTCCTAGCCTTGTTCTACCCAGGTCAGGACCTGGGTAGAAGTCCCGTGCAAAGGGACACGGCGTGACCCATTTACACCGCCGCTGACCCGGGTTTTTGCAGCAGTGTAAAAGGGGTATTAGAGTGCCTAACAGAAAACCTTTTTTTGTTTTCGCTCTTTTTATGCGGTTGTAATACTGTTCAAAATATTTTCACTTTGTATTTGTGCTCCACTATCTCCTGTTGATCTATATGCCCGGATGGCGCCTTCGGTCAAATATGCTTCACTTATTGTGGCAAAGGGAGTCAGTACTTTCTTATTTCTCACCGTACATATATCAATCTCTGTATAATCTAAATACGGTTTAATTTCCTATGTTATTTGTCTATTGTCTCTCTGTCGGGACTTGTATGTTCTCTATTTGGATGAAAAATGTGATAAAAAACACTCCAATAAAAAAAAAAAAAAAAAAAAAGGAGATATGAATGATTAACATATATCCAGTCAGGGCTCAATGGACCAGTGATGATAGAGTAGATGTTCTCTATAAGCGTACCTTACTCACCTCTAAATGAGGGACATGGAAACACAGAGATATCTTTTAATGGTAGTATTACAGGAGGCATATCCCACTCACGATAGATGTGGTTTTGACTTTGCACATACTGTAGCGGTTTCTTTTGTACGTTAATTCCAGGCTTACCTCCACAAGAGGGGCGAAAAAGTATTTTGTTTGCTACAGTATATCAGATGTACAGCTTAGGGTATTTAAATGCTGCTACCATTACTCAAACAGCGTATAATGGTGTACCCCACATCAAGGTAACTTATCTCCCAAAAGTGGTATTGCTCCAAAACGTCTATAGTAAGATTTTAATTGACAGTTTAAACGTTAAATGTAGCGTAAACTTGCAAGGTACTTTATACCATCGGTGCACTAGGGGGCCTTGATGACCACCACACTAGGGTATTCATAATGGCCTGTAATTTCAAGATGTTTATGGAAAGAGGAGGTCTCATCTCTGGACAGAGGCTCTGCAAATATAATCCAGAGAAATGGCGCACCAACCCAACAGGATGGCATCCATTATGACCAGGACCCAACCCAAAACAGAAGAAAAGTTGTACCCCTTTCACATAGCAGCTTTAACACTGTGTATATTGCCGTTTTTTTCCAGTTTTAAAAAAAGGTAACAGCTGCAGTGTGAAAGCTAAATTTGTCAATTTACCAGTTACAAAATACCGGTATTTTGAAACATGTTAAAAGCAGGATCCTACACGTTTCTGAGCCATTTTCCCTGCAGTCTGAACAGCTCAGAAACAGTATTTGCTACAAATGATAACCACACAAGAGTGTTAGGTTATCTCCCTGCATGATCTTGGCCCACAAGCAGGAAATAAACATTTAAAATGACATTGTATGGCTTTCTATGGGTGAAACGGGTTGAATCTGAAAGGTACAAAAACGGTATTGAAACTGCGATATACCGTTTACAACATGCAATATGAAATGGGTTTAACTGGCTTTTGACCCGTTTTAAGACACGTTTACAAAAACGGGATGAAAGCAGGTTTGCAATGTGAAACCAGTATTAGACTCGTTACCTCCTAATAGGGGGAAATGGTTCCTACAGTATGAATATTATGTGCACTGTTTATCTACAAGTTTTGAACTGGCCCAGGAAGAGACTGTTTTGAAAAGAAGACACATTGGGGGTTATTCTAGTTCATTCTTTCTGACAAAATCCTTCTTAGATGGACAAAACCATGTGCACTGCGGGTGGGGCAGATGTAACTTGTGCAGAGAGAATTATATTTGGGTGGGGTTTTTCTTCAAAGTGAGATCTATATTGCAGTGTAAAATCATGCAGTCAGTATTTTCCCTGCACAGAAATAAAATAACTCACCCAAATCTAATTCTCTCTGCACATGTTACATCTGCCCCCCTGCAGTGCACATGGTTTTGTCCATCTAAGAAGGATTTTGTCAGAAAGAATGAACTAGAATAAACCCCATTGTGATGGAAAAGTCACACACGAAGATGCTCGGAGCTTCCGAGCCACACAAAGCTCACATGTGTAATGTAACTTTTAGCAAACAAAGAATAGATTAATGTCGACACATTTGAAGATTAGTCAGACAAGCATATATGCATTATTTCCAAGGTGGGCACACACACAAAACTTATATATTGGAAATTAAGATGCATTTGGGAGGTTTTGGGCAACCTTCCTTTTAATTGACTTGTTCGAAGATCAAAGAACTGGCGATCACATAGACTCTATGGTATGCTTTCACATAATCACACCTTTGTCTTTGTTTTTATGTCAGACTTTACCATGTCTCAGTAAGGTTCTATAAGTTGAGCTGGCACTCAAATAAATTGCTTAAGGTGATTATACCCACTGAAGGTTAAAGATATTTAGATGTAGGCAAAGGAGAAGAAAAAGAGGACTCTTGAATATGTATACTTATACAATTTAAAACTTAACTTTTATAAAATTTTGTTTAAGATAAATGGGACAGATGGGCCTATAGTGTTAAAATGAATCCTTCCTACGCCCCTTGTGCAGTGAGCCTTTGCAGTATATCCTTTGCACTCTGGGGGTATGTGTAGTATTTTGCTAGGAAGGGTTGTTCCCCTGTGGGAATCTTAAATAAACAATGTGTAACCAGTATGGCCAAAGCTCTATTAACTGGGGATCGTTGGGAGGCAAAAAGGGAACTTGTGTATTATCAAGGCACCCACGATTTTCATCGAAGTGCATCTCATCGAATCGCATGCAATATAGCTGCATGCAATGCGATTTTTAATTGTACAAGCACCCTGATGGGTGCTTACGATGTTAAATGCACCCCCCATTGTCAACGCCAACCCGAAGCGTGGTGAGCGCAGCGAGCCCTCGAGGGGCGGTGGTACACGTCCTTCGACCTTTCCATACCCCCACTATCCACGGCGGTGGCTTGGAGTTGATTTTAGATAGTGTGGCGAGCGCAGTGAGCCACTGAGCCCGAAGCGTGGTGAGTACAGCGAGCCCCGCGAGGAAACATGGATTACTTGACATGTATTCCGCGTCCGCTCGCCATGCTTTGGGCTCGCCACACTATCTAAAGTCAACTCCACGCCGACGTGGATAGTGGGGGTATGAAAAGGTCGGAGGTCGCGAACCGCTGCGCTTGCCACGCTTCGGGTTGGCGTTGATAGTGGGAGTCACATTGACAATGGGGGTGCATTTGTAAGCATCCATCAGGGTGCTTGTACAATTAAAAATCGCATCGTATGCCATTTTGCTGGCATGCGATGCTATGCGATATTTAATTGTACATTGCGGGTCATTGAACGCGAATATCGCATCGCATACCACTAAATAAGGTATGCGATGCGATGGGCGCCGTGATAATACACAAGTACTGCAAAAAGTTATGTAGAATTCTATGTCTGGTAATTGATGGTTGTATTCCCTACTGGTAATGGAGAATTCTATCTGGTGTAAGTGAGGGTTAAATTCCCTATGAAAAAGGAGACTGCTTAGTGAATACTAAAATATGAAATAGAGTAGCACCCTGTGCGGTTGTCAGGATTTTCTAATTGTGCCTCTTTCTGTCAAATGCAGACAATATTTATGCAGTATAGCAGTGGTTCCGAACTCTGTTCCTCAAGTACCCCCAAGAGTGCACGTTTTCCAGGTCACCCAGCAGGTGCACTCATTCAGACACATTTTAAAAGATCCACAGGTGGAGCCAATTATGTCACTTGTGATTCTGTGTGGAGACCTGGAAAACATGCACTGTTGGGGGTACTGGAAGACCAGGGTTGGGAACTACTGCAGTATAGTATGTTTGAGGCCCAATTACAATCAATAAGTGTCTGTAATGCTGTGTACATACGGGGTAATATGATTGCTGGGGATATATTGCTAGCAATATATCCCCAGCAATCATATTGCTCAGTGTCTCCTTTTCATCAGCGATGAAAAGGAGACACTGCTACGGGGTGGAGGGGGAGCGCAGCAGCAGCAGACGCTGCTGCTGTCACTTTGATGGGAGGAGGGAGGGAGCAACGGCACGGGGCTGGGGAGATCAACGCTGACCTCCCGGCACAGCGATCGCCGGGGAAAGCCGCTGGTCGCAGGAGCATGCTCCTGCGACCAGCGACCATTAGGCAGTGCACACGGGAGCACGCAGCTAGCGATTTATCACTGGTCAGCGACCATATTCCCAGCGATTTTACATGAAATTGCACCCGTGTGTACTCACCTTAACAGCAGATTGTGTCTGTTTGTTGGAGACACACTTGGCAGATTGCAACAAAGTATTTGTGTTCTCAGTTGAGTATAAAGATCACAGAAGGTAACAATGCATTTCTCTCAATAGCCAGTTTTTTTGTAATGCTCTGAGTTAAATGCCAGATTCTGGCCTGTACATCATTCTAGCACCACATCTACTGATCTATGTCCGAGAAAGGTAGGCATGTGTTTGGTCACAGAGAAATCACAAATCTTGACAGTAAGTTTCCATAACACAGCCAATAGATATAGTGCTCTCCGCTACAAAAATTATGACAGATATTGATAATATGCTCCTGTTACATCGCCAATAATAATAGTACTCTTCATTGCAAGCTGGTCACAGAAAAATCACAGTTGTTAAGAATGTGTTCCTGTTACACAGCCAATAATTAAAGTGCTCACCACTACAATTTGGACATAGAAAAATCACAGGAATTAACAATGTTCTCCTGTTAGATAGCCAGCTCTATCCAGATATTTAGATGTTCAGGAATTTTAATTTCTGTCCTGAACAAAAATGGTTTACTATTTTCTGGAAAAGAAAATAAACAGCCTAAAAACTGCTTTGCATTTCTCTCTTTACAACATACAAGTTGGTTTATTCTGGTTGATTCGTTCGGATGCGAATTCGCATGCTGGGGAGTCAACCAGAACCCGCCCTGCGAATGGTGGTACTACGGCCCACCATTCGCAGGGTGCAAACGTTCGCATGGCAAGCGAATGGATGATTTACATATACATCCGTTCACATGTCAGTGGGAACCTCCCCCAATATTTACATGGTCGCCGACCATCGAAAGATGTGGTGGGGACACGCATATAGAAAGTGACTCTCAGGTAACTTTTATACGCGTGTACGTTCTCGGTGAAATGGGCGGCCAGCTGGTGATGCCAGCTGCCCATCCTGGGTGCCCACGTTATCAGGTGATTACCATGGGAACGCCCATAAAACACTGGGCGTTCCCATGTGTGAGTACCCCAACCCGCCGACCCATGCCCCCCCACTCACAAGTCCACAGTTTCTTCGCCTTGGACACACGCACCCAGCGTCTGCACATGCTCAGATGCTAAACATCGCCCCAGTGCGAACACATATGAACTAGTGAACGGACCACAATTAGGTCCAAGGTGTCATGTTACTGTGATCCAATTCAATCATAAGTAATACCTATGTCACAGTACAAACTTTTTTTTTTTTTCTTTAAAGCACTGTGCGTTCACTGCACATTTTACCCTGGCCACTAGGGAACATATCCTGACAATGATCAATTTTAACATTTGACTAAATTGGAAATACAGATTGTTTCCTACTGAAGAGGACACCATAATGTCTATGGTGTATTGACATATTGGTGTATTGCTCTATGTGGTGGGTACATATATAATTTGTACATTTTCTCACCTAAATAGTATCTCAGCTCGCAGGTAGTTGCCAATGCCATTGAAGTACTTCTGGTTCAGCAAAGCTTCACAGATAGGTTTGTCAAATGCCTTGTCCGACAAGTTACTCAGCACTCTCTCTCTGGAGTTACATTGAAAAAGACAAAGCATAGTATAAAATGGATTGAACAATTTAAGATATACTGATCCAAAGAGCCCCAACTCCACCATTACAGTCTAGGTTTTGAGGATATCTATGTTTGACTCCTGATTTTTAAATCAAAGTGACAGGTATTAAGTCACCTGTCATCAAGCATGGATATCCTTAAACCTGGACTGTGATGGCCATGTTTGGGAAACTCTGCTCTAATCTCTTTTTTGGTAGATTGTGTAAAATCAAATTGACAGAGGAACTTATTGCTCACAATACGATATGTGGCACCGCCGATATAGTTATCGATATTGGTGATACCACGAATGATCAAATGATCCACGGGTTTAACATTGAACAATATCTTTAATGATATTGGTCAGTGAAGTCACCAGGCTGAACATGCAGTCACTGACCGGGTTGGGATCATTTGGTCTATTGCATTATGGTAGAAAGTCATTAGGTTGAATCCATTAGGTCGACATGCTGAAAGGTCGACATGATTCTAGGTCGACATGGGAAAAGGTCGACATGATTCTAGGTCGAAAGGTCATTAGTTCGACAGGTCATTAGTTCGACAAGGTCATTAGTTCGACATTGTCTATGTCGACATTCACAAGGTCGACATGGGGTTTTTCACTGTTTTTTTACCTGAATGTCAACACAGTCGACATGGACACAGTTTAAAGTGCACTGCATCCCCTCGCATCGCTCGCTGCGCTCGCTATGCGTCGGGCACGGTGCCTCGCTACGCTCGGCACACTATTTTATTCTCCCACCACGCCCTAGTGGATGGTAGGGCATGAAATACCGCCTGTCGGCACATGTTGGCTCAAAAAACAGTGAAAAACTCCATGTCGACCTTGTGAATGTCGACATAGACAATGTCGAACTAATGACCTTGTCGAACTAATGACCTGTCGAACTAATGACCTTTCGAACTAGAATCATGTCGACCATTTTCCATGTCGACCTAGAGTCATGTCGACCTTTTAGCATGTCGACCTAATGGATTCGACCTAATGACTTTCTACCATAATGCAGTAGACCAAATGACCGCATCCCCACTGACCATATTGTCAGATTTGACTGCATGTTCAGATGATAGGGGTTATCATTAACGATATAGTGGGTACACACTGAATGGTATGCTCAATGACATCGTTAACGGAAATCGTATAGTGTGCACCACCTTAAGTCAGCTGTGCTCAAGCAAGGATATCCTTAAAACGGGATGCAGTTGAAATCCCGGCGGTCGAAATCCTGACACTTTCCCCCTCCGTGGGTGTCCACGACACCCATAGAGGGAGAATAAATTAGTGTGCCAAGCGCAGCGAGGCACCGGGTTCACTGCGTGGCGAGCTCAGCAAGCCCGCAAGGGGGGGACGATCCACGTCCCCCCCCATGTCGGGATTCCGGCGTCAGGATTTTGAACACCGGGATTCCGACCGCCGGGATTTCATACCAATCCCCGTAAAACCTGGACTGTGATGGTGGTGTTTGGAAAACTGCTCTAATATATTTGTTGCTAGATTGTGTACAGAAATGTTAATATGGGAATACTTTCCATTTTTTTCTAGCTTTGAATTTCTGTGGGAGGCCATTTTGTTTGAATACAGTAGACTACATTTGACCTTGTGAGGTTTTTTATTTTTAATCCATCATTGTACTCCTAAATATTAATTTAATTAGCTTATAGGTGCACAAAATTTTATTGTGCTCATTGCAGGTCCTATCACTTTCACAGTGAAATGTCGGTCTGTACAACAGGTGCCGGATGACCTCCTGACAGTCGGGATTCCAACGGTCAGTATACAGACATCGGAATCCAGACTGTTAAATGCTCAACAGTCGGGATCCCAACTTATAGGGGCTATGCTCCCTTGTGGGGGTCCATGAAACACATTGAGGGAGAATAGAACCTGTGCCGAGTGCAGTGAGCCACCAATGGTCTTTGATGCATTCACCCCGTTGGCGTACCGGTAGTCTGGATTCCGATGTTGGTATACTGACAGACCGACATACCACACCCCTGTACAATAGTACACCTGCAATAGCAAGACTGGCAATAAAGTATGTCAACATAATGTAAATTACATTGAATGCATTTAAATACTCTGGCATAGGTACAGGCATAAGTGTTCTCTGATGCCATATACAGGGGCATAAGGGTACTCAGTCTGACATATATGCTTTATTACATCTTCGTATCCCAATAATACAAGAGATGCACCTGAACTTTTCATATTCCATCATCACACACGGCCCGCGATTTGGCTGCCATGGGGCATTATATGCCCAGTTTCCAAAACGACGTGGGTCCACAAAGCAGAGGACTTGCCGAGGAACATGTTTGGTGTAGAAGCGCAGGTGAGCATGTTTATGCATTTCATCCTCTGCAGTGAACTTGAACCTTCCAGACATTCCAAATCTGAAGACAACGTGGGCGACTTCTGCAGCAACTGACAATGGGGTGAGGATCAGTTTCACCTCTTTTCCACGAGACACTGCACTGATGGTGTATTTTGGGCAGCTGAATGGCACCTCTGCATTTTTGCTAACCGCTGATTTTTCCACCTTGCCCCCAAATATTTTCCCAGCACATACTCTGTTGATAAAGAGACTGGCCATATGGAGTTCTGGTCCCTCTGGCATTTCTGAAAAAATGTGGAAACACAAAACGTATGTAATCTGAATCTATAAAAAAGGTATAATGACTCAAATTGCGCAAACTAGCATGCGTTTTATTTCAATGACTATATACAGATATAACTGCTTAAACAACGTGCCTTTTAGAGAATAGTGTAATGGTCAAACTAATGTTAAGAAACGGGGAGCATGTGTACGAAGCCTTACAGAGGGCTAAAGTGGAGAGAGAGTTAAAGTCCCAGTCAACTGGTTCCTGCTGCATTTTGTAAATGAACCTCACACTCTATTGCCACTTTATTCTGTCCATGGCTTAGGGTGGGTACACATGTCTAATTGGCTCATGTGTGTATGTACAAGTGCACATTCCAATGGGTCCCACGTGACATTTTATGTTTGACCGTAATGCACGATCAATCAGATAATATCTTTCCGTTGTTCATTACATGTTTACGGCCAATCATGCATGGTACATTCTAAAGGGAATTTGGTCTGACCACAGTTCTGATGTGTAGCAGGCAATGGGTATGGATCATTGGATAGACAGCAACTAGGTGGACAAACAGGAAGGTCGATATGCAGGAAGGTCAACAGTGTCATTTGGTTGACATGGGGTTTTTCACTTTTTTGTCCCAAATGTCGACATGGACACTGAAACGTAGCACCTCGTCCACTCGCCGCTACTCATGGCACACATTTTATTCTCCCACCATGCCCTAGTGGATGGTAGGGCATGAAATATTGCCTGTCAGCACATGTCAGCTAAAAAAAGAAAATCATGTTGACCTAATGACCCTGTCGACCATCAGTCATGTCAACCTAGTGGTGTCAACCTAATGCTTGTAGACCTAGTGACCGAATCCCCAGGCAATCAAGAGCCAAGCTTAATCTGTGGCAGATCTTCTGAAGATTCTTCCCTTGTAAATACCGAAGCAAAAAATGAATTGAATAATTCCGCTTTCTCTTTTCCTTCTATACTCAGGGTACCCTGCTTATTTTTTTAATGGGCCAATCAGAGGCGTAGCTACCGTAAGGCAGCCACCGCGGCTGCTTGGGGGAGCAAGCGCCAGCGGGGCGCCCCCGGTGCCCGGGCACTCTGGTCAGACCCCCCCCTTACCCCTCCGCATGCCGCCGCCACCACATTCAGTCCGGCACCGCAGATAGCCTCCGGGCTCCGTCTCCTGCAGTAATGAAAAATGTCACGACAAAATGGCTGCCCCCTAATAGCAGACAGTTTTTCTGGATGCTAGAGGAGGCCGCCGCCTCCTCTAACATCCCTATAAAAACTGTCTGCTGTACGGGAGCAGCCATTTTGTTGTGTCATTTTTCATTACTGCAGGAGACGGAGCCCGGAGGCTATCTGCGGTGCCGGACTGAATGCGGGGCCGGCGGTGGCGGCGGCATGCGGAGGGGTAAGGTAATTTTTTGGCGGGGGGGGGGGGGGGGGGGGCATAATATTAGTTATGCCTCTGGGGCCAATATTTGCCTTCCTTAACCGTTTCCCGTTTATATAACTGTAGAATTTTTGGGGATTAGATTTGCTATCTGTAGCTATTTAATCTATAATTTAGTCGTCTTGATTGTATTTTTACATTTCTTATTACATTCTTTATATGTGGCAAATGATTTGGGTGTCCCATCTTGTTTAAATGCTTTGAATGCCCTTCTTTTTTTTTTTAGCTATTTCAAATTTGATTTTGGCGTTAAGCCACATTGGTTTCCTTTTGACATTTATACTTTTATTTACCCTAGGAATAAATTTATCAGTGCCCTCCTGCTAATTTTTGTTTAACGTTTGCCACCTTTTAGTAGTATCCCTACCTCTAAATAATACCTTCCAGTTTATATACCGTATTTGCCGGCGTATAAGACGACTTTTTCCCCCTGAAAAACATGCCTCCAAGTGGTGGGTCGTCTTATACGCCGGGTGCACTTCATTGGGATACACACTTATACATTTTGCACTGTCAGTGCTGGCTCTGTCCCCCCTGCCTAAGCCGCCTGTCACATTCAGCAGTGACGTCGGTGGCAGGCTCGGGTATTTTCGGCGCGGCTCGGGGGGACTCAGGAGCGCTCAGGCACCCGAGTCCTCCCGATCCGCCGCGAACATCCCCCAGCCTGCCGCCGACGTCACTGCTGAATGTGACAGGCGGCTTAGGCAGGGGGGACAGCGGCAGCACTGACATGTCTCTTATATGACCTGATAAGAGATTTGGAGTATCAAGGACTGTGCACGGACATGCGCATTGTAATAAAAATCGCATCTCATCTCATGCCACTAATGGCATGCGATGCAATGCGTTTTTTTATCGCTTCCTATCTTTTTAATGGGTTAAGTCAGTGAATACATTAATAAGATAGCATGCGATAAAACATCACATCGCATGCCATTTATGAATAGCCCTCTACGCAAATGGAGTACTGGGCGCCGTGCTAGGAAACAAGTACCAAAGTATGTGCTGCACATACTTTTTGAACTAGCTTCGGATTGCATCGCAATCACATGCTATGTAATGCGATATAGCCCAAAAAATGCATGCTATAATCACAGCGTGCATGTGCACCTTTAAGCCTGGATATATATATATATATATATATATATATATATATATATATATATATATATATATATATATATATATATATATATATATATATAGTCTGTTTGTGTGTCTCCAAAACAAGTGAAACTACATATCTTTCTCTCACACACATGCACAAACCCAGAGGCAATCTCAAAGTAGCAGACTAGCTTTCGAAGCATTTGCTTACTAGTTTAAAATTGAAGTTCATAATTTATTGTACTCTCCATCCTGAACACTAGAGGGCGGGGGCTTTGCAGAAGGGAGGATTTAATTGTAGTAGCATTAAATAACAAGAAAAGGGCAACAATGAAATAGTTGCAATACCAAAACATGCCCGGACATCCCAGTGCACAGGGAGGAAGACCCCGAGACTCTGCGAGGTGTATGAATGGGGCACATTACAGCTATTGCATAACGGAGAATGACAAGAGGTTCGCTTTAGTAACCCCACATTGTTAAAGTCACATACAGCAAACACTGTGACAACAACCCCTCGCCTGCAACTCTCCGGGTTGTTTCCCACTATACGGTCGGTCACGCAATTGAACTGTAAGCTTGTGTTACTATCATTTACCTGAAGATCCTGCTTATGTTAGACTGAAAACATATACGTGCATATATGTAATTATTACAGTCTGTTAGGTGCTACACACAAGCTGCTGACTCTGGTTATGTAAGCAGCAGCCATGCGGCTCTCTCCTCCCCCGTGTCCCGCACAGACACAGACAGCACGCGTCTCGTATGAAACTCCCGGCTGCGGATGCCCCGTTATACTGACAGTCACAGCAGCTCATCACTCACCGCGTTCTCCTAGTCCTCTGTTCTAAATGATCATTCTCCCACTCCCATTGGTTTATTAGGGTGTCGAGTGGGTGTGCCACGGTGCTGCCACTGTGCATGCTGGGATGTGTTGTTACTTGTATTAGGTAATTCGTTTTTTACAGGTAGTGGGAAAGAGTAATTGTGTAATCCATGCCTCTGCTACTGTTGGTGTAGCCTAATTTCTGTGGGCAATGCAAGAGATTTTCAGATTTTTCTAAGTTTTATGTATTTATTATGACAATAAAATTGCATTGTAATAAGATCTGGGTGCAGAATTATTGCTCAGAATTGCACTGCAGGATATGATTATAAAGCTATGTGAAAGCCGCTCAGTTTTCTCATCTGGCATCGCATGCATTTTTAACGAAATGCAATGTGATCTAGTACAAAACGCACAGTGCACATCGCCCTGTGTACTGCATACCTCCCAACTTTCCACGTCTCCTTTTTGGACACGACAGTTGTCGTGTCCAAAAAGACATGTTCCCCCAGCCTGAAGGAAATAAACGCTGTGCTCAGCGTCTAATCAGTGACACTGAGGGATCACAGCAAATATTATTGATACGCCGCTGCGGTCCCAAAGTAATACATTAGAGTAATACTAAATATTTTTGTGTAACCCTCGAAAACAGGTATTTTGGGGGGTTAGCCGCAAATATTAAGTTCCGCTGGTATGTATCATGGAAGAAACACAGCAGGAATCTGATACCTACTGCGATCCCTCCTATAACACTGGAAGCCGCATACCCCATATGTTTCTAAGGAGGATTCAATGCTGCCCAATTTATCATCTTAGAAGGGCGGTAGCCGGGGGGTCAGCGCTAACTGCATTGCATGTGAATAGGCCCTTAAGATACATATATTCAATGATAAATGGACCTCTTAATCACTTAAACCCCAAACACACTAAATAAAACGCTCCTGGGTAATCCTAGGCAAACCATAAAGCGCATACACACTGTACGATATTATAATCAATGGAGATTTAGTCAACATTGAACTTGAAGCACAGACGACCCACGAGCGCACACATTGTTATTAATATTGAGCGTGCACACTAAGCAATATAATAAACAATATTACTCAGAAGGGCCAAAATGAGCGACATAAATTATAATATCACTTAGTGTGTGTGTGTATATGGGGCTTAAGGAACCTACTGCATATACTAAAAATCAAGGAAACGGAACTTAGGAAGTGCCATGATTTATTTTATTTCTTGAGGATAGGGAGGCCAATCCCGGGATTGGGATCGGTGGGATCCCGGGATTTGGCCCCAAAAATTTTGGGATTACGCTACTCATGGGCGCTTGCTCAGACGCTGCCCGGCTGTTCCCGATGCCCGGCCTGCGGCTCTGCAGGCCGGACAGACGCTCTGCACGACCACCCACAGTCTCACTGCATTGCTCCCTGGCTCTGTTCCAGCCGCCCTCCGGCCAGACGTGCCTCCGGAACTCTCCCCGGGCCAGCTCCCAGACAATCCACCAGCCTCACAGCTACTCGCCATCACAGCTGCCGGCTGCAGGTAAATATGTGGGGCGGCAAGGGCATTTTTTTTATTAGGGAAGGCAATCCAGGATTGAGAATATGCCCCGGGATTGGCTTCCCTACCTTGGGGTAATTTAAATAAGTAAATCCTTTATATTTAGACCCCATAACTATAATATTTTTATTTATAGATGCAATTCGCGGCAATAATAAATTATTGTTATAATGTGCAATTAATCACCTGCAAACAGAGTCTCAGAAAGGAGCACCTCCCTGCAATGTGTAAAAAGTTAAATATCACAAAAGCCAGGGCCATCCTGCAAATGCTAGTTGCGTATGTGCCTCATCTATTTCCTATGGCCAGACCCAACAGGGGCGGTCATCCCGGGGCCTCACACGGTAATCTGACCTGGCAACTCGGACATCGGCTGCCACTGCTGAGGCTGCAAACAGAGCAGTGTGACTCAGAGGAGTCCTCTCATCAATGGCACTTGACACATCACGTCCTTGCCACTGATGCCAGGACTTTTGGGAGCCGCTCTGCAGCCTGTACCCAAGTGGAAAGACTTGAGGGGGCTGGAGTGCACGGTTTTCATATTGGGGGTGTGGACAGGGCAAGGGGTAATTTTATTGGGGGGGGGGGGGGCTTAAATTAGCCCTGCCTACAGTCCCAAGCAGGAGATATGTACAGTATATTGGCTAAAAACCTGGACAGCACTCATGCCGAAATATTACATTTGATATATTCTGGAAATATTAACCAGTTTACAAACACACATGCTATGGCATGCAGAGGTTCCCTAAGAAAAATTTGTGTCCGTAACAAAATAAGCAGCACCCACCTCACAAAAAAAGTGGGTGGAGATGTAGGTAGAGTTACAGCAGGGTTAACTGGTTGTGTAAACACATATTTTAAAAGGAGGATGCAGACAGGGTTGATTTGGCCCACTGGGGTACAGGAGAAACACCTGGTGGCCGCCACAGCCTGGGTACCCACCTCTTCCTCTAGGAATCAGGTGCCGGACTGCACTTGAGTTATACATGTTCCCTTATACTGTAAAGGTTGTGGTGTATGGTAAACTGTGCATTGCTGTAGTTATTCTGGTACATTATCATTCCTGCAACAGCCGTATTTACTATAATTTTCAAGGGGCCCAGACCGTGCACTCTCTAATGGCACCTTGCCACACTCACTGCGAAGACAGGCCACACCACTAAACATGGGCCTTTCATGGCCCAGACCCTGGATGCAGGGCAGAGAGGGCTAGATCTATTGAGGCACAGGACAGGGAAGGCTTAACCTGGGGGTAACAGAACAGGAAAGGCCAGACTCTGGGAAAAGAGCAGGGAATGAAAAGTGGCACAGTGGGGGCAGGGGGGGGGGGTTGGGGGGACAGGCTGGACCTTGGGAGGATGGTGAGGGGCATTTACTGCGGCATGAAGACTGGCTGATGGTGGAAGGCTGCTGGACAATGATTTAGTCCTGGCCAACCTGTGGCACCCCTGGCAAGCAGTGGCTTGCGGTGGAGTGAGGCAGGTGAGGCACAGCCTTTACTGTCATACTAACGTATACGCTGGAGTTTTGAGTTTATAAGTATGTAAAAATACATAGAATATATGTTAAAAAAATCTTATTTTTATTATTCTGAAATCTTTTATAGTCTGGAGTAAAAAGTATATGGCAGGTGAGGCAGTGCCTCACCTGGCTACCTTTTCTGCACATCACTTATTAAAACTCAGCGAATCTCCAGCAGTATATACTGCTGCACTTGTATATAATGACCACATGTACCCATGGCTCATTAATTGTGTGGAAATCTGGTTCTGGTACTTGCCAGGAACACCTCAGCCATTTACCTCACCACACTTCCCTGCCTGCAAGTCCTCCCTTTTTGGAACCATTGTCCTACTCAAAAAAATAGATTTTGGTCTTACCTGTAAAATCCATTTCTCTAAATCCATGGTGGACACTGGTACAGTCGGGTGTGTGGAGCTTCACCAAGGAGATTCGATTTCTCTGAGTGCAGCCCAGGCTCCTCCTCCTCAACACCCCCTACAGGCTTCAGTTTGTTCAAAAGCTAGTCAAAGAGCAGGGATGGGGAACCTTTGGCCCTCCCGCTGTTGGTGAACTACACATCCCAGTATGCCCTGCTACAGTTTTGCTATGTGGCCACGCTAAAACTGTTGCAGGACATGCTGGGATGTGTAGTTCAACAACAGCTGAAGGGCCAAAGGTTCCCCATCCCTGCCATAAAGGAACAGGAAGAGAAAGAAAAAAGGAAACCATGCAATCAGAGGTAAGAAGAAAGTTTCAGAAAGCCAGCCCCCCCCCCCCCATTTGTGTCAGCCAGTGCATAAGGGTGGGCGCCCAGTGTCCATGATGGATTTAGAAAAAGGGATTTTGCAGGTAAGACCAAAATCCTTTTTTTTTTTCTATCATACCAATGGTAGACACTGGGATGTCCCAAAGCCGTCCCTTCTCGAGAGGGAACTCAGAATCTGCCGTGTCAAATTGGTATAAAAATTAAGGAAATTATGTGATGAGGACCAAGTGGCTACACGACACTGCTGCTCTGCAGAAGGCCCGACCAAGCGGAATGGGCCCGAATAGACAAAGGAACTGGTGTATTAGATGACAAATACGCCTGTTTGATAGTGAGGCGCAGCCAGCGGGCAAAAGTTTGCTTTGATGCCGGCCTGCCTGGCTTGACCATATCATACAAACAACAATGTATCTGTTGCTCTGACAACATCTAAGGAACAACGTTCCAGAGAGTCCTCAGAAGGAGAGAAAGCAGGAACCACTATTTCCTGATTCATATGAAATCGAGAAATAACCTTAGGGAGGAACTCCGTGTGGGCATGAAGAACCTCACTGTCTGGATGAAAAAACAGATAAGGTCAACAAACAAGGTCAACAAGTCTGACACCAGATGGGCGAAGGCTATTTCCTACAAGAACAAAGTCTTCCAAGTAAGCCACCTGAGATCCACAGAATCCAGGGGCTCAAAAGGAGAGTGCTGGAGGGATGACAACATGAACTTCAGGTCCCAAGGCTGGATAGGCAGCACAAAGGGAGGCTGTACATGAAGCACTTCCTGGAGAAAGGTCTGGGTCACCACTCGTCGCCGCCTTTGAAAAAGGATGGAAAGTGCAGAAACCTGCACCTTGAGGGAGGCTAATCTCAAATCCAGATCAGACTGTGAGAAAGCCAACTCCCTAGACAATCGGAAGTCTTGTGGCTCAAAGCCCTTATCTGAACACCAATGGTAAAAGGTTCACCACACCCAATAATACATTTGGCATGAGGAAGGCTTTCTTGCCACAATCATGGTCTTGACCACCGCAGGAGAAAAGCCTATAGTCCTTAGGATTTCTCTTTCAAGAGCAACGTCATTAAAGACAACCTGGAAATATCCAGGTACAGGCACGGATCCTGTGATAGCAGGATCTGCCCCAGGGGAAGCCGCTAAGGAGGCTCCACGGACATGGCAAGCAGGTCTGCGAACCAAGTTATTCAAGGCCAGTATGGGGCCAGGGGAGTGGCCACTGCTAATTCCTGCTTGAGTCACCGAAGCAGATGAGGGAGTAGGGCGCCAGATGGAACACGTACACCAGAGAGAACAGCCAGGGGGTGGACAGGGCATCTACAAGCAATGCCTCTGGATCTCTGGTGCGAGCGCCAAAATGCTGAAGCCTATGATTGAATCGCGAGGCCATCGGGTCTATTTGTGGGAAACCGTCGTCGTTAGAGAGCCCACTCGCCTGACTAAATGTCCTGTCGACTGAGAAAATCAGTTTCACAATTTTCCACTCCTGTGTACCACGGACAGAGTGAGAAGATGGCGCTCTGCCCCGTGGAGGATCTGAATCACTTCTCTCATGGCAGCCATGCTCCTGGTCTAAATTGATTTCATGAACATTGATTGTGCTTGGCATCATATGCTGCATAGGGTGTGTATTTCTCACAAACTTATCAGCATTTTGAAACATCAACTCATATTGTAGCCAGGGAAATTAATCCATGTATCTCTTTGTTCTAGAAATAACAAATTCTTTGCTACTGTGTGTGACAGCAGGTCTGCCACACAGAACGTTTGTTGCCATTTAAAATCAAAGAGAGAATTATATTATCCAATATATTAAATTAAAACTAGGGAAGCTGCCGGTATTTAAAATTTAAAAACTGATACAAAAATTAGAATTATATATATGTAAATAATATTATGATTGTCTATATGTGTGAATTATTTGTTTATTCCCTTGAAATTTTTGAGTTATGCTGACCAATGATTATAATCCTTATCTCAAACATCAATTGAGATTACATTTATACTGCCTATTGGTTAAAGGCATTAAGGATATATGACGGTCAGCCCTCTTGAATTAAAGGTATATTCACACATACCGGCCTCATTTAATCCTGTAGATGATTAAATAAATCGCCAGCATAAATTAAATATTAAAACCAACAGTAACTTTGGTTACTAATTTCGACACTCAGCAAATATATAAAAAAATCACACCAAAAAACTTTAAAAATTATCTTTATTGAACAACTTTTGTGATTAAGATATTAAGAGTGCACCCCACCCGAGTTTCTTTTTCTTTTTGTTTTCATGCTCCTGGTCCCGCCTTGGTGTTTGATATATGCCACCGCCATGGCGTTGTCCGACTGGACTTTCACTGCCTTGGACAGAACCAGGGGACGAGCACTGGTCAGTGCCTGATAAATGGCTCGGAGCTCCAGAAAGTTTATGGGAAGCCTGGCTTCCTCACTCGACCACTGACCCTGAAAGGAGTGGCTCCCGAGTACAGCTCCAAAACCTCTGAGGCTTGAATCGGTCATTCTGAGTGTTCAGTTTGGAATGGAGAACAGACGTCCCTTCCGAAGGTTTGGAGGAATGAAGCCACCAAAGAAGTTTGGGTTTCTAGCCCTATTGGAGAATGGTTCCAATTGCAGAGGTGTGGACTCTGCCATGCTTGAGGAACGTTCTTATGAGGGCCTGGAGAGCTACAACTCTGTCTTTTGGTATGTAGACTCTCTGAGTATTGGTTTCCAGAGTGCACCCAGGGGGATCATTGTTTGTGATGGGACCATGCTGGACTTCCGCCAGTTTATTAGTCAGGTCTATTGAAGCAGGTCTAGGGTCAGCTGAAGACGGCTGTGAAGAGTCTCTGGAGACTAGTAGGTCATTCAGATATGGCAATAGACGGGACTCTGAGCACGCAAGGCCCCTGCCATGATGGCCAAGACCTTGGTAAAGACTCTTGGCAAGGCCGTGAATTGGTAATGGTAATCCCAGATTACAAAGTGAAGGAAATGCTGGCAGTCCCTTCTTATTGGAACTTGTAGATACGCGTCCTGGATGCCGAGGGACGTCATGAAGACTCCTAGTTCCAACGACTCCATCCTGAACCTGGGGACCTTTAGGAAAAAGTTCAGCTGCTTCAGGTTGAGGATGGGCTGGTAAGAGTCGTCCGGCTTCTTCACGAGAAACGGGTTAGAATAAAAACCTGTGCCGTGCTGAGTGGGAGGTACTGACACAATGACATCCGCGAATTGAACCTGGGACTCTGAGCATGAGGTGTGGCCAACTACACGGCTGGTAATCAGAACCAGTCTGTTTTATAGACACTTGTTAGGGGGGAAAGGCTTGTTAGGGGGAAAGGACAGGGAGGATGTAAGTCTGCACACTCTAAATGTGGTCTCTAGTATTTGGGACCTGTGTTACCCGCTATATTGTTGTTTTTGCTGTATGTTGTTTTTGATGAATATGACTATAGTATTCAGGGCAACTATAGTCATATACAGGAAAGAGAAAGCAGAGATTGTGCATAAAGTGGTTGCACTGGCTGAATGCACACAGAAAATATGTACTTGTATTGAAGCTTTATTTTTATTAAGAGTCAATAAAATGTAACTTTTAATAAATGTGTTTATTAAAATAATCCTTTGTTGTGTTTCCTTTATTTATATATAAACAGAGGGGAATAAGTCATTCTAGCTGAAATAAGGGGTTAAAATCACATATAACATTTTCTAGACATGGTGCTCATACAAAGAATGAGAAAAAGTGAGAATAGTAATTAAAAAGTATCAGAGCCCGTCCCTTGCAGCACTTGATTGTATTTTTCTAAGGAGATTCTCTGGGTCCGTTTACATATATATTGTTGCTATTAATTGGCTTTTAGACCAGTCTCATCTCCTTTGATATGTTTCAAAGAGATTTATACTGGTTACTCTTATTGCCAATTTGTTTCTATTTATTGGCACATAGCCCAGTATATTTTCTCTCAAGGGGTGTGTGTGTATAGGTTGTTTTTTGTGTTTGTATCTGATATAACTCAAGCTCCGAGAGAGCTCGAGACAAAAGGATACAAACACAAAAAACAACCTACTGTATACACACACACCCCTTGAGAGAAAATACACTGGGCTATGTGCCAATAAATAGAAACAAATTGGCAATAAGAGTAACCAGTATAAATCTCTTTGAAACGGAAAAGACCGGGTGCCACTGCTAGGACCGCCCGGAGAGCACCAACTTCTGGCGATATCGCTGCTAAAGCATCCTACCACCTAGCCAGGAGAGTGACTCGCACACTGCAGAAAGCAGTCCTCCTGCACATGCCAGAGCATGAAAATATGTAACAAAGGGTTGCATGATTTTTTTTTTACATTTTCATGCTTCTCGTGTATTGTACTGACGACAAGAAAAAAAAAAAAGGCTCTGTAGCATATTTGATACAGCTTATGTATATGGGTATGTAGCAAATTTGCAACATTATGCAATGAAGGGTTTAGTAATACCTAACTATACTTTAGAAATAACAAAAAAATAAATTACAGTATAGTCTTTTCCATGTATAGTGAATTAAGCCCAGGATACTTCAGTTTAAAAGTTAGGAATTAGGGTCATAGAAGACATGTCAGGAAGAAGAAAGGGATAATATTACTATATATATATATATATATATATATATATATATATATATATATCTGATGGTATGATACCCAAAAGGTACTTACAGTACTACTTGATGGACCATAATAAACAAAATTGCACAAAACCTACAAACTAGCAAGTTCAGGTTTTGCCCATTTATATCTGTAGGGTTATGGTCCCTGGAACAATTGGGTCCAGGATTAATTCTGACATTCAAAATAATTTACATGTAGTGTATTTAGTTATGGACTAAATCTAATACTGTATATAGCAATATTTCATTATATATTTATCGAGTGTAACCGATTTAAGAATAGATGGCTTAAATATTTGTATTTCCCAACTAAGTTTAAGTTGCCTTATTACAAATTGTAACTAAAGTGATTCACCTCAGGATTGATGACATCATCAGCCAGTGACTCCAGTCATGGCCAAACTTTTGTGACTTGTGCTATTATGAGGGCTTAATTAGGTGTTTGTCAATGATGAAAGTGTAATAACATTACACCAAAACATTGCAATAGACACCTTTTTAACCCCTTACCGCCGCAGCCTGTTTTTGCCTTCCTGACAGAGCCCTTTTTTTCAAATCTGAGATGTATCACTTTATGTGGGGATAACTTTTTATTGCTTTTACTTATCCCAGTGATTTTGAGATTGTTTTCTCGTGACACATTGTACTTTAAGTTAGTGGTAAATTTTGGTCGATACAGTCTGTTTTTTTTTGTGAAAAATACCAAAATGTCGTAAAAAAATTGAACATTTTGCAATTTGCTAAATGTTAAATTTTCTGCTTGTGAGACAAATAATCATACCACTCAAAATAGTTAATAACTAACAAAGACCATATGTGTACTTTATTTTACCATCATTATTTCAACCTCCTTTAAAAAAAAATTTGGACACTAGGGGGCAGCAGAGACAAAATTATACACAGAACACAGAAAACGCTGCAATTGGCTGTTCACATTTGAACAGCCAATCGCAGCGATCGCCGATGGGGGGGGGGGGCATCGCTGCCCCCCCTGGGCTACGAGGGAAGATATCTGCTGTCAGGGACAGCAGCCATCGTCCCTCTGTCATGACGTACATTTATGCCATGCGTCGGGAAGTACATCCCAGCCATGACGTAAATGTACGTCAAATGTCGGGAAGGGGTTAAAGTTTAGGTTTTATCAAAGTACCACCAATTCTGATGGGTGCCGGATGACTCACCGACAGTCGGGATTCCGACAGTCATTACCCCGACGTCGGTATCCTGACTGCTCTCTCGTGGGTGTCCACAACCTCCATAGAGGCAGAAAAAAAACAGGTGGCGAGTGCAGCGAGCCACTGTGCCTGCAGTGTGGGGAGCGCAGCGAGCCCGTAAGGGGCTTCGTTGCGCTCCCCCCAATGTGCAGTCGGGATTCCGACGTCGGGCTAATGACTGTCACAATCCCGACTGTTGGTGTGTTATACCACACCCAATTCTGATTACCTTTAACATCAACCATGCTGAAATTAAATGTAAAGGAGATCAGCAACTTTTAACCCAAGTACCATAATATATGTGTACATGTGTGTGTGTGTACATTCGTGGCCATGTCAAAAGGTGACCAGCCACTAAATGTGCCATTTGTTGCTAGACCAGGGGTATTGGACATGCAGCCCTTCATCCCCACTTTAGTTTATTTTGTAAAGACAGGATGCTATGTAAAAGGTAGAAAACCTGGAATATTTTTAAAATGAAAGCACATAAACGAAAACTGGAGAGAAGAAATACACAGAGGCACGCAGAGAAGAACTGAAGAGCAACCACAATAATAACTTGCTGTCTATTTGTAAGCTGTAGGGGATGGGGGAATACAGTTTTGCAGAGTAAAAACACATACTGTGCAGTTGTCAAAACAGTTAATTAATGGCAACACCAAAAGTGTGCTGTACTGACTGCAAACTTGTCCAAAGTTATTTACATCATTTTATTATAGAATTAAATAATTAACATTTATAGGGCAATATGTTTTTTTAATATCAAGGCATATTAATATCCATTAACAAACTGCAGGTCTCTCCAAAAGGTAAGCATTCTGCAACGTTATGGATCCAACAGTAACAAATGCGCAAAGATATATAGAGTGACAAAAGCCCTGTATAAGATACATGCATACAAGGCAGCAGTTACTATGGGGGTTATTCTAGTTCACTCTTTCTGACAAAATCCTTCTTAGATGGACAAAACCATGTGCACTGCAGGTGGGGCAGATGTAAAATGTGCAGAGAGAGTTAGATTTGGGTGGAGTTTTACTTCAAAGTGAGAGCTATATTGCAGTGTAAAAATAAAGCAGTCAGTATTTTCCCTGCACAGAAATAAAATAACTCACCCAAATCTAACTCTCTCTGCACATGTTACATCTGCCCCCCTGCATTGCACATGGTTCTGTCCATCTAAGAAGGATTTTGTCAGAAAGAGTGAACTAGAATAAGGCCCTGTTAGAGTGGGTCATTAGATATTAGCTAGATTCCATCTTACAGCATGAAAAGCATTATCTCCATTAGAATCCACTGTTCTTCTTTCGATCACATATAATGTGGAATATAAGCATCACATTTAGGATATTACAGGAGGTTTTCAGTGCTATCTGAAGACAAATAGTTTACTATTTCTTATACAAGGCAATCCATTCACAGCCAAGAATCTCCCAGAATCCAATACACCATTCCTAACTCAGAATGGGAAATGGTTATTAGGTCGACATGCATTAGGTCAACAGTCATTGGGTTGACATGCTGAAAGGTCGACATGGGTCTAGGTCGACAGTCAAAAGGTTGACATGGGGTTTTTCCCTGTTTTTTGAGCCGACAGGTGGTATTTCATGCCCTACCATCCACTAGGGTGTGGCGGTAGAATAAACTATTGTGCCAAGCATAGCGAGGCACTGTGCCCAAAGCATGGCAAGCGCAGCGAGCCATGCGAGGGTAAGCGGTGCTGCGATTCAGTGTCCATGTTGACATTCCTGTCCAAAACCCCATGTTGACCTTTTGAATGTCGATCTTGCCCATGTCAACCTTATACTTGTGTCGACCTAATGACCTATCGACCTAGACCCATGTGTCGACCTAATGACTGTCAACCAACTTATGGTCAACCAAATGATCCACACCCCTCAGAATAATGCTCCATACCAGGAGGCTGATGACACCTTACATGGCATGAAAGTCTACAAAAGTAAACCTATGTAAAGATTCACAAAACATTGTTCTTACATAACAGATTTCCTACTGATGCTGTTCACAATAGATATCCTATAGCTCTGATGATCTTCAGCTGAATAGAACAATTCTCCAATCACAGCTCTCAGTTCAGGGCTTCCATCATCTCACGTGCCTGTTTCAATTCTAAAAACAAAAAAATAAAGTTTGGTTAATATTAGAGCTGCACTGTTCACATAAAATAAATTAGATCCTCTATTTAAGTACAGTACATACAGAGTAAGACGGTATAGCTGACATATTGGTAAACAATATACAAACAGGCTTTTGATATGTTCTATTTTTAGCCAATGAATTAGGATAATTAACGTTGTAGTTTAAATGAAGTGACCAGAAATACTTTTTCTGCATCCATGTACCTATTATCTATGCAAACATAAACAATGAAACACAATGGCAGGATAAGTAGTTGCCGACAGATCATATAATCGCCTTCTCACCTGTTAGCAAAACTCTTAATTTACTGGCCGACAATGTTACAGGTCTGGAGCGACCAGTGTTGGTCATATGAAGATTTAGATGGACCAGGGGCTCATTCACTTCATGTAGAGCACTGGAGCTAAGGGTCTGGTCTACACGCCAGTTCAAAGATGATAAGCGTGATACTGTAGAGATAAAAGAACAGCCATAAATAACGGTGTACAAATAATAAACTGTATTTACAATTTTTAAATTTAAATATGTAATAAATAAATAAAATAGTAATTTTACCAGCAAGATACAGAGGGGGAAATTTACTAAGATGTGTATTCTACTTCACATGTGATGTTGCCATGGGCAACCAATCAGAATCTACTTCTTATTTATTTAGCACCCTCTAGAAGATAGTAGACAGGATCTGATTAGTTGCCCATAGCAACATCACATGTGAAGTAGAATACACATCTTAGTAAATTTCCCCCAGTGTATAAGAGCATAATCATTTGAAATAAGGTTTACAGAACGAAAATATCAACCATAAAAAACAAAAAAAAGGTACTTATATGTTAGTTGGGCGCCCACTAAGCTATTTGCTTAGTTTTCCGCGGGGCTCACCACACTATATAAAATCAACTCCACGCCGACATGGATAGTGGGGGTATGAGCGTACTAACTTTAGTGGGCGCTCAACTAACATATAAGTACCACAAAAATTTTCAGCTCCTTAGTAAAAGGACTGAAGTCCAATAGTTTGCCTAATGCAAAACCTAATGTGATTATACGAACATGTGTTTATCATGTGGTGAAAGCACCTCTCCACTAAGTGATACAAACCTTGTCAAAACTGGGACTGTTCTTGCAGTGTGCATTATACATCTAGCTAGTTATAAATGAGCAATGCCAACGGGCAGAGACACACATACCGTAAAATACAGACAGATATATTATAATATAGATAGCCAGATTTAATACACACACACACAAACTAAATTATAAAATTCTATTGTGGCTTAGCTTATATTGAAAATACATACAGGAACATTACAAAGGACAGCAGAAGGCTATACAAATGGAGGGTTGGGCACTAAGGAGGTACAGTTAGGGATAGGCACTAAGGGGGTAGTGTGAAACTGCAGGTAGGGAGGGCAGGAGAAGGTTAGCATGTGTACCTTAAAGATGTCAGGATACTGACCATCAGGATGCTGCCATTGGTCTCCTGACCAATGCACCGGGATCCAGATACCATTCCATTTAGAACATGTGACCTCTTATATTAGCATAACTAAACTGCTTCAGGATATTATTAAACTTGTTCAGAACATTACAAATGTGTACCATTGTGGGCTGGTTCACTCACTGTGCTTTAAGCATGGTGTCTCACTTCACTCACCACAGGAAATTCCCAATAGTGTACTCCCATGTGGAGGGTAATACTACAAGCCCAGGGGATCCCATAAACGGAACTTGAGCAAAACTTTTCGTTTATAGTGGGGATAATAAGTGTTTAATTTCTGTGCCACTATCATAAAAATAATTTAAAAGTAGAAAAGATACTTAACATAATACCAAACCCAAGAAAGAGGGCATTCATTTTTCCTAATCTTTATCCTTGTTGTACTGAAAGCTCTAGTGTACCAGAGACGCACAGGAAGAACAATTACTAAGTCACAGATTAAGAATAACAGAATGTAGCTGGAGGAATAGCCATGGCTGCTCATATTGGAACCCCCTTTTTAAACAGATATTCCGGTTCCATCTGCAGCATAATCAGCGTCTCCTCATGCTTATACCCGAGCAGCAATCCACTGGACGCTACCCACGCTGCCCTCATCAGCGGTCATCTGCCCCATGCTGACAGCATCTATACATGTGGCCAAATTCTGGCTGATCCTTATATTTGGTTCTCAAGGATTTGAAGAATTAGATCATGTGTAACAACCCTTGAATTGGTAATAGAAGAAGTATTCCAGAAAAAGGAGGAAGTCTTCTTTCAAAAGATTCCCTTATATAGGAGTGGGACAGACAATTAGCAATGTAGTAAACAGCGGCTTTATAGAGACACACAGCCGTATACTTACAGCGGAGGCTGTTTTCCCTCAAGGTCTCCTGTAATGCAGTCTGCTTCTCTTCATAAGAGCGACAGAGAGAGGCTGCGTGTTCTAACAGAAAACATTAACATATGAGATAAAACAGACAGATTACACAACTCCCGTATGCACACACAGACCTGGAAAACATCACATAAATAATAGTATCCTTCAGACAAAACATTCATATAACAAAACAAATGCAACTGTTAAGAGTAAGAAGAATTATGTTCAATACATTCAATAGAACCAAATCATTCTTTGTACTTGCAAACTGTCTATTCAGACAAAGATCTGTCAGCAAAGAATAGAAAGATTCACATATTCACATACTGCTGCACAGTGGCTGCAACTTTGTACTAATATGTCAATCCTGTAGTATTGTATAATACACGCCTCCTGGCGGCTTCTCTGGTCCGCTGCTCTGTCTAAAGATGCAGCATTGGATCATCTGAAGCTGCGTTCTCATTGCCGCCCCTGAAAAATCCCGGGTTTTTGAACGCGTGTTTTTGGCGGGGCACAGAGCATCTCAGCTCTACAGACCCCATTCATACTGCACCTTAGACCCTGAAAATTACCGTGTCTTCCCCACTCACACTGCTTCCCCTAGTATGCCTAGAAATCAAGTGTGTGGCATCTAAGAGCAACTTTGATTGGATGTTTAAAAATCAGCTTTGAGCAATGCAATGAACTTGCTTTTTTTGTATTTTGTGAGGAAAAACCCGGGTCTAGCCTGTTCACACTGCCATGCACCAGTGTATTACCCAGAAAAAACCTGTGTGTAATTCCCAAGGCATAACACCCGGGAATTTCACAAAGACCCTTTCACACTGAGACAGGACACGGGAAATTACTGCTTGCCCAGGCAAAACCCGGGTTTTTGCGGCAGTGAGAACAGGGTATTAGTAACCCTCAGGTTACTCTGGATAGCCACGTTTTTAAGATGCTGGAGATAATGAACGTGCATCTGAAAAAGCAGCCACTGGCCTTGGCACGCACAGACAACCAAGGCAACACAAGCCCCATCTTCTGAAGCACTAGCCATTGCTAACCCTTTTCCTCTCTCAAAATAGTGTCAGCATGTCAGTCTTATTGCAAGTTAGGGGCACGGTGACTGACATTGCTGGAATAGCTGCACATGGGCAGTACAGATCCTGCGCATATGCAGATCAGTGAACATCAGATGTACTTAATCCATCAGCTCTATGAATTTGGCCTAGTGTTCACTATAACAGATCTGTAAAAATAACCCCCCACCCTCATTTCTTTATGCTTACCATATGTAATTGTCAAAACACTCTTATGGAATGCCAGTAAGTTTGCTGATGGCCAGCAACCATGTAATATTGAAAAACAATATAGAAAAAAAAATTCTACCACAGGCGCTGCAATTCCGCAAGCTGCATATAAGACTATAAAGATGGATAGGTTTCACATGTGCTACAGGAATGTCCAGATAGGGTATATTTACTTTAAATTTTATACATTAGCAGTGTGTGAAACTTTTTTTCAACACCACTATACCATACCAAATACCCGGGTCACATCTAGTATGGTTACAGGTGTGGTCTTATATCTGATCCTGCATTGCTTTTATTTTTTAAATAAAAGCATTTTTATCTGTGATAATACATCCAAAGAAACCTTTATAGGAGTTCACGCAACATGTGATCTCAGAATACATGTGATGTGATGGATGCATACATGTGAGCAATATTATAAGATTGCACGAGTGAGGAGACCCCGTAATATCCCTGGAATTTTGGAATCTCTGGGAACACTTTTTCCATACTCTCCGTTTGCACCAGAGAACATTGTATTTAAACAGTATTACACTATTGTATATTATCTCCCCTCTTTTTTCCATATATATAACGAACCTTGGAATTTATGTGAGGGTGAAAACTTATCTAAAAGGAAATATACCCTATCTGGACATTCCTGTAACGCATGTGAGACCTATCCTTTCTATTATTATCCATGTAATATTGATGACTGTAACATGGTAGGTGTGTGTGACTACGTGTGTTCTCCACTTTGGGACACCATTATCTATTTGCATAGTATCTTGGCATGGGACTTTTCCTTATACAAGCATGGCGGGGAGTTATTTTTGTTCTATTATTGTCATCTTGA
The DNA here is from genome assembly GCF_055691185.1 of Crinia signifera. Classification (NCBI taxonomy): domain Eukaryota; kingdom Metazoa; phylum Chordata; class Amphibia; order Anura; family Myobatrachidae; genus Crinia; species Crinia signifera. The sequence goes on from NC_139220.1 coordinate 212,135,425, forward strand.
CAGCAAATCACTGCTCACCCCTTTCCCCTTACTTGCCTAATGGTCTCTATTACATGGCTGGTGGAGTATAATATACCACATATATTGCATACAAGATGCTTACTGTGACAGTTTTTTCTCAGAGCGATCTTCCCCACTAGGACAACTGTTATACTAACTACTTTTGATCACTTATATTTAATTGGGTTGCCATATTTTGCAACCCAATTAAAATAAAATGATCCCTTCTAGAATAGTCATTGCTCAATTAGTAGTCACAGCTGTCATTTTTCCCCATCTTCACCATGTTCTCATGTGTGTATTTGTAGGCAATTATTTCTCTGTATGGCTGGAATTCAATTACTTACAGTAAATTACTAAGGATGAAGGGCCTAATTCAGATTTGATCATAAAGCACATTTTTTCCTCAATGGACAAAACCATGCTGCACAGCAAGTGGAGCAAATATAACATATGCAGAGAAAGTTTTGGAGCCTACACATGGGGAGATGTGCTAGAGCATTCTTAGCGTTGCTAGATTGCTCAGATCAGCAAGATAGCTCAGCACACAGCGCTGTAAAGTGATGTGTTGCTGAGTGATCTGTCAGATACAGTGTTCTCCGGTGAGAACACTGGCCCTGACACCAGCGATTACTAGATCTATCCAGCATGCTGGATATTAATCACCAGGCGAAAGGGACATGTGGGGCGAGCATTATTTTCGCTATGGCCCCTACACATGGAGCGACATAGGGGCATTTTCTAAGCGATCTAGTCAGATCGCTTAGAAAATGCCCTCAAATAATAGCTCCGTGTGTAATCCCCTTTAGATTTGGGAGAGTTATTTTGTTTTTGTGCAGTATAAATACTGTCTGCTTTATTTTTAATCTGCAATTTAGATTTCAGTTTGAACACACCCACCCAGATCTAACTTTCTGCCCTATCTGCAGTGCAGCATGGTTTTGCACCGGTAAACTACTAGTTATCCGCATTTCATTTTTCTGACCCACTGAGGCACATGACAAAAATATGTGATACCCTATGACTTCTGTGCTAATTGGACAGCCCCAGGGTTCAATGTTACCGCAGCTAATTGAATTCTGTACTACAGTATATCTAAACTGCATAACTGAACTAGTACAATAATTGCAATGAAACAAACAAAGTTGTACTGCCAGAGCCACAACTACAATAACAGACTTCCTTCTCACCTCTGGGAAGACCCAATTGCTGGAGCTCACTGGACAGATTGTCACTGCTCACATTATGCTTGGCTGCACTTGAAAGAATGAAGCACAGGACAGCAACTGTGGCTTTAATGTCACCAGATTCTGCAGAAGAGAAGGCCGTCACATGAGAAATACAGTATTTGATAACATTCAAATTACAAATAAAGGGTTCTAAAGGTTGGCAAATTGTAGCCCTGGGGGCAAGTACGGGCAAGTGTCCCTGGGTGTCTACAAGTGCATCAACCGAGTTTATGCAAGTACACCTGATGTGCATATGCATTTCCAGAGCATCTCCACTTACAGTATTGCTGAAGGGAGTAAATGGTCTGTAATTGGCAATTTCAAGTAGATTAAGGTCAGCGAGGGAGTACTGATAGGACTGTAGCAAGAGAGTTGATTAGTGTAAATACGTCTGTATCCATGTAAATCTTTTGCACCAATAATAATTTATCAATAAACCAAACATAAGAATACAGGTTGGGTGTACCAGAAGCTGTATAGAAGCTCTACATAGGGGAGACTATATTCACAGCCTTTCCCAAGTCCATCTACATGTGCAAAATGAACATAGAAATGTGAGCGCTGACACTGGTCACAAAGAAATTATAATATGAACACGTGCTGTTTGTAAAGTACTAATCTAGAGTCTACGGGGTCATTTCAATTAACTACAAAAGGTGTGAGATGTCACTGCAGCAGTGTTGAAACTGCAGCTGAACTTGCCCCAGAATTGCATTTGGTTTTGCCACACAGGGCTGCACAACTACCGTGAGACATAGCTGCACAACTACCGTGAGACATAGCTGCACATTCTCACAGGCTCAGCTGACTTACAGCTATTTGAATCAACCCCTATAGATCAGATCAACTAAAATGACAGATTTGACAATACATTCATATAGTTAATTAAAACAAACTATTTGCTACATATGCCAAAACCACTTCAGCAAAATAATAACTACTTTATATTAGCAAAATAAATAATCATTCCCAATGCATTTATTCCATTAACAAGTAAACCACAGATCAGACAACCACATAAAAATTAGATCTGACTAAATTACTATATAATCAGTGTTAAATAAACTGATATACCAGGACTGTCTCCATTCCTACAGACCTGACAAACCCCACTTCTCTCCCCATAAAATCACGTCCCGGAACTGCCCCACCAAGACAAGATTTAACCACCCCCCCCCCTTCTTCCTGAATACAAATCATATTCCAGAGCTGCTTCCCTTAAACCTGACAACCCGCTTTTCTCACTCAGCTAAAATCTTGTCCTAATTGCCCTCCAGCCAATAAGTGATCAATTTCAAATGAGACCTCAGTTCTATGGGGATGTCCCAATACATCTTCTGTCCTTCCTTCCTTTCTTCTTCTCCTCTTGTTATAGTCTCTCCTGTTTCCGCCTCTCTTCCTGAGTCTGCATGGCCATTGGAGCTTCAGCCATGCGCCTATCAACATTTATACCCCGTTCTCACTGCAGGCAAATTCCCGGGTCTATCATGTCGACCCGGGAATTTGCCTTTTAACACAGGTTTTTCTGCAGTGTGAACGGGTCGCATACCCGGATCTCATACACGGGTAAAACCCTTCTTTTTACCAGTGTTTGAGATCCGGGTATGCAGACATGGGTTGACCCGTTCACACTGCAGAAAATCCGATGTTAAAAGGCAAATTACCGGGTAGAACTTCTTCACCCGGGAATTTGCCTTGCAGTGAGAACGGGGGTCCGTCCCTGTCGTGTATTTCTCACTGGCAGTCCCGCGGATTGCCCGCACCTCCAGCCATTCTGGCAGAAGGTAGTATAAACAGTTAATGTTATTCTAGGTGAGACTCTGCCACTGAACCTAATACATGCACTTCGCTCACATTTTAAATCAACTCTACTTCGACATATTATTAGTGCCACAAAGCTGGTTATTCCTGTGCATTGGCGGTCGATGGCAGTCCCTAGTATGCATGAGTGGTGTGCACGCTTAGATCATGATTATGGCAGATCTTGCCTCTGCACTAGAAACACAAAAGACAGCTTTCACCACTACCTGGTATCCTTGGCTGGCATACAAAGAAACGGAACATAACAACTCTTTGGTTAAAAATTGAAGGGTTCCCTTATCTGTGCATCCTAGTTTTTTTTTGGTTAACATATATTTTATTTGACTCTCTGTTTCTTCCCTCAAATCTTGCCACTCTCTTTTCTCTTTACCTTCTTACTATGCAAGTGCAATTTGTATGGGTTATATTAGTATTAGTTAATACATCCACTATATTTGAATTGATGTGTGTACTATTTACTGACAGCCTTTGCTTTAAGATTGTTTACTTTCACTAACATTTTCTGCTGTATATACTCGAGTATAAGCTCACATTTTTTATGCTTGGCTTATACTCGGGTGTATACGGTAATTGGTCCTTCAGTCAGAGCCGGTGGCAAGGTCTGGCTGATGATGTTGCAGCCTCTGTGCTGCTGCCGCGCTGGCCAGAAGTTAGCACGGAGGCAGAAATGGAGGACGCGCCAAGTGCCGCTGGGCAGGAGAGTAAGGAGCAGCCGGTATCGGAAAGCAAGGGCTCCAGCACTGGGGCTCATGAGCTGCCATGGTGAGTGCGGAATACATCAGCGCATCCATAACCCATGCAGCGTCAGCTCTGCAGCAGTCACACAGCCCCAATTACCTGGGACCCTCTCATCTCTTCCTGATTAGTGTCTCCCTCTATATGGACTGTAATTACGTACTACTGCTTCCATTCCTGTCACACGCTGTACTTGGCTGCTCATCCTGTAAGATTCCTGCCAGCTGGGGAACTAAAATGACAGGAGACCCAGCTGCAATTATGGGATCATGGGATGAAGGGAGAGGGGGACTTGCCTTTAGACCCTGTACAGTGTGTCTCAGTGTGCCCCTAGACCAGGCATTCTCAACCACGGTCCTCAAGGCACACCAACAGTGCAGGTTTTAGTGATATCCAGGCTTGAGCACAGGTGACTTAATTAGTACCTGAGTGATTCTGATTAAACCATCTGTGCTGAAGCCTGGATATCACTAAAACCTGCATTGTTGGTGTGCCTTGAGGACCATGGTTGGGAATGCCTGCACTAGACCCTTTGCATTTCCCTCCCTAGGCTTATACTCGGGTCAATAAGTTTCCCCAGTTTTTTTTATGGTAAATTTAGGTGCCTCGGCTTATATTCGTGTCGACTTATAATCGAGTATATACGGTACATGTTCTTTGCTTGCCTTATCCTTTCTGGATGTGTATTGCTATGTCCGTACCCTCTTTAATAAAACTTTATTTGCAAAAAAAAATAGATAGTCCCGTGTCTAATCAGTAGACTAGCGATATCAAATAGTTGATCAGGCTAGCAGTCTGCAGTGTAGAGAGTCATTATTGCTGCATGGGTCTGAAGTTCAGACAGGATTGGCAGGCAGAAAATGTTGCTCCAATATTGGTCATGAAGACACCTAACTGAAAATATATTTGGTACATTTTATCTAAGTCTTCTTTTACAGTCTCCCAGTTTTGGAAAAAGGCCATCTGCTGTCACAATCTGTGGTAAGACATTGAAACACACATAATACAAAACATATGAAAGGCATAAATTCAAAATTTCTCACCAAAGCGAGCATCGGATGTCAGCTTCAGAATCTTTTCATACTGTTCAGTAAACAAAGCAGGAATGAGGTACACAGGTCACTATTATTACATTCACACAACATGATTCTATGTCTGTATGACTTACATCAATAACTTCCCCTAGCTGTTCCTTCAGTACTTGGGCACATATCAGCTTCAACTTGACAGAGGACTGAAGAAAAAACAAAAACAAAAAGACAATACTGAGTATAGGACTATGGGGTGGAGAATACAAAGAAAGTCAAATTTTACAAGACAAACACACAGAAAATTAAACTAAATTGATCACTTGGCAAGGAGAGATTGACTAATAATGTTATACTGTAATAATAATAGGCTAGTTCTCATACAGGAGAGCAAACATATACACTATATAATGGATTTGGAAAGTCTCAAACTAGTGCGCTCCTCCTGCGGCCAATGGTCCACCCAAAAAAACTGGTACAACCTCCAGTCAAAAACAATATGGGAATCTGGAATAATGGGATAGACTTTCGGCGCTGGATCAGATAGACCAAAATGAACTTCACTTAAAAAATGCACTTTATTTCTTCATACACGATAAAATTAGTTCTTTAAAAAAAAAAAAAAACTGGGTTTCCAAAAAAAGAACATTACATGGCATCAAATGGAAACGGATACGGTGTCTGAGTGTATATGTCCCGACGCCTCTCCAATGCTCAACTGCCTCTTATGTAGTGAGCGTGGTCGGGATGGCTGCACTTTCAGTCCGTCCGCTCCTCAGAAATTGACCTCCGGTGTTTTACTGTAGAACCAGGTCTCTGCCTGTTCACTATTAGATGTCGGAGTCTCTGTTAGGAACACCGGTATTTGTCCATGCTATGAAGAGGATAGCACAAGGAATGACCACGTCCACCTGTTCACCTGCCGCCGACGCATTTCAATCCTCTAGGGATCTTTGTCAATGCACTCTGACTGCCCTGCAGCTATATACAGCAAGCTGCAATACATTCGGTGTTCTGACACCTTTCTATCAGCCAGTATTAACTTCTTCAGCAATTTTGCTACAGTAGCTCTGTCGGCCCGCCTTCCCCTCTGCTGTGTGTAGTGTGGCTTGCTAACATCATGCCGCACACAGCCAGGTTGCTAGGGGCTGGGCAGCGGCTAATATAGTGCTCAGCGGCGCTGCCCGACCCTGGGAGGGACAGTGGTGGGGCTTTTTAGGGAGCGCTCCCGAAAAAAAAAAAACTTTCCCAGTGGGGAGCACTACCTAAAAAAAACCCCACCACTCAAGGGGTTAAGAGCAGACTGTTTACTTTCTGCCTAATACAGCCCAACCCTTAACAGGTGTCATTATAAACAGGTAATCAATGTTATAGGTTTTGCATACTTTATACACATCAGGAAAGCTGAATGCATGTTTGTAAACTTATTAACTGCAGTTATTTTTTTACTTTTATCCAAACTTCAAAATGGTTACTAAAACAGAGAAGGCAAAATGCATTCATGCATTATACAATTTTCAAAGTATCTACACAGGAAATAGTCCACATACAAAATCTCAACAATCACTTTGTAGACAGCATAATACTGGCACAGTAATAATGCAAATTAAAAGTATTTTTACAGAATTGGCATTAAACTTAATGCTTTCATTATTATGCCAACACAGTTAAAATGCTCTAAATTAGCATTAGTACAACACTGGCCACATACTAATGGTTAACATTCTACACGTCGAAAAAACATCTAGTACCACTTCCATAGGTACACTTTCAAGTGTACCTAAGCTTTGTCTATCCCAGTGATGGCTAACGACACTCCAGCCATTGTTGAACTACACATCCCAGCATGCCCTGCATCAGTTTTACTATTTGGCCATGCTAATTAGACTGATGCAGGGCATGTTGGGATGTGTAGTTCAAGGTTAGCCATCACTGGTCTATCCACTCATAGACCAAGGTTAGTTTCAAAGAGCCATGAATCTACTCAACTATTTTAGCCAAGGTGCTGATCTCTGCTAAAACCCAATCAGGGCAGTCCAAATCGCCACAGAAACGGAATCTCTGAAAAAGAAAGTAAAAGACAAATGTTGAGCATGTAGTAAAAAAGTAGTTTATTTATATAGTTTATCTAAAAATGTATAAAAAGGTGCACAGTAATCTGCAGACACACAAACAAGATTAAAGCTTGTGGTTATATGAATGACATGTAAACTGGGTTATACCGTAAAGCACAAATGCATACTCTTCCAGAATGTCTGTGAGAATTTCACATTTGAGCAATAGTCTCTAGGGGAAGTGGGTAACTCTCCAGGGGAAACGGTCATCTGTCAGATCATACTTAGGTCAACAGTCATTAGGTCGACCCCTGAAGGTCGACTGGCCCCAAGGTTGACAGGGTTAAAGGTCAACATGAGCCAAGGTCGACAGTCATTAGGTCGACATGAGTTTTTCACTGTATTTTGAGCCGACAGGCGGTATTTCATGCCCTACCATCCACAAGGGCGTGGTGGGAGAATAAAATAGCGTGCCCGAAGAATCGCGAGCGATGCGAGGGGCTGCGGTTCAACTCCAACTGTGTCCATGTCGACTGTGTAAAAAAAAACAGTGAAAACCTCATGTCGACCTAATGACTGTCGACCTAGAACCATGTCGACCTTAAGTCATGTCAACCTTAAGTCCATGTCGACCTTGGGGCCAGTCGAACTTCCGGGGTCGATCTAATGACTGTAGACCTAAGTCTGGTCCTCTCCAGCATCCTGCCACAGTTCAGGAGAAGTAATAGGTGACTGGAAGTTGGGTGTGATTAAATATGAACCTTGTCATAATTATGCTTATCATACTATCCCTTTAAACCAGGACATTCATGAATTACACAAGTTACTAGGTAAATTGCAGTTTTGAAGTCAGCCAGCCATAGGCTACTTTCACACACTCCGGTTTTGACCGGACGGCAAAAAGCCGGACACACTTTATCCGGCTTTTTGCCTGACAGTTGTCTCTTTCACATGCACTGGCTCCGTGAGCCAGTGCTGTGTAAATTTGAGGGTAGAAACTGAAGTGACGACAGTTTGGGGGCGGTGGAGAGCTAAAACCGGACACCAAATGACCGGTGTGTGTGAAAGGCCCCCATCGCCCTCAGCACACACTGACCTGTGAGGATGGGACGGCCACGGCACGGCAGCCGGACACTGCAGTGGTAAGATCCGGCTGCTACCCGGCAGCCGTGCCCTGACCGTCCTGTGTGAATGGACACATAGCTGTCCATTACACACTGCAGGGACGGCACGGCTTTTAAGCCGTGCGGGATTTTGACGTCCGGCAGGAGCCGGAGTGTGTGAAACCAGCCTTAGAAACTGCTTAATTCACGAGCATCTTGATTAGTCTATTCAAAATGATCTCATGTTCAGCTACGTACAGCTAGAATTGTAGCAAAGATTTGGCAAGTATGGTATGCCATAAAGTCTAATGGTGTGTACACACTGTCAGATGTGCCTTCAGATACTATCCACGATCCGATCGGATCGTGGATAGTATCTGAAGGCACATCCGATTTGCATACAAGTCTGACTATATAGTGCAGATCTGCACTATATATAGTCAAGGCAGACAAGACTTTCTGCCTTGCTATACGTGAACGCGCATTGGAATCGGATCGGGATCTGAAGGGTTAAAACCCTTGCGATCTGCATCCGATTCCGATCAGATGTTGACTATATCGTCAACATCGGAAGGCAAAAAGTACCGTGTGTGCACACCATTACTCTTACTAATCTAAGTAACTATGTTTAAAGCTCTGGCAAAAAAATAAAAAACCAGGACAAAAACAAAATGCTACAAAAACAGTGACACTTAATATTCACATTTATTCCACTTTACATATGGTGCTGAAATGGGTGTGACTAGGGTGACTAATCCTGGGATTTTGGGATTAGATGCGCAGTCTAATGCTGGGCAGCGTGACGAGGTCCTGGGCGTGCTTGCTCTCCCACCACATCTTTTGTATCCTGCCCGGCTCCAGGATAATTAGCCCGCCCGTCCGGCAGCATTGTGGCTCTCATCTCCATTGCCTGTCCAACCTACTGACCGCACATATAAGTAAATATGCGGGGCGGCCGGGACAGGTTTTCTTATTAGGAAAGCCAAACCTTCAATCCCGAATTCTGGGGTTGAAAAAATGCCCCGGGATTAGCACCCCTAGGTGTGACTTTTTAGGTGTTACTAAAGTTTTTAAAGTGGTGAAGTTGCCCATAGCAACCAGATTTTATTGTAGTGGTTCTCATACTTGGCCCTCAGGACCCCACATAGGGGGTTATTCTAATTCACTCGGAAATGCACAATCACTCTCTAATGGACAAAATCATGTGCACTACAGGTGGGGCTGTTGTAACATGTGCAGAGAGTTAGATTTGGGTGTTTTATTGTTTCTGTGAAGGGTAAATACTGGCTGCTTTATTTTTACACTGCAATATAGATATCAGTTTGAAGTAAAACCCCACCCAAATCTAATTCTCTCTGCACATGTTACATCAGCCCCACCTGCAGTGCACATGGTTTTGTCCATTAGAGAGTGATTGTGCCTTTCCGAGTGAATCAGAATAACCCCCTATTCATATTTTCCAGATCACCTGTAGATTTTTAAAACGTTAGTTGGTGATGCACATTGCTACTTTATTTAATAATGGAGCTGTATACAGTACTTTATGCAGTTTAAAAGGTACTGCCATTCCTGTCTTTTAGATAAGCAAGAGAGAAACATACCATAGAAACAAATAAAATAAAAAATGCAGTAATACAAAAAACAAGGAAAAAAAAACAACAGATGCTTCAGGCTGTTTAGTGTAGAACACCCATTGTATTACTCTGAAGAGAAAAGCCTGTGTTAATAAATGATCAGTGTTACAAAAAATCGCTGCTAGTCTGAAAACTAAGCAATACATATGCTAAAATATGATAAACATAACTTAAACCATCAGGGATACACTGCATGCATGAGTGATCTTACCATTGTGCTGCTAAATAACAGCTGCAGCCTTTCCTGTCAGCTGATCTCCTATCGATCATGTGACACTGATCATACAAACCTACAAAAAAAAAAAAAAAAGAACTTTATTCATACGAACAGTATTTTGCTTGCAAAACTGCTGTTTGAAATGTTCTTTCCTGCAAGCTTACTAATACTGCTAGTAGTGTCATGTGGTGGCGGTATTTGGCAGCTGAAAAGCGGTTTATTTATCCACAGGAGACAGGGAATGCTCTTCATGAGAAAGCTTCCTCTGCCTAGCTTATAAATGCATAATAGTTGCCAACATTTAAATAGAAAACATGTAAGGATTTCATGTGAGAAATTGTCTCTGTAGAAAGCTGCGGACCTTGGCTTGAAGCAGCAAGCAATTTGTTGAATGGCATTTTAGATACTGTACTCTTCCATAACTTAACCCCCTGACTCCCATGAAGAAACCATGACACAAATTGTAGAGGTCAGTACAGTACATTACAGACATTTCCAGAAATAACATTTAAATTTGATGACTCTCCATGTAAATTAGGCATAAACATAACACTTCAACATTTCTCTATTCAAAACTGGTACGGGTAACTAAAGGTTGGTGTGGCCATAGGTAAAGAGGGCAGCATAAAACATCTGAGCCTGGCTGTGCTGTTCCTGGGGCTGCATAAAGTTACCAAGTCAGCTTATAACAAGCGGATTTGGGCTTTGTTTTTTTCGTGAGTTATATTTTTTTTGATGGTTGCTTGTTTTTATAATTTATTTTTAGTAGCTTGTTTTATTTTGGGCTTGGTGTTGTTATTCTCTGTAATTCAGTTATTCAGCACAGAGATAAAATCAGGGCTCCCCCCCGGAAGGGTGGGCAACCCTCCCGGATTCAGGGGGGACCCCCGCTGTCCCCCTGATCGCGGCATTAAAATGCCGCAATCCTCGGGTCTCAGAGCAGGGGGCGGAGCTAAAATTACACAATCGCGTCATTTTAGCCCCGCCCCCTCCACGGAGATCACTGAATTTGCTGGTTTACCAGCATGGGGCGGCCTTAGTGATGTCACGCTTAAGCCCCGGCCCCTGAGCGGCTACTGAATCTCTCCTCTCCGGGCTTCTCCCGGAGAGGAGAATAAGAAAGTCGGCAACCCTGGTGTATTCAGTAGGGCTAATCTGATTTTAACAAGGATGCTTGTAGTAAAGATTGTTCTATCTTTTCTTAAGATGTCCACACATGGTACAATTTAACGGGTGTGATGTGCGCTCCCGCGCACATTGCACAGCACAAAAAGTATGTGCTCACTAGATTGCATTGCATCGTATTCAAAACGCATGCGATCTAGTACAAAACGCATACCTCCCAACATTACCCTCTCCAGGAGGGACACCATGCTCAGTTTCTGGACATCCTTCTTAATTTATGTTTGCCTTCACCTGTCCTGAACAGGTTAATTGGTAAGAAAGGTGATTCACCACAGGTGATTGTCATCAGAAATTAAAGAGGAATTCCAGAAACAGAGCTTTGTGTCCCTCCTGGAGTGGGTCATGTTGGGAGGTATGAAAACGTACAGCGCCTGTCGCACCATGTATGGTAAATATTTCTCAGTGCGTACAAAGGACAATGTTCACTTGAGATTTTTTTTTGAGAAAAAATTAAAGTAAAATATCTCATATTGGGGCAGTTGTATGAAGGCGGAGCAGGAAGTGTTATAGTATTCTTTAAAAGCCAGTTTTATGCTGATATAATATTGTAAAGACATTACATGTAGAGCCAAAGTGTTAAAATTATAAATACAGCGCATCTCCTCTTTCACTTTAGCGAAAGAGGAGATGCGCTGTATTTATAATTTTAACACTTTGGCTCCAGGGGGTCTGAACCTGGATTTCGAATTAAAATGGTTTTTATAAATGTTTTATGTGGGGTATTGATTCGGTCTTATATATATGTTTTTAATTACTTATTATGTCCATGATGCTTTTATTGTTTTTTAACTATGTCGTCATGGATATATATTGTATTTGTTTCTAATTATGTATCTATTTGCACTTTTGAGGAGGACCGCTGAAGGAGCGATCATATATCCAGCATTTGGCAACTTCAAACTCCTTGTCTTTTACGAGACAGCTACAGTCCCCCTGCAAGATGGCCGCCATAACACCATAGACGGAAGTGGGGCATGTGCACTTCCGCCAGCCAATACTGCTTGGATTCGGCTTCTCCTCTAGCAAGATGGATGCCACAATACAGCTGGAAGTGGGGCGGATCAACTTCCAGATGGCGTAACCCTGTTTTTTACAAACCAGTATGATCATATATCGAGATAGTCTCCAGCGGCGCCTTACACGCAACCCGTGGGTGCAATCTGATACAGCTATGACTATTAGCTCATAAAATATGGAGCTTGACTGACATTGTTCTATAGGACCGGATCATTTCCGATTGGCTGGAGTCCAGTCAATCAGTGAAAGGACGTCTGATTGGTTGTTCTTCAGAATAATACATGTGCAGAGTGTAGCTGGGAGCACTCTCCTTGAGAAAGACCGTAGGGACGGTCGAAAGCGCGCTTGGAGTTCCCAGCTACCATTTGAGGGGACGTTTTGAAAGGACTTTGGACCTGTTACCTAACCTGCCTGTTTTGTGGAGGCCGATTCCGGGTTGACCTCTTCCTAAAAGCGCAGATAGAGAGCTGTGTTTTTCCAGTTCTCCACCATCTTGGTAATTGGCCATTGTTTTATCATTTGTCTCCTTTTTAACGTTTGTTTGTGTGTTTGAAAAATAAAAGTGGAGTTGCACTATATCTGTTCCCTTATTTTTGGGTATTCGCCGGAGTGAACCCCTCGGGAATAAGCTGTTTGGTATTCGCTGATTTGTATCCTCTGCGGAGAAACTGATGAGCATTGCTATTGTGTTCCAATTTGGGAGAAGAGGAGACGCCACCTTACCAGGAGGGACGTAGGGTATTGTGGTTCAATACACTAGCTTTGTCCAGTTTTGGGAGAAGAGGACCGTTTTCCACCGTTAAGGGGTGTATTTCCTCTTTCTCCCTATTTGATTGTTATTGGCGCCTGTGGAGGGAACACTCACATCCATTGTTATTGCATTTCAGTGACTTGTGTGGTGTTCACATGAGGACATTTTTACCTCTACCTCCTGGGGTACACGGAAAACAATTGGCATTAGCATAAAGTTTTTGAAATATTACAGGTAGGAGCTGATTCGCTTTAGCATTATCCTGTTCCTCTTTATCACTCCAGAAGGATTAATGCATCTCCTCCATTGTTCTCACTCACATGTACTAAGCCTTGGAGAGTAATAAACTGGAGAGTAATAAATTACCAGCCAATCAGCATCAAAATGCCATTTTACAGGCTATGTCTGAAAAATGACAGTTTGAAGCTGATTGCAGAATTTCTCTCTCTCTCAACTTTATCACACTCCACAGCTTAGTACATCTGCCACTACAGTACACTGCCTTGTTTACAACTCTCTTGTCCTTTCACATCTTACTTCCCTCATCGACTCTCACAGTGCTCACTTTATTGACAATGACACACACAGCGGTTCTATGGTTGCCAGTATCCGGATGATAGCTCAACATTGATTGGGGGCAGCCGAGAGGTATTAAAAATAAAATTTTGGGGGCATGGTCTAAGTGCGGGAGGTCGACACAAACATGTTGACAATGTCAACATGAGCTTTTTATAAAAATTTTTTAGCTGACGTGTCTGTAATAATGTGCCCCGGTGCTGGAACAGCTCCCCTGCTCCCAGCACCGGAGCAACATGAGCATCGGTCAACATGAGCTTTTTATAAAAAAAAATTAGCTGACGTGTCTGTAATAATGTGCCCCGGTGCTGGAACAGCTCCCCTGCTCCCAGCACCGGATTAGCAACAGTGGCAGAGGGACAGTGCTGGAATCAAGGCACGGATCCCAGCGCTGCCAGTGTGGCGGAGGTCGGCGAAGCGGCAGCATTTTGAATTTGGCGCCTTAATGGCCGCCAATAAGAAATGCTGCACCCGGCGGTTTAAACCTCCCGCTCTTCGGGAGCCAATGGCAGACGGCCGCAGCAAGCCGTTCACTGTGCCGTCCTCGATCCCGCCCCCGGCATCTGACATCAGACGCCGCCGGGAGGTGGAAGAAGAGAGTTCCCCGTTGGCGGAGCGCCCGTGAAGAGAGAAGGAGGGGGAAGGAGACAGCGGCGACGGACTGAAGAGCTCCGGCGGCCGCTGAAGAGGCCCTCTAAGCCCGTGGCCAGAAATTAGTCGGGCATTAGGCCCATGGGTGTTTTAAGTGGGCCCTCCAGGCCCAAGGTTTCTCCTCAATTAGCCGGGCCCTAGGCCCATGGCACAATAGCCAGGCGTGAGGCCCAAGGCCCAGTAGGACAGGCTCTAGACCTGGGGGCTATAGAGTCAGGCACTAGGCCTGTGGCCATTGAAAGGCCTTAGGCCTGGGAGCGGCAGAAGAAAGAAGATGCCGGCCGGTCCTGGAGAGGCCAGCGGGGGTGGAAAGCACTAGAGCTGATGAAGCTTCCCCCCCCCCGTGGCCTCTCCCAACATCAAGTAGGCGGCCCAAGGCCACCTACCCCCACCCTATACCACCGGGTGATCGGTCAACAGGCCTGTGGGCACTGTCAGGCCTCCTTGGCCTGTGGGCAGATTAGTCGGGCCCTCTCGGCCCGGGGGCATGTAATTTTTGGGCCCTCCAGGCCCATGTTGTATTCGGGCCTGCTAAGCCCGTGGCCGCTATTAGTCGGGCATAATGCCCGTGGGTGTTTTAAGTGGGCCCTCCAGGCCCAAGGTATCCCCTCAATTAGCCGGGCACTAGGCCCATGGCACAGTAGCCGGCCATGAGGTCTGAGGCCTGGTAGGACAGGCTCTAGGCCTGGGGGCTATAGAGTCAGGCACTAGACCTGTGGCCATTGAAAGGCATTAGGCCTGGGAGCAGCTGGGAGGGTGGTAAGTGGCTCTGGCACTAGGCCAGAGTCACTTGTATAATTGATTAGTCAGGCTCTAGGCCTGCACAACCGCTAAAGGCCTGTCAGTCCTTTTAGGCCACTTGAAGCGAAGGGGTGATTTTCATCCTCTTCTGAGAGGTCCTGCCCCTGGGAACAGTGGGCTCTGCGGCGGCTCTTCCCAGGGCCCGGACCTAATAAAGAAAGGGGGAATGGCTGTTCCCCTCACATCACCGCGAAGGACTGATTGTGAGTAGGGTTGGTTCTATGTAAGGGGAGGGTGATAAGTAAATTCCCACTGATTGTATTCTCTGTTGCCTATTGTTATGGATTGTGTGTTTTTGACATGTTACTGTTGTTTTGCATGTTAGTCAATTGTTTGAGGGATAAGATACTTGTAGCTCAGGGGTGTCCAAACTTTTTGCGACGACGACCAGATTTGGTGAGGTGAAAATGTGTGCAGTGTAGCTAGGTGCCACGGCGCCCGGAGCAAGGGCATGTTCCCCCGCCCCCCCCCCCCCCCCTGCACAGACTTGTTTACAACCATATGTCCAATGAATAAACATGACATGTCTCCGCCTCTACATAGAAGAGTGTAAATGTTGATGATTAAGGATATCAGCAGAAGACGCTCTGGGTACATTAAGTCTTAAGCCTGCCAGGCCATGTCCACAGCAACAGAAACCAATTAAAAATATAAATATCTTGTTTTATAGAAAACAAACTAGAGTAACTGGGAGAGTAATATATGTATATTGCCAGGGGCAGTAATGTGTGTGTGTGTGACCATAATAAAGAGTTGGCACATCTCAGTGTAAAATACATAAAAAAAAGGGGGGGGGGGGGGGTTTAAGTGGATATGAAAATGCTGTTTTACATCTTGAAAACTGAGACTAACGTCTTCAAGGACAAACCTGTATTGCACATCATAACTTCCTTTTTCTTCCCATTGAGATCATGTAGCTGTCGCCCCCTCCTGCAGCACATTGGGGTCAAGATGGCGAGAGGCAGACCCAGGGCATGTCCCCTCCCCCTCGTGAGCTATTGCAGTGGCAGCCTCTGAGGTGCACCCCCTCCCCGCTGTGTCCTGGAGACGTGCACGCCGCACGGTGCTGCTGTTTAATATTCACATCTCCCGTTGGACCGCGCTAGCCAATAGGCGCTCGCAGTCCAGCAGCCACCAGTTGATTGGCTGCGGGACCGCAAGCGCCTATTGGCTAGCGGTCCAGCGGGAGACGTGAATTTTAAATAGCACCACGTCTCCCGGATATGGCGGGGGAACAGGTGCTGGCGGGGGAGACGGAGCTGGCGGGGGAGATGGAGCAGGCAAGCTGGCGGTGCCGGCACGGTGCCGGCCCTCGCTACGCCTCTAAATGTGTGGGGGCCGACCATTCAGCATGACATTCTTTGAATAATTAATCATATCAGAATGGTCCCCCACTCTGCCCGAATTCACTTTATGTCCCCCACCGCGCCTCCATTCACTGCATGTCCCCCAGCCTGTCACTTCACTGTATATTCCCCTGCCTGCCCCCATTCGCTGTATGTCCTCTACTCTGCCCCCTTCACATTATATTCCCCTGCCTGACCATCCTTCTCTGTATGTCCCCCAGCCTGCCCCTCCTTCACTGTATGTTCCCCACTTTGCACCCATTCACTCTGTCTCGTAGCTTGCCCCCCCTTCTCTGAATGTCCAGGGGTTGGGCGCACACTGACCCGAAAGCCACCAAAAACATCTCATTGTGGCGGCTGGCACTTCCTCACTGCTGCAGACAGCAAGGTAAAGGCACGCTCGCCGGTACCCCACCTTGCGGTCCTGTGCTGTGCATCCTGCATCTGATGCTCCGCCCGCTTCTGGCTGGAGGCCACTTGAAATGATGGCACAGGCCGCAATTGGCCCCCGGCCGGCCTTTGGACATGCCTGCTGTAGCTTAATGTAATGTTGTTAAGTGAGCGTAGGTCAGTTAGCCCCGTGTTAGGGAAAGTTATAGGATAGGGAGGTTGTGTTTCCCCTACAGGTGCTGGAGAGCGCCCGTCAAGGTGACAAGAGCCTGGAAGTGAGTAGTCTTAAGATTTGTCTGTCTCCCCTTCCCTTACGTACCGGCTTGGAGACTGCACACGGATGTGTGAGTCCCTAAACTAAACACCTAGGCGCGTGAGTGCCAATAGGTGAAGCTGGGTGGCTGAGGCTCCGGCCGATGATGACCATTCACCCAGCCGGTGCAGGTCGCGGCCACCCATAACCCCCTCCACATTCAACCCTCTGTGAATTGAATGTGGAGCCCTCTTACCACCCTTTTGTGTTCCTGACAGTACGGCGAAGAATACCGGGAGAGGAATCCATCGGGAAGAAGCTCCATCGTGTCCGGGTGCCACAGTTTCCTGGACCGTGGTTTGACATGGCCTGAAGGTGAGAGGGTTCGGCACCAGGTAAGTGGTCTCAAAAAACTCATGTCAACCTTTTGACTGTTGACCTTCCCATTGTCAATCTAATGCTTGTGTCAACCTTCTGACCCTGTCGACCTTAGTCATGTTGACCTATTTCAGGTGTCAACTTAAGCCCTGTCGACCTAATGTATGTCGACCCAATGACCCATACCCGACATGTCCGCCTAGCACTTATGCAGATAAATCGGACCAAAATCATCTCTCATTACATCCCTACTATTACGTTTTTGTATAAGAAATATCAACTATTTTCTTACCTGGGGCTTCCCTTTAATAACTATGCTGTTAAAATCCAGCTGACAAAATTGTTAATTAAAATATTAACCTATAGGGGGAAATTTACTAAAGGAAATTTGTAAAAAATGTGGTGTATTTCTATCCAGAAATACACTTGTTTTTGACATTTACTATCCCGAAAATACGGTAATTCGTAGTCGTATTGATGTGCTATCAATACGAATACGAATTACTGTATTTTCGGGATAGTAAATGTCAAAAAAAAGTGTATTTCTGGATACAAATACACCAATTTTTTACAAATTTCCTTTAGTAAATTTCCCCCATAGTGTTTCACAATGGATACAATATAACCTCAACTTTAGGAGTGAAATGAGTTTGAAAGACACAAATGCAACATTATTATAAATGGGATCCTTGATACACTGGGGCAGATGTATTAAGCTTTGCGAAGAGATAAACTTGAGATAAAGTGGAGATAAAGTGGAAGGAGATAACGCACCAGCCAATCAGCTGTGTTTGAAATATGACAGTTGGAAGTTGATTGGCTGGTGCGTTATCTCCTTCCAATTTATCTCCACTTTATCTCAAGTTTATCTCTTCGCAAAGCTTAATACATCTGCCCCATTATCTGAACTAAAGGTGCCCATACACGGTGCAAGGGTGCCATGCGATGCACACTTCTGCATGCATCCCATCGCACAGCACAGTCTGTGCAGCCCGTGCTTTTTGAACTAGCTTTGCGATTTGCGTGTGATGCGATCTAGTTCAAGACCCATGGAAGTATTGGGTACTTATGTAGTATTTGAGCGCCCGATTTTAAGATCGGGTCGGAAAATAGCATCGAAATTGCATGTGAGATCGCATGCAATCCGATGCGACTCAATGCGATTTTTCATAGGATTCAATGTTAACAAGGTCCTGTTCATTTCCCCACTATCCAAGTGGGCATAGAGTTGATTTTATATAGTGTGGCGAGCGCAGTGAGCCACCGTGCCCGAAGTGTGGCGAGCGGCCGCAGATTACTAAAAATGTTTTCCGCGTCCCCTCACCACGCTTCGGGCTCGGTGGCTTGCTGCGCTCGCCACGCTATATAAAATCAACTCTATGCCCACTTGGATAGTGGGGAAATGAACAGGACCTTGTTAACATTGAATCCTATGAAAAATCACATCGAATTGCATGCGATCTCGCATGCAATTTCGATGCGATTTGATGCGATTTTGCCGAAAAATCGCGTCGAATCGCATCTGATTGTATGCCTTAAGGTAAGGCATACAATCACAAAATCGGGTGCCCAGATACTACATAAGTACCAAATTGTACGTGTATGGGCACCTTATATACAACTGTCTATCAATATAATTTGTACCGTGATATCTGTGGAAAGTAAACAGCAGAAGCAGTTCATCTTATGCTGGGTAGACAAAGGACAATGGGGCAGATGTATTAAGCCTGGCGAAGAGATAAACTGGAGATAAAGTGGAGAAAAAGTGGAAGGAGATAACGCACCAGCCAATCAGCTTCCAACTGTCATATTTCAAACACTGCTGATTGGCTGGTGTGTTATCTCCTTCCACTTTTTCTCCACTTTATCTCCAGTTTATCTCTTCGCCAGGCTTAATACATCTGCCCCAATGTTTTTAATGATTTTGCCAATTTTAACAGATCGCAGAATGTGTCCTGAAGACACGAAGAAGGAAGGGTTTTGGTTGGGCGCTAAAGGGGCATGATTAGGGTTAGGCACTAAGGGGGTAGGATTAGGGTTAGGCACTAAGAAGGCAGGTTATAAATTAAGGGAGTATGGTCAGGGATAGGTACTAAGAAATGAGGGTTAGGCACTAAGGGGGCACGGTTAGAGTTAGTCACAAAAAGAGGTGGGTTAAGGTGTGTACACGCAGGGAAGCTCCTGCGACCAGCGATCATAAGGGGGCTAAAAACGGGAGCGCACACCTGGCGATTTATTGCTGGTGCACACTCCAATCGCTGGCAATATGGTCGCTCAGCGACCATATTGCCAGCGATAAATGCCGGTGTGTATGCACCTTTAGTATTAGGCAGCAGGTAGGGAGAGTTAGGGAAGGTGGGGTATAGTGTTAGTATACTTACATACTGGGTGTCGAATCCTGACCATCGGCATGTCTTCTGCCCGCTGGCATGGTAAGCATCGGGATCCCATATCCAACCCCCCAGAACACCCACCCAATGATAATGGTAAAGAAGATTTAAACAATGCTTATATATATATTTTTTTTATTATTTATAAACAAATTTGTTACCAATGCATATAGCCATCAGTTGATGCAGGTCATATCTTTAATGACAAATCTACAGCAATACTCAAATACATGTAGCCATGGTAACAAGGATTATCTTGATAAAATTGGGAATTTTAGAACAGTCATTGACTTTTCTTGATTATATGAGAGAGTAGGTAACTAGTGTACCAAATCCAGGGAGGCTGCCATCGTTGTTATCCCACACAGGTTCTCGTTACGCTGCATCTTTATGTAGCCATGATCTCCCCATTCCTTGCCCCAGCTGTGTGAACAAAACATAAATAAAACATATCCTGTTTGTTACATAGCACTTGGCTAAATCAACATCAAATACAGAAATTCAGAATATGGGATTCTAGTTCTCATCTGCAAGTGACCCTTTGAGGTCCATAGTATTTATTAAGGATTTCCTGAAAGACTAATGCTGCTTCTAGTGTTTATGTCACAGAAAAGGGTATTTCAATTTGCAAATGGTGCTTAGGTGTCAGGTGAAAAGCTCATCGTTATCCTCATAATCATCATCATGTGTATTCCATACTGCATAATTAGATGTAATTGATGCACACCTGTTCATTTATCATGGACTGAGATAATACCTGGACTGTAAATATGTTGCTTATTTCTCTGGAGTGAAATGACAGCCTGCAGAGGTTTCCCTGTGTGATAGATCTGTGTATGCACTATATTGTTTATAAATATGTAAAAATAAATTGACATCCCTAATTATATGACTAATGACAGACACTTTCTGTGCGCATACTTTAACAGTATGCGAGTTCCTATGTGACTCTATCAGCAGCCTTTGCATAAAATATCTGCCTGGCACTCTGTAAAGCATCCCACATTCCTGGCTGTAGCTAATTCTAACAGCAGGGCCATGTATTGAAAACAGCATTGTAGGCCTTGGGCAAAGCAATGCACTGCGGCCCCTAAGCACCCATTCACAGGAATAAATAAGAAAAACAAATCATAACTTACCCCTCCTGCGGACCTGCGCCATCTCTCACATGCTTCCATACAGTGAATGGCTGGCAGTACTCTGATTGGTAGATAGCTCCAGCCATCCAGCAATCACCATGCTGACAGTCATTTACTGTCTGGCTGCAGGCTGGGAAACAGGTAGAGAATGCTACAATAAAGAAAGTAGAGCACCTACTGTAGTTTAGGTAGAGAATGCTGCCTGGCTGATTGTGCGTAATTCACATTCTCTACCCACCTCTTAAAGAGCTCCATAGGCACCAGCCCAAGTATCATCTGCCACCCCTGCTTAAAGGTGCCTAGAATTGTGGGGACCTGGTCAACTACCCAATGTGCATTTTAAGAGGGCATTGCCTAATGATGCCCAAAAACACAGTGGTTTGGAAAGATAATAACTTCATGCAAGTTTTCATTGTGTCAAATTTACCTTTAATTCAACTGAACATCCTATTGGTATCTATTCTGCTGACCTTGTGTGAAGTCACCCGATTATATTAATTGTGGGCCATAATTTGCTGCTTATTTAGGTTTTGGTTCCATCAGTCCCCAACATGTTGCATGGGGGACCGATGGTAAGCCTCTGGGAATATGAGAATAAACACATGTGCAGGACTTCTGCGGGGGCGCCATAGCTGACCTGCACAGTCATCATGGCACTCATACAGGGGTGATGGGGGTTGGTGGTCATATGACGTCAGCCGCCCGCCCTGTCTTCGTACCGCTGCCTGCAAATATAAGTCAGTCTCCACTGACTTATATTTGCAAGGGCAGTATTAAATCAGTATGAAATCATTCGATGGTCGCTGACCATCGAAGCAGTTCTCGTGCTGCAGGCACATGCGAGGGATACGACGGCGGGGGTTCGGCGTGGCAGCCCTACAACTGCTCGGTAAGCTGCAAGCTTCTCAGTTTATCGAGCAGATCAGAATCAGGCCCTTAATGCGTGGGATTTGTTCATTTTAACCACATGTTGGGGCCCAAATGCTTGTCCTGGTGTCATCTTCTCTAGTCCCAACCATGGCCAGTGCCATATCAATAAGGTGTGCATAAATAATAATCCTATATCCGAGCAAGAACTGCCGAGAATTTTTGCAGTGGATGTCCACTCCTTTAGTATAGGAGTTCAGCTCCAGGTGCTGGTTCCGTCCCCTTAAGTGTCCAATCCCAATTGGGATATTTGTAATCCACACAGTGATGGCGACTGGCAATAATCTGGGCAGAGCAGGCTCCAGAACGCGTTTCTCCGCCTCTATTTTGTTCAGCGGCTTCCTCAGCTGGATGGAAGCCGCTGAACAAATTGTATTGTGAATAATTCTCGGTAGTTTTTGCTCGGATATAGGATCTGGGACCTGTACCCTGAGATACAAGTGGGACTATTCACTGTGGACTGGTAAATATTTGCTCACAGCCAAATTTATTGTCTCATAGAATAATACATGCAGCTAAACAGCCTCATAGCCAGCCCGTGTCTAGCCTACTATATGTTATATGTTGTTTGTCCTGTATGTCATATTTGAGTGTATAATTTATATGTGAAATGCGCATTTCTTATTTTATCATGCACACCATGGTCTATTAAATAATTATAAGTACAACTACTTTTCCAAAGCTTCTTATTGAAAGATTCTGTTGAGTGTGACAATGCCATCTAGTGGGAATATAGTATTTCCACAATAATCCTTTCTTGTTTGTTGAGAACATTTGCATTAAGATACATACCTGTTTTTTATGATCCAGTAATCTATATTCTTATTGTCCTTTTCATCATGCTCTGTTCCATATCCCACAATAATGACAGCATGAGTTGGGCTTTGAGTACATTCCCCAGTAAAGACACCTGATATGCACATTATTAGCATTAGTATTAATTATTATTGATACTATTAATCATTACTGATACAATGTGTTTCACAATAGCAACATTCGCATCCCAACTGCCACCAGGAGAACAGGAAGCCTGACATCAACAAGGATACCAGAATCCCGACTGCCAGGGATGGAGGGAGTGGGGAGTTAAATTCATGCCCTAGGGCTGGGATTAGGGTTAGGTTAGGATATGGGTCAGGTGGAAGATTAGGGTTCAGCTGCGTGGTGGGAGGGCTAGTTACTTAAAAGGATAGGTTAGGATTATGCTGTGGGGTGAAGAGGTTAGGTTTAGGTGGTGTGGTACGGCGGTTAGGATTAGGCTGTGGTAAGGGAGCTATGGGGTGGTACACTACACTTAAGGACACACCCCCTTTTGTGTTGCTACACCCCCTTTTCCAGAGTGCGTGTGCATTATTACATCCTTCACTTTTAAATACCCCTATTTTATTATTTCCACTTCGACCACTGCATATATATCAGACTCCGCCCCTCGACAGACCTCGCCCCCCATTAGGGCTGGTTCCAGAATTTTCCCGGGTTGGTTGTCCACCCCAATCTGCCCCTGCCCTATCTCCACAAGTCCAAGAGAAGATCAAGACCTGCTTTACCCTGATAGAATGGAAGCCAAATGGTATAAGACCAGATAATAACTAAACACTGTAATAGCTTTTCGTACCTAGCAGTGACTGTAATAGAGGCCAAAAGGGAAAAAAGTGGGTTAAGAGAAACCTTACTCAAGGGGGGATATGAATCTGTCTCGCTATGCCCTGTACACATAAAAATGATCCTACATGCAAAGTACTAATATGTATTCTACTTGGGGTTTTCTCCTTTTGTGGGTTTTTTTTTTTACCCCTATATAAATGCTTGTCTAGTGTTTTAATGTTAGGAAGATGATTTTTAGTGTTTTTATGTCATTGTGTTTGTTACTTGTAACTACATGTGTATTATTTTATGCTTGTGTATATGTATCATAAAAAGATTATAAAAAAACCCCAAGGTAAATATAATGAAAACAAATCTGCATTAATAGGTACAAAATAAAAATGAACATATGCAGATTGAGAAATTATATAATGTAGAACATTTACTAAAATGGGAGTTCTATTTCACATGGGATGTTGCTATGGACAACCAATGAGAATATACTCTCCTTCTTCTTATTTAGCACCTTCTAGAAGATCCATCTATACTCCCACCTTAGTAAATTTCCCCATTCATGTCTGCCATTGATTGAAGCTGTCCGTTTCCTAAGCTACAGGTGATTTGGAGAGTCCACGGACAGGTAAGCAACAGAGTCTGTGCCTGGGGTTTCTGGTAGCCGTGAAATATGGGAAGAGGCAAGCCCAAACAGTGAAATTAAATATAGACATTCTTACAAGAACCATAGCTATATGAGTGGGATTTTGTTGAGCTTTTGAGAAGCTGGTCAACAAAGTAATTCAAGGTTATCATTTTCTCTTACACAATGTAACTTACCACTTTTGTACAACTGAAAGTCACTACTTGCATCAATTCCAATTACAATCGGTCCATCAAGAGCCACAGTTGATGCCATAGTGTCTTCTCCAGGCAGAGAATAATACTTGGTCACATTAAACTTGATTGCAGCATTTGGTTTGTATAGACAGTTGTATTGCTGAGCAAGATAACATGGAAAACAAACATGTTTTTTTTTATCAACAAACATATTTTAATCCACAGTAATTAACCAGCTTTTGCATGACAATTGGATTTCCAGCAATGTCAGGTGTATTACGTTTGCTTAAGAATTAAACTGTAGTGCTCCTGTAACTACATAGAGTATATTTTACTTGTAATGCTAACTGCATCATATTGTTTATACATGCACACACATATATAGGAATAAAGAAAATACTTTATGCAAAGCCTGTAGAGTGCCACTACTTATTCCGCATGCTATATATATATATATATATATATATATATATATATATATATATATATATATATATATATATATATATATATATATTATAGAAAGATGGAGGCCAGTGGCACTCAGGAGGCTGGTATAACAAAGTATAACGATTTATTCAAGGTGAAACATCCCCGTAGTTCGACGTTTCGGGGCTACCCCTGCCCCATTTTCAAGGTGGGAGAAGCCACAGGGATGTTTCACCTTGAATAAATCGTTATACTTTGTTATACCAGCCTCCTGAGTGCCACTGCCCTCCATCTTTCTTTAGCACCGTATTGAGGGGGGCACCAGGAGCAGTTGTCTCACAGAGAGCAGGAGTGCCACTCGAAACGTTCCCTTTATTTTGAATACACCAGTTTTGCATTCTCGTCTTCTGAGTGCCTTTTGTTCCTTATGGGATTGGATGCATATTGGTTTCTTTTTCTGGCACCGAAAGCAAGTTGGAGAGATGAAATGAGTGTCAGATTTGGATATATATATATATATATATATTTGACTAGTAACCCGACCCTGTGCTGCATTCCTCCCAATTTTATATACTGTGGCATGAGCTGAGCCGTGAGCACATGCGATTCACGTCAATGATAAACTTGACTCACTAAATTCATTATTGCTCTGCTCCCTTACCGGGTAGGCCAAGGGTTAATATACCTAAATCTGTCCAGTGGTTTTAGACAGACAGTGGTTTTCTGGGACTTTCTTTTATACTATTTAAGGATGAGTTAAGCATTGCAGGATCTGGATCCCTCTATTTCTGGTTCTCCCTCACACCTTCTTCCTCCCTCTCTTTCTATCGCTTTATTTTCCTGACCCCCCCCCCATCTTTCTATCTCAGCCCCTTTCTCTGACACTCTTTTGTTCTCATGTTCTCTCTCTACCCCCTCTCTATCCCTGACAATCTTCCGATTGGGAAGAATGTACTGGGGACCAGTGTGTGTGTGACCACTCAGTAACAATAACATTTTGCTATGGGGCGAACAAAGTTCTAGTTCCACCCCTGGATACAGGTGCCTGCTAATCATGGTCCTGTCAGATGATATTTGATTTCTATATAGTTGGGTTGCAGTGGCCAGAAACCCTTTTCTTGAACACTGGACTGTCATGAATGAAGTAATGCATGGCTAAGGATCTCAGTATTTATAGACATATTGACCCAACATGCTTACAGCTGATCATAATTGTACAATAAATAAATGTTCCTACCTTTTCCGAATACTCATAATCTTTGGCCAGCATGACACCATGACGGGAAACATAGTCCAAAGCATTTGTTGGGATTCCTCCACAGCAGCCCCTATCTCCACCATCACAGTCTACAAGCTGCTGTTCACTTAGCACAAGTAGCTCCTTATTCTTGGTGCAAAGATGTGTCTCAATCACACCCACCTGTAAACATAGATTGCAGACTTAGAGGGTATACTTTTGTACAATGGGAAAAAATAGTGAATTTCCACAGGTGTCATGCATTGTAAATAGATTTTGTGGCTAATTGTCACCATAGAAACAGTGGAAAAATGTATTTTATAGGTGCACAGTTTCCACTGCATTATCAGCCATATACTTTAAATGGAATATAACAAATTGGGTAACTGTGTATTACAGTTTGTCACAACGCAGTACCACGAAAATCGTACAAAAATTGCACTGACAGTCATAATTTAGTGCGAAGACAACTATAAGATTTAACAACACCAGAGACAAAAATTGCAGAGTACATTGTATATCATACACCTGTATCTCAACGTTGAATGCAGGGGATGTCTGGGGATACAGCAGTCACCCCACCAATCACCCACTTTAAATAGTAAATCATTGACTGCAATGACCAGGCCATTACAAAGAATACAGCAGAAAACTAGAACACTAGACATATCATTGTCAACCAGTGCCGTAACTAGACATTTTGGTGCCCTGTGTCAGAAAGGAAATTGGTTCCCTCCCACCCCAATATTAGAAAAAAGGGGTAGTGCAAAATTTAGGGTGTGGCTTCATGGGAAGGGGCATGGCCACCTATTAGTACCATTTCACTTTGCACAACACAGTAGTGTCCCTGATTCGTATTGCATCATACAGTGCCACTTCTACAAATTCCACTGCAGCTGCATATGGGGTCACACCGCACTGCAGCAACACACACTGACACATACACAGGGTTACACCACACTGCACCAGAAAAAACAATGGGTTTCAGTGCACATCCAATTCAGAGATTAGGAGGTCATTCTGATCTATTCTCACCATTGCAAATTCGTGACGGTGAGCGATGTTGATGGGATGGGCATGCGCATATATGCATGTGTAGGCCATCTGTGCGAGCGGATGCAGTGACTTAGATAGTCGCCCACCCATTTGCACAGAGCGGTGTGGGTGGGAAACGTCTGGCCACAGACTGGAGTCGAGCCCATGGGAACGCCCATCACTTCATGCGCCTCCCCATGAAAATGTGGTAATTCGTGATTAGGCCGACCGCTAATGGTCGACAGGCCAAAGGTCGACATGCACTAGGTCATCATTGACAAGAGACTGAGTGACACGGGAAAAGGGTGCAGCACATTTTTCAGATTAGCAGTTAAATCCCGATGCACAGTAATTTTCATTAAGACACCTATTATACTGGGCCCCAAGACTCGGTTGCCAATTCGTCCATCACAGACTGTACACCTCTGTGCGGTAGTCCCCTCCCTTTATAAAGTGTTAGCGGTGCTGTTTTTCAGGTGGTTTATTTACAGAAGGACAGGGCTGCACAGTTATAAGCTCTAGAGATGGTGTGCGTGTATGTGTCCTCTTCCTTAATAGCACTGGAGAAATGTGAACCTGACAGAAGGTAAGTGAGGGAGCTGAACATGGCCTCCCAAGAATGAGTTAGTATACTTTTTATAACTATGTAAAGAGCAATTATTATGTGTCTACTGTTAATTACATGACTCCTATGCAGATATAATGTTGCTTTACCGTTGAAAATGCCCAGCAGGATCCACACGATCCTTGGTTTTTAACCTCTGTGACACATTTTGAATCCCTCCAATCAACTGATTCTGGTATATTTTGATTTTTGGGATAAATTTGAACGGGAATATTTTTCTTGGCCTGCAAACGGTTTTTCCTGCAAAGGCAATTCTTGGAGTTACGTTCCACTGGTGTCTGAATGGAAACAATGAAAAAATAAAACCATAATTATGTACGGTATATTACGGTACATATAATGAACAGATGTATTAAAAATTTAATTTATTTTCTTCACAGATGCACTTTTATAGGAGCTGTTATCCTTTAACATATATCCATAACTACTTCCCTGGTATGGTCTCATTTCATTTGACCATTTCAGACCTTGCTTTCTTTGGTCACAAGCTACTGAGCTGTTAAGTTTGGCCCACCTGGCCAGCCTCCATCTGTGCTCGGAGAATCCTAGAAGCTGTGGCTTTCCAGCCCTTTACTGGCAACAGGCACTGCCTACATGTGGGTGAGCAGCTGTGATGGGCAATAATAGATTTGCGTGCCCACCTGCCATGGCTGCTGACTGTAATGCACTCCTCTGCCTTCTCCTCCTCCCATCCAGCAGGGAATAATGGGTGATCCTTAGGACTGCCCCCTGCTGCTGGCTCATCATCTTGCAGAACTGAGAAGTCTTGCAAGTAGTATAAGAATAGTATATTTATGGGTTATACAGTTAAAGAAGATTATATAGTAGAATGTATGGATATCTGTAAAGTTTATTTAAGTATATAAGCCTATATTTTCCAAAAATGTTGCCAAAGTTGATGTTTTTTTTTTTTCAATGATCAAATTATGGATTTTTTATCCTTGTTTAGTATCATTGTATTTACAAATGTACAATACTGTGCAAAAGTTTTAAGGGGCATACACATGGCCTCATTTCTAAGCGATATGACTAGATCCCTTAGAAATGGAGGACCCACGTGTCGCCATCACCCGCATGCACTGTCTTTCCTGCTAAGATCGCAGGGTTTTGCTTATAAGCATAGGCAAAACTCTGCTGAGCACAGATCGCTCAGCACGCATCATGGGTGCACTGTATATGTGCCGTGATGTGTGCTGAGCGATCTGTGCGGCTCAGTACAGTATGGTCGCCCCGTGTTTATGGGGCTTTAGGTAGGTGTGGATAAAATGTTGCAAAGTAAGAATTCTTTCAAAAAAAGAAGTGTTAACAGTTTATTTTTCCATAAACAAAATGCAATATATAGTTTATTGAAATACATATTTGGTGTGAAACCCTTTGCTTCAATAAGAGCATAAGTTTTCTAGGTGCACTTACACAATGTTAGGGAGTTTGTATGATTATAGTCAGGTGTATGATTGATTAACTCATATTACAAAACAAGTGACAATGATCATCATTTTTATATGTAGGTTGAAACACAGTAATTAACTGAAACAGAAACAGCTGTGTAAGAGGTTTAAAATTTTGAATGGAAAAGACAAACTTTGCTACAAATATGAAGTTGTTGAAGACAGCAACAAGACACAAGGTAGTTATACTGCATCAGCAACATTTCTCCCAGGCAAAGATTTTACAGCAGACTGGGCTTTCAAGATGTACTGTTCAAGGTCTTTAGTAGAAGCAAAAATAAATGGGCAACTGCTTTCACTCCCCTCATACTTTGTAACACTTCACCGCTATCTTTCATTTGTGTGATTCCCTTGAGGGGTTTTGGATGGGCTGTTTGAGGGTATCTTGCACCCCACAATGTTAGGGACTTGGCCAATGAGGTACCCTGGATCAAAAAAGGAAGGGTTTGAGTTCCACAGAGCTGAATTTAAATACATAAAATGGTGTGAACTAATAATGAACAAATCAATGTGCACAAAACAAGAAAGTACTTCCCTTCCGTGTAAGGGAAGTATTTTCTTGTTTTGTGCACATTGATTTGTTCATTATTAGCTCACACCATTTTATGTATTTAAATTCAGCTCTGTGGAACTCAAACCCTTCCTTTTTTTGCTCTATTCTAACGACCTCGGGTGTAGGTCTGACTGAGTTCCAGAGACTACTCATAGCTGCTCCAGCGCAAACTTTCAGTCACGCATTATTTTGTTCTTTCACTGTTTCGAGGCACCCTGGATGTTGGTGGGTAGGCCCATAGCTTTGGCCGAATGTATGCTAATAACCTCTTATGTTATATTTAATTGTAATATTTATTTTAATTTTAGGTAGTAATAATTTTAAAAGTGCACCTGCTTCCTTTTTCCCCCTATTTTTGAAAGCATTCTTAGGTGACCTGGAAAACATGGCCTGTGTGGGATCCTGAGGACCGAGTTAGAGAAACACTGAAATTAATATATAATGTAAGAGTGCACATTTTTCCCTTTATTGTAACTACGTTTGTGCACACATAAAAAAGAGAACTGTCACTAATTTTGTAAATGTTTGCTTTAATAGTACATACAAATAGAATTGTCACAATCACTGGGATTTTTGTGACACATAATTGTAAGCCAACAAACCATTTGATTGTGTAACAGAAAACACAGATAATATATTAAGTGCATTACAAGGATGATCATATCCAGCTACTATCATATAGATATAGATATATATCTATATATATGTCTAGTGTCCGTGAGTCTCTGAAACACTGCCATCTGCTGGCAAAGACTGAAAATACACCTCTTTCTCGCACATGCACAAACACAGAAGGTAGCAGACTAGTTTTCAAACAAGAAAAAGGTTGACATGCATTAGCTCGACATGGAAAAAGGTTGACATGAGTATTTTTCCTTCCATCCCAGTGGGCAAAGAGTGAGAATAAAATATTGGGGCGTAGTGCAGCGATGCACCGTGCCCTAAGCATGCGTGCAATGCAAGGGACATGGTACACTTATAAGGTGCCCATGTCAACCTATATGTTGACCTTTTTACATGTCAACCTTTTGCTTATGTCGACCTTTTGATGTGTCAAGTCCAATAGTGGTTGACCTCTTGTAAACAGTTAAGTGCATTCTTTAAAAAGATGGTTGAAATATATATACTCACCAAATCAGCAAACTGGTTCATGGCCATGGTATATTTAGTGAGACCCTGTTCAAACATTTGGTTGTGTTTCTGCACCTTATGCCAGGTCTCCTCCCAAGCTTCCCTCCGAAACTGCTCATCATATGCAGTGACGTATTTCTTTTCTGCATAAAATGTACTGTATTACTGTATATACAACCAGTAGTTAAAGGATTGCATCTATATTTTCTCAGTATACTGATTACATCACACTTTTTATATATCTGTTAAATACAATTACTGTTACAGTGGGTCAAATGACATTGAGGAATGCTTATCTGTGAAAGTATTCTACTGTACTCCACTATTCCCAGGGCTGGACTGGCCTTCTGGCAAATGCCAGAAGGGCCGATGGCCAGGTGAGCCGAATTTGAGTCCCATTAGCCACTGTATGATTATTGGCGCTGGCCGCGGCTTTAAGAATATGGCCGCGGCTTTGGGAACATGGCCGCCGGCCTCCTGCATTGCGGACATTTCTCCCGTTTTTCCTAGCCTGCTGTAGCTGAAAATTTGACTGCGCATGTGCGAGTCACTGGACAAGTGCGGCATCATGACGTACACCGTCATGACATCGCTTTCCTTTAACACTAACCACACACACACACACACACACACACCCCCCGCAGCCTATAACCCTAACCATACACACACACACACACACACCACAGCCTATAACCCTAACCATACACACACCCCACTGCCTATAACCCTAACCATACACACACACACACACCCACAGCCTATAACCCTAACAATACACACACCTCGCAGCCTATAACTCTAACCATACTCACACACACACCCCGCAGCCTAAAACCCTAACCATAGACACATACCCCGCAGCCTAGAAACCTAACCATACACACACACACACACACCCTGCAGCCTATAACCCTAACAATACACACACAACCTCATAACTCCCAACTTTTGTTAAGTTGAAAACTGGACACTCGCGCAAGCACCCAAAAAGGGGCATGTCATTGCGGGATGATGCATCCTCAGGCCACGCCCCCATTTCCTGTTCATCTACAATGCTGAATAGATGCTGTGCACAGCACCTATTCCGTTCCGTTCAGGCTGGGAGGACTTCCAACTGCCCCCCCCCCCCCCACACCGCGGGATACTGGGGCCATCCTGGGAACCACCCCAAAATCCCGGGATGGTCCCATGAAAAAAGACAGTTGGGAGGTATGCACCCCGCAACCTATAACCAAAACCATACACACACCCCACAGCCTATAACCCTAACCATACACACACTCTGCAGCCTATAACCCTAACCATACACACACACACACCCCAGCAGCCTATAACCCTAATCATACACACACACACACCCATACATGCATAAATAATACGGAATATTACCATATTTGGATTTCCATGTATCCCACTCTTGGTCGAGGAAGTGTGAGGCAGAGGCACATATGATGATAGCAGCCAACATGCACAGCTGCTTATCCACATGCATCCTGAAGTGACATTTACCAGCAAATTAAACCAATATGTTACTTGATGTCACAATAAATAGGATACATTTTATTTATAACGATAAAAGGCACGTTTTCCTGTGTAAGTACTTTGCATTGTTGATAATTATCTATATTGCTCACTGAGAACTGTAGTATTTTGTTACATTTATTTTTTGATACACAGTTTGTATGTTTTTGACTTTTGAAGGGAAATCCTATTCCTAGTCTCAGCAAAATATCAAATAAACATACTACATGTAAGGTAATAATGTATAAAGGTAAGGTATGACATCTGTTTAAATAGATTGTAAGCTAGCGGGCAGGGCCTTTCTACCTCTATAACGAACTTTAACTAACCAGTTTGTTTTTTACTGTTTCCCATTGTAAAGCGCAACATAATTTGCTGCACTATATAAGAAACTGCTAATAATAATTATAATGTATAATATTACCAGAGAATCAGGTGGTAAATCAAGTATGCACAGCAGCCATTGCTGAGGAGGGTGCCGGATCTGTAGCCCACAAGCTACAGCAGCTAACGCCATCTTCAGATGGCATTAGCTGCGGGGCCCAAACTGGTAAACCTAACAGCATTGTATTACCCATGGAAACCTTTAAAGACTGTATATCTGCTGCGGCCCTTCGGTTATCCACAATTTGCCGATATCCCCTGAAAAGTTGTGTTTTGGGCAGTTTACACCGGCTCACAATGTAAGTAATATTAAATTACGACAAGAACTACAAAAAGTTTTTTCCCAATAGCTATCCACCAACTAAACAATACTGAACGTGACAAATTCTAACTTGAACTGTTCTATATACGTGAAATGTATGTGCTGTATGTTATGCCTCTCTTATCTTTCCCCCCTGTGTTCTCTGCTTATTGCTGCACTGTTACCACAAAAATTTCCAAGTATATGCAAGTATACCTGGCCAAAGAAAGCTGATTCTGATTCTGAATGGTTTTGTTGCTCAGCGGACATCTGAGTGGTTATGGTCTTAGGGGTTGAAAGTGACTAGGTCCACAATCAAAACGTCGTAGACAAAAGTCTCCACATAAAAGATTGACATGAGTTTTTCATGTTCTTTTTTGTCAATTTGTAGATTTCATCACATGTATTCAAAATTACAGCAGTGTACCGCGTCCCCCTGCATTACTTGTTTTGCTCACCATGCTCCCGTCAAGTTGCCCCGCTGTGTTCAGCGCACTTAATCATTCCCAATCAGAGTCCATGTGGATGGTATGAAGTATAAAAAAAAATCCCCAAAAACCCCTGTCAACCCTTTCACGCATTGACAATTGTCACAACGGCCTTTTGCTTGCATCGACTATCTTTGTCGACCTTTTGCCTGTCGGCCATATGGCAATGACCATCCTAGACCCTGTCAACCTATGAATTGGATACCATTGATAAGAACACACTAAAGGGACACCTATTTATTTTTCACATGCATTGGGGCAGATGTATCAGACTGCCTATAAAGTTTTTTAAATAACGAGTCCCGCTTCTCCAGCATAGCGTGGAGAAGCGGGCAAACATTATAGGCAGACATATTAACCCCCCCCCCGAGCTGATAAGGAGAGCGGTTATGCCCAGGTGAACGGCTCTCCTTATTGGCTTCCCCGATGCCCCACGCATGAACACTCGCCGCTTCCCCCCCGGCCCGCTTTCTGGGCATGCGCGAGATCTCGCTAAAGCCGTGAGATCTCCAGCGCAGCCCAAGCCAGAAGCAGGGCTAGCGTTGTCCACACAGTGGGGGATAGGACAACGCTAGCCCTGAGCTGGCGAAGCAATTTAATGCCTGGGCAGCTGTTAATACATCGCCCCGGCCGCTAATCACTGGGGAAATCATTCTGCGCACCGTGAGGATAACTTGCCTGAGTATTGAACAGGATTTTACAGAGTCCACTGGAAAATACAAATAGAAGAGTCAAGTGTAGACTAGAAAGAAAAGAAATCATATAAGTTATGTAGCAAATTATTTATATTATTTCATTTATTGGCTTATACAGTACACGTCCTGCAATTTTTAGTGAATTATTTGCTTTGCAATGTAATAGCAAAGACAACATTCTGCACTGGAAGCAATAGCAGGAGCTCTGATTCTGAGACATCAGTTATACTGTAAATATCAATGGAACAATTCCATCTAGTGCCCAAATGTCTATGCCCCCCCCACACACACACACACACACACACACATTTTTGAGGGTTAGTCCAAAATATTAACTGCTGCCAATTTATCAATATCTGGAATGTAAAGTCACTGCATTTTTAGATGGCACTCGTTGTGAGGACCTATATAAAGAATGTTATACATTCTGGATATTGGTAAATCGCATTCCCCATATAAACCTGCTGTGGTCTCTCCTTCGTACATTTGGGGGATGCTTAATATTTGCAGTTCACTCCCATTTTTAGTAGGCAACACATCACGTAGATGACCCCAGAAGACACCACTGTGCAGTCTGGCTGACCACCAATGCGCAGACCCCCTTCTGCCCAAGCAGCTTAGTGAGTACATCGCAGGGATGGGTTCCATACAGAGCCCCTGATCTTGCGGATACTCATTAATGAGTTCAGATGAAAGGATTGCAATGTGACCCCTAGTGCTAATATCACACACAGATCTCACTTGAATATAGTACATACTGGCTGTTCAGCAAACCCAAAGGCATGATATGTACAATTATTTTTGAAGGAAACTGACCTGAAGGTTGTGCGTCAAGCAGTGAGTGTTAAAAGCTGTACATAAACAGATCAAGTTATACAGTATCTATATATATGCTTTCAAATGACATCTATAATGTTATCAGCATTATCTCTAAACCAGCAATCAAGACCGGTCCACTGTACAAACAGATAACTGACAGCAGTTAAGCCTACAGTACAATTGTGATAAGATACATGGTTTAATTTAGGACATGTCCGTAACAATAAAATGTATAAAATTTATGTGCTCAAATTTGCAGGGCATACATGTATCCAGCACAGATAATAAGTGCATGCACATACTGTATGTATGATGTGGAATCCTATATATTCTTATCGCATCTACACCTACTGTATTACAAGTTGCTGCAAATAAATAATGCAGCCCCTATTTTGTCCTACATTACATGAAAAATAACAATACCAATAGAATGATGGAAAAATGCTTGGCACTTTATTTCAAATAAAGAAGTGTAATTTTCTTATGGATCTAAAGGTCTTTTTCACTATTCTCTCACAGAGTTGGATGGGATGGGGAATTAGCTACCCCCCTAGATCTGGGTTAATGGGCAGTGTGACCGGTCAGGCACCATCTCTTTTTCCGCAACGGATTACACCTGAACGAGGAGGGGGCAGGGGTGCTCGGTATTAGAATGGTGGGAAGGCTTGAGGAGATTTTAAACTAGGAAGGTGGGGGGAGGGTATAGTAAGAAACCTTAAACCAATAAATGAGTGTAGAATAGAGGGCAAAGACAGCTACATTGTGGATGAAGCAAGGGGAATGGAGGAAACAGGGAACAAGGTATACAAAAGATGTATGAGAAACACACAGCCAAATACATATATTGTTCATGATACTGATTTATCGTTTCAGGAAACTTCTGCAACTGTAACAGGAAACATGACAAGGGCAAAGGAAAAACGAGATCTGAAATGCCTTTATCTGAATGCTAGGAATTTAACTGGTAAAATGGGGGAATTAGAGACAATAGTTTTGGAGGAAGATTTTGATATCCTAGGTATTACCAAAACTTGGTGAGATGAATCACATGAGTGGGAGGCTAACATAGAATGTTATGGTCTTTTTAGAAAAAATAGATTAGGTAGAAGGGGAGGGGGTATGTTTATATGTTAAACCATCCTTAAAACCATACATAAGGAAAGTAAGTAAGTTTTATTTATATAGCACACTTTCTCCAATAGGACTCAAGGCGCTTTACAGACATTAAAAATAACATTGCACATACTGTAATACAAAATAACAGTGCACATACTGTAATACAAAGGGTTATCAGTACAAGTAACAATGGCAGTACAGATGTACATCACACATACAGATATGCACTAGATGCATTCTAATAAGGGACACGGACATGGGGAACATATTTACCGAGCTGTGCAGTACCCAGGCAGCCAATGAGCGGCGCCACATGGTGAATGCACAGCCAGATAGGTAGCCAGTAACAGTACTGATATATATATATATATATATATATGCGCAGAAATGGATGTCACTCAGTAGTTTCAAATAAATAAACAGACAATCGTCTTGTGAGCCAACGTTTCAGGACCAATGTCCTTTTATCAAGACCTAAGAACCACAAGTGAGTTCAGAACATATATAGCAGACAAAAGTCTTACAGTAAGGTGCGCCCTCCACCAGCCTCGCCTCCCGTTCAGAGTCCGGTGACGTCATCTGAGTGCGACTGCAGAGACGACCAGGTCCCACCCCGGGGGGCACGGCTTATGACGAGGCCTCCGGTAACCATAGCGCCGCAAGTTGTATACCTGTGATACAGTACGTACTGCCCGGCTTGTGAATGGCTGGGTTTCTTCTGGCTCATCTCGGTGACATCATTGTGGACTACTATGTCTTTTATGTTGCGGCTTCTGCGGAAAGAGGGCAGTATTTTGGTACCTTTAAATGCTGGGATGGATTGATCCTCTGTGACGATCGGCCATATAGCTTTCGCTTTACGCATTAGTGTGGTACTAGCCATAGTGTACGCGTCCAAACAATGTTTCTTTGTTCCAAGTCTGGTCTTTTG
Organism: Crinia signifera; assembly: GCF_055691185.1. Lineage (NCBI taxonomy): Eukaryota > Metazoa > Chordata > Amphibia > Anura > Myobatrachidae > Crinia > Crinia signifera. Next base: position 212,172,181 of record NC_139220.1, read on the forward strand.
ATTCTATCATCACTAATACCAGCTTTTTAGGTCGCACGCACAGGAACTAATCCTGCGGGTGTGTTTCCTTTGGCATACTACTCTCATGATGTATCCATGCATTGCATTTCTCTTTTTCTTTTTTCTTTAATTGCTCTTTCCACAGCCTTTTTTGCCATTTGAACTGGTTACCCATAGCAACGACCTGATAGCTGGCTTCCTCTGTTATTATGTATGCTGCCTTCTTTAATTACATATTGCCTGCCCCGTGTTTAACCATTTCCGTGTCTTGTATATACACCCATTTTTATTCACTTTGTTTTCTCATCCACAGAGGCTCTTCAACCCAGCCGTGCCATTTATCCTTCAGGAATCCGGCCGTCAGCGCTGCAGGTGACAGGTCACACAGCGCGCTCCATTCACAAGCCGGGCAGTACGTACTGTATCACAGGTATACAACTTGCGGCGCTATGGTTACCGGAGGCCTCGTCATAAGCCGCGCCCCCCGGGGTGGGACCTGGTCGTCTCTGCAGTCGCACTCAGATGACGTCACCGGACTCCGAACGGGAGGCGAGGCTGGTGGAGGGCGCACCTTTCTGTAAGTCTTTTGTCTGCTATATATGGTCTGTACTCACTTGTGGTTCTTAGGTCTTGATAAAAGGACATTGGTCCTGAAACGTTGGCTCATAAGACGATTGTCTGTTTATTTATTTGAAACTACCGAGTGACATCCATTTCTGCGCATATCTACCCATTACCAGGATGAGCACCGGAGCAGTTGCTTTTTAAAAGCGGAGTGCCGGACACTGTTTGGTTCATATATATATATATATAATCCACACTGGTGTCCGGCACTCCACAGCTGTAGCAAAGTCCTCGCATCCAATACTTAAACAGCATATATAGGGAACGATGATGCAGCACTCCAGCCTTGTGAATGAACGATTTTATTAGAATTAGCTCTCAGCTATGTTTCAGCATTTACATGTTGTCTTCAGGCTAACATACAAGCAAGTGAATCAAACTTAAATAGCAGTGTGTGCTGTGTGAGGTGGGAGTCAAGCCCACGCCCAGCCCCACAGTCTCCACAGAGTGATGTCATCACCCCACAATGCTGTATCACGGTCCGTTGCTAGGGGATACCAATTAAACAATCAATCCCACAATGGCGCTCTCCATAGCGCAAATCCCGATGTATGGTGACACAAAATATAAACACTACAAAATATAAACACTCAAATATAAAGATCCAACAGACATAGGGCACTAGTAACAATGTAGGCATAGCATGCTAAATGGACAATGACTTATAGGGATAACTGTATTTCATATTATAAACCGTATTGCATAGAGTCACATGATAACTTACAATATAAGGCAATGAAAAGATACCTAACGCGCATCGTAGCTCACTTATAATAAAGCATTAAGACCCATTAATTCATTCAGAACTCTAGGGCTAACAGTATTCAATTTCATAATCCAAAAGACTTCACGTTGAAGCAGACGTTTTCCCCGATCCCAGCCCCTCATGGATGCCGGGACATGGTCTATCATTCTATAATGAATACACATAATTTGGGGTTACCGTGTATGGCTAAATTCTTGAAAAACAGTACAACATACTCTGGGCCTGATGTAAATTTAATTATTGATTTATTAACAATGGTACTTACTAAAAAAAATTCCTATATGGTTCACAGTTCTATTTGCAGGACGTGGCGGTGGTCGCTCCATCCTACGCCAACGTCTACATGTTTTCAATTGAAGATGATGTATTTTTCTCTAGTCCCGATGTGGCGGGTAGAATTATTTTTTATACCCGCTACATCGATGACCTGTTAATTTTTTGGTAGGGGGACCCCAGCGACCTCACTACCCACATAGATAGTTACAACCAGGGCCCTGGTACTATCAAATTTATGTATAATTTCAGTAAAACAATTATTAATTTTTTAGATGTATCAATTTCTATAAGTGACGGGTTAATTTCAACCAGCCTTTATTCAAAGCCTACAGACAGAAACAATTTGCTACATTTTGAAAGTTGTCACCCAAGATCTACCCTGTACGGGTTACCATAACTCTGACCCTCTACTTGCTGATCAACAAATGCTACATATGATGGATAATTTCAAAACCAGGGGCTATGATGGAGAATTACTCCTAAATGCCAAAAAGAAGGTAGATAGTGCCCCTAGAGAGTCTCTTCTCACATCCACAACAAAATCTAGTTCAAGAGGGCCAATCGATCTAGCACAGCAATTGTTCAGAAATCTAAAAAATTATGGTCCATTGTGACGTCCGATCAGGACCTCAAGTTACAAGCAACAAGGCTGATGCCCTGTTTTAAATGGGGACATAATTTACGCAATAAACTTGTGAAAACATACTGTGAGCCAATGGGTACATCTGTGGGTAAATTGGGTTGTACCCGATGCACATGTACCACTTGTAGATTCCTCATCCCCGGCCCTACATTCTATCACCCGCATACGGGCCGCCCTTTATCCATTAGGCACTCTTTGAATTGTAACACTAAATTCACTGTATATCAAATTATATGCCCCTGTGGGCTGTCGTATATCGGTAAAACCGAACGAGCGTTCAAAGAGAGCATGGCAGCCCACAGGTCGGCAATCAAGAATGTCTTGTCCTCCAAAAAAAGTGACCAGCCTGTTGCTCGTCACTTCATGGATGCCCGGCATGGTGTGTCGTCTATTCGTTATAGAATGATAGACCATGTCCCGGCATCCATGAGGGGCGGGGATCGGGGAAAACGGCTGCTTCAACGTGAAGCCTTTTGGATTATGAAATTGAATACTGTTAGCCCTAGAGGTCTGAATGAATCAATGGGTCTTAATGCTTTATTATAAGGGAGCTACGATGCGCGTTAGGTATCGTTTCATTGCCTTATACAGGTTGAGTATCCCTTATCCGAAATGCTCGGGACCACGAGCATTCCGGATAAGGGAATATTCCGGTTTTTGGAATAATTTTTTTTTTGTCATACTTACCTGCCCCTGGTGGGTCCCCGATGGTCCCACGGCGTCCATGGAGTCCTCCGGCGTCCACAGCAGGCCACCAGCACCGTCTCCGGCGTCTCCAGCGGTCCCAGGAGTGCTTTGCGCAAGTTCCCAGGCGCGCCGGTGACGTCACCGGCGCGCGCGCGCACTCGCGCAAAGCACTCCTGGGACCGCTGGAGACGCCGGAGAGGATGCTGAAGGCGTGCCGTGGATGCCGGAGGACTTGGTAAGTATTAAAAGAGGGTTAGGGAGGGAAATAAAAACAAAAAAAAAATTTGAATTATTCCAAAAAAACACGGTTTTTGGAATAATTCGGATACGGGATGCCCGGATACGGGATACCCGACCTGTATTGTAAGTTATCATGTGACTCTATACAATACGGTTTATAATATGAAAGACCATTATCCCTATAAGTCATTGTTCATTTAGCATGCTATGCCTAAATTGTTACTAGTGCCCTATGTCTGTTGGATCTTTATATTTGAGTGTTTATATTTTGTAGTGTTTATATTTTGTGTCACCATACATCGGGATTTGCGCTATGGAGAGCGCCATTGTGGGATTGATTGTATAATTGGTATCCCCTAGCAACGGACCGTGATACGGCGTTGTGGGGTGATGACATCACTCTGTGGAGACTGTGGGGCTGGGCGTGGGCTTGACTCCCGCCTCACACAGCACACACTGCTATTTAAGTTTGATTCACTTGCTTGTATGTTAGCCTGAAGACAACATGTAAATGTTGAAACGTAGCTGAGAGCTAATTCTAATAAAATCGTTTTTTTCTAACAATGCTGGAGTGCTGCATCATCGTTCCATATATATATATATATATATATATATATATATATATATATATATATATATATACTAGATGTACTCTAATGAGGGACACAGACATGGGGAACATATAATTACTGAGCTGTGCAGCACCCAGGCAGCCATTCAGCGGCGCCACATGGTGATTGCACCATCCAGCACCGTACATATAGAACACATTAGCACAGTACAGGGTACACAGAACTAGACATAACACAATTAAACCACAATTCTTAGTACACAATACAGCTGAGATATAAGGAAGTGAATGAGAATAGATGCAGGTATAGATTGTAGGTAAGAGTATGTGTGCTGAAGGGTGGGGATGGGGGAGAGAAAATAAATGAACATACCTGATAACAGGGAAATATTAGAAATCATTTTCATAGTCAGCAATGTCCTGGTCTCATGAGAGCAGTACTGGTGGTTATGAGAAAGTGGTGAGCACATAACAGTATGGGGGAAGTGTTGCTGCATAGGCTGGGTCTGGTGCTTCCCCTCACAGCTCCATTAGCACAATGGAGTCAGTAGCATTGGTATGGGTAGAAATCACATGTAATATTAAAAGGACTAAAAACTTATAGTAGGAACATGTTATAAACCACCCAACATAAATACGGAGGAGGAAAAGACCTTTTGCTACAAATGGGAAAAGCGGCCAGTTTAGGGGACAATATTATTATGAGTGACTTTAACTACCCAGAAATAAATTGGAAAGATAGGTCAAGTAGTAGCGCTAAGGAAAATGTTTTATTGGATGCCCTAAAGGACCACTATTTGTATCAGTTTATTGAAAGTCCAACTAGAAAAAACAATATCTCTGATAAGCAACAATGGGGACATTCTTACTAACATAACCATAAGGGAGACATTGGGGAACAGTGATCACAATATGATCACATTTGATTTAAATGTTAACAAAAGATATTTATATTGGAGCAACTAGGTCCTTAAATTTCAAACTTTGGTAAGTTTGAGGAGTCCTTAAAGTATATAAACAGGAGGGAATTATTTAGAGGTATGGATACTACTAAAAGGTGGCAAACTTTAAAAAAATACTGCAGGAGGGCACTGATAAAATTATTCTTAGGGTAAATATAAGAATAAATGTCAAAAGAAAACCAATGTTGCTTAACAGCAAGTCAAATTGGAAATAGCTAAAAAAAAGGAGGGCATTCAAAGCGTTTTAACAAGATGGGACATCCAAGTCATTTGCTGCATATAAAGAATGTAATAAGAAATGTAGAAATACAATCAAGATGGCTAAATTGGAGACTGAACGTAAAATAGCCAAAGATACTAAATCTAATCCCAAAGAATTCTACAGTTATATAAACAGGAAACGGTTAAGGAAGGAAAATATTGGCCCACTAAAAAATAACCAGGGTGCCCTGGTAATAGAAGGAAAAGAGAAAGCGGAATTATTCAATTTAATTTTTGCTTCGGAATTTACAAGGAAAGAATCTTCAGAAGATCTCCCACAGATTAAATACTCGGCTCTTGATTGCTCCCAAACTGTATGTTTGAGTGAGGAAATAGTCTAAAATAGATTACAGAACCTAAATAGTAACAAATCTCATAGCCTGGAGGAAATACACCCTAGTATACTAAAAGAATTAAGTTCTGTCATAGCACTACCATTATATCTGATATTCGAGGAATCAATAAACTCAGAGACGGTACCAAGGGACTGGTACATAGCTATCGTAGTAAAAATATGGAAGAAAGGTAGCAAAACTAACCCTGGAAATTATAGACCGGTCAGCCTTACATCCATTGTGGGGAAAATATAAGAAGGAATAATAAGAGATAGGGCGGTATTCAATGAGGCTGATTCACCACGTTTTTATGGCGATTGTGCTGTAAGGCGAATTTCTGACTAAAACAGTGAATCACCCTATTCAATGACCAGATGGCGAATACATTTCAAGGTTTTTTTCGCCATGATTCACCGAGTAGCAATCGCTATCTTTTTATGGTGAAGTGGAATGTGAACTTTTAAAATAAAGTGTTTTGTTTTTTACATTTGGTAGCAAAAAATCAGGAATTTTATTCTGAGGAGGGACATGCTATTTTTATTCATGTGCTGTAAGCACATGAATATATATTTAATTTAAAAAAATATATATATATTTTTTTTACACAGAGCAGCCAGCAGGGGGCCGGAGCCGAGCCGCTCATTAGATATTCATATATTCACTTCACCCGATCATTACATATTCATGATCGGGTGTAGTGAATATACGCGGTCCCCTGCTGGCACCCCCGGGGGGCAGGCTGTGCTGCCTGGCACCCGGTGGGAGCCCACCTCCCCCCCACAAACGTTCTGGGGCAGGCAGGGAGACTTCCATCTCCCTGCCTGCCACCATCCTCAGGCTCCCTGCGGCGTTCGCCGCAGGAGCTCAAATTCGCCGGTCAGGGGCAGCGAGCCCCTGACTCGTTGAATACCGGAGCCGGCTAAGCTCCGGAACGCGGCGACCAGTGGTGAATGTGCAGCGAATCCTAAACAGGATTCGCTGCACATCGCCAAAATCCACATTGAATACCATAGTATCGAAAATGTCTTAGAACAGGAGAAAGTGACGAGTAAGGCTCAGCATGGGTTCGTCAAAAAAAGATCATGTCAGACTAATTTATATAGCTTCAATGAGGAAGTCAGTAAGGGGCTGGACTTAGGGAAATCTGTTGATGTAATACGGCTTTATTTTGCTAATGCTTTTGACACAGTGCCTCATAAAATTTATAAATTACACTAGGTAATTTAAGGTTAGGAGATAAAATTTGTAATTAGATTTAAGACTGATTGCACAATTGTGGACAGAGAGTGGGGGTAAATGTCATACATTCCAGCTGGGGTAAGGTCCAAGTGGAGTCCCGCAAGGGTCAATATTGGGACCCACCTTGTTTAATATATTCATGAATGATATAGGAAGTGACATAGGAGGTTATTCTGGTTGATCCGGTCCGCTACGTGTGTGGACGGAACATGTTTTTTTTCCACTGCACATGCGTACCTTAAGCAATGTGCAAGTGTGACCACAGCACCCCGCTAGCAGATGGGACTCACCGATCAAAAATACGAGTCCGATCACAGAAGGACAAAGTGGGCGTATTGTGGGCGTTTTTTTGGGAGAGGTTAGAAAACAGGGTGAAACTGGGCATATCCCTGGGCGTACACGGGGGGTGTGTACCCAAACTGCACGGAGGTGCATACGCTTGGCTCGGCGAGCGGTCGGGACACTTTTGTGTCTAAACCATTGGTCTGGCAAAAACTGCTCCCTAGCACTCTTAGACCATCCGGCTGAGTATGACCGCTATCGGTCGGCTAATTAACGCTACTACTACTACTACTACTACTTAATGCGCACCACACCTAAAATACTGACACCTGAACGCAATACTAAGCAATGCTGCAGGAAATTTACTATAATTGCCCAATTGAGTACCTGCAAGCCATACATACGTCAGATACACATTGGAAGGTTCACTTTCTACACTTGCCACTGTTCCAAGGTAGGATTGTTGCATTGTTTGGGAGCCCAAATACACATGCTGGAATATGTGGAATTAGGTCTCTTTTAAACATTTACACCCTTAATGCAAGTGTGCCTGTCATGTTAGGACAACAGGACACACAATTCATAGGAGTCAACATGTGTCAACACTCACACTTGCACCAATTATTATTATTATTATTAATAAAATAAAAGTTTCTGAATAGTTAGAAGTTGTCTGTGGTTTTTATAGTAATATGTTAGAGGTTATCTGAGGGCAAGTGGACATAGGTACATGGAACATGTGTAATGTAACTTATATATGTTATTTAAAGTGAAGGGTAAGTAATGAATGTTGTGTGCATGTGTGGGTTTTAGGCTTAAATAACACATACTGTAAATGCATGAATGTTAGTTGTTGGTGGAGTAAAACATCACACATATCATTAGGGTAGCGAGACATGTAAATAAATAGGAAACATACTAATTAGTACCATTATTTACAGCATAGAAAATAAAATAGGATAACCTGCAATCTAAACAAAGGATACAGCCCTAACACAAAAGATAGTCACCACACTATCACAATGATAATACACAAAAACAAAAATAGGATAAGGCGCTCCCACTTGGGGTATAAAGATACAATGATGTAAATGTCCTTTTTCTTTCTTTTTGACTGTTGGAATGTCCTTCAGGAGTTCAAGTACCTCAAAGAAAACACAAGAGAAATGCACTTCTCATAGTGTAGACCATCTAGAAAAGATAAAATCTTTCTTTTTTTTTTTAAATAGAATTTACTCCGTACCATAAATGAGCCTTCACTTAGGCCATAAGGGGTGAGATTTAATAGGATGAGAGATTCAAAAAGTGAGCGATTTGGTGAGAAATCTCCAGTTTTTTTAAAGTGGCAATCATTTACACTGCAAAACCAGTTTAATTTTGCAGTGTAAATGATTGCCGTTTTAAAAAAACTGGAGATTTCTCACCAAATCTCTTACTTTCTGAATCTCTCATCCTATTGAATCTCACCCAAGATGTCTGTATTAAGGCCCCCACATACAGCACGATATTCAGGCATTTTCTGAGCGATTCTAACAAATCGCTCAGAAAATGCCTGAAGATGCATGTAAATCGCTGTGTATATAGCCCACACAGCGATTTACATGCGCGCACCCGCCGTTCTGAATCTGTCCAAGATTCAGAACGGACGGGCTGTACAATTCAGAGCAGTCGCTCAGAAAGCTCCTGCTCATCTCCCGCATGTGTGGCTGCGGGCAGATGAGCAGGGCCGAGCGACTGCAGACCCGCCGCACCCCGCGCCGCAGAACCCGCCGCCACCCCTGACCCCCCTCCCCCACCAGCTGTAGCACCCATCGCCACCCCCACCTCACCTCTCCTCTCGGCTCTCGGCGGCAGCGGGGCGGCAGCGCGGCGGACATGTTAAAAAAAATTAATAAAAAATTAATTTCAAAATGGCCGCGGCCAGCCAATCACGGCTCGCCGCGTCATTGCCCCGCCCCCTAGAGCTGGCTATATTAGCCAGCTCGAGACGGGGTAGGGGCATTCAGTCCGACGGCGGAGAAGGAGAGAAGAGCTCCTGAAGTCCTGGGAGGCGCGGCCAATGCAAAAGAGCTTAAAAGGCCGCCGCCCCCAGGTGAAGAACACAGATGAAGAGGCAGAAGCCCTGGGAGGCGGCAGCCATGCAAAAGAGCTTAGGCGGCTGCCGCCCCCAGGTGAAGATGCCGCAGAAGCCCTGGGGGGCTGAGCTCCCCTGGGTGAAAAAAGAAGAATCAGATTAATAAAATATTTTAAAACCAGTGTTTGTGTGTTTTATTTTAATATTTCCTTTACAGGGGGGCTATAGGTACCGGCGGGCCTTTAATGCCCCACATGCTGGTACCTGTGGTTCTCCCAAGTACCAGCATGTGGGGCAGGCTTGCTGGGACCTGTAGTCCTACTGTAAAAGACAATATTACTGTTAAACAAGCTATCAACCCTGCACCCACCGCCCAGGGGTGCAGGGGATAGCCCCGGGCTGCAGCCCAGGCCTGGGGTGCCCTGGAGAGGGTGGACCCCCTTATTTGGGGGGTCCCCACCTCCCCAAAAACTCCTGGCGTGGGCTGACTAGTTAGGGTGGGTAATGCTTTGGCCACGGGACACCATCAAGCGTGTCCCCTGGCTATGGCATTACACCCCCTGCTAGTGGAGCCTGGTGCTGGTCTCCAAAATACGGGGGACCCCTATTCATTTTGTCCCCCCGTATTTTGGAAACCAGGGCCAGCTCAAGAGCCTGGTGCTGGTCCCCAAAATCCAGGGGACCCCACGCACTTTGTCCTCTGGATTTTGGGAACCAGGACCACTCAAAAAGCCCGGGGCTGGTCATGCCTTCGGGGGGGACCCCATGCCATTTTTTTATTTTACAAAATGATTGTCTGTATGACAGGACGAGACGCTGGACCCCGGACTTGGTAAGTATTTTTTTTTATGTCCGTTCCCACTGTACCACCAATGTTTAAAAGTTTGCATATGGGGGGGTCGGTCGGTGCAGGGGGAACCACTAGCCACCAATGATTAACTTTTTTGGGGGGGGGGGGCAATATTAGGGGGAGGTGAAAGAATACTTATTAAAGAGTAATAAGTAATGTTCAGTAATAATAAAATTTTTGTGATGAAGTGCAGTGTTGTACTTCACTTTCTGTGACAGATTTGAAATCTCCCGTGCTGAATCTCCCAATTTGAATCTCTGACACAAATCTCTCTGTATGTGGCTCATTGTCTGAAATGAGCCACAAGAGTGAAATCTCTTGTGCTGAATCTCCCGTTATGTATCTCTGGCACACATCTCTGCGTATGTAGGGCCCTTTAGTCTGGTGCTGATATCTCAGTAAAACCTCTTCAAATTCTTAGGTGTACCTCGGGTTGTTTTAATCAGTTTTACTATGACTTCAAAAGGGAAAGGGGGAAGGGAGGAAGCTTCTCGCACTGACTAAAGATATTATTTTATCAATTTGAAACCAATGTATAAGTTCATTTATCATACACAAATGTATTGTATATTCTTAATTGGTGGTGCTCCCTAGAGTCATAGGTATACTATACACAAAAACAAGGGGAAAAGATGACTCTCTTTTTGGGGCACTCTTTAAATAATTTATATAATCTGCTGATATATGTATAATGACATTTTAGTTGACAGCTTCATACAGTCTGGGTGCACTAATATTGCCAGCTAAACACTTGACCAAGTACTGAAAAATGTATAAATGTATCAGCAGGGATGTTTGAGCTCACTATCTGAAGAAGCCGCCGAACCCCTAAGGAGGCGGGGAAATGCGTCATACCGCTAATTCTGACTGAGCTTTTTTCATCTCCGGAGTGCCAGAGAGACAAGAGCCCTGTTACCTGCACAAACTCTCCTGGGTTTTGGTTACTACACCACCTGCCACTTAACCCGGAACCTGGATCTCCAGTGACTTGTAAAAAGGAGATTGCTGTAATACAGCCCCACCAAACAATACTGCACTGGTGCACCTAGAGCAGGTTCAGGGAGATCTCTCCCTTTGGACTTTTATATCACACTAATTTTTTACTTTTTTTTTTTTTGTATATATTTTTCTTCATGCTTTTTACAGGAACACCGATGGCTGATTAAGCTAGAGGTGACATAAATCACCTAGGGGATTTCATGCTGGGAGGATCTAACAGTGGGGACAGATAGGGCTGCGGCTGGCAGCCAATGGGTGTCAAGGGAGGAGTTTTTAGCAGGGTAAAGGGTCTTGTGATCAGGAGTTAGCTTCCTCTCTGGAAAGTTTTTCTCCCTGGTAGGTCGCTGTAGCTGCTGCTCCTGCGTTATTGCTGAGGGTTAGTAAATTCTTCCATTCTTTAAACACTTCTTTTCCTATACCTTTTCCTTTATCTCTAAGCTGTCCCTCACTCTTTACTCTGTCCCTATTTAGGTAGCGGAGCTTAGCGGTAGAATGCCCCGTCCAGCGCGCGCTGTGAGGCCCCCCGCCCGCCTGGCTGACGGCCTGGACTCACCTGCGGTGCTTCCCGCTGCCAGAGCCGACCAGGGCTTGCGGCGGGGTGCCGGGAGGGGTCGGGCATCAGCCCGGAGTGCTGGAGCGGGTGCTGGGCGGTCGCGCGCGTCCCCCGCTTATGACGCGGGCGGCAGCGCTGACGCGGCCAGGGCGCTCGGCCGCGGCGGTGTCGCAGAGGGGACGGGGCGGGAGGGGGGCTCGCAGCCGTGCTGCGCGAGGCTCAAATATAGTGTCCAGGCGGCCAGGGAGAGGCGCCGCTGCGGGCGCTAGGTCCGTGGCGGCGCATGCGCAGTTGGCGCAGGGTGACAATTCTGATGAGTCAGACGGCGGCACCGTGGATCAGGCGCCGGGGGGCAGGCAAGGGCAGGCAATGTGGGTTACCCCAGGGCAGGGGGTCCCAGGGCATGCTGCAGGGCGCCCTTCAGGCATTCCCCTGCTGGCTAGCCGGCTGGCTAGAGCTAGGTCCACAGCCTTGGCAACTCCCCCACCTGCTGGCCGCCCATCGCAATTACCTCTGTTGGCCAGCAGGTTGAATAGAGGGGGGATTAGGCTACATCAGGTCCCAGGGGCCGCAGGGGTTACGGGGGAGGCGGTGAACCCGCCCCCCTCCTCGGCTAGTGTGGGGGCGTCACCTTTGCAGACGGCCAGGCGACAGTGGTTGAGGAGAGCTAGGCTATTGTCCAGGCGCGGGAGGGGGGGTGTACCCTAAGGCCACCTGTGTCGCGGGCTTTGGCTCTGCCGGCACAACAACCCAGAGAGACAGTTCCGGTGGAAGATAGGTGGCAGCAGTTGGTGTCCGTACTAGTCCCGCTGCTGAGCCACAACTCATCGAGATCCCCCCCAAGGGCGCCTAGTTCCCCTACGCTGCTTTCCAGCGGGTCCCTACCGCGGAGCGCAGTCGCTACCACTTCCACGGCTGATCGGGTGACTCCGCGAGAGGAAGACGCGGCTACGCCTGGTGTCCCGGCCGTTTCGGGGGAGGCATCCGGCCCGATGGAACAGACGATGGCTGTCGCTGTGGCAGGAACAGCAGGTAAGACTGCGAGTAAGAAAAAGCGGCGCAGGCGGAAGTCGCGCACGTCCTCTTCTTCCTCCGGGTCCAATTCGGTGACGTCGGAGGAAGAGGGGGGCCGTAGGTCTAGGCGTAGACATCGGCATTCTAGGCGGCGACGCAGATATTCTCGGTCAACCAGCGGGAGCTCTGGTTCACCATTTTTCCCAAAAGGGAACGTAGTGCGCTGCGAATACACGGCGGTATGCCGCGGTTTGCGGCAGAGCGTGCGCGAACGGATTAATGAGGGAAAATATGTGAATTTTTTCACTCTGACTGCGCAGGCGGAAAAAGACTACCGCACGGCGAAGCGGAAAGGGGGTATAGGGGAGGCCGCCTATTGTAGTTATCAAAGATGGCAATCGGGGCTGTTCATGTTTGCCGCCTGCTACCTAGAGACAAGACCGGAGGAGCACATGAACATGGTGCGTTATATGCATATGATACACGAAATGTTCATGTCGGATGGCGGCCAGGCAAAATCAAATATATAAGGGAGCCATTAATACTCCCCACTTTTACATGGGATAAATAGAATATCCATACCCCATTGGTGGTGAACTAACCACACTGGATTTTGTCTGCAAATAATTGTGTTTTTATGAAATTGTTTTTTATCACTGGCCAGTGTTATATAATATATGTACATTTAAATAATTTTTCTTAGTCTATTAAATATTTGCATTATTTCATATATATTGTTTCCAGCGCGTTATATGTTGTTTTTTTTTATTTATCATACACAAATGTATTGTATATTCTTAATTGGTGGTGCTCCCTAGAGTCATAGGTATACTATACACAAAAACAAGGGGAAAAGATGACTCTCTTTTTGGGGCACTCTTTAAATAATTTATATAATCTGCTGATATATGTATAATGACATTTTAGTTGACAGCTTCATACAGTCTGGGTGCACTAATATTGCCAGCTAAACACTTGACCAAGTACCGAAAAATGTATAAATGTATCAGCAGGGATGTTTGATGTTTCTCAGATTGCGGGTTAACACAACCCTATGAGACATTCTTGGTCCCCAGCTGAATTTTATGTGCAAGTGATACAAATCGTGAAGGTATAAGATTTTTTTGTAATTTTCTTATGCAATTTAAAAACTTATTGACGAAATCTTAACATATTTTTGCTTGCTCTGATGGGGTACCTATGATCATGACCCTCTTAAATAGAGATTTTCATATAGTCATGTATTAGGGTATACGGAGAATCAAAATTAGGTATAGATAAATGCAGCTCACCAATAGATTTCCCTTGGTGGGCCTTTTATACTCAGCCGTGTGTCCTGAGGACAGTGAACGGATCTGAGAGGTTTACCTCCAATTAACGGGGTCTCTATTGGGTGAGTGAAAGAAGATATGGGGATCTGCTGTTGCTGGCAGAACCCAGTGGCACCCTTGTTGGTTAACCCAGTGCAAGGGTACTCTTTCTGGGACTGTCAGAAATGCGAGTCCCCTAAATTAAAGAAAGGGAAGGAGGACAGAAATATTCTGCTAGATTTTATTCACATTCTCCATTGCCACAAAAAGATTTTATCCCCTTTAAATCACTTGATACTAAGTGTTCTATACGAGAGGCTCCATATTCTAGTGATCTCTACATATAATGTGCATGCTTTGTAATATATTTCTAACAGATTTATGTTAATCAAATTATGCTAGTGATGTCTACTTAATTCTCCTAAAAGAGACAGATTGGTAAAAGTTTCAATTTAATTTCTAAAAATGCGATCTCACCTCATCCACAAAATCGCCTAGTGTGTATGCTAAGTATTAACGGCTTGGTTTATACAAGCCCAAGATACACAGACAGGGTTTCCATCTGTTTAGAAATAATGTTGCCAGATTGGCAGAAACATACTCCCAGTTCTACTGATCAGATTCCTCAATTAAATGTAATATATTTTATGGCTACTTCAATATAATTCCCAGACATACAAAACACACCATATCCACAAAATCGCCCAGTGTGTATACTAAATGTTGGCGGCTTGATTATACAAGCTCAGAACACACGGATAGAAATTCCAACTGTTTAGAAGTAATGTTGCCAAATCAACAGAAGCGTACTGCCAATCATATATTGATACAAAAAGGAGACATTTAGCATATGTGCTGAAGCATTGACGGCTTGGTTATGCAAGCCTGGAATACACCAACATGAATGCAATCTGTTTAAGAACAATGTTGCCAATTTTCAAAAAAACATTCTACTGAACATGCACACAAAAGAGAGAATCACTTAGCCTTTTGATGATACAATTACATCGTCTCCTCCGTCCCAATCCATATATAAGGTCCCATCAGAGTCAAGCATATGCGTGATGGACGCGCGTTTCGCCCTGAATACCGAGGCTTGTTCACCCACGTGGTCTCGCTGCCGCTGGACTATATTTTATAGCGCTGCATTGGCGCCTTCTCTGTGACGTAGGAGATCACATATCTCCTAATTGGTTTATTATTGCTGAGGCTGCCTCCCCCACGTGGGGCTGGCTCGCCATTCTCCGGCTCTCTGTATACGTCAAGATGGGGGAATCCCTATCTCCCGCAGCCATAACGTTCTCCAAAACTACACCTCCCCTACGTCCCTACGTGCCTCCGCGTCTTCCCCAGGTGACGTTGCTAGGTTACCTCCAATCCCGTTCGTTACTTATTGTAATTATATAGTCTATAGCTGTTTTTTGTGGAAATGACATTATCCCCACAAATTGTTATATATGCGTATTCTCTGCTATACGCTAATGAATTCTTACTATATTATCTTACAACTAATTTGTAACCGATTATGTAGTTATATAAGACCTAGAATTGCTATACCTCGGGTTAAAAGATGATATAAAATCAAAACATATAAAAGCCAACTGGCATAGTACTGTATCCGGCCTTCTGATCAAGGCTATTTGTGTCTCATGTACAGGAGGGAAAGCGTATCCTGGAAAGATCCCGGGTCTCTGAAGAAGGTCCACCTCCAAGAAATAGCTCAAAGATGTAAATACCAGAAAGTCCAGGTTCACGGTAACTATGTCCTGTCAGTCCCCACCAATGCGTTTCTGCTTATAAACAAGCCTTCCTCAGGGTGTACTGCACATGCTGTGTGTATGGGTTTATATACCCAGCATGTTTCTTGCTCCTCCCTTTTGCAAGTTCTCATGGGAGGTTTGTGACAACAATAAAGAATACATAAATATACAGAGGAATACACATGTTAAAAAATATCTATCAGAAAATAGTAATTCTCATTACTACACAATAAAACTATGCATCCTGCTCTAATTCATATCCATTAGAATTCGCATGCCTGTTTTGGACAGAAGTCGTCATACCCGGAAGTGGGTACCCGAATCAATCGTTATCTTATCATTTCTACTTATTTAATACCTTTTTAATGGGTATCCTTTTCCGGTATTTTCTTCCCGCCACGCTCCT
Source organism: Crinia signifera (assembly GCF_055691185.1). NCBI lineage: Eukaryota > Metazoa > Chordata > Amphibia > Anura > Myobatrachidae > Crinia > Crinia signifera. The sequence goes on from NC_139220.1 coordinate 212,188,033, forward strand.
GATCATGCTGTGAGGTTAGTACCATAACCGTCAGTGCACTCCGGGACGGATACTCCGTTACCGGAAGTGCGTAATGTGCCATATTCCGGATAGTCATAGCATTATGACACGCATATGCGTGCCATACGCCGGATGTGCCTTGTGTTCATACCTCAAAATTAGACAAAAGACAAAAAGAAGAGGGTGGGCAGCGCTAATTGAGGTGCTGTTAATAGGCAATATGAGCAATTGAAAATGAGAAAATAAAAGATTGGTTAGATCTATAACAATTTAATACAATTTCTAAAATAAATAAAGCCAGAAGGCTAAAAACAGTGAACAATAATGTATGTAGACAATAAAAATGTCAATGACATCTCACCACACCGAACCACATATGGGGAAGGCCCTGGAAGTCCCAGATGTTCAGAGGATGTACACAGGTGGCGCCCACTCGATGATAGGGATGAACCGGAATGTCCAAGCGATGGTGTTGATGCTGTCCCCAAGCTGCAATATGGAGGGAGGGCACAGAGATGTAAGTATCAGGAGTGGCCCAAGATGGCACGAATCACCAACTCCTGTCGCCAGATGTTGTAGGCGGGTGTCCTCAACCTCTACTATTAATGCAGAGATGTTTGTAATCCAATGGAGTGAGCGGGGGGCCAGTGAAGCTGGAGTTGGACTTCCGGAGAAAAATAATGGAATAATTTCCTCAGAGTGGGGAGCCAGTAAATCTGATGGTGGACATTCCAGGCTGTAAATGGAATAATATCCTCAGAGTGGTTCACCTAGGAAAGTGGTGGGGTGGGTGAGGCAGAAATCCTCAGAATTAAGCACACTCCGGGACGGATTCTCCGTTCCCGGAAGTGCGTGTGCGTGTCATATACCGGATCTCATTGCGTCATGACACGCATATGCTTGTCATCTGCCGGATGTTACCTGTGTATCGGATGTCTTCCCATTAGCGTCGCCGGACATATCATATGTCGATTAGCTGACTGCCTACATCCGGTCATATGTTTGCGTTCCACGCTATTACTAGTGTCTCATATTAATAGGAACCCGGAAGTGTATTTGCGTTCCATGACTTATCTTGAATCAAATTAATTTTTATTATCCACCTTAATGATATTAAATATCTCTTATATAATACATATATAGAGTGATTTTATGCTGTTTCAATTCTATATCTATAAAATCTATTGTTTATCACGTGGCTATAGAAACCACTTAATCTCAAAATCGCTATTCTATCCTGATGGTTCTAAAGTTTCTACCTCATGGATAAGTTTCATTTCATTTTTTGCCAAAAAACTTTCTGTGCCTTTCACTCTCCAATTTCCCTCTATCTTTTTAATACCCATCATATATTTTATTAGATCCACTGAGCAATTGTGTTTTTCTTTAAAATGTTTTGAGACACTATGATTAAGGAAGCCTTTTTTAATATTTCGTATGTGTTCTCCCCATCTTTCCCTCAATTTTCTCGAGGTGAGACCTATATATTGAAGGTTACATTTACACTGAATAAGATAAATGCAGTTACTTCTATTTCATGTCATAAAATCCCTTATTGTAAAAAATTTATTATTCGCGCTGGATTCAAAATCTATTTTCTTTGGTTCTTGCTCTTTATGTGTCCTGCATACCAAACATGAACCCACATCTGTGGAAACTGCATTTATCTTATTCAGTGTAAATGTAACCTTTACACATAGTGAGTAAAATTGCAATATTGAAATTGAGTATGGAAATTAACTCAGGAGAGTATGTGCATACACTACAAAGTGACTTATTTAAACTGGAAACGTGGACGGAAATGTGGAAAATGCAGTTTAACGTTGATAAATGTAAAGTAATTCATTATGGGAACAAAAATTAACAAGCTACTTTTAGGCTAAATTAAGTTATTACAGGGAATTCTGTTGTAGAGAAGGACTTGGGGGTCATCATTGATGAAAAAATGGGTAATAGTGCACACTGCTCAAGTGCAGCAGCAAAAGCAAATCGAACATTGGCATGCATTAAAAGGGGAATGCATTCAAGGGATGCCAATGTGATAGTGCCTCTTTACAAGGCATTGGTGAGACCACACTTGGAATACTGTGTTCAGCTCTGGGCACTGCACCTTAAAAAGCACTTAAATGTATTGGAACAGTTACAGAGAAGGGCGACTGGAATCACTAGAATACAAAGATAGATTAACCAGGCTGAATATGTTTTCACTGGAGAAACAGAGGTTAAGAGGTGATATGATTAGTATGTTCAAATATAGGATTGTGAATTATATGGAACTGGGAGATGATTTGTTCACTAACAGGCCATTACTTAGGACACGCCGGCATGTACTGAGGCTCAAGGAAAAGATATTCCGTACTGAATTAAGAAGAATATTCCAGGGCCATCTTAACAGCAGTGTAGGCCCCTGGTCAAAGCAATGCACTGGGGCCATTACCCATTCTCCCCTCCTAGGGGTGAAGCGTGCTATCAGCAGCAGCTTTGATGTCCCACGGGTGGCAGGGGGTGCTCTATCTTCCACTCAACATGTAGGACCTGGAGCAATAACTTCTGCTAATTACTCCTTTACTGCACAGGTGGAGGGAGGGAGAACAACTAACGTGTGGAAGGGGGCAATGAGCTGAATGCAGGGTCCTTTGTAAATGACTTCCAGGGAGGTAGGGGGTGTTTTATATGCAGTGGAGGGTTGGGTAATGGAGTGGGCTTAATATTCGTAATTTTCCGGTGGAAGTGCAGCTTGTTTGACTGCAGATATCTCCATTATCTGGAAATAGATTTCTTAGCCTTCAATAGTTTAAAAACCTAGAGTCCCACCTTTCAGAAGGTGCTGTGGACTTGGGGATCAGAGATCAGGACTGAGCCAGAGCAATCCATAGACAAAAATATAAAACTGTACACCATACGTTTGGAGCTGGAGCAGGGACAAGTGGCTAGTGTTGACTAGTGTGAAATATACTCTCAGAAAAACTCTAAGTCAGAGAGAACCTGAGAAATGTGACTGGGAATTGCAATTAACAGGTCAGATCTGGACTGCTGATTTGAAGTTGGATCTCTCCATTTCCCCAGGGCCGATTTTCAAAATTCTGGTATCCCTGGAAAAATGGGATCCTCAGCTATCAGTATAGGGCCCTTATACACCTGGGACCCCTGGGCAAGTGCCCATTAAGCCCATACAAATAGACAGCCCTAGAATATTCTTCTAGATACATTCTTGGCCACTAAGGGAATCATATACATATAGCTTACTCAAGTCAGTAGTTACAAGTCTGATAGGTTGAACTTGATATATATATATATATATATAGAGGGTGGAAAAAAGCAGCGGCACTCTGAGTCTTCAAACGATGCAAAAACGTGAAACTTTACTGGTCTACAGTTTCGGGGATATCACCCCTTCATCAGGACAAATACATAGTGCAAGTACAAGCAATAAATACACTCCAAATCACTCACCCACGCCCCCCGGCGTTCCCGCGTCTCCGTGATCCTGCCCCGTACTTCCGGCTATGTCCAGGTGTGTCATGCTGCGGGGCGGACGTGCGTCAGTTGTTTGTTGCCGTCGTCCGGGCAACCAGAGGACTCTCACCCCTCTGGCATCTCCGGCTTCCGCCCTCCACACTGGCCCGCCTCTCCGTGACGTTGGCGGTTACCCTGGCAACCCGCAGTCTCTCACTCTGCTGGTCAGCCCGGCCCCCGTCCTCCGTCACCACTCCCGCAGCATCTAATACGCTGGCTGCCCGTAGGATTCAGGGATGGTTGTCACGGTGATCTGGGAACTGCCTACTATGTAAACACAAACAGTTATGAAATCGTGTGCAGTATTGTGCATAAAAAACTTGAAAAAATACATGTCGAGTAAGCGGATGTTAACATCCTATCAAACCATACAAATGAATGTGTCACATATATAAGTGTGTCCAAGTGTCTGGACAATTCTCCACACTGAATGGTGCCTTATTAAAATACAACAGGAGGCACCTCTACAATTACACCCTTGTGTTGCCAGACCCCAAGGACTGGTCGACATTGTGCTCTCCTACTAATAAGTGCAGCATTATGAAACAATTACCTCATATTGACATTAGTGAATTATCAATAAAGTGCTAAGTGCTGAGAAAAAAGTGCTCAAGTATTAAAAAAAGGAAACCACGGTGTCACTGGAAGCTCCAGTGTCCATGGCCCTGTGCAAAACTAATTTAAATGTTAAAAAGCTGAGATGTAGTGCCTCTCATCAACACACTACAGAAGCTCATGACTCTGACTAAAACCTTTCACTACTGTCTATATGGGTAATCAGGTGGGGTTAGAAATCTTATTCATCCCCCCAACAAATATGCAGTGGGGGCACCTAGACATCCCAATATATCCTGGATAGCCCAGTGGCCTATAGTTGGGTTAACAAAACAACCAGAGAGGCCAGAGCTCTATAAAAAGTTAATCAACCCAAGGGACTCGTTGAGTCCTTTGGGTTTTAGCGTTTCCAACCTGAAAATCCAGCGGGATTCCAATTGTAACAGAGCTTTACCTCTGTTACCCCCCCCCCCCCGGGGGCTGTCTGGCACTTGATCAATTATTTTATATCTTAGTGTGGCCATGCTGTGTTTCATGGCCACAAAGTGCCGGGCCACCGGTTGTTCGCTGGTCCCTGTGTTCAGGGCCATGCGAATGGCTTGGCGGTGCTGTGCCATGCGGACCTTAAATTGGCATTCGGTCTTGCCAATATAATAAAGCCCGCATGGACACATCACAGCATAAACCATATACAAACTAAGTGTTATGAATGGTACCTATTATTGTTTTTAACTGCCTGTTTTATTGCCTTTTTTTCTAATCAGTAATAAATGTACATGTTATTATATATCCCATGGTATATGGTTTTTAATTTCTCTCCTCAATATAGCGCTGCAATCTTTTGTTAATTATTGCAGTCTATCAATAATCGTCCGGTCTTCAATTTTTGCAGCTGTGCGATGAAGTCTGAATTAGACCCATAGTGTGAGAACATCTAAAACAACCCTGACTTATTAGAGAGGAAGAAAGTTTTTAGCTGTTTATCGAGTAATGCTCCTTTAAAGTTTATACACACCTATACAGTTATAGGATCTATCAGCTGACATTGGCTGATTAGCCTAATCATTGTTTAGATGTGTACCTAGCTGAAGCCATGCATATAGCTCCCTACTATATTCAGTAATGGTGGTCAGGCAGGTGAAACCAAGCCCCTCCTGTCATACTCCAGTATTCTCCAGAGCTTTGACTATAAAAAGGATATAAAAATGCACGTGGTAGCAGCCAACCATTCTCAGCCTTGCGAATCAACCAGAATAACCCCCTGTGTTTATACTAGGGATGAGCGCATTCTGACAGAGTCTGTGCCTATGCCTCATATATATATTATATCCCTGGAGTCTGTGTCTGTACCTCATAGATTTACTGTCCTCCCAACAGGGGCGGATTGGTAACGAAATCCGACCCGGGAACAATCTGCCCAGGGGGGGGGGGGGGGGTTCATGCGCTACTAGCTGGAGGGGCACTGACCAGGTTCCACGCTGCAGCCGCTTCCGTACGACGCGCTGAAGTCTGCTCGCTGGTGACGTCACTCACCAGCGCCCGCAGCTATAGAAGGGCAGCCTAGCACAAAATAAATATGGCTGTCACATGGCGGTGGCCGCCGCATATAGGATAACTCCAGCACTGATAGCACCGCCCCTGGCAGCACAGTCGGCGGCCCAGCCAGGTGAAAATCTGGACCGGCCCACCGGGAAATGGCATGGTTTCCCGGTGGGTCAATCCGCCCCTGCCTACAAAACCACATAGTAGTTTTAACTACTAGGTGGGTACAGTGCACAGTTCTGTAGTCCAGTCCAGTGGCACTGACAGAGTCTGTGCCTGTGCCTCATAGATTTATATATAATAGACCTGGAGTCTGTGCCTATGCCACATAGATTTACCTGTCCTGACCTGCAGTAGATTTTTTTTCTAAATAAATTTTTACTAAGTCAAGCAGCGAAACATACTGTACAACAAATACATTGTAGATGCACTATGGTGCCATATACAGTAACCGCTAAATACTGTACATTTGAATAAGTAAAACAGAGTACGATGTCTAAGAAATAAAAAAAACTATGTTGACTTATCTTTATAAAGAAAAGATGTGGGGGGGGGGAGGGGGGGGAGAGACAAACTCAACCAGACAGAAACACGAGGGAACGGTTGCACAAAGACAAGGGGAAGGCCTCATATTTGTGACACATATATAACAGTGGAGCATAGGATAAAAAGTACAATAAAACCTAGGAAATGAGCAGCTCACGTATCACTGACTCAAGTAGGGGATAGCAATATAGACATGTCTATCTGGTTATGGGCTATGAGGCAGAGACCCTGCCTTTCTCTGTACTCACTCCATTTGAGCCATTTGATATGGATTGATGAAGCAGAGGGGGAGTACTTGCAGTCGTCCGTCTCAAGGAGAAAATGTTTATGGACTTTGTTAACAATATGATGTATGTCGGGTATAGAGGGTGATTTCCAGAGTTGTCCGATAGCAGCCTTAGTAGAGACCAGAATATGTCCCAGAATATAATTGTCATCCAGAAGGAGTTTGTGATGGAACAACGCAGGGCCGTTTCTAGAGGCGGACAAGCCGTGCAGCAGCCCGGGGCGCCGCACGGCTTGTCCGCCTCTGTTTGACAGCCGGGGCGCCCTGCAGCTCCCCCAACGCCGCGGCCGCCGCAGCCTCCTCCCCGGCGTCCACACACAAGAAGCAGAGGGAGGGGAGGGGAACTCCCCAAGGAAGCAGCGCTGCAGCAGCACTCCCCAGCAGCAGAGGCAGAGGCGATGGCACAGGGGGAGACACAGACACAGTGAGTTTGGCACTGTGGGGGCATAGATCTATGGCACTGTGGGGGCATATTTTTGGCACTGTGGGGGCATTTGTTTGGCACTATGGGGGCATAAGTGTGGCACTGTGGGGGCATATGTGGCGCTGTGGGGGCATATCTGGCACTGTGGGGGCATACATCTGTGGCACTGTGGGGGCATATTTGGCACTGTGGGGGCATATTTGGCACTGTGGGGGCATATTTGGCACTGTGGGGGCATATGTTTGGCACTGTGGGGGCATATGTGGCACTGTGGGGGCATATGTGGCGCTGTGGGGGCATATATCTGTGGCACTGTGGGGGCATATATCTGTGGCACTGTGGGGGCATATGTGTGGCACTGTGGGGGTATATATTTGTGGCGCTGTGGGGGCATATCTGGCACTGTGGGGGCATATTTGGCACTGGTGGCATATGTGTGGCACTGTGGGGGCATAGCTGTCACTGTGGGGGCATATATGTGTGGCGCTGTGGGGGCATATCTGGCACTGTGGGGGCATATTAGTAAACGGCATCAGTTGTGCGTCAGTGGCGCGTGGGGCATAATTTGTAATGGCCATTACGGTATGGGGTCTAATGGGCATCACGGTGTGCGACATAATGTGTAATTGTCATCACGGTGTGTGCGACATAATGTGTAAATGTCATCACGGTGTGTGACATAATGTGTAATTGTCATCACGGTGTGCGGCGTAATGTGTAATTGTCATCACGGATAAATAGTGTATAATGATTTAAGTAGCCTGTCATTGTTTGGCCTTGATCTGTGAGGTGTACTAAGTCCCTGTGTGGCCTTCAGCCAATCAACTTAAGTGCGGGAGGACAATGACAATTCCTGCGGTAACCAATGTCTGGTCATGCAGGATGCAAATGTGTGATGTAAGGTAATTGTTTTCCTGCTAGACCACGCCCTTATATTAAGCCACACCCTTTTAAAAATTAAGCCACACCCCCTATTTGCAGTACCATGTTATGTATTTGGTTGGGGGGGGGGGCGCATTTTTTTTCCTTCGCCCTGGGAGCTAAATTGTCTAGAAACAGCCCTGGAACAACGCTACTATGGGATCAGCAGGCACACTTATCCCCAGGACATCGCCTATGAGGGTGAATACTTCAGCCCACAGTGGACACAACACCAGACATTCCCAAAATATATGAAGGATGGAGCCAATACAGCCGCAGCCTCTCCAACAAAATTTAGAAACCGAAGGCCATATTCTGAGTTGCTACTGAGGGGTGAAGTACGCCCAATGACAGAGCTTATAGAACATTTCTGAGTGGTTAAGACATTTAGGGCATTATTCTGGTCGGAGCGGCCAAACGTGCGTACGTTCGCCATTACCGTACGCTAGCCGTACGCGGCCGTTAGGGTTAAGTCCACCCACAAATCAGCCGCTTACGTACGGCCAGAAATACCGTAGAAGGGGAGTGGCGTACAAATGAGCGTACGGCAACGTACGCGGACGGCTCAGCCCTTGCACTCCGACAACAGGCGTACAACTGAGCGTACGGCGCCGTTTACGGCCGTCTTTCCTCCGTCTCCCCACCGACTTCTTGCGGAGATCTGAGCGTACGCCAGTTTGCACGGACGGGTCCCTATTGTTTTCAATGGAAAACTCAGCTTATGTCACCGCTCGTGAGAGTGAGCGTACGTCCGTGTACGCTGGCATACCCTTCACATATATGGACCTGCAAATCTTGCCTCTCAACTACTAATCTGACAATTGATTAATTAATCTATTTGTTATTCAATTATTGTTTTCTATTAACTCAATTGTCTACCTTAATAAAGACCTAATAAAACAACATTTGAACCCTCATTACATGTATATTTGTTATGTTCTAATGTGGCATTTTAATCACTATCTATGTGTCCCCATATTGCTGTTACTTTTACATCAAGTTATGTTGGTGTTTCTGTATATGTACTAAATTATGTCCATAATTACTTTGTCCACAATGTGTAACATGTATACCTACCCTGATGTTATGTGTGATGTTTTAATCTAACAACATTAAACATTCATGCATTTTCACTATGTGTTATTTTACTCAAAAACACACACATTCACACATCAATCATTACCCCTCACCTCAAATTACAAGTATAACTTACAGTACACATCTGTATGTACCTACCCTTACAAGCCCTCTAACATATTTCTGATTAAAAACACAGGCAATTTCGAACTGTACATAAACTTTTATTTATAACACAAATAATAAGGGGGGGGGGGGGGATAAAAAAAAATTAAATGCGGGCCTCCAGAAGGCCAAACAGGATCTGGAGGTACAGGAGGGTGAGAACAATCTCCCGCATTAGGGCTGCCACCTCCTCCTGCTGCTGTTCAGTGTCTGTAATGAAGGGATAAAACAAAAAATTAATATATAACATACACAAATGTTTGTTGTATTTGTACATAATAAAAAGTACAGAGTTATGTGTGAAGGCCACATACATTTAGAAACTACATTGAAGATGGGTCTGCTGTAAACACAGTACTAAAAAAAAATATGTTAACACACACATACTGTACATAGTAAATAACATTAATTCAATTACTCCTTCATCGATGAATGTATGCTGTATCCCAATTGGTACTTTGGTTTTGGGGGGCTGTCCTCTAACCTCACAATTAGCCTGTGCTATTTAAGGGTTATGACATTGTTGTGGCTTAAGCACCCCTTAGTATTTTAAATTTAGGACATTGCTGTACAAATTATAGGCCTACAGCTATGTTTGTAAAGCATGCATCCGCATGGCCTCACACACTATTACCAAAACAATCTCTACATTTAAGTTGCACCAGTGGCAGATTAAGCCTTTGGGGGGCCCGGGGTACTTTAGAGCGGGGGGCCCCCTTGCACTTGTCATTACTGGCCGCACACTGCATGGGCGAATATTATACTGTCAAAACATAGAGTAAAGGCAGAATAAACTTGGTCAATGGTTACCTGCAGGGGATATATATATATATATATATATATATATATATATATATATATATATATAATATATATATATATATATATATATATATATATATAGACAGGGGGTTGGCGGCACTCGGAATAATAATAGACACCATATATATATATATACACACACCACATGAAAAGCCTGTGTTTGTCCCTCTGCCCCTTACTCTGGAGGAGACCTCACAGTCCTAGTGCTGCCTCTGATTAAAAACCCTCCTATGACTAAGTTGCTGCTGCTGTTCTCCATGGACCTGAGAAGCATGTAATGAGCTCCACCAATCAGAGCTCAGCACAAACTTCTCAGCCTCTGTCCTCTGGTGCAAAGTGTCATGGGACTTAGTCAACTCCCAGAAATGCACTGCACACTTGTGCAATCAGTGTGCCTTGGCTCCCGATGCTCAGCACCATAAATCATTGTCACATTGGCAGATAGGTGAAGCTGCAGCACTACCCCACCCATGCACAAAACATTTAGCTAAAAAAACAAAAACATAACTTAAACATTTTATTTTTAAAAAATACATGACAACCACAGGGGGCCCCTAGCTAGAGGGGGGCCCAGGGGCACTGACCCCTTGCGCCTCCATTATAATCCGGCCCTGTGTTGCACATCATGCTGGGAACTGGAGTTACCCAACAACTGGAGCCACATAACTACCACACCACTAATGTCGGATATCTCATTGGATGTACTGTTATGTCAATTATTCAAGGGGTGAGGCATGGCCACACTCAAAAAAAACACCAAGGAGAGCCTTGTTCCTGGAGAAGGACAGGACACACCTCATGGTCGGCCTGCAGTGATATGTTGCAACTAATGTTGATGTTGGATACACATATGTGGTTGTTGTGATTGTTTATGTGTAGAAATGTGTAGGTCATCATTAGACACATTATTTACTTACGGCTACTTGAGCCATCCTGGTCGCCGCTGGTTGGCTGTGCAGTGGTTGGGGGGGGCAGGAGCAAGGGGGATGGTCCTGGAGTTTGGACCGAGGTAGTGGGTGTGACTGGGGAGTGGAGAGGTTTGGGGGTGGGTGGTGGAGAGGTGTAGGGGGGTAGGAAATGGGGTGGGGAGGGGGGGGGGGGTGGGGGTTGTGGAGGGGGTGGGGGTTGCGGAGGGGGTTGTGGAGGGGGTGGGGGTTGCGGAGGGGGGGGGGGTTGCGGAGGGGGGGGGGGTTGCAGAGGGGGTGGGGGTTGTGGAGGGGGTGGGGGTTGTGGAGGGGGAAGGGGATGGGGAAATTGTGTGGGTCCAAACTGCACCCAGTGTCTCCTCTTCTTCCTCCTCCTCTTCTTCCTCCTCCTCCTCTTCTTCCTCCTCCTCCTCTTCCTCCTCCTCTTTCTTCTCCTCCTCCTCTTCCTCCTCCTCTTTCTTCTCCTCCTCCTCCTCCTCTTCCTCCTCCTCTTCTTCCTCCTCCTCCTCTTCCTCCTCCAGGGCTGCCTGGTCCCGGGCTGCCTGCTCCCGGGCTGCCTGCTCCCGGGCTTCCATGCGTGCCCTTGCCCGTGCTGAAATGTTCATGTTGATGGCATAGAAATCGAAGATTGGGTTTCATAAAAAAGGGGGAAAGAAAAATTCACATTAGTCATGCTCATAACCTTCACAATTATCATTGCTGTGATATTTCAGACATTTATCATGCAAACTATTTGATATCCTACACCCAAAAACTGATCAACTACTTAAACCCCCCCTATACACCCCCTATACACCCATATACACCCCCATATACACCCATATACCCCCCCATATACACCCATATACCCCCCCATATACACCCATATACACCCATATACCCCCCCATATACACCCATATACACCCCCATATACACCCATATACACCCATATACCCCCCCATATACCCCCCATATACACCCATATACCCCCCCATATACACCCATATACACCCATATACACCCCCTATACACCCATATACACCCCCATATACACCCATATACCCCCCCATATACACCCATATACACCCATATACACCCCCATATACACCCATATACACCCCCATATACACCCATATACACCCCCATATACACCCCCATACTCAGGAACATATTTATAAAAAATACAAAACATTGCTAAAAAACGCTGACATACTAGTAATCAAAACTTACATCGGGCAATATGGCGGCGAAGGCTGCTGAGGAACACTGGCTGCCGCCTGCGCAGGTCTGACCAGCGCCGCTCAACCTGCGCCAGGCTTCTGCGGACGCCGGTCGTCGAGAAGATCAGGCGGCGGGCAGCAGTATACGCCCACCGCTTGTCCGCATTACTGACATATGGGCCCCTGGGCCCCAGGTGACGGTCCATAACTTCTACCAGGGCCAAAAGCTCTGAGGTGGAAAAGGGCCTAGCTCGAGGACAAGTCATAGTGGCAATGGCGCAGTTATTAATTGCAGGTACATATATCACTTTTGGTGCTTGCTGATTGGTCGAAAAAATTGTTTGTTTGGTATTAACTTTATTATTCCCTCTTACATTGACAAACTGGATGCGAATAGAAACTTACGCGGACCGTTCCGATATACACACACCACAACCAACAGCATGCATTCAATGAAGAGAGAAGTACTGTACTTACAGTGCGCGGAAAATAATACACGCAGCCCTCTACTTATAACTACGCTGCTTAAAGGGGGCACGATACACCGATATGCATGGAGAGGAGTACTGTATTTACAGTGTGCGGAAAATAATACACGCAACCCTGTAGTCATAACTACGCTGCTTAAAGGGCCACAATGCGACATGTTGCTGTATGACAATTTCATACACATTACATATGTAAGGAAAGCATTGTAACGTGATGTTTTGAAATGTGACTCACAAGGCATACACGAACTCCAACAGATACCAGCTGACAACACTCATCATTGGAATGACAGGTGCACACATTTCACGATGTAGCCCACAATGCTCCACAACCTGTGTATGTGCATTTACAGGTGATTGATCAGGTGCGTTGAGACCTGCGTAATTTAAGCGGGAATTATCGGCGGGAAATATCGGCGTAAATTTGCATCTACATTGCGGGAAAAAAATATACGCCCCCTTGTTCATGGCGGGAGATTAACATATAAATATTCAGTCAGATGCAGCCCACAATTGCTGCAAACATGTCTGACTCAGACGATTCTGCAGCAGAGGACGCTCTGCAGAGAGCTACAGCACAATCCCTGCTTGATGCACTGAACAAGAGGGAACAGGAGCGGAGAAGGAGGGCCCAAGAGAGGAGTCGCCTGCAAGATCAAGCGGGCCCCTCAGTAACAGGCCCTGGTGAACCTCCACCAGCTCCACAAGGGCCAAGCAACCAGCCAGAACAAGAGGTTGCATCTCTCCAAACAGGTGTGACCCAGCAGGTGCATGGTGAGAGAACTGGGGCCACCAGAAAACGTGCTGCAACATCTAGGGTGATGACTGAGCAGGATACCACCACCAGAAAGAGAAACCCTGCATTTGTAGAGGCCGAAATGCGAATTCTAGTGCCCAGGGCACGCGAATGGATTGAATTGGCAACCAGGAAGCCGGGTGCCAGTGCAAGGAGAAACCTTTGGGACAAGATCACAGAGGAAGTGAACCAGGTGTCACCAGTGGTCAGAACTTGGGACGCGGTGAAGAAAAGGTTAGTGTGTTTGTCAGGGCAATTTTTCAGCAGTCTCCAGCAGGAACTGAGGCCCTTATTCTAGTTCACTCTTTCTGGCCAAATATTTCTTAGATGGACAAAACCATGTGCACTGCAGGTGAGGCAGGTGTTACTTGTGCAGAGATAATCAGATTTGGGTGGGGTTTTACACCTGCCTCACCTGCAGTGCACATGGTTTTGTCCATCAAAGAAATATTTGGGCAGAAAGAGTGAACTAGAATAAGGGCCTCAGTTCCTGCTGGAGACTGCTGAAAAATTGCCCTGGTCTTTGTCCCCCTGATAATGTCATATGTGTGTACATATGTTACATGTATGTTTTGAGACTAATAGAAAGGTGTGTTTGTAGATAGTGCTACACTTCAATGTCACATGTGAACACAACCATGTCTAATAACCCACATTGATATATGAAACATGCACCATTGGTGTGATGTGAGGTTATGGGCACAGTTCTGCTCATGTGAAGTATGTGATGGGACAAGAGAAAGTGTGTTTTTGAAAGAGTTGTTGTAACATGTTCCATATGATGCTACTGAAACAAGAATGAGCAAACTGTGCACATGTAGCTGGTGAGAAACTACACATCCCAGTATGCCATTCCATAGTTAAATTACTCCATAATAACCACATTGTCAAGCTATGGTGGAATGTGTAGTTTCACACCAGGTGGAGGTGCCTAATTTGGCCATGGATGATGTCATTTCTGCATAGTGATGTATGTATGTGCATTTAGTGGCCTAATGAATGAGATGAGACACTGAAATGCCTCCTAATTGAGACATGAATGTGTGTGTGGGACACATATGGCAAAAAAACATAAGATCACCCACACTAGGAAATGTCACGTAGCTAGGGGTACCACATAGTCCCTTTAATTCCGGACACATATTAATTACACAGGTTCTGTGGCTGGCTGACTTCAAGACTCCACTTCACCTAATTTTAAACTGCCACAGAACCTGTGTAAGTAACATGTGTCCGGAATTAAAGGGACTAGGTGGTAACCCTACACGTAGCACAGTGGTGCACATATCTCATGGTGATATTTGTATTTTTAAACTTGTAGGTGGACTGACTTCAAAAGTGCACTGAAGAGGAAGATGACTGACCGGTACAACCACAGCATGTCCACCGGGAGAGGTCCTATGCCTGACCATTTGGAGTATACCCCCCTGGAGCTGGACTCCTGTGACGTGATCGATGTGGGGGAGATCAGGGGGATCTCCAATATGGACAGTGAGCTCCCGGCGGAGGTCTTTGATGCTGCTTTTGATGGTAAGTCACAGTAATGCATTGTATTTAGAAAGATATTTTTTATTGCGTATGTGATGGTGACATTTGTTTTCAATTCTTATCCTAGCAGAAGCAGAAAGCCAGGATGTACCGGCAGCATCTTCCTCTGCAGAGCCACAGGTGGAGCAAGTGGTCCAGCCTCCACCAAGACGTCGCCCCCAGCCCCAGCCACAGGAGACATGGAATGAGAGCCTGCTGGTGACGCTGGACAGGATCGAGCAGCAAGGGGTGGATGCTGCGATCCGTCAGCAGCAGGTGGCGGATTTTCTGGCGGAGTGGAAGGCCACAAACCAGCTGCAGGTTGAGGCCTTGAACCGCATTAATGAAACTCTGGCGGCTGGCATGCTAAGCATTGGCCAACACCTCAGCCGCCAGAATGAACTTCTTGCGGAGCAGCTGTCCACCGCCAGGTCCCTAAGGGACAATCCCCCATCTGCTGCCCCACCCCAAGCTGCTCCCCAACCTTCCACCTCGGCTGACCCTCCTGTGTCGACTAGGGGAAGACGCCGAAAGCCAGCTGAGCCAAAGGCCCCTGTCCCCAAGGCCCCATCTAAAAGGGGCAAAAAAGGGCCCAAATGAGACCTGGTTCACTTCCTCTGTGGTTGGAGCCCAAAGGTTTAAATTGCACTGGACATCCGCTTCCTGAGTTGCCCATCGATCCATTTGCGTGCCATGGGCATGAAAGTTCGTATTTTGACCTCTACAAATGCAGGATATTTTTTTTTGGTGGTGTGTATCTTGCTTAGTATTCACCCTGGTTGTTGCAGTACGTATTCTGGTGTCCCCATTTCTTTCACCATTGCATTTGCAGGGTAACACATGTTTGGAGATATGCAACCTCTTGTTCTGGCTGTTTTATTATTTGTGTGTCTATTTTATTTGTTTATTTGATTTCTCACATTAAAGTGTCAAGCTGTGATGCTGAACAGCAAATAAATTTATTTTACAAATTAAATCTAAATTGTGGTATGTGTCATTTCTTGTGTGAAACAAATACTAGATTTATGTGTACTTACTGACCAGGGTATTTTTGAACATTTGTTGAAGTGTGGTCGAAGTTTCCCATGTGTAACCCTCTCCCTGGCCATTCCCATGTTCCTATCCAACTTTTCCCTGCTAATTAGTTTGTGTCAGCACATGTGCAGAGCAACTTAATAGGTGAGAAAGCAGTTTGTGTGCAGGTGAGGTAGCTCCTACAGTAGTAGGTAAAAGCAGGTCCAGAACAATGCTTTCCTCATGGAGTGGGTGAGGCAGACAAACAAGGGTGAAAAGGTACATTTGTGTAGGAATGCATATGTGTCCTCCCTAAAAAAAGATGTGTGAATGGGCCAAACATGATAAATTAGCTTGTGAACAAACATGCATAACTGTTTAAATATATATGATTTGACAGTGTCATAAGCAGATGTAGGCAGTGGCGTAACGAAAATTTTTGCTCCCCCCCGCCGGGACAATTTCGCGCCCCCCCCCCCCCCGGACAATTTTGCCGCTGCCCCCCGCAGGGGTCCGTTCGGCGAGGAGGTACCTGTATTCATTTCAGGGAGAGCCTGGAGGTCCCTGCGCCTGCGGCGCTGAGTAGGATGTTGCCGGCCGGGGTCCCTGCAGTGAAGTGGAAATAACGCGCTATCTCCGCCGGAGATAGCGCGTTATTTCCACTTCACTGCAGGGACCCCGGCCGGCAACATCCTACTCAACGCCGCAGGCGCAGGGACCTCCAGGCTCTCCCTGCCTGAATACAGGTACCTCCTCGCCGCACGGACCCCCCTGCCAGCTCCCCGCTGCACCCACAAGCAGTGGGGAGCTGGCTGAGAAAAAATAGCGCCCGCAGACACCCGGCGCCTCCCCGCCACCGCGGGGGCTGCGTCCTTATAGTTACGCCAGTGGATGTAGGAATCCTTTGTTAGAGAGATGAGAGTGCAATAATGTGATTGGTGGCATCTTACATCCAGAGTGTAGTCAAATCCAAATCATAGCAGATGAGATAGTGGTACAGGTCATTATTTTGGGTACTATACAAAGATTGTGTGGAAAATAGTGGTCATGGGCTTCAAACATTGCTGAAACATCCTTTGTAGGTGTTAGATGTGGTTTATGTTATTGTATCCTAAATACAAAACCTATGTTAGTATTAGAGTGAACACGTTGACACATGTCGACTTGTGTAGATTGAGTGTGCTACTGCGTAAAGTCTATGAAAGCACGTAGTGAATGTGCCTAACTGTTTAGCAAATACCTACCTTAGCGTATAAAAAGATTCTTACCTTAAATTAAACAAACCTTTAAATGTGGAGAAGTATAGAAACATAAGCTTCCAATGTGTTTGCGTGCTGTATGTGTGGCTTGCAGGCAGTGAAATCATGGTTTGGAGTTAATAGACTGCAGCATTGCTTATTACATTCAGGTGTATGTGTTTGAGTAGTAATCAGCGTTAATTAGCCAACTCAGGCGCACGCTGGCATGCGGTATCTGTAGGGGTGGTTTGAGCTGGCGGTTGGCGGCCGCCTGTTTGGTGTCCGAAATGAACGGTGCCTTAGTCGATCGTGCGGTAGTAGCACCGCTCATTTTTGGTGCACACCCCCGTGTACGCCCATATTTACGCCCATTTTCCCTCATTATTTCGGCCGCTCCCATCAACACGCCCCTATGCTGCCCCATTACCCGTACACTCGCGTACAGGTTTTTTCGCACGTTGAGAGCCCGGCCGTAAGCGTTGTGGAGTGTTCGCGCCGGCGCATTAGCGTATCTGCACATGCGCAGATCATAAAAAACCCCGGGACGTACGCGTACGGCCCGGCCGCTCCAACCAGAATAAGGCCCCAAGATAGCTTAAAACATGAGTATGAGATAGCGTCCCATTCCTCCTCAGTCAGAGACCTAGACAGATCAGCTTCCCACTTAGTATGGGCTATTAATTTCACGTTCTTAAATTTGCTAATCTGATAGTCATATCATTTTGATATCCTGCCTTTATGCACTCGGGAGGACAATCTAGAGACCATTATTTTAGGGATGGAAGGTGTAGCTGTGGATCCACCAGAATGTGAAGCCGACAAGCAGTGGCGTAGATACCGTGCGGCAGCCCCCGCGGCGGCTTGGGGGAGCGGGGTCTGTGGTGGGCGCACAACGCACTGACAGTTTGCCACTGGCTGAGTGACACTGACAGCGGGCGGGCGAGCGAGTGGGGTCCCGCCGGCACATAGCGCTACAAGCTTCCACCGCCGCCCAGATCATTCCCGCTGGTGCACATAGGTGGGGGCAGCAGTAAACGTGGTTGCAAACCGACTGTTATTGCCGGCATTTGAGGCCGCAGCAGCACTACAAATGACACCTGATTCCTTCAGAGGCTACGGAAGCCCAGTATGTTGAAAATACCTGAGGCAGGCTGTGAGTGATACGGCTGCGCATAGGCAGCCGTATAACATTAGAGGAGACCAGAGAGCTTGTACGCAGCTGCCTGCACCCAATGAGTCAAAGCCAAACTGTGCACATCAAGCTTCACTGTGAAAGGAGGCAGCTGTGGCATTTATATATTAGTGACCCGGCCACATTGTGAGCTAGAGGCCGAGGTAACAGGAGCACCAACAGATTTTCTAGTGCCCCCTGTAACTAACGCCCACCACCATATGAGTTTATTGCACTGTATGGGAGCCTCTGTAAATAGGATACTCCCATAGGCTGGGTCATGGAGAATCTACCCCTGGCTGCAAGAAACAGAAATGAAACAGAAATTCAAGAAGAAGAGAAGAAGGAAAATAAAAGATAAGTGACAAGAGAGTAAAGCACAGAAAAAAAGAGTAAGAAAGAAATTCAGGTAAGTGAAATGCCAGTTATATGGGTGGGTTGCGTTCAGTATCCAGGTGGTTGGGAATGTCAAGAGTCACAATACTGACGCTGGCATCACAACTACTGCCAGGAGACCGGCACCATAATGCAGGCATGACAATGAGGATGCTGGTGCCGGAATCCTGACTGCTGGGATTTAGAACATAAGTATGCAGGTAGCGTTAGTGGGGATGGAGGGTTAGGTTTAGGCACTGGGTGGGGGTCTTAGGTTTAGGCTGTGGGGGGAGGGATTACGGTAAGCATTTTTATTTGGGGGGTTGGGGTTAGGCTACAGGTCAGAGAGGGGTGTTAGGTTTAGGCAGCTGAGTACTGGTGTTAGGGTCAGGCTAGGAGGGGGAGGATAAGTATAGTTACCTGACCCCTGGCAGGCTGGTAGGATTCTCTTCTTTGGGCTGGCGATTTCAGTATGTTGACCACTGACATCCCCACCACTGGTAATCCCTATGTATCCTGTTATATGTATGTATGTAGCATGAGGCGAAAAATGCAATAGCCACAGGAGAGGTTTTGTCAGGTCCTGATAAACCAAAAGGCTGATCTGGCTGCAGCTTAGAGCTCACCACCACCTGCCACCCGCTGCTGCCTGCTGCCATGGCCATGTGCAGTGCGCGTTCAGCTCCTATGCTGCTGAGCGGCTCCCACCAATGCTGATGGACATTTAAAATATGGGGCCGACCCACCAGACTATTACAGTTCGCAGACCGGCAACAGCAGTTAGCAATTGGCTTCCAAACTGCAAGCATTAATTGGCTCGAGAGGAAGCACCATATTTCAAATGTCCGTCGACCCTGATGTGAGCCGCTCAGCAGCATAGAAGCTGAGCGCACACCACAGGGATGCAGCGTTGAGTGTTCTGCTCTTGTCTTCTCTCGTCTCCTCTGTTGAGCACTAATATGGGCATTCTGTAAGGGACACTAATGTGGGCAATGTGTAACTGGCATAATATGTAAGGAGCATAAGAGTGTGTGGCGTAATGAGCATTATGTGTGGCTAAATATATAATGGGCATAACAGTGTGTGGTATAATGGGTCAGCATAGCTTGAGTTCTGCCAATTAACTGTAGGCTATTAGTCCCTGTAGACCAGTTGAGCATGCTATCGATATAATTCTGTGTCTTTTGTTTTATATACAAAGACACACATACTGTATTCACAAACACCATATTTGTTTACCATTATTTGTTAAGGGAGGTTGTACCAAATTCCAACTCCCCCCTGGACGTCTTACATCTGTGCCAGCAGGCATTCTATCTGGCAGCCTCGGACAGTGCAGATATCACAGACGGACACTGTGAGAGATCTCACTATTGGTCATGATAGCAGTGCTCCACCAGGGAGGAGACAATTTAACGTTCCTTCCCATGTGATGTGAAGGAACAGGGGTCTAGAATGTTTTACCGATAGAGATAACTGGATTGTTCTCCCATATTGGGCTGATCAGCCAGATAATTGTAGCATGTACTGTATGCTTATCATTGCCTCAAACATTGGTAAGTGTAAAAGCAGGTAACGTAAAGAAAATAACGCTATTGAATCTGCAAACATCGAACGATTCTGCTGTTGGGTGGGGGTGGGGGGTGTCACACGGGATGGGCAGTGGCGAGCTGGGCTGGGGTGCCCACCGGGTCAGCGCGCTTTCAAGCATAAAGGGCCGGCAGCCAGAGAAAAGGGCCATTTGCTGTCATGCTGCACTGTGTGCGTGAACTAGAAACCTAGAGGGAGGTGCAATTTCCAGCATAATTTCCAGCGATCTGGACAATCACCATAGCCACTTATTCAGCCTATTACAGGCTCAGAAAGAAGTGCAAAGCGGCTGCCATTGGTATGACATTAGGCTTTGAAGTGAGACCCAAGAGGAATGCACCACAGCAAGGAGCTGAGGGGGGGGGGGGGGGGGTGCCTAAAAATATTTTGGCTTGGGGGAGCAAAATTTATATTTATGCCACTGCCGACAAGTGGCATATCTGGAGGTATTTGTATAAGTCTTGTTTGGGAAGATCAAGTTTTTCCTGTAGGTCAGAAAAGGGCAGGAGGGTGCCTGACGGACATAGTATTTTTAAGGAAGTTATACCAGCTGAGTACCAATAATCCAACCTCAAATTAGGGATAATAGAGGCTATGGTCAAGAGAGACAGGTCTGGGCCCGGCAAGGAGACATCCACATCATACACGATCATTTTATGCCAAACGGAGAGGGTGGCTCTAATGGTGACACCCGGAACTGTCTAGAAATGCGGGGTCTAGACCCTTTCCAGATATAACGGGCAACAATTTATTAAAATTAGAGTGCAGGGATTTGGGAGTGATCCTAGGGATCGCTCGGAAGAGATATATAAGCTTAGGAAGTAGGATCATCTTAGATGCCGCTATCAGACCAAGCCAGGATATCTCGTGCATCCCCCACTCACCTAAGTATTTGATAGATTTAGTTTTCCATGCATAGCAGTATTGGTCCTTTAGCAATTTAATATCTTCTTGGGGCATATTGAAAGGGAGAGCCTCAGTTTTGGAAGTGTTTAACTTATAATATGAAATGTGAGAGTATTCCCTCAAAACTTTATGTAGTTCAAACAAAGAGACTTCGGGTTGCAAAAGACACAAAAGGATATGTCTGCAAAAAGACAAATTTTATGGGGTGTCCCAATTATTATAGGCCCCTGGATAGGCACAGTGGATCTGATTTTTTCAGCTCGGGGTTCTATGGCCAGTGCAAAAATAATCTGGGACAGGGGACAGCCCTGTCTAGTGCCATTTGATATATTAAACCCTGAGGACAAACAGCCATTCACAAACACCCTCGCAGAAGGACCAGAGTACAAAGCAAAAATAGAGTCCATAAAGCTGCCCCCGAAACCAAACTGGAGCAGTACAGATCTAAGCTAACCCCAAATACAGGGGGCCTTATTCTGATCGGTGCGTACTTTCCCGATTTCCTACGGAGCGGTCCGCACGCCTCGCTGTGCGGTGGCAAGCGGACATCTTCCGTAGAAACGCCCACCGGTCCTCCGCATTCGGACGGACTCACTCTTTAAGAACAGGGCGTGTGTACGGACGACATACAAACCTTGCGTGTGCGGTGGACACGAACAGATTCTGCACGGTCTTACAGCGTAAGCACGGTCTTACCGCGTTAGAACGGACGGGAAGCTGGCCGTACGCACCGATGCAGAGTATTTTCGCTAAATCCAACACTATTTTTCTGACCACACACAGCGATCACATGACCCACTTAGGCAATTAGGCAACCTCACTAAAAAGGGATTGTTATCTATTTGAATCAATTAAATCCTAATATATACTGAACCACATTACTACTACATTCATTACACACATTAACCCTTACAGCATGTGATCCGAACATACATCTATATACAGTATTTAAATTTTGCTTATTTAAAAGATTATAAACAGGTTACAAATATACTTTTACATTTAAAAAAATCACACATACAACTTCGAACTGTAATAAACAATTTATTTTTAATACAAAAATGATTTTAAAGGAACCAAAAAATATATATCACATCTCCCCATCCACGAGCTGGTCTAATTCCGCCAGCACCTGGCGCAAGTGGCCCCTTATACGTAAGAGGGCCCCACGGAGACCCTCTTGTGCTTGGGCTGGCTCATCTGTGGACAAAATAAAAATGGTAAAATTAATAATGATATTCATGCATACATTTAACATAGTCATACCTAAATTTTAAACATCACCCACACGCTTTGATAAAGGAGCGAGAGCTCCGAAACGTCAGCAGCAGCATGTATCTTTGAATACACTTCTTCTATTTAAACAAGACCTCAGAGTGCCGTTGTCTTCATTCCCTGTGCATCCATCATCGCTAAGGGCACCGGGGCAGCTGCAGCAAGGAGGAGAGTGCCAGGCCGCCTACTCTATCTATCTATCTATCTATCTATCTATCTATCTATATATATATATATATATATATATATATATGTATATAGACACATATATAACTATATATATGACACATACATCTATACATACATGCATACATACTACATGGAAAGCCTGTTTTTTCCCCTCTACCCTTTACTCTGTAGAACACCTCACAGTCATAGTGCTCCTTCTGAATACAAACCCACCCATGACTAAGCTCTGAGAAGCATGTCACGCGCTGCACCAATCCCAATTCTGCAAACAAAGTTCAGTGTCTGTTATATGATGGAGCATGGCAGGGGAGTTAGTCATCTCTCAGGAATGCTCAGTACATTTGTGCAATCAAGCATGGCTTGCCTGCTGATGGTCTGCTCCAGAAATCATTGTCATAATGCCAGTTAGGTGAAGCTGCAGCACTAACCCACTCCCATGCACAAAATCATCACTAAGACCAAATCAACACACAATTATGGTGCCAAACATACATGCAGACGGCAGGTGGTGGTTAGCTAGAGGAGGGCCCAGGGGCACTGGCCACTTGTTACTCCAGTCTAAGGCACGCCTGTCCATACTCCATTTATGCCATACTGAATCTAGTTTGGTCAAATTAATCACCTGTAAACTCTACTCACCTATATGAGGCTACAGATTGTACGCTTGAAGCAGGGACATGTAACCCTTACATGAGCACGTCATCCCTTTCTTCCAGGATACAGATTAACTACACAGGTTCAGTGGCACTTAAAATCGACCTGAAAGCCATCCCCACAACCTGTGTCATTAATATGTGTCCTGGATGAAAGGGATGGTTTGGCCACCCTATCTAACCCCTAAGTGTGTCTGTTGCTACCCAGTTTGTTTTATCACTTTATAGTATTGAAAAACACAATTGAATCACCAGTGCTACATAGCAAATAGTAGATGACAAAAGGAAAAAGTAATCCTTATGTATACATACCAATTTCGGCCACCTGGACGACCTCACAGGCCTCCACCTCCTCCTCTTCCTCTTCCTCAGGGGCCGCCTCTGGTGGCACCTCCTCCTCTGTTGGCAGCGCCTCCACAGCCCACCCCTCCTCCTCCACTTCCTCTGCCACCTCCTCCGCCATCCCTTCCTCAGGAAGCACCTCCTCGGGCCTTGGTTCGGCAAGCTCCTCCTGGCCCACCTCTGCCTCCTCCCGGGCCTGTCTTGCTCGATCCCGTGCTGTGTTTGTGAAAAAAACAAAAAAGTGCCAATTAGGGGTCATTTGTATTAAGCCTTATCAAGCTATAAATGCAACGGTTATAAGTACAGATAATTGGACAGGCAAACAGCTCCTTAGTGCCCTTTACAAAACACAGCCTGTAACATGGCAGGTATGCTGTGACATTTGGCCCATTGTAAGCATCACAAGCATTAATCCTCACCAATAACATATTTTATGACCATTACAGGGTGTCAAACAGGAAGTAGCACACATATAGTGTATGCCATGTTTAATTAATGATCAGGCTGGTTACCTTATTGGCTTAAATAATGTCATGTAAGCAATCATGTACATATGGCCATTTAATGTATAAACACTCACATCTCGCAATGCTGGCCCTGATTTGCTGGAGCAAATCCGGCTGGCGACATCTCAAGTCTGACCACCGCCGCTCCAGCTATGCGATGGTCCGCCGCACCTGCGTGCGGGCGTATATGCGCCGGCGGGCCACCGCATAGGCATTCCGCTTCTGTCGATTCGTTATGAAGGGCCCTGCACGGCCCATCCTGGTCTCCATAACGGCGACCAGTGTCCTTAGCTCTGCAGGGGAAAAAGGGGCTGCTCTGCCAAAGGCCGCCACCTTAGCAATGGCACAAATCAACGATCATGTCCTGTCATTGGTTGATCAGAGTGATATTTGGTATTAACTTTATTGTTCATTTTTACAGTAACAGCGTGTATGCGCCAGAACAGACGGCTAACCCATTGCATCGCAAACCCACACTTGCTGTACCTTTGCATAGTTTAGCAGACCATGCCATTACTTACTATCTCCTAAACAGACAGTGTAAAATAAGATGGGAACCCATTATATATAATCTATGACATTCACCAAACATGGGTATAAGCAACAGGTGAAATAGTCTGCATCACTAGCCACTTACACCTAACTCAACAAGGTACTAAACAGCTTTTTTATAGTGAAAGTTATGCAGCTGAAACATAGCAAATAGTGCCAGACCTTTTCCCAAAATTAGGCCATGCTGCCATGTGTACACTTACCTTCTACTGGGCCATACTAGAGAGGTGGAATGAAAAGTAGCTAGCATCAAGGCAGAATTTGGAGAGCTTACACATGTGATTTGGATGCTAGCACTGATTACTTGTGCCTAAGTGGTGGAGTGGATTTACATATGGAATGGCTATTGTCATTTGTACTACATACCAAACAAGTGCTCAGTACAGATGTACATTCACATATACATTTCATGTCTGACCTCAGTTTTATTTGGTCATTGGTGTACAAATCTGCATTTACCTACTAAATCAGACTAAGTTTCCCAGGTTTTTGTTCAAATAATTTTACGCAGCTAGGGGCGTGGCCTATGCGCCGCACGGTTGACGCTGCCGTACGGAACGCGGCCGTACGGAACGCAGGGTGTCGCTGATGTATGCCAATTACAGAAATAATATATAAAGGTGTGTTTGACAAATGCAATGTTGTTGCACACATGTCTGCATCTCTATCTGAGGAAGAGCAGGAGTGGCAGGACCTATTTGCACGCATGGACTCCAGCACCACCTATGTGCCCATCAACCCAGACCAGCCATTGGGGGAAGAGCAGCCAGATGGGCCATCGACATCAGGCCAATCGGCAGCTGGCCCATCTTCAGCCTCAGCAGAATCATTGGGAACACAGCAGGTGGCTTCCCAACAGAGTAGCCTGGCCAGCACTTCAAGTACAGCGACAGGTGGCCGTGGCCGTGGCAATGGCGGTGCCAGTGGTCGTGGCCGTGGCCGAAATAGGGCAACAGAGGAACCAAGCAGCAGAAACATGGAATTCGAAGCGTAGGAGCTTGCCATCCTGGTGCCCCGGGCACGGGATTGGATCGAGTGTCCACAGGACCGGTTGACACACACAAGGAGATGGAAGATCTGGGAGGACATAACGGCGGAGATTAATGCGGTGGCTCCACAAGTTCGTGAGACGGAGCACGTTAAGAAGAGGCAAGTTCATGTGTGTTACATTTGAGCAGTACAAGACCAGTAATGTTTACATTAGATATTAGATGGAGTTGGTCAATGGGCGGTCACGTTGCTTGGAGGCACAGACATGTTTGCCATGTCATTTAATTGATAGTTATTGTAGGGTGAGTGTGAGTGTATCTTCTAAGGCTTGGTTTTCAAATTTAATATATTCTAAGTTTGGTGTCATGAGGCACATGTTGTATTATGTTGCAGATTGCAATGGGTGCTACAGCAAACATGAGGAGTGACATGTATTAATATGTAAACTTTCATTGCAGGTGGCACGACTTAAAAACCAACCTCAAGAAGAAATTGACCCATGGGAACACAGCCACACCTCTGGGGCTGGCCCCATGCCATCAAAGCTGAAGCTCACCCCCCTGGAAGAGATGGCCGAGTGCTGTATTGCAGTGGAGGAGGTCCGGGGGGTGAGCACCATGGACAGCGAGGCCCCAGCGGAAGTCATGGCTTCTTTGCTTGAAG
Source organism: Crinia signifera (assembly GCF_055691185.1). Lineage (NCBI taxonomy): Eukaryota > Metazoa > Chordata > Amphibia > Anura > Myobatrachidae > Crinia > Crinia signifera. Next base: position 212,214,288 of record NC_139220.1, read on the forward strand.
GTAATTATTTGCCATGCCATAAGTAGCTGGTTCTAATTTTACATGGAATGTGTTGTAATTGTAATGTTCTCTTTCACCAGCATCCCCACCGCTTGGTCAAGAATCTCTTGAGGAGGTTGAGGAGTCTGTGCCACCTGGCCCCAGTAGCAGGCCCGTGCAGCAGCAGCCACTGACCGCGGCTGAATTGGCCACGTGGGGGCATGTGCTTGGCAATATTCAGCAGCAGGGAGAGTCGGCATCAGAGCGGGTGCGTAGGACCGAGGAGGTGTTGCAGGGTTTGATCAGCAGCCAGCAGACTATCGCTGAGAGCCTGCAGGCTATGACTGCCACCCAGCAATCAATTGCTGCTAGCCTGCAGGTGCTGGCTGATCAAGCCCTGCGGCAAAATGACCTCCTCCTCCGCCATAATGATCTTATGGTGGAGCTAGTTGCCAGAAATAGGGTCCTAATGTCATCCGTTTCTGGTGCATTACCACCATCAGCACTCCCTGCTGCCAGAGGAAGAAGACGAGCCACCCCCTCCCCAGCATCTGCTCCACCTGGCCCACCATCTGACCGTGGCCGTGGCTGGAGAGCTGCTGCACATGGCAAGGAGCCTGCCAGGGGCAAACGTGCCCGCAAATGAACTTGTGTCCGCATTAATCTCCACCGTTATGTCTTCCCAAATCTTTCAGTGAGCTGTGTGTGTCAGCTTCCTGTGTCCAATTCCGTGCCGAGGGTACCCACATTTGCCCTTGCTTCGAATGTCATGTTTGGTTCCCCTGTTGCCCTGTTTCGGCTAGCATTACTGTCTGCTCTACTTTTGTTGTGAAGCCACCTGATGTGTTCCTAATGATTCTGCTGTGGCTATGTATGTGTACAATACATGCATTTATTTAATTGTCGTCCTGCTATGCTACCTTTTATTTTGTGGCGATTTCTAATTTATTTTATACGTTCATATAATAAATGTTTTTTTGTTTCCCCCAAATGTGTGGTTTAATTGATACATGTAGAAGTGACATGTGTATTTGTATTATTAATATGAAGTTGTGTTCATTATTTGCAGTGTAAAAGTGTGTGAAAAGTGCAGCATATATGTGTGTGTTTAGTAATGTTCCATTTAAGCTGCAATGGTTCCAATTGAAGCAGTGACAAGCGTGTAATTAACAAGTAATGAGTAAAGGAGGTGATTGTATTGTGTTCAGCTGACATTGGTTGAGGTGCGTCCGTCCTGATTAGGCGTTCCGATTGCCTAGCGCATGACCGAGTGGTGTCCGCAAAGCAATACTTGCTTATGGACACCGCATATTTCTTCCCTTTTTGTTCGCGTGCATTCGGTGTGCTGTCCGAATGCACGCCCACCAAAATAAGTGCACTCCCCCGTGTCCGCCCATGTTTTCGCCCAGTTTAGCCCACTTTGAAAGTACGCCCCTGTGTCATTCCGAATGACGCCCATAATACGCCCATATTTCCCGAGTGATTGCGGTGCACATTTCTGTACGGTATTAGTGAGTACAAGTACGGAGACCATGCGTGGCACATGCGCATAGCGTTCCCCACGCATGCGCAGACGGCTAAAATACGCCATCCGAAAGTATACGGAAAAGTACGCACCAACCAGAATAAGGCCCAGGGTGAGATTTAATAGGATGAGAGATTTAGTGAGAAATCTCCATTTTTTTTTTTAAAGCGGCAATTATTTACACTGCAAAACCAGTTTGATTTTGAAGTGTAAATGATTGCCGCTTTAAAAAAACTGGAGATTTCTTACCAAATCTCTCATTTTCTGAATCTCTCATCCTATTAAATCTCACCCGTAGTCTTTTCAGCATCGAGCGACAGGATCAACAGGGGAGTCTTCTTAAAATCGCAACTCTCTATAATATTAAAAACTCTACGAGTGTTATCCGGGGCCTGTTCGGCAACAATAAGTGAAGTTAAAAGAGGAGATAAATGGTTTGCGATCAGCTTAGCATATAATTTGAGGTCTGTATTTAACAGAGCTATGGGGCGGAAGTTCTGAACAGCCGTAGGAGGTTTACCGGGTTTAGGGATCACAACTCCAGTATTGGAAGCCTTGTTATCATTTTTAACAGGATCATTTTTATACATTTATAGAATTTAGACAGATACCCATCCGGGCCAGGAGCTTTGTCCTTTGGCATAGAGTCAATAGCTGCCTCCACTTCAGTAATGGTCCAGGGAGAGCACAAGGACAGGCCGGTCCCAGAGTCCAACCGCGGGAGGGATGCTGCTCAAAAAATGCTCAATGTCAGAAGGGAGAGGCTGGGGGGTGTTGGCATCTGAACTAAGATTATATAGCTGAAAGTAATAGTCTGCAAAGGTGTTTGCAATGACCTGCAGTAGTTTTAACTACTTGGTAGTGTACAGTTCTGTAGTCCAGTCCAGTGGCACTGACGTTAAAGTCCAGTGGTACAGCCGACAGCTCTATAACTCGTGACAGAACAGTGTACACTGTAAAAAAATAAAGATTTATTTCTCTGATTTTTTCTGTCGTGTGTGTGTAAAGGACAGGGTCCACTACTCTCCTGTGCCACCAGCATAATATAATGGTCAAATAAATGGGATAATAAGTTATTAATCCTTTTAATTTTTTCTGTCTCTGCTGCCGTGTGTAAGGGTCAGGGTACATTACTCAAAGGCCGCCTAATATTTTTCCAATAAAAGGTTTTTTAATATGCTCCCTTTAATTATTTCATTCTCTGCCATGTGTGTGGTTTAGGGATACACTACGCTCCTGTGCCACCAGCATAATATAAATTGTAAAATAAAGGGGTTAACATGTTATTAATCCTTTTAATTTTATCTGTCCCTAACGTATGTGTGTAAGGGACAGGGTACACTACCAGTGGTGTAGCTAGGTGCCACGGCGCCCGGAGCATGTTTCGTGCCCCCCCAATTTGTAGTAGGTAAGGCTCCTGCGCAGTGAAAAGTGGGCATGGCCCAACATTATACCATACACCATAATGCCCATTGCACATTTTAGCAAACTTTGTAATACCAATTATCCGCACACCCCCTCCCCCCTGTCGCCGGGCCTGCCCGCTCTCCCGGCTCCCCGCTGTACCCGGGAGACGTACACTGTGCTGCTATTTAAAATTCACATCTCCCGCTGGACCACCCTAGCCAATAGGCGCTCGCAATCCAGCAGCCACCAGTTGATTGGCTGCTGGACCGCAAGTCCTATTGGCTAGCGGTCCAGCGGGAGACGTGAACTTTAAATAGCACCACTTCTCCCGGGGAATATGGGGGACAAGATTGCAGGGGAGCGAGCGAGCTGGCGGTGCCGGCATGGCTCAGGCGCCCTGATAGCTTCCGGCGCCCGGAGCTTGTGCTCCACCGGCACCGCCAACGCTACGCCTATGTACACTACTCAACTGTGAAGGCCGAATAATATTTTTCTAATGAAGGGGTTATATTAATAATCCCATAATTTTTTTCTGTCTCTGATGTGTTTGTGAAATTTATGGGTACACTACTTTCCTGTGCCCAACATAATATAATTTTCAAATAAAGGAGTTATTAATCCTTTTCATTTTTTCTGTCCCTACCGTGTGTGTGTGTAAGGGACAGGGTACACTACTCACCTGTGCAGGCCGCATAATATTTTTCCAATAGAGGGGTTATATTAATAATAATCCCTTTCATTTTTTCTGTCTCTGACATGTGTGTAATTTAGAGGTACACTACTCTCCTGTGCCACCAGCATAATATAATTGTCACATAAAGGGGTTAACATGTTATTAATCCTTTTAATTTTGAGGAAAAACACACTGAAGGGGGTGGGGAATCGGAGAATGAGGACGACATCTTCTTCGACATCCTCTATAGAGCCAGTTTGGACAGGGAGAGGTGACTTGGTTTGTTAAAGTGTGCATGTCCTATTTATTCACCCTTGGGTGGGAGGGCCCAAGGACAATTCAATTTTGCACCTCTTTTTGCCATTATGTGCTTTTTTAGGCCTAGTTTTCCAACTGCCATCCTGTCTGCTGCTGCAGTGGCACTCCTAGATGAGCCACGTGTTTGTGCCGCACACATGTGTGGCCTAGCATAGTTATCCAGCTACCTCAGTGCAACCTTTTGCCCTAAAAACAATATTGTGAGGTGTGAGGTGTTCATAATAGACTGGAAATGAGTGGAAATTAATGTTATTGAGGTTAAAAATAGTGTAGGAGCAAAAAAAAACAAAACAAATTCTGTGATTTTTATGCTTTTTAAAAAAAAAAAAATCAGAACCCAAAACACGAAAATGGCAGTGTTTTGGAACAGATCCAGATCCAAAACAGTGCCCGAAATACAGACCCAAAACACGTTTCACGAAACACAAAAAGTGCCCGGTGTTTATACATTCGTTATGTTGTGGTGATGTTATCTGCACAAACTGTCTACAGAGCAATTAGATAAAAGAGAGCAGTTGAATTGATAAAAAGATGACTCATCTGCCAAACGTCTGCAAACATCTGAAGGACATTTCCTGGATGTTGGCCTAATTAAAGGCCCCCATACACTAGGGCGACTTGTCCTTAGGACAAGTCGCCCCCGACTTCCCCCTGAGCTTCCCCGGCTGCTCCCCGGGGGAGCTTGATTAGATTGGCACTTGATGTGCCATTTTTTACATGTGATAAATCGTCTCGATTTATCACATGTAAAAAACCCGGGGAGCAGGGGGGGGGCTACAGAGGTGGGAGCAGGGGGGCTGGGGACGCTGCGGGGGACACGTCTGTGTCCCCCGCTACTGGGGACGCTGCGGGGGACAGCATCTGTGCGAGGCGGTAGAGGGAGCAGGGGGGGCTGGGGACGCTTCTGGTGACACGTCTGTGTCCCCCGCTGCTGGGGACACGTCTGTGTCCCCCGCTGCTAGGGACGCTGCGGGGGACAGCGTTGAGGCGGTAGAGGGAGCAGGGGGGGCTGGGGACGCTGCGGGGGACACAGGCGGCATAGAGCCGGGCAGGGGGAGCCGGCCGGGAGCTGTCAGTAATGAATAAAAAAAAAAGCCCATACAATGAATGGGCAGCCTGTGATTGGCTGCTGAGCGCTCTCTCAGCCAATTGCTGACTGGCTGAGAGAGCGCTCAGCCAATCACAGGCCGCCCATTCATTGTATGGGCTTTTTTTTTTTATTCATTACTGACAGCTCCCGGCCGGCTCTATGCCGCCTGTGTCCCCCGCAGCGTCCCCAGCCCCCCCTGCTCCCTCCACCGCCGCACCGCCCCACTAGGTCCCAAGTCGGGTGGTCGGACGTGCAGCAGGTCCGACCACCCGACGCAGATCCGATGCGCACGGGACCGCGCATCGGATCTGAGGGGACATCAAAACTAGCAGATTTTGGTCCGATTTCGGCCAGATCCGACTGATCTGGCTGAAATCTGACCAAAATCTGCTAGTGTATGGGGGCCTTAAGAGTTGTATGCAAGCCCAATCGGTGGTGAATTTCCCATTATGTACCTGAGGCATGTACCTAGAGGTAGTACCTGTTGGGGTGGGCACTTGGATGCTTGTGTTAGTACTGTTGCACCAATATTTACCAGTAACTGCAATATATTTCCCCTATACTATACCATACAGCATCTTCAGTGGAGGGTAAATGGGTAAAACTTCCCCTGGAAGCTGCCCTATAAAGTAATTAGTTTAAGGTAGATTGAGTGTAGCGCTCAGCCCCTTGGTGTTGGGTGTGGTGATGTAATTGATAGGCAGGTCTGAGTGTTCAAAAAAGCTTTACTATAAACTTTGCAAAAATACAAGGGTTTAAACCGTACAGACAGTGTGGTACAATTACAGGTATACAGTAATCTAATGGGATAGAAAAGATTGTTCCAGTTGCGGGGATCCCAAAAGTCTGCTGGGTGTGGGGTCCGTGGTGGAACAATGGGGAGGTGGAAATGGCAAGTTGCCAGTGGGCACAGGTGCGGCGTCCCGCTTATCTGTGTTATAGAACTGCCCTGCGATGTTATTCAGGGTCTTGATTGCGGCTGCTGGATACCGTGCCGTGCTGGCTGTCGGTTCTCGGGTGTTATACGGAGGTGGGTGCAGTGTGCTCAGGGGTGTCCCGGGTTGGGGTTCGTGGTTGCCTGGCTGCCTGGTCTGCCTACAACGAACCCCAACCCGAACCCCAAATTTTTTTGAACACTCAAACTTGCCTATCAATTACATCACCACACCCAACACCAAGGGGCTGAGCGATACACTCAATCTACCTTAAACTGCACAACTTAGGTCGGACCGGTCATCCGACAAGTGAAGCAGCTAACCCCGACCAAACCGGGAGCAGTGCGCAGGAACCAAAAAACCAATACCTACCAAGTGATTATGCATACATAAATAAATGTCATAGTTCATGGCTTTTTTAATTATATTAAATTGGCAATCATCAAATGAGGGCTTATAACCAATTAATTAAATTAATAAAATTAGGCAGAGGGGGGCATCCATTACTATTGCGTCTAAGAGCACCATGGCCCCTAAATCCGCCCCTGGGTGTGTGGGGTGGTGTTTTAGTTGCAATGATTAGTTGAATGGTTGGAGGAAAGTTGTTCTGATGTATGGCCAGCATAACCATAACTTAAGTCCCCCCCACTAGTGCCTAAACCTACCCCCCCTTCCCATGCCTGACTCTAACCTGCCCCGGCATAATTATGTTGGGTATGGATCATTTGGTCTACAACATGATGGTCGACAAGCATTAGGTCAACACCATTAGGTTGACATGGGACAAGGTCGACATGAGACAAGGTCGACATGGGTCTAGGTCAACCTTGCCCATGTCGACCTAATGCATGTGTCGACATAATAACCTGTCCACCTAGACCCATGATGACCTAAAGTCATGTCGACCTTATGACCTGTCCACTTAAAGCCATGTCGATCTAGACCCATGTCGACCTAGACCCACGTCGACCTTTAAGCATGCCGACCTAAAGGTGTCGACCTAATGCTTTTAGACCATCATGCTGTAGACCAAATGACCGTATCCCCTTATGTTTGGCATTCTGACAGTCGGGAGTCCGATGCTGGCATCCCAATTGATGCCAGTACTGGTTTTCCAGCAGTAGTCAGGTTGCCGGCGGCGTCGGTATAGTGAATGCCGAAATCATGACTGCCATGATGCTGAAAGCATCACGTTATGAGTAGAAGTGAGTGAAATCAAATCACTATACAGTACAGTATATGCAGCCTACTGCTGAGCACATTTGCAGTGCAGAATCTGCATTTTGAATAGAACTCAGCTATCAGTGACATCAGTTTTGTTTTTTATTTATATTGTTGAATTGCCAGAATGTTATTTTATTACATATTTCTAAAAAAAAATAATATTATAAACATTTATTATCAAAATACAAAAATTCTGAATCAGATTGACAGCGCTTCCACATTGTCAGTTACGAATGGCCTGGTATGGACTGGTATGGTAGCAGGATCCGATATGATTTCCCGGCGGTCGGGATCCCGGCGGTCGGAATCCCGACACTGGAATCCCGACCGCCGAAATCCCGACAAGGGGGGGACATGGATCGCCCCCCCTTGCGGGCTCGCTGCGCTCGCCACGCAGCGGGCCCGGTGCCTCGCTACGCTCGGCACGCTATTTTATTCTCCCTCTATGGGTGTCGTGGACACCCACGGAGGGAGAAAGTTTCGGGATTTCGGCGGTCGGGATTCCAGTGTCGGGATTCCGACCGCCGGGATCCCGACCGCCGGGAAATTAACCGCATCCCTGGTAGCATGCTGTCCTGTCCTGCTGCAGCCGTAGTCATCTCTATTCCAGCCAGGAACAGTGTTCCCCCTGCTCCTCATGGATGTATGCCACAGCATGGACAGAACAGAAAAGGGCAAGCAGGCGCAGTGTCGTGCAGGTGGATCATGATATCAATCAAACAGTAGGGGAACTAGACAGGTGACTAGGGAGGGTTAGAGGGAATGAGAGTCTTTAACTATGTTTTTTTTCTGACTATTTGTGCACAGAGCCCCACCAGGCAGGCAGCAGGCACGATTCATTTTTGCATCCTAACATTCTGTATATGCTTCTATCCCTGCTGTATCACCCCATTCTGTCTGCCCTTCCCTTTAGAATGTAAGCTCTAATGTGCAGGGCCCTCTCTCCCCATATGCTTTTCTAAGAATACTGTATATCTCTGCCACTGTTATAATTGCGTTAGTGTCCACAGCTGCAACTGTCTTTTATTTACCATTTTCTTGTCCTAATTTGCATTTGTACTGTCACTATTTTCTTTTTTTCTTTTTTTTTTATGCTCCACACAGTGCTGTTTGAGGTGGGGTGGGGGGCTCAAAAAAGACCCCTTTGTGTGTTTTTTATGAGCCACTTCCCCCATTTTTTTTTACCAGTCTCCCCTTTTTTATGTATAACTTCCCCTTCTTTATGTTCTAGTCCCTGTTTTTATGTGCTATTGTCCATTTTTGTGCCATTGACCCCTTTTTATACACCCGTTCCCCTTTTTATGTGCCACTGCCCATTTTTGTGACATTGACCCCTTATTATATACCTATTCCCCTTTTTATTTGCCAGTGTCAATTTTATGTGCCACTGCCCTTTTGTATGAGCCACTTTTTGGTAGTCCTCATTTTTTTATATAGCTCCGCCACCCCTTTTGTGCCAGTACCCATTTGTTATGTTCCACTACCCCCTTTTACCGCCACATCTGCCTGCCAATGTATATTATGTTATAGTGGTAACATATACATTGCTGGCGCAGGCCAGCAATGTATGCGTTACCGCCACCACTGCCTGCCAATGTATATTATGGAAATAATGCATACATTGTTGCCGAAGGCCAGCAATGTATGAGTTACCGCCACCACTGCCCGTCAATGCATATTTTGCCGTAAAATATACATTGCTGGCGCAGGTGAATGGATTTCTCCCTACGTGCATGGCTGCAAATGAAATCATACTGTAGATGTGCACATGGGCGGCATTTTCACCCAGGCGGGGTAGCATGGAGTAGTGTTTATCTGATCGCTGGCCTTTGAATATATGCAGCACAGCGATCAGAAATGCACTGAATAAAATGGCCACTGCTCCCACCCTTGGAATTCAAGAACCGCCGAATATGTAAATATCCTTTTATAATGAAAGCTTTTCATCAAAGTCTTTCGCCTCCTGAAAATCTCTTGCTCTTTGGGGAAAATAGCTCAGTGTGTACACACTACCTTGGTGAAAGATATATCTAGCCGTTTTGACAGATTTTCAACTGAAAATCGTTTAGTGTGTATGGACCAGCGAGCCCCAACTAGCGATGATGCGCGCTCCCGCACGCCGTCCCGCTGTCACCACACGCCGTCCCGCTGTAACCGCTGGTCCCGGCAGTCCTGCACAAACAATCTGTGCGCTCGATCTCCCGGCCTGCTCGCCCCGCCTTCTCAACACGGAGGGGAGAGTACCCTGGCCACCAATGGTTCAATTTAAAGCCAGTAATATATACATTGCTGGCACAAACCAGCAATGTATATATTATTGGTACCACTGGGCACCAATGATATTGTATTAGCCAGTAATATATACATTGCTGGCACAGGCCAGCAATGTATATATTATTGGTACCACAGGGCACCAATGATCATGTATTAGCCAGTAATATATACATCGCTGGCACAGGTCAGCAATTTATATATTATTGGTTCCCAGTGCCGTCTTTCCCATTGGGCACAATGGGCAGTTGCCATGGGGACCTAGGACCTAGGGGCCCACCCTAATGAGAAAGATGGCGGGGATCCCTGTCTGATGTCTGCACCTGGCTTAATTGTCCCACTGGGCTGTGACAGCCCTCCACAATCAGCCCAATGTCACTACCAGGAGCAATCAGTGTCTGTGTGTGTCCCCATTCAGTCCCAGCTATCACGTTGCAGAAGTGGTATCTGATGGAGATAGTAGGGCAGGTAAATGCACTGCCACCCCCTTCTTGCTCCTCCAACCATGGCTGCCAACTGGGGACTAGTACCACTCCTCTTTCTAATGCTCGGGAGTGCACGAGCGGACCCTGCCCGGCTGCAGTGAGGGGAGGGCGGCTGCTCCTGCACGGAGAGAGAGGGATAGGAGTTGCTGCCAGCCAAGCTCTTCCTCTTCACCCGCCTTGCGATTTGCGAAATAAGCCAAACCAAACTGTGTTGGAGCTGTTCCCGGGAGCACAGCACATCAGCCCCCGCCCCACTGCCAGCACCCTCTCCTCCTCCTCCTCAGTCTCTCTTCCAGCAACACGTGACCCCAGCAGCAGAGCACACACTCCGCCTGCTGCCAGATGCAACTTAACCCACTACCCCCCAAATGTACCCCCAAATGCACCGACGCCATGCCCCTTGTCACCCACCGCTATAGAGCAGTGAGGAGGCGTTGGAGGCAAATGCTGTGATCTTATTGATCGGTGGTAAGTGTCAATCTCTACTTATCCTCTGCACCCTGCAAAAGTGTGGTTGAGAAGCGGCGCAATTCAGCAGCTCGCCATGGGGGGCCCACTTATTCTTATTATACTGGTGGGGGGGTTACAGTGAATTAGTTTGTCTAGGGGACCTTACCAATGTTAAGATGGCCCCGTTGGTAACACTGGGCGCCAATGATTATTTATTAGCCAGTAATATATACATTGCTGGCACGGGCCAGCAATGTATATATTACTGGCACCACTGCACACCAATTAGTATTTATTTATTAGCCAGTAATATTTATATTTATGGCACAAGCCAGCAATGTATATATTGGCACCACTGCCCACCAGGGGTTAAAGTAAGCCAGAATGGGGTTTAACTGCGTTCTGTTTGCTCACTTTGCCCCGCTGTCTGTCCCTACCTACATCGCTAAAGGAGACAGCCAGGCAGAGCGGTGGGAAAACTGGCTATCTCAGAGCAGGTCCATCCATCCGTGGTGTGGCTACTTCAAATAATGTGCCAGCTCGTGACTCGTGAGCCAATCGGAGTTGGGGCCCGGCAGCCAATCATGAGCCACTGATGCCTGATTGGCTTGCAAGTCGTGAGCCAGAGTGTCATTGAAATAGCCACGCCATGGACGGATAGACCTGCTCTAAGACAGCCGGGTTTTCCTCCTGGCACTGTGCATGTTACCCCTGGCACGAAGCCTGAACGGTGTGTGGCATATTGTGTAATGGGCATTACGGTATGTGGTATAATGTGTAATGGGCATTACGGTGTGCTTAGTCCCCTGTCCCACAAAGCCATGCCTTAAATTTTTTGCAGGCCAGCAATGTATATGTTACCGCCGCCACTGCCCCCCCCCCCCCTTCCCAATGTATATTTTGTTATGGAGTAACATATACATTGCTGACGCAAGTGATAGAAATTCTTCCTACGTGCACGGCTACAAATTAAATGTTTGCCGTGCACATGGGTGGGATTTTGTCCAGTCAGGGCAGCGCGGTGTGGAGTTTACCTGATGGCTGGGCTCCGAATATACGCATCCCAGCAATCAGTTCTGAATCAGGAACCAAGAACAGGAAAGCACTGGATAAAATGGCCCCAGCTCCCACCCTTGGAATTCACACCCCGCCCATTATGTAAATAGCCTTTTATATGAAAGATTTTCAGCAAAGTCTTTCGCCTCCTAAAAATCTCTTGCGCTTTGGGGAAAATAGCTCAGTGTGTACGCACTACTTTGGTGACAGATATATCTTTCTCAGATTTTGGCAAAGTCTTTTGAAATCAAAATCTTAAAGTGTGTATGGGCCTTATCAGAGATTTTGGCAAAGTCTTTTGAAATGAAAATCTCCTAGTGTGTATGGGTCCAATTTTAAACTAAAAGACGCTCAAAGCATCTATTTTGAGCGGCTTTCAGCTCAAAGCCACCCAGCGTGTATCAGCGGTGAGCTGTGATGCGCGCTCCCACATCTTCACCAAGAAAGCTGCTCATCTGCTGGTATTACCAGCAGATGAGTGGCTCTGAGGACAACTTTGCATAGCAATGAGCTATTCAAAGCCATCCGATCCCCTGCTGCCCCTGCTGGGGGAAAGCCGCTCAGTGTGTATGCACTGAGCGGCTTTCCCACCAGTGATGACAGCGATCATCGCTGTCCATACACGCTGGGCATATTTGCCCAGTGTGTATGGACCTTTAGCCTCAAATAAGAGCTCATTTTTCAGATAATTTATTTAAAACTGTACTTCACCAGATGTTTGTAAAAAAAAAAAGTTTACAAGACCTCAAATTTGCTTAAGAATCTTTGTTTGTAAACAGATTTTCAACCAGAATACAAAGTTATGTGCTGTAGACATAGTAACAATGGTGTCTTTATAAAATTGGGGTTCATTTCATTCAACAGCCTGTTGATTTTTTATTGGATGAGACAATAGGAAACTATTTTATTCCACATCCAGGGAGGCTGCCTCTGATGTTATACCACACAGGTCAACGTTGCGCCTCATCTTTCCATAACCGTTGTCACCCCACGTCTTGCCCCAGCTGTGTGAAAATTGAAATGGAAAGAAAAAAGGAAATTATATTATTTTCATTCCAACAGGATCAATTCAAAACAAAATCGCATTATAGCATGTTACACCCTTAAAGAGAGCTGGATCTCTCAGATCCATAGATTACCTGTTACAGGTTGAGTATCACTTATCCAAAATGCTCAGGATCAAAAGAATTTTGGATAATGAATTATTCCGTATTTTGGAATATGTTTAATTTTGAACGAGTTATCTTGAGGTATCTTGCATTTATGTTGTATAAACACATCAAACACATGGAATACACACAAATATATTTTATTTGTGCATGAAATAAGGTTTTAAAACATGAAACAAAGTTTGTGTACAATCTCAGGCACTGATTTTGAATGCTAAGCAATCCCGTCCTTGCACATATTTAGTGCCAGTCATATGTTATTTCCCCAGTAGTGCCAGTTACAGATGTAGCCAGATTTTTAGCAAAAAATTAAAACTAAAAGTACATTTTGAAGACCATGGTTTTCTGAATAATTTGGATAATGGATATTTGGATAAGAGATAATCAATCTATACATAAATATATTTATAAACACCAGGGGTGCTACAACCTTTTTTTTTTTTTTTTTGGTGGTGGTGGTGGTGGGGAGGGGATATCATTTCATTTTTGTCCCCCCTATATCACACGTTAGATCTCTGCTGCAGAACCCCTGTGATACTTTTAGGGGATATTAATACAATTTAAGGGTAACCTGATTTCTCACAAAATGTATATAATAAATATGCCCCAAAACATAATTGTAAATAGTGAGTGAATTTATGTTTAATACGAAGAGACAGGATCCACTCACAACTCACCCCAAGGTTGTGGCTATGTATAGAAAGTGATGAGACTGTACAGGGTACATTTTTAGTTGAACCTGGTTGAAAATGGGGAGGTCAGAGGGCACCTTTAAGGAAGGGGGTGGGGGAAAATGTGGAGCTGAGGGGAAAGAGGTGAGGAGCATAAAAGTGGGAGGATAGGGCACAGGGCTGGTCCCAGGGGAGGAGCCAGCATACAGTAACTAGTCACACATGTAGAGGTTGGTGAGGAGAGAGAAGTTGGAGCAGCCATAACAAGGATTATCTCCATCCGGGCCACATTATCTATAGTTGGGGCGCACTGCACCATGAGACCAGTTGCAGATTTAGACCTCATGGGGCCCTAGGCAAGATACTGGTTTGGGGCCTTAAACAATCCATAGCACTATATTTGTTCTGCTGATTGCAGGTTTCATGGAGTACCTTGGTATGTGTACAGTCTACCGATGACTTCTTATCTGCATGAACATCGGCATCGTGTTCAAATATTGGAAAAAGGCTTATTATCTGTGTGACATTTAAGTATACTGACTGCCCACATACAGTGGATTAAACCATTTTGAGTGTCCAAACATTTTTTTCCTATCAAAGAACATCAAAGAGACATTGGAACCAGTACTTTCATTAATGTCTCTCAAATATTTAGGGAGGGAGGGAGGCGAGGCATCCCCTGTTTGTGCACCTATGATATACACAATAGTTCTGAAAGCCAATGGGGTCATGTTAGACTGAAGGTGCCCTCACACGGTTCAATGTGCTCTGTGCATTTTGTACTAGATCACATTGCATCTAGCTTAAAATGCATGCAATATACAACAACAGTGTGCATTTTGAACTATGGGCAAAACACCGATAAGGAGCTGTGCGCCAGTGGTACCTCCTGCTGTGCACCACTGGCATACCACCTCTAGGGGCACCCGCTCCTGTCGCTCCCTCCCCCTGTTGCTCATCTCTGCTCTGGCCAGACCCCACCCCAGTGATCTGTATGCCAGGGCAGACAGCAGGCCCCACTTGGGGATTTTCGGGGCGGCTCAGGGGGACTGACTCAAGAGCCTGAGTCACCACGAACCTCCCCCTAGCGGGGCCTGCCTCCCCGGGACTGGAGCGGAGTGGGAAGTTGGGACTGGCTGGAGGGGGGAGCAACAGGGGGGAGCCTCCCCAGTCAAAGCCAGCAGCAGCCCCAGGGGAGCAGGGGCTGCTGCAGAAGGCTGTGGCTGCAGCGGCTGCGCTTGAGTGGTGAGTATTTCTAGGGCAGGACAAACTTGCCCTCGCAAAACCCCCAACACAAGGGGTTAAGAAGCCTGCGAGCATGTGTGTGCGAGATTTTTTAGCTCAGTATCATACTGAATCAGAAGTCGATTTGATCGACTCCAAACAAAAAACGTTCACATTAGCTGTGTGTTATGATACTTCCACCAGTAAAAAATAAAAAATGGAATGTTAAATAAATATGTAAATCTACTTAAATGCTTTAAATATATTTAAAGTACTTAGAATCATAGGTATACTAGTCTACAAACAAATTAAACATCTTCCATAAGAATATGTTTAATTTGTTTATGTTTTAAGTATACAAATATATCAATATTATAATATTATTTAGCTAAAAAAAATTTTTATAAGTTGCTACCCATATTTGTTACACATTTTATTTAGAGATTTTTTTAGTTGTGTCCATATAAATCCAATTGTCCACATAGAATACTTTGCAGGATTTTGTTTACAGTGCAAATACCCTAATTCCCCCATACACCTGTGGGCACAATCCCCTGATACACCATCACTGTCATTCTGCTGACCGATGCACCAAATGTCAGCCCGCGATAAACAGCGTTACACCAGGGGATCGGGAAAATGAAGCATGTTAGAAATGACCAGCGGGGATTGGGATTATTTTTTTTACGTTTTAAAACGTTTAATATGCCCAATACTTGTATTATGTATGGGGGCATAAGAGGGCAGATGGCTCTATGTATGGGTGAGTAATCATACTGTAAGGTATGCTTGTATCTATTCAGCTCAATAGTGCCAGAAGATACTCCTGTGGTGGTTTTCTTATTTCCCTTTACATTAGGTGTTGATCAAAACTGATAAAGTGATTTCTACATTCTGACTTGGTATTTTGCAAGCGGTGGACCCCGCCGCCCAGGAGCCCCTACTGCCAGGAAGCCCCTGCTGCCCGGAAGCCATATCCCAGTACCTGGTACCATTAAAGAAACCGAGATAGGAGAATCATGCAGTGGCTGTTTTGCACCTTGGGTGTCTGAATCTTGTTTTTATAGTTTTACATTTAGGCTTTGGACTGATACTGAGGGGGTTATTCTGGTTCACTCCTTCTGGCAAATTCCTTCTCAAATGGAAAAAAAACATGTGCACTGCAGGTGAGATAGATGTAACTTTTGCAGAGAGAGTTAGATTTGGGTGGGGTTTTACTTCAAAGTGAGATCTATATTACAGTGTAAAAATAAAGAAGTCCGTATTTTCCCTGCACAGAAACAAAATAACTCACTCAAATATAATTCTCTCTGCACATTTTACATCTGCCCCCCTGCAGTGCACATGGTTGTGTCCATTTAAGAAGGAATTTGCCAGAAGGAGTGAACCAGAATAACCCCCTGAGACACACACAATATTGATGTTTTTATAGTTAAGTGATTATTTGCAACTGCACATGTGATGTATGTGTTACACAGAATGTACACACAAAGCTGCTATTGTGATCTTTACGGATGGAGGGCCAGATGCACTAAGCTTCAAAAAGTGATAAAACAGAGAGTGATAAACTACCAGCCAATCAGCTCCTACCTGCCATGTCACAGGCTGGGTTTGAAAAATACCATGTAGGAGCTGATTGGCTGGTTGTTTATCACTCTCCATTTTATCACTTTTTGAAGCTCAGTGCATCTGGCCTGGAATCAGAAAGTAGTGTAGAAATTATTATTATTATTATTGCGTGTGAATCGTGTCCTTTTTTTGCAGTGATCAGCTGTCTACATTGTCTGTGTCCAAAACTATTTTTGATTTACAGCCACAGTTGGATGTATCCTATATGTTTACAGTACAACAAATCATATGCAGCCTGTGGCAGTCATCATCATCAGCAACTAGCAGCAGAGGTAGGGCACTTGCATGTCATTTCCTTCCAAACAGGCATATATTTTAGTTTAGACTTTTAGTTTACTGTCTTGGGTGCATTTCACATTGACTCCCCCTTACTGTACATAGGCGACATCTACATGCCCTCTTCTACCTTTGTCCCAGGGAGCCGCAAGTTCAAAATACAGGTGTATGAGACAAGTTCCATGTCTCATACAATACAACAATTTATTTGCCACTGTAAAAATGTATATATAGGACATACCTGTTCCTTATGATCCAGTAATCTATATCCTCATCCTCCTCTTCATCATGCTCTGTGCCATATCCCACAATAATGACTGCATGATTTGCCTCTTCGCCACAATCGCCAGTAAAAATACCTGGTATAACAATATACATATTAATTATATTCTTATACAGGTTGAGTATCCCGTCTCCAAAATGCTCGGGACCAGGAGAATTTTGGATAACGGATTATTCCGTATTTTGGAATATTTTAATATTTCAATGATGTATTTTGAAGTATCTTGCATTTATGCTGTATAAACACATAAAATACACACAAATATATTTTATTACCACATAAAATACACACAAATATATTTTATTTGTTCAAAAAACAAGGTTTCAAAACATGAAACAAAATTTGTGTACTATCTCAGATATTGAATTTGAATGCCAAGCAATCATTTTCTTGTACATATATAGTGCCAGTTACATATCATTCCCTCAGTAGTGCTGTTACAAATGTCCCCAGTGAGTTTTTAGCAAAAAAAATTTTTTTTTTTAACTTTTTGGAATGTATGGTTTTCGGAATAATTCGGATAACGGATATTCGGATACGGGATACTCAACCTGTAGTCCCTTATTGCTAAATATATTCTGCACTGCTGTACAATACAGTTGCTAATGCAATTTTAAGCCACAGCTAGAGAAGGGGGTGGGTACTTACCGGCACCTGGTCTGGTGTCCCTCCCCATCTTACCTGGCATTGGTAGTAGCTCATGAGTACCAGAAAATGTATGTACCTAAATTACTCAAAAAAAGCAAACCACACAATGTCCTCACATGTGTTCACCTAACACCCAGTAATCATAGTCTAGCCATAAATATAAGAGGCATTCATACAGGTGCTCTAAATTCTTTAAAATAAATGGAAATATGTATCTTTTAATAATATACTTATGATAGTCCTTTGGGATAAAAAAAAAACACTCATGGGTCCATGTACTAAGGGGTCTATGTACTAAGCCTTGGAGAAAAGTAAAATCGCCTCCTCCAAAAAAATTCTAATATCTAATAATCTAATAACTGTGTTTTGCAGTTCTCTCACTATGGTAATTACCTGCCTCAATGCTGATACCGTTTATGTTTTACATGTTTTAAATGTCATGCTGTATGTTCATTAAATCTTTGTGTTGTACTACACCATCGGGTACTGGGCGCCGGTCAAGGATGGTCATGGGACAACATAATCTTCCTTTTAAGAAGAGCAGATTACAATTGTATTGGAAAATAATTATTGTAAATTTATTTGTTTTTGATCATAAGACTGAATAGTTACCAACATTTTCCATAATAATTTTCATTAATTTATAAATATGTATAAAAAAAAAGTGAAGAAAAATATGTATTTACACAACGAGCCCGGCTCCATCTGTAACTGCACTTAAAATGAGACAATTAGTGGATAAAGAGGTTATCAATCTTCCATGGCCTAACACTGGTAGAACAATACAAATGGCACATCAAGTTGATTTATTTCATAATCATATTTCTATAGACATAAGAAAATATAGTCAATACAATATATTATAGTCGGGCTCATTTTTATGTAATTACTGAGTTAAACAAGGTTATATTTATTTCTTACACAATGTAACTTACCTTTACTATACAACTGAAAGTCATCACTTGCATCAATTCCAACTGTGATAGGTCCATCCAGTGCCACTGATGATGCCATGTTGTCTTCTCCAGGCAGAACATAGTATTTGCTCACATTAACTGTTACTGAATGATCAGGTTTGTATAGACAGGTGGATTGCTGAGCAGGATAACATAGAAAGCATGTGATTGCTCAACTAATAGACTGCATTCACAGCTACACAGATTGTGCATAAAATGCTTGGTAAAATGCCCACTAATGTCCGGTGTTTGTTTTGCATGAATATGAGTAATGCTGTAACTACAGAGTACTACATATAAAATGCAACATAGTGTGTTCTGTTCCATTGTTAAGTAAATTAAAACAGAAACTGAATTTTTAAAAAAATAAAGTAAATAAAGAGTCTCTGGCAGTGGTGCAAGTAGAAAAAATGACTTATTTGTACTGTGTCGGAAAATGGGTGTGGTTAGGGGCGTTGTTAGGGTGTGGTCATATGACACTAGGGGGAGTGGCTACATGACAAAACTTTAGAACATGATGACATTTCTGTTTGGACTTGTGCACTGCATCCTGCACACAAAATGTAGGAGCCAGATAAACTACAAACAGGAATATTGCACGCCGAAGGCACAAAATTTACACAGTAATGCCTGTTACGCGTCATACACCCAATACATATGACCCATGCCATAATGCCTGTTACACATTATGCCCCACACCATAATGCTCATTGCACTGCTTCCGCACAACTGATGCCCATTACTAATACAGTGCCAGATATGCCCCCACTGTGCCACACATGCCCCCAGTGCCAGATATATGCCCCAACAGTGCCAGATATGCCCCCACAGTGCCACACATATGCCCCCAGTGCCAGATATCATATGCCCCCACAGTGCAAGATATCATATGTCCCCACATTACCAGAAATCATATGCCCCCACAGTGCCAGATATGCCCCCACAGTGCCACACATACAGTATGCCCCCAGTGCCAGATATCATATGCCCCTACAGTGCCAGATATGCCCCCACAGTGCCACACATATGCCCCCACAGTGCTAGGTATGCCCCAAGTGCCAGATATGCCCCCACAGTGCCACACATAAATGCCCCCACAGTTCCAGAACAAGCCAGCAGCAGCATAACTCACCCTCCGTGTCTGACTAATGCAGTGCTGGCTGTGTCCGGGTCTCCGATGTCTCCTCTCCCCCTCCAGTCCCCCGCCTCTGCTTGCTTCTGCTTTTGCTTCTCTTCTGAGGGGAGGGGAGCACATCGCTCATCTCTCCTTCCCCTGGCTCCTGATTGGCTGCCAGCCCAGTCACAGGGACACAGGGAGGGGAAGGAGAGACGATGCGCTCCCCTCCCCTGCGATGGGAATCAGCTGTGACGGGGCGGCAGAGGCCATGCCACTCAGCACTTACATATGCGCTGTAAGCACCAGGGGAGGTATTTGTTATGGTGGTACAGGGTACCGGCACAATATGTTTTACGCTGTACCGCCGTACTTGCACCCTTGGTCTCTGTGTTATGGTGGCCCCATCACATATTGGAAAGATGCAGAGGGGGCATAAGCAGTGGGCATTGTAATGCTATTGTAGCCTGCCCCGATCCTGTTAAAAAAATGTGATTCATGGCATTTTACAGTGGGAGATGGGGCAACATGTCATTGTTGCCCCACCTCTGCTATTCAATGCCTTCATCTGATCATTCAATGAGAATGACAAACAACAGTTTATTTTCATTGGTACAAGCTACTGTAGTCCTGGTCTAGGCAGAGGTAATTAATCTCTGTATAACAGGTTTGTGATGGGCTAAAATGCAGCTGGACTAGTAGAATCCTGGACACTCATCAACAACCAGGTTTCTTTTTGTGTAATGTTAATCTTATGTATTTGACCACACCTAGTGTTGCCTTGGGAGTTAGGGGTGTGGTTTCCTGTTACAACCGTTCTTGTACAACATGGCTACTTGGAACTAGCATGCAGTGTCTGTCCTCATTTAATACATCTGAAACAGTTTCCTGAACAGATATGGACAGGGACCTCCATGCTGTGTTATGTGCAGCTATATGAAAGCTCTATTTGCTGTATTAATTGATTAAAAAGGCCATTAATAGTATAACAAATAAAACAAGTTACATGATCCTACTGTACCTTCTCTGAGTACTCATAATCTTTGGCCAGCATGACTCCATGATGTGAAACATATTTCAGAGCATTTTTTGGATATCCTCCGCAGCAGCCTTCATTAACTTGATCACAGTCTACAAGCTGCTGCTCGCTCAGCACAAGTAGCTCCTTAGTCTTGAGGCAATAATGCGTTTCAACCACGCCCACCTTAAAACATAGAATTCAGTTAGGGCAATATTTTGTAGGGATTTTACAGTAGAAAAATTACTACAAATCACAGGTATCTTTCAGCCCTGGTAGCATAGGGGTGTTCTGGCTTATTGTTTGGTGTGAAAGTTTCCTGGGCCAAATTCCCAGCAACAATTTGCCAGGATTTCAACCCTGCTAGCTAGAAGGGTTGCTCTCGGGCCCTTCCCGGGTTACTGGCCGATGTGAAAGGAACTTACCTGGCTTCCCGGCTTGATGGGCTGGAAGAGAGTGCCGTCGCGTCACTGCCTGGGGACAGGGGCTGAGCTGCTGCCTCGGGAGCCCTCTTGCCGCAGCACGTCACAAGAGTAAGATGCCGGGTCATTGCCTGCCTGGGAACGCCGGGTCACTGCCTGCATGCTGTGTGCGATGTGTCCACTCCCTGCCACTGCTGGGGGATGATGCCAGGCCACTGCCTGCCTGGGAACTAAGCTGCTGTGTGCCTCTTTCCGCATCTGCCTTCAGGTAGTGTGACATGGGGGGGGGGGGTGTTTTTATCTCCCCCCTCACACCACAAAATGCAAGGACTAGGCTGGTGTGAAAGGGGCTAACCGGGAATGTCCCTGCTTGATCCAGGGACCATATTCCCAGGTAAGTCCCTGCATTTTATGGTGTGAAAAGGGTATAAGTATCACTATGACACTGAATAATGATTAACTGAGCTGCACTAACATTTTGAAATACTATTGTTTGTCTGTAATCTTATGGTTAGCTCTGAAAAAAAGACACCTTAACACTTTCCAAATCTGAGCATAAATTTTTCTATTAGACGACAACACTAACTTTATTTTTTATTTTTTTTGGGTATTTTAACATCAATACTGGTGTAAGCAGCAGATATCTGTCTGTACAGGTGAAAAAATTATAATTAGACAGGACATATGGGGCATATATTTTAATTATAGATTATTAGAATCTCTGATTGCTGCTTATTGTGGCGTTAGGAAATTATTGTTCTCCCAAATATATAAAAGAACACATCTAGGGGCAGTTGCTATTAAAGGATAGGATGTGTTAGATGTGCTATAACTTCACATCAGGACCCCCTGATGCTACTTTGGATTCTTCTCCGTGTAACTGCTGAGAAGTGCACAGTATGGGCTAAAATGGCTAGCATCAATCAAAAACAATACTGTGATGACAGTTTCCTGTTATAATGTTCTTTCACAGTCTTAAGGGCCCTACACATGGAAAGATTTGTGCCAGAGATTCATAATGGGAGATTCAGCATGGGAGATTTCAAAAGTGTTAATGTGACTTCAGGGGAATAAAAAAAAGTGTTCAAATTTAAATAATGGGTTGGAATAAAGCATGGGGGAGTGTCATCCTCATTTATAATAGAAAAATAAATAACTATAGTAACAAAAATGGCGTGGGGTCCCCCCCCACAAGCACGACCAGCCCCGGGCTTTCTGAGCCAGTCCTGGTTTCTCGAATATCAGGGGAAAATATTGAAGATACCAGCACCGGGCTCTTGGGCTGGTCCTGGTTCCCAAAATACAGGGGACAAAGTGAGTGGGGGTCCTCCATATTTTAGGGACAAGCACCAGACTCTTGAGCCAGCCCTGGTTCCCAAAATATGGGGGACAAAATGTGTAGGATTCCCTGGTATTTTGTGGATCAGCACCAGGCTCCACTAGCAGGGGGTGTAATGCCATAGCTTGATGGGGTCCCTTGGCCAACGCATTACCCACCCTAACTAGTTAGTCCAGGCTGAGAGTTTTTGAGGAGGTGGGGATACCCCCAAATAAAGGGGTCCTCCATCTCCAGGGCAGGCCTGGAGTGAAGCCCTGGGCTATCCCCTGCACCCCTGGGCAGTAGGTGCAGGGTTGATAGCTGGTTTAAACAGTAATATTGCCCTTTACAAGAGGACTACAGGTCCCAGCAAGTCTGCCTCACATGCTGGTACTTGGGAGAACCACAGGTACCAGTATGTGGGGCATTAAAGGCCCACTGGTACCTATAGCCCCCCCTGTAAAGGAAATATTAAAATAAAAACAGAAACATAGGTTTTAAAGTAGAACATTTTATGTCTTCACCCAGGTGAAAATGCAGCAGAAGCCCTGGGGGGCCTTTTAAGCTCTTTTGCTTGGCCGCCGCCTTCCAGGACTTTTTTTTTTTACTTGGAGTCCGAGGTGGTGCTCCAAACAACCAGTTCAGTGACCTAAATCGCGCATAGGGGGCGTATGTTGTATGGACCCTCTCCCAAAGGAGAAGGGCCCCGTTACTCCCCTAACCCCTCTCTGCAAAAAGGCCCAAGAGGGGAAAATAGGGATTATGGGTCCTCCTCGCCGAAACTCGGAGAGACCCTCTTGCCTTAACCTCCGGAAGGGTTAGCGTGGGTGGGTCCTCCTTGCCAAAGCTTGTAGAGCCTTGCGGCTCGGGGTCGCCCTTGGGGGCTGCATCTCACCCCTGTAGGAGAGAGCTTTGGTATGCGGGAAGCAGCACAGTGGGTCATACCTACAGCCCAGAAAACGGGAGCAAACAAACAAAAAACCTGAAAAGTGATAAACATGAGAGGGAAAATAAATAAATAAACAAACAAAGAGACCCCAGCCAGAAGACCGGGGTGTGAAAAGGTCTCCTAGGACTTGTTCTACAGGAGTTCTTGTCTGCTCCTCTTCCACCATTGGAATGCCTTCCCCCTGTCTCGAGCTAGCTCTAGGGAGTGTGTTGAGTAGTGATTGACTGGCCACGGCCACGGTGGTAGAAGGGGGCATATGTGCCATGGGTGGGGGAGGAGGGGTTCTCTGACATCCTCAGGGCGGGTTCTCTAGAGTCTTCAGTCGCTCCGAAGGCCCTACTCATGTGCCCACACCACACATGCGGGAGATGTGCAGGATCTTCTGAGCAACTGCATGACATTATCCAACAGCCCGTTCTGAATCGTGGTCTACACACACAATGATTTACATACGTTTTCAGGCATTTTATGAAAATCGCACAGAAAATGCCTGAAAGTCACCTCGTGTGTAGGGCCCATTAATTCCATGGTGTTTAGATGCCACACCTTTGTATGTGTGGTCATTATGCCACACACCTTACCATGAGACCGTGCCCCTAAATGATCTTACTTTTAATTTCCTGTATGTTGGGAGATATGATATTACAGATATAGTGCAGTTTATTAGATGTTTTCACTATGGGTATCAAATAACTTGAGAATCTATCTGACATCTTATATTGGGGTCACTGTGTGTTAAGTCACCTCTAGTCTGTGCCCTATTTCCCAAATAATCATCTTCCCACAAAAAAACCCCACATCTAGGTGTGTGGGAAGTTAGTGGGAAATTAACGTGGCGATATCTGGGAGTCTTAATACCAATCACAAGTTTATTTAGAAGATCTACTGAATAATATTTAATTTTAACTACCACATCTAGTAATTGCACTGGTCCTGTTGTTGCCTGTTGTGTTTCTGCTTTGGTGATGTTTGCTACCTCCATGGCAACAGCAGCTGCCACCAGACATAGGAACCATCTGTCCTGGCTCTTTTCCAAACACTGTACCCATTTGTCTTCTGTATTAGCTTCCACATCATCGTTAGTCTGTAAGCTTATGGAATCATGGCTTCAGTGACATCCCTTCCTGTACTTGTACAGCAAAAGAGGGTGGGACCTTGAAGGCTGGGGGCATGTTCTTGTGGGTTGTGGGAGTGGCCTCGTGGCCCAAACCCTGTTTTTGTAATTTCAAGGGTCCAGGATATAAAAGCTGTCCTTAGGGACCAATCAGCCTGCAGTACCGGCTCCTAAACTGTGACTGGAGCTGGGTGCTGCATGTTATTTTACAGTGCAGCATCCTGTTCCTGTCACTGAGAAGGAGTTATCACATTGGTGTCACCCCTCATATTGTAACACCCTAGTGATGCCACTGCATGGCTTCTTATAGTTTTTACAGGCATTATATCCGCATTCAGTATGTCAACATGGTCCAAATGTCATTGTTGTTATGGTAACATTGTGCATGTTGACAGGTGTAATTTGACAGTCGATGTTAGTGTTAAGGTTAGAGTAAGAGATAGGTTTACACATTAGGTTAGGGTCTATCTCCTACGTGTGGTGGGGAGCAGATTGCACCCATTCCCACCATCCACATATAACATAGGTGACCCCCCTCCCACTGGCAGCACATAGAGAATATTATTTTGTAATAAGGTGGCCTGGCCACTCCCCTTACCAGAGCTGGGCAGAGCTGCCAGTGCCAATTTATGTTTGCTTTCTCTCCATTGGTGGGTAAAAAATGGGGGGGGGCGGGGGGAGTGGGTGACAGTGGGTGTGGCTCCCCTATTTGAATTTTGAACTCTGCTACAGACCCTCCTCTGGAGCCGCCATTGTTTATCTCATTAGTCTATAATGCATTAAAATTACACCTATCAAAAAGTCATTATACAGTATGTCGACTGCACCGATAGAAAGTTGTACTAAATAACTGAATAAATACATAACAAATAATTGTAAAAAATTACCGTTGCAAATGCCCAGCAGGATCCACAAAATTCCCCTTGATTTCTTATTTCTGTCACACACTTTGAATCCCTCCAATCAACAGATTCTGGTAAATTAAGGTTTTTCGCATGAAACTGCGCAGGAATATCATTGTTGGCCAACAAGTTGCTTTTTGAGGAAAGGCAATTAATGGAGCTCCGTTCCTCTGTTGTCTGAAATAATAACATTATACAAACTAAATGATTCTGGAAACGCCTATCCAATTACATCCCCACCGTACAGTCCATACATGTCCTCACTTATTTTCTCTTCTCTTTACTTTCCATCATCCTAATCCCAGGCCAACATTGCTGCGTGACCATATCATACAGCCCACCAAGAACCTTTGCAATCTGGTAGACCGTTATTCAATAGAGTGTTTCCCTATAGATATTAAATATTTCCCTATAGATAATAACTTTGCAAGCGGAACCTTTCTAATGGGGCCTACACACAGGAAGATTTATGAAGGTCCATTAATACTTGTGTCACCACTCAATTAATTGCATAGTTCTCGTTAAAGTAAAATCAGACTATGCTTGGGTAACAGTCTTGATTCATCTTGTTTGGGATAAGGAATGATGTTCTACCACCTGTATAAAATGACTTGGTTGGCAGTAATAACATTATAGTAAGCTCTCACAAGCAGGGCCCCCTCTCCTCATGTGCTTTTCTTAGAATATATATATATATCTGCCACCTTAGTAATTACTTCAGTGCATAGGTGCCGATTCTGTGGGTGCTCAAGGGCCCGAGCACCCACGGAAATTGATGAGCACCCACGGGCCCGAGTCCTGCTGCTGGGCTGCCATATTAACTTGCTAATTTGCGGCTGCAGCACCCACATTGCCGATCCCGCCACCTGGGAAACAGTATGCCGGGAAGAGTGTATTCTGTCCGCGGAGTACCTGCATTGTGGGGGCATTTATGTACCTGCAATGTGGGGGCATTTATGTACCTGCACTGTGGGGACATTTATGTATGTGGAACTCTGTTGCCGTAATTTGAATATTGGAGACAACTGTGCTCCGTAATATAAATTGGTATTATTTTGTGGCCACACCCCTTCCCCATGAAACCACTCCTCTATATCTTTGGCTTGAGCACCCACCAGCAAAAACATAAATCAGCACCTATGCTTCAGTGCCCTTTCTCCTGTCTGATGTCTTTATTTACCATGTACTTGTACTAAATTGCCTTGTACTGTATGTATTGTTAGGTGCTGAACAACCCTTGTGTTGCCATATAAATAAATGATAATAATAGTTCTAAAAAACAAATAGAAAACATAACTTTTGGAGTGCATTTATTTTACTATTGGGATTAGTTCGCATTTCTGTTCTAAAGGGCTCATACCTGGGACTTTTTTCTCTGTCACCTAATTGTGAGATGAAAACCAGTCCATTATGTAACAGAGAACAAGGACAACAACTGACAGATTTCTGCATTGGGGCTGAGTTTCTGAAACACCGCCATTACAGTCCAGGTCATAAGAATATCCATGTTTGAGCACAGTACTTAAGTGCACAGGCAAGGGCGGAACTACCATAGGTGCAAGGGGTGCAGCTGCTATGGGGCCCAGAGCTGAAGGGGCCCATCTTTGCTGTCTAAGTATATGTTTTACATACATTTATGTCCATCAGTTGCTAAATAGGGGGCCCTTACAAACTTTTGCTATGGGGCCCACGATTATCTAGGTACGCCTCTGTGCACAGGTGTCTTAGTACAAACATAAATATCCTTAAAACCTTCAATTTAATATAATATCCTCTGAGTTCTGGAAGTGCTGGACTTTTGTCCTAGTTTCCTTGTTTTTAAAGCAGCAATCATTTACAAGGTAAAACCAACCTGTTTTGTACTGTGGTTGCTACTTTAAAAAAATTGAGCAGACTTGAACAAGAGTCCGGATACCTCTAGAACTGGAAGGTTATTAAATTTAGTTCCTGGTCTCTATTAGCAGAGTTTGGGAAACTATACTTCAGGTAGATACAATATTTAGTTCTGCAATACATGTTTTCCATCTCTGTACTATTACATACTGTGTAAATAGTTCAACTTTATATACTCACTTTATCAGCAAACTGGTTCATGGCCATGGTATATTTAGTGAGACCCTGTTCAAACAATTTGTTGTGTTTTTGGACCTTTTTCCAGGTTTTCTCCCAAGCTTCCCTCCGAAACTGCTCATCTTCTACAGTTACATATTTCTTTTCTGAATACAATGTATTATATTCAATCAGTGATTACAGGATTGTATCAATATAATTAATACTTCATACTTTATTAATGTGTATTAACCCCTTCAGTGGCAATCCCAAGAATGTTCCGGGCTGTGCCTCAGTGCCCATTCTGGTAAGCCTGGAAAATTCTCTGGATTGCCACTGTTTAGATCCGGGCAGCGCTCCCTCCCCTCTGCCACGCCTCCTCCTCCCTCCTCCTCCCCCCTCCTCTCTGGCTTTTCTATACAAGTTTCCAGCACCAGCTTATGACAAACCGGCTACCGGGGATAGGGACGGGGCACCGGGGCGCAGGGCCGAGCAGCGGCTGATTGACAGTCCAGCGGCGCTGCCCGAACCCGGGGAGGCAGTGGTGTTTTTTTTTAAGGGAGCGCTCCCCATTAAAAACTCGCCCAGTGGGGAGCACTCCCCCAAAAAAACCCCACCACTGAAGGGGTTAAATGCTATGGCAATTATAGGCGATCAAAAGAGAATATATCTTTAAAGTAATTATTATACAGTATTTAACGAATGTTGGAGCTGTTGCATGTTTAATGATGGACAAAATCATTAGTATCATTAGTATATGTACAATTAATAAAATTGATTTATATATATAATATAATAATAATAATATATTGTGCCTGACTCTGGGCAAAACTATGTTGCACTGCAGGTGGGGCTGATAACATGTGGGGTATTTAGGGGTAAATTCACCACAGCTTTCTAAAAATTAAAAGCGGTGATACTGCTTTGTATGCAGTGTATATATATATATATATATATATATATATATATATATATATATATATATATATAGTAGATAGGCACAGCTTTCTAGTTTGTGGCACAGGGGGGTTGTGACAGGGGAAAATATGGTGCAGAAAAAGGGGGATGACTGCAAGATCGCATAACCGTGGCTATTATGTCAAAATCACTGGCATTATGGAGCAGGTGACATGCCTGCGATGGTGCAATTAAGCGAGAATTGCTTAAATGGCATCAGCCATGCTGCTCCTGGGTGGTGCGCGGGCTTGACTTCTTGCCAAGAAGACTTGCCAACTTTTTTAGGAGACAGGGAGGACCACCCAGTTTTCGGGAGCCGCCCAACCATTTTGGGAGGGTAGGCATGACAAGTTTTATATATGAGTACATATATACATAGACACACAATCACGACCTGCAGAATTGTATAGTAAAAGATAAAGTATATTACCATGTTTGGATTTCCAGGCATTCCACTCTTGGTCAAGGAAGTGTGAGGCAGAGGCACAGATGATGATAGCAGCCAACATGCACAGTTGCTTATTCGCATGCATCCTGAAATGATATATTTACCAGCAAATTAAAGCTAATATGTTAAATGAGGTAATACAAGGGTATGTATTTTTGTTAAGTAGAATTATTCTGTATAAATATAAATCCAAAGTGCACATGTACCAAATGTAAAGGCAACAGTATGTATTTTATCAACTTTTATCAACCTTATAAGATATCCACATCCTGGGTACAGCCATCAAGATCACCTCTTCCATGTATGGAGTAAAGGAAAAATCAAGATAATATATAGTATAATGACTTTTATTTCACAAACACCATAAAATACATTCACTCAGCTGAGCAACAAGAATGAGATACCTGTCCCAGATGGAGTCACCCAGCAGGAGAATCAACTGAATAAGCCTCAAATGCATTTCGTCCTATATAAGGTTAAGTGTTCATGACTTTATCAGGTTATCCAAATCCTCCTGATGAAGTCCTGTACGCTGGGGATGCAGTTAAAATCCAGTCGGTCGGGATCCCGGCGTTCAGAATCCCGACGCGTGGCGAGCGCAGTGAGCCCGCAAGGGGGGGCGATCCACGTCCCCCCATTGTCGGGATTTCGGCGGTCGGGATTCCGGCGTCAGGATTTTGAACGCCGGGATCCCGACCGCCGGGATTTCATACTGAATCCGTACGCTGTGTGTGTATATACAGTATGTATGTATCTGTGTGTATACCAGTGTGTATATAACAAAAAAGTGAATCAAAGATGCATCTTTCCCTGTAGGAGAAGGAAGTCCCTTAGAGAGAAACCCAATTGCCTTTCACAGAAGGATTATCTCTGTCCATCTTCAGTATTGGTTCTTATTGGAGATTCGTATGTACAGGGAAAGAATCCCAGTCTATCAACCTATATAGGGTTGTTTTTACCTTACGGTGTCTTTATGAAGATAAGAATCACCATTTTTCCGATTGTTTCACAAACATACAGGAAACCAAATACATTTCTGTTCCCCTGATGAAGTCTATATAGACGAAACGCATTGGGGCTACAGTACATGTTTTATCTTTGACAAACAAGATCTACAAAATAAACAAGCTACTGGACGAACTGTATCCATTTGCCTCACTTGACCACAGTTCATCTTATTTATGGACATTATCTACAAAATATAGGCGCCACACCACAATTGTGTTTTATATATATATGTGTATATATATATATATATATGTGTATATATATATATATATATATATATATGTGTATATATGTGTGTGTGATGTTAATCCCTGAGGACGGGCAATAGCCCGAAACATGTTGGGGGAATAAATAGGTTTTTTTTGCATTGAAAATCCTCGAGTGCCGCCTGATCTATCCACGCTATATATATATATATATAAACACATATATATATATATACATATATATATATAATATATTTATATTATTGTATTATTGTTTATTTATATGGCGCCACAAGGGTTCTGCAGTGCCTAACAATGCATACATGAGCAAAAACAATTAAATAACAAATTACAGTGCAATGCAATTTAAGACAGGTACATGTAAATAAAGACAGTTGGATCAGAGGACAGGACACATAAGTAAGCAACTATCAAAGTGGCAGATATATATGTATATATATATATATATATATATATAAATATATATATATATATATATATATATATATATACAGGGCTATTTTTGTGCAGGCTCAGCAGGAACTGTGGCCCTTATTCTAGTTCACTCTTTCTGACAAAATATTTCTTAGATGGACAAAACCATGTGCACTTCAGGTGAGGCAGGTGTTACTTGTGCAGAGATAATTAGATTTGGGTGGGGTTTTACACCTGCCTCACCTGCAGTGCACATGGTTTTGTCCATCTAAGAAATATTTTGTCAGAAAGAGTGAACTAGAATAAGGGCCACAGTTCCTGCTGGAGCCTCCACAAAAATAGCCCTGTATATATATATATATATATATATATATGTGGGTACAGAAGGAGGTCACTCGCCAGACTGAAGATAAGATTCAAAAGAAGTGCTTTTATTTGTTTACGCTGCCATGTGACTGGTCAACGTTTCGGCTCAAGTGTGAGCCTTTGTCAAGACTTGATGACAGCAACCATTGTTTACAACAAGTGTGAGGACACCTTGCGGCGTCCAACTCAGCACTCCATCATAGTGCACGTGCAAGCACCGTGCTATGATGGAGTGCTGAGTTGGACGCCGCAAGGTGTCCTCACACTTGTTGTAAACAATGGTTGCTGTCATCAAGTCTTGACAAAGGCTCACACTTGAGCCGAAACGTTGACCAGTCACATGGCAGCGTAAACAAATAAAAGCACTTCTTTTGAATCTTATCTTCAGTCTGGCGAGTGACCTCCTTCTGTACCCACATGTATTGGATGTCCCTTCTAAACAAAGGGATATTTTGAGTGTGCACCCCAGCATTAATGGACATAATTTGTGAGTGTCGTCCCTTGCCCTGGATATATATATATATATATATATATATATACATATATATATATATATATATATATATATATCCAGTAGCGCACGCAGGGGGGTTTCCTAGTTTTAAGGACTAGGGACCTTAAACCCCCCCAGGAGTCTAAGGTGCCTAGTCTGAAAGCTGAGGGTCTCCTCTTTCCATAGGTACAAGAATTTAAAAAAATCGGCACTTGGGAACCGGAGATATCTGACTTCAAAGCAGTGGTCCCCATCCAAGCCTGTTAATTGCTCTTCCCAGTCAGATATTTCAGGTTCTGTCTGACATAGAGTTTTTCTGAGGGTAGATTCCAAAACCTGGGATTCTCCTACTTTTCCCAGAACCAGAGATATCAGCCTTCCAGCAGCTGGTTACTGCTCCAGCTCCACACATCTTGTATGTAGTTTTATATCCTCGTTGGCAGATTGCTCTGCCTCCTGAACTCTGATCCCCTAGTCCCCAGTACCATTTGGTAGGTGGGATTCTCTAGTTTTTAATTCCATTAAAATCTAAGAAATGTATTTCCGGGAACTGGAGATATCTGCAGTCAAGCAAGCTGTCCTCCCACCAGAAAATTATGAATAATAAGCCCACTCCACTATACACCCCTCCTCTGCATATTAAACATCCTCTACCACCCTGGAAGTTATGTATCAGGGCCCCTTCATTCAGCCCAATGCCCCCTTCTCCCACCTCATCTCCCACCATCTGAGCAGTAAAGGGGTAATTAGTGGAAATTACTGATCCAGGCCCTACATGCTGAGCGATGGATATAATACCCCCTACCACCCGCAGGACATCAAAGCTGGAGGATAGCATACATTGCTATGCCCAGGGGTCTACACTGCTGTTGATGCCCCTATATGTGTATATATATATGTATGTATATATGTATATATATTTTATTATTATTATTTATATACATTTGGTCTATCTATAATACTTTAACTGACCCGGCATTTACTGGGTCACCTAAGTGTCCATCTCCGTGCTTTGCTCCACCCCTCTAGAAACCCCCTTCGGAAAATCCTGCGTTTGCCCCTGATATATATTCCATTAGAAGTGTGTCATTTTGACCCCGTCCCCCTTCCGAGAAACACCTGCAAATTGCAATTTTTTTTCATGAGGGGCGTGGTTTAGTAATATCATTGCTGATCTCCTCCCCATCTGCCATGCTGCAGGTAAAACAGTGTGTATATATATCTGTGTGTGTGTACAGTATATGTTTTTATGTATTTGTGTGTAATGTATTGTCACACATACTGTACTAGTAAGCTCGCTCGAAGCAAATGCTTCGAAGGCTAGTAAATGTGGTTTCACTTGCTGCCAACAGATGGCAGTGTAATCCCGCTCGAAGCAAATGCTTCCAAAGCTACTAGATGTAGATTCACTCGCTACCAACAGATGCCAGTGTTTTGGTGCCACACGTACACTAGAAACATATATAAATTATATATATATATGTGTGTATACGTATATATATATATATATATATATATATATATAATTGGGGGGGCAGGATCCAGCACTCATGCAGTACAACATTACCTCTGTGCCTTCCCGAAAAAAACAACACATCAATGGTTGTAGAGCGGCACTCCAAGGATTTGCATAAGAGTAGGACAGTACCCTTGAAGTGCCGCCCTACAACCAGTAGGTAATGCTTTCTTCTAGGGTTATGAATTGTTGGGCTTGGTTATAGCCTAATACTGTGTACACACTGTGAGATTTGACATTAGATTTTGACTATATATTCAAAATCGCATGCAGATCGCACATGTTTTTTTACTTTGCGATCCCGATGCGCGCATAGCAATCGAATCTTAAGTCGAATAGCAAGGGAATTTCACCATGTGTACATACCATTAGGCTTGGTTATAGATTTCTGGTGTGCAGTATTTTGAATTGATCCATGTTCACATTTTAATAGACTTGATACAGTAACAGACACTTGCATTTACAGTATGCCTTACTTAGATATCTTCTAGGTATGTTTTTTGGACTGCCTGTCTGAAGATAATGTTTAGGCTGTGACAAAGGTATTAAAGGAATTAACGTCATTTAACCCTTTCAGGTCCAACTTCTAGTCAGGCTCAACAGTCCTAGCGCTAATAGCAGATTCATTGGTGAGACACTTTAAAATAAGAACATTAACATCGTTCAACATTCAATGTAGACCATTTTTGAATAATAAAAAAAAATTACAATTAATTTAAACATTTGAACCCGACTGAATTACAAAAATAAATTTGGACTGCAAAGGGTTAAAACCATGTTTTATTATTGTTTTAATTATTTTTACCACTTGTTTTCTAAATAACATGTGAGTGGAATAAATCTTAAATGATTTTGCACATTGTATTGCTGTACTTGCCTGAATGTTGCACTGGGGATTGCAGAGTTCACTATATATTTCAGACAGCGTCCACTGTAGAATATAAAATATTTAGCATAAGACATATTTTATACCATCAATGCGGGATAACATGTTCATACTTATTTTATGATTTTGTGATTCATCAGATGTTTAACCCAATGAGTGCCAAGTGAAGTTGTCAAAATTGGTGTGAAACTTGGCAAGCAAACATTTTTATTCATCATAATGACCTGTAATGTTTACCTTATATAGGAAATATAATTTTTTTTCACATTTTTTATTTTCATTTATATAACAAATGTGAGCGACGCTGGCATTTTTAGCTTATATTGTGCATATCTCTCACAGAGATGTTGAGACTCAAAATGTTAATAGTCATTTTATACATGCTTTCCAAATTTCTTGTATAAATTATTTAATAGATTAATCATCCAGTAGCCTTAAAGATGTATCAAAAGGATATTAAGTAAATATATATGAATTAATAATTTATTGGCTTTTACATGCTGTCTCCCAATTTTAATACATAAATAACTTTTCCTTATTAGTTTGTCTGTGTCCTTTCCATATACATGATTACATGATACATGATTCTCAGCAGGAAATGTTCTACGAAGATCTGATAAATTTATATTGGGTTTTGGAATAACTAATACAATATTCCTTCCAAAATGTCCATTTTAATGTTTCCTTTTATAAACAAATTGCACCATTGTTTTTTGACAGATGCAAGGAAATGACACAAAAAGTTTTTTATTACAATCTGCAGTATAATTTTGGTTTTTTAATAACCGCTTCTTTCTATTGCCTTTTTCTAGTATAATAGTGTAAATAGCATGCAATCACACAATACAGGTACAGCATGTTATTTGTTGAATGTTCATTAGCGCATGGTACTGACCTGAATGATGTGATCCAGCAGTAAGTGTTAAAGCTCTGCATGGACTAATCTATATACAGTATATATATGTACACATTCAAGTGCCATCTATAATGTTATCACCATTATCTCAAAACCAGCCAGCGTTTCAGTCCACTGTACAATCAGATAACTGGCAGCAGTTAAACATACAAAGATAGTAAAATACCACTTTTTTAAATTAGATGTCAGAAGAAAAAAATGCCTAAATTTAAGGCGATAAAGCACCTATTTTTTTACATTAATGTTACTAGCCTAGGGTGGTTAAGAGTTAAATTTTTACATTATTTCACCAGTTAGTAGTCAAAATATATACTATCAGGTTCTCTTATTAGCCAACGTATACTGTAGTTATTCCATATAAATACCCTGAAAAAGGATCCCTTTTATTTATTTATTTAAGTTTTGATCCCACAAAACCAGGCTGACTAAAGAGCATTATTATCTTTCTTATATTTCTTATTTGTTTCACTTTCTTCTCGTTTCCCGTTTTCACCCAATTTTGCAAGGAGTGCTACAACTCACTTCAGCACCTTTCACACAATCTCACTGGGCTAGCACTAAGCTTCAAAAGTGATAAAATGGAGAGTGATAAACAGCAAGCCAATCAGCTCCTACCTGACATCAACACATTTCTGTGACATGGCAGATAGGAGCTGATTGTTTGGTTGTTTAATACTCTCCATTTTATCACTTTTGAAGCTTAGTGCATCTGGCCCTATATCTTCCCAGCAGCTCCACACAGCTTTAGGAGCAGGGGCAGAGGTGTTACTACTAGTGCTTCAGTCCTAGCTATACAAGAGATGAACAGGAGGGAAACAGGAGGACAGAGAACACTTCATCATCCACTGAAACTCCAGCAACCAACATATTGCAGTGAGTTCAGAGCCAGATTAAGGTCTAAATGGGCCTGGAGCTGAAAATGATCAAGGAGCTATTATGCGCAATAATAGGGGTTGCGGCCAGCACCTAATAATGTGGGTGGCGTGACCAGTGTTCTGTTTATATATTTAGATTATATTTATATATGCCTGGAAAAAGCAGGGGGCTGGCATAAGAAAAATGCAGGGAGATATATTGGCGGGTGCACTCCAAAGGTGACGCCAATGTCCTAAGATACTTGCGGGGTGAGGCGGCACTCCAGTCATAAAACAATACTGAAAGCCGAAACTTGGTAGACAATATGTCAGCAACTTTTATGTGGTAACCTAAGTTTACCACACCATATACCCCTTATACAAATCATGCAACACAATAGTAACCCCTTATACTGTACTTGCTTCTTACACATTATGCCACATGGAATGAGACAAAATTCACACCGATTGAGCAAAAATTCACACTATGGCACACAGATTGAGTCAAAATTCACGTTATGCCACACAGATTAAGGCAAAATTCACATTTTGCCATATGGATTGAGCCAAAATACACACTATACCAGGTATGTTCAAACAGTGGCCCTCCAGTTGTTGGGAAACTACACGTCCCAGCATGCCTTGACATAGTTTTAGCATTCCCTAATTGCAAAACTGTGGCAATGCACGATGGGACTTGTAGTTTCACAGTTGGAGGGCCATAGTTTGGACATGCCTGCACTATACCAAACAGATTGAGCAATAATGCACAATATGCTTCATAAATAGGGGCATTGCGCGCCAAAGGCGCACATTAAAAATTGACACCATAATGCCCATTACATGTTAAGCCTTACACCATAATCTCCATTACGTATTATGCCAAACACCATAATGCCTATTAAAAATTATGCTACGTAAGTGTTGCATACCTACATGTCCATTGCCAGGGGTTCCATGTTCATTGCCATGGGTTCCATGCTCATTGCCAGGGGTTCCATGCTTGTTGCCATGTGGGATTACATGCTCATTGCCAAGGAGGAATACATGCTAGCGGTAACTGGGGGACAGTCGCCGCCGGGCAGAAATGACAGCCATTAACAGCCGGGCAGAGAGCAGGGGGCTGCCCGGCTGTAGTCAGAGCACTGCATGTCCCGGCTATTTGAAATATTGGGGCAGATGTATTAAGCCTTAACAAGAGATAAATGCCAGGGTGATAAAGAGAGATAAACGTCCAGCCAATCTGCTCCTTCCTGACTTTTTTCAAACACAGCCTGTAACATGGCAGTTAGCAGGTGATTGGCTGGACGTTTATCTCTCCTTATCACCCTTGGATTTATCTCTTGTTAAAGCTTAATACATCTGCCCCAATACCCCTTTCATACCAGAAAATGCAGGGAATTTGGTCCCAGGATCATGCAGGGACATTCTCGGACTGGCCCCTTTTACACCTGCATTTTCTGGTGTGAGGGGGACAGAAAACCAGCTCGCCCCCCTTTAAACAACCAGCTATATCTTCGGAACCAATTGACCCATTTACATGTAGGCTTCGAATGATTTTGGTCCCGTGAAACTGGGCCGTTTGGTTCCAGAGAAATCTGTCCTCAAACAACATGAAAAGCCATGAAATTACATTTCAGAAATGAAAAAAAAAAAATAGTTTTACCTGCAATATCTCTAGAACCAATGAACCCATATGGACCAGGTATCAGATTGAAGGCCCAGCGATTTGGGTTCGACTGAGTTCAACCTCGAGTTTCTGTGATGCTGTAGGTGGAAATGGCAGCCGTTGGAACTGGATGGAGGTCTGAATTAGCGGGTCCCATGTTATCCTATGGGAAAAACGTTCCAGGTTTGCCTGGCGGTATCTCTGGTTCCCGGGGGGCTAGCGACGCGGGGCTGGTCTCGTTGGAAAGCCCTGACCCTCAGCTACAAAATGGGCATATTTGGAGTGTGGGCCTGGAGCTATAGCTCCATCAGGCCCATTGTTAATCCGGCTCTGCCTGGAGTCAAACATTAATGTCATAGCTATGTGTATTGTAGCCATTTTGAGCGATAGTGTTAGGACCTGCAGAAAAGTGGATTCCCGTGAAGGGGGCTGCAGGCTTAAATGCATTGATCAATTCATGAACCAAATCTCCATTATTTATTATCAGTTAATTTAGTGTGTGCAGAGCCCCTACAATGTCTAATATATATATATATATATATATATATATATATATATATATATATATATATATAAAAGGAGAAGCCCTTTCCTGCGCTAATGGAATGAGAGCAGCACCTCTGAAGGGTCCTCTGTTAGCCAAGACCCAGTCAAATAGACATATAAAGAGGGGGGGAGATCAGAGTGCGCTTATTGAACAATAAATGTCACTTTTTAGAAAAAGGTATATTTAATATAAAATTTATAAAAAAGGTACACATATATATCATGTACAGTAAAAGAACCCTTCTTGGGGTATCACAAATACACAGTTGGTGAACATCAGTGGTAATTGCTCAATTCAGAGATTTCTTGATCACAGACAGAAGGCCCAACGCATTTCGTCAAATCATGACTTCATCAGGGGCAGAAATTGCAATCAGCAGTAACTATGGATGTTCAGTACAAAAAAGTTTTAGGAATCAGATGTCATAGAAATAATCCGGTAAATTTCAGCAATCAGAAAAAAGAGATTGTTCTAGCTTGATATAACCAATCTAAGGTAATTGCCAGATGTGATAGAATCCTCAGAATAAATTAGCAAGGATAGGAGCAGTCACATACAGCAGGGGTTCACCAGTGTGAATGCATTCACACTGGTGAACCCCTGCTGTATGTGACTGCTCCTATCCTTGCTAATTTATTCTGAGGATTCTATCACATCTGGCAATTACCTTAGATTGCCACACAGATTAGATTGGTTATATCAAGCTAGAACAATCTCTTTTTTCTGATTGCTGAAATTTACCGGATTATTTCTATGACATCTGATTCCTAAAACTTTTTTGTACTGAACATCCATAGTTACTGCTGATTGCAATTTCTGCCCCTGATGAAGTCATGATTTGACGAAACGCGTTGGGCCTTCTGTCTGTGATCAAGAATTCTCTGAATTGAGCAATTACCACTGATGTTCACCAACTGTGTATTTGTGATACCCCAAGAAGGGTTCTTTTACTGTACATGATATATATGTGTACCTTTTTTATATATTTTATATTAAATATACCTTTTTCTAAAAAGTGACATTTATTGTTCAATAAGCGCACTCTGATCTCCCCCCCTCTTTCTATATATATATATATATATATATATATATATATATATATATATATATATATATATATATATATATATATATATATATATATATATATAGACTCAGACACAGCCGGCACTCAACTTGTGAAAGGTATAACTTGCTGCGGTGCCATCCAAACGAACTCCACAGAATCCAATTGCATATCGACAGGATGAAGGCGGCACTCACACAGACTGATTGGTGAAGTACTTCACCAATCAGTCTGTGTGAGTGCCGCCTTCATCCTGTCGATATATATATATATATATATATATATATATATATATATATATATAGTAAGTGTTGACCCGGCACTATCTTCTAGCACTGTGATATTGCCCAGGTGCCTCCAGAATTGGTGTTGGATACAGGATACAGAAGGCTGCGGCACTCAAAGGGACTTTCAACAACGGTGTATTTGCATATACTTCAATTGCACAAATAAGCAATTCAGTAGTCAAACATGGGTTAACGGCCCCAACGTTTCAATGCCGCCTCTGGCATTTTCCTCAAGTCATACATCAAAGTAGTTTTTTTTTTTTGCTTACTTTGATGTACAGTATGACATGGGCCCTTGAGGAAAATGCCAGAGGCGGCATTGAAACGTCGGGGCCGTTAACCCATGTTTGACTACTGAATTGCTTATTTGTGCAATTGAAGTATATGCAAATAGAAAATAGAAAAATGTAAAAAATACAAAAAATACACAAAATACAGAAAATACATCATATGAAACAGTGCAGAGATAATTCTTCATTCAATCCCTGCGGTGACATGCATCCCAATTGATGAATCCAATAACATTCCTTCTGAAGCAGAAGCTTGCCACAATCTCCTCCTCTTCTCAATGGAGCTATGTGGTCTAAAGGCAAAAAATGAAAGTCATTAAATGTGTGGTTACTAGACACAAAATGCCTTGCAACAGGGGGGGTATTAGGATCAACAACATTGAATTCTTTTTTAATAGAGGAACGATGCAAATTAATTCTCTCCTTCAAAGTCCGTATAGTTTTTCCAATGTACACCATTGGGCAATAGCAGATAATAGCATAGGCCACATATCCACTGTCACAATCTAAATTGTGATTAATGGCATATTCCTTTCCTGTAGCAGGATCCACAAACTTAGAGCCGGTTATCATGTATTGGCAGTTCACACACTTGGCACACTTGTAGCTGCCATTTCTAGCATAGAGCCATGTAACCTTTTTTGGTGGCTGAATATCGGACTTAGCAACAATGTCCTTAATTCTATGGCTTTTCTTGTAGCAAAATAACGTTTTTTCTTTACAAAATTGTCCCATGGTGTCATCTAACTGCAAGATGTGCCAATGCCTCAAAAAAATTTCTTTAATCCTCCCAGAAGCGATAGAAAATGTAGATACAAAAGTTAAACGATCACTGTTCTTAGCCGATTTTTGGGCCAACAGTAAATCCTCTCGTGAGAGTTCCATACATTGTTTTATGGCATCATCTACTTCGCATTTGGGATATCCACGCTCCAAGAATCTGTTACC
Organism: Crinia signifera; assembly: GCF_055691185.1. Lineage (NCBI taxonomy): Eukaryota > Metazoa > Chordata > Amphibia > Anura > Myobatrachidae > Crinia > Crinia signifera. The sequence goes on from NC_139220.1 coordinate 212,254,335, forward strand.
CATCTCACAAAGGAATCCATACAAATGAGTGGTGTCAGAAGTAATGCAGACTACTCTTAGCAACTGGGAAAGGGGTAAACCTTTCTTAAGTGGACGAGGGTGAAAGCTCTCATTAAACAACAACGTATTTTTGTCAGTACTCTTTCTGAACAAACTAGTGCTTAACACACCTCCATTGTTGGAAACATTTACATCCAAAAAACTAATTATAGTGTCACTGAAAGACATAGTAAAACAAATAGTTGTTTTCAAAGCATTCAAGTGATCCAAGAATTCAGTCAGAAGCCTAGCACCACCAGTCCAAATTAGAAACAAATCATCTATATAACGAACGTAAAAATATATGAGATGAAAATAAAGTGTTTGCCATAATGTTTTGATTTTCATACATATGCATGAATAAATTTGCATAGCTAGGGGCCATGTTAGACCCCTTAGCGGTGCCCTGTAACTGTAAATAAAAAAAAATTTCAAAAAGAAAATAATTTTTTGTCAAGACAATTTCCATCAAAAGTAATAAAAAATTGACATTAGGACCTTTATATTGTGGACTGCTGGTAACTAGGCTTCTGACTGCATCCAGACCTGACTGCATCCAGTACTACTACTACTACTTCATTGTGTTTGATATTGGTGTATAAACTGGACACATCCAGTGTGACCAGTAAGGAAGACGGTGGCAAGGTGCCTAAGTTCTTAAGTTTAATCAAAAAGTCTGTTGTATCTTTACGATAGTAAGTTGTGTTCTGTACTATTGGCTGAAGCCAAAAATCAGCGAATTGAGATAATGGTTGGCATAGTGATCCACATGAGGACACTATGGGACGTCCTGGGGGGGCGAACAAGAGTTTTATGTATCTTTGGTAAGATATATATAATAGGGATTCTGGGGTGATTTTGTGTCAAAAAGTAGGCTTTGGACTCATCGATCGAGTCATTAGACAGACCCAGGTTGACAATAGCATCTATTTCTTTTTTATAAGCATAAGTAGGATCATATGTTAATTTCTTATAGCAAGTATCATCCTGGAGCTGTCTATTAACCTCATCGACGTAATCAGTTTGATTTAACAATACCACCCCGCCCCCTTTATCAGCGGGGCGGATTATCAATGTGGCATTATTCTTCAATAACATTAAAGCTAGATTTTGTGGCTTAGTTAAATTAGAATAAGAAATTTTTTGATTATTAATGAAGGGCACGGTATCACGTTTGATCAATTTAACAAACATCTCAATAGCTGCATTCCAGCACAGAGGATCAAATATGCTCGCTGGCTTAAATGTAGAGACTGCTCTTGAGGGACTGGGATGTTTTGCAAAATAGTCTTTTAATTTTAACAAACGTGTAAAGCGATAGAATTCCACCTCAAAGTCAAATGATCGCTGTTTGAAGGTCCTTACAAAGGACAAGCCCCTTGTGAGGACATCAATCTCATGAACATTGGGAGTATAGCTGGACAAATTAAAGACTACGGTCTCCCTCTGCCCTTTCTGTTTGTCCTGTGATTTAACCCTTCCCCTTCTACAGGGTTTCTTATTGTGTCGTCTTTGTGTCTGGACTGGGTCACTGTTCCTTTCGGAAAAACTTGTCTATAGGAATGGTCAGAGTCTGAGGCCGAAGTATGTGTATCAACCTCAGAATATACCTTGTCATTTCTATTTGATCTTTTCTTCCTGAATCTCATGTTATCCCTCCAGGATTGTTTAGAATCGTACCCATTTAGCCAACCATAAACTCTCAATTCCTTATAGTCATCTTTTACAAGTTTGTACTTGCTTTTTTTAAAAGACAGTAGTTCAGCATGGAAAAGATTAATGGACTCATCAAGCAATAAATCACCAGAAGGGTCATTTTTCAATGATTCTGCACCTGCTTCCATACAAGTGGTTATTTCAAGTTCCAATAGAGATAAGTCAGTATTCACCTGGACTATTACTAGTAACATCAATTGAAAAGAACAGTCATTAAGGATCTGACACCATTGTTTGCAGAAGGCAGCATTGGTTCTGCCTAGAGTAGGCTGATTACGGATGCGGAACCTCTGGGGATAAGTTTTTCTTTATAGTATTGAGATAAGGTTAATGGATGTAAGGTTAATTCAACCTTTCTCTTTCTTAATTTTGTTAAATCAGCATAGATCTCAACAGGTGTTTCTACATCAAAAGCTAATGAGTTGGTATCTGCAAACAATATCCTTGCTGCATCCAAGGTGTCAAATCGCTTAGTACCCGACAAATCATCTATTGGTAATGTGGTATCCATTTTACAATGTCACACTAACTCAGTACATAACATGCAAAAAAAGAACAAGACAAAAATAAACAAAAACAACAAATTCAACAAGCACCATCGATAGCCATCGATGGTCAAAGATTGATCGATTTATCTTCCAAGGTGCCAACTGCATATAAATGTAAATCTTGATGTTAGCAATCCGCACACTTCTGAGGTCTTTTTAAAAGGCAGGTGCACAGTCCATTTAATGAATGTTATATTGAGTAATTAGAGGCTGGCTCACCATTGCAAAAATAGAAAAATATTTTTATAGTGAAAAAATGAAGAAGGTATCCAACAACTTGCAGTGGAGCTTTACAGAATATAAGCAATACTTATCAGCCATTAGAAAGCATCAGAGAAAACAAATCCACTGTGTCAGCCATGCTCAACAGCTGTTTCGGCATGGGGGTGTTGCTGTCGTCAGGAGCATACTTGGCTGAGACAAACAGCGCATATACTGTATATAGTGTCACTAATACAGCCTAATGAAATTGAAGCATGCTCACCTGTGCTGTATGTACCAGCAATCAAACATTACACCTCATCTCCCACTATGTCCGGGCGGCCGGATGTGACGCGGCGTCACTTCCGGTATCAGCCGGCTAGTAGCGTTGGTCACCATGGCAACCAAGACAACGTTACCAATAGATACATGGCGCAGGGAATGGGATGACCCGCCCACTGCGTCCGTCACTAAGGCAACGGCTAACACAGGAAAACACCAAAAGAAACAGCGCAGACAACCTGACAGAAGCCAGATCGCTCCGCTGATCACACCAGGGCTCCAGGTCAGCAAAAATAGAGCGGCGTGTCGACTAGAGACCAGGGGTAACCTAGGGCCTACTTATGCTTATAAAAAAGAAATAGATGCTATTGTCAACCTGGGTCTGTCTAATGACTGGATTGATGAGTCCACAGCCTACTTTTTGGCACAAAATCACCCCAGAATCCCTATTATATATATCTTACCAAAGATACATAAAACTCTTGTTCGCCCCCCCAGGACGTCCCATAGTGTCCTCATGTGGATCACTATGCCAACCATTATCTCAATTTGCTGATTTTTGGCTTCAGCCAATAGTACAGAACACCACTTACTATCTTAAAGATACAACAGACTTTTTGATTAAACTTAAGAACTTGGGCACCTTGCCACCGTCTTCCTTACTGGTCACACTGGATGTGTCCAGTTTATATACCAATATCAAACACAATGAAGGTCTGGATGCAGTCAAAAGCCTAGTTACCAGCAGTCCACAATATAAAGGTCCTAATGTCAATTTTTTATTACTTTTGATGGAAATTGTCTTGACAAAAAATTATTTTCTTTTTGAAAATTCTTTTTATTTACAGTTACAGGGCACCGCTATGGGGTCTAACATGGCCCCTAGCTATGCAAATTTATTCATGCATATGTACGAAAATCAAAACATTATGGCAAACACTTTATTTTCATCTCATATATTTTTTTACGTTCGTTATATAGATGATTTTTTTCTAATTTGGACTGGTGGTGCTAGGCTTCTGACTGAATTCTTGGATCACTTGAATGCTTTGAAAACAACTATTCGTTTTAATATGTCTTTCAGTGACACTATAATTAGTTTTTTGGATGTAAATGTTTCCAACAATGGAGGTGTGTTAAGCACTAGTTTGTTCAGAAAGAGTACTGACAAAAATACGTTGTTGTTTAATGAGAGCTTTCACCCTCGTCCACTTAAGAAAGGTTTACCCCTTTCCCAGTTGCTAAGAGTAGTCCGCATTACTTCTGACACCACTAATTTGTATGGATTCCTTTGTGAGATGGGTAACAGATTCTTGGAGCGTGGATATCCCAAATGCGAAGTAGATGATGCCATAAAACAATGGCCCTTATTCAGATCTGTGCGGCCGGAGCCGCACACGGTGCTCCGGCCGCACAAACCAATCCCCGCCCACGATACGGATCGCCACGGCCGTCCGTACACGGACGGCTGGCGATCCGCAAGAAAATGGTGGGGCGTACGCCTCCACCATGGTGGGAGCTGCCCCCTGCATTCGATGGTCGGCGACCATCGAAGGCAGGGCCGCACGCCCCACCAGGTCCCGCAAGCTGAGACCACACGGACAATCGTCCGTGTGATAGCTTGTATGGGGGCTGAGAGCTGACATCCGGCGACGTCAGCTTCCCGCCCCCATCACTGGCGTCATACCCTCATTAGCATGCATACGCCCCGCGTTTGCATGGGAACGCCCATGAAACGCGGGGCGTATGCATAGGGAAATGAGGGTATGAAGCCCCTCACGCCCCTATACGCCCCCTTTGCGGCGGACGAACTATGTCTGCGGCGAATTGGGCTGCACATGCGCAGATTGACCTCTGCGCATGTGCAGACTGAAAACATCGGCGGTACGGCCGCACGCGGGCCGTACCGCACGATTCAGAATAAGGGCCAATGTATGGAACTCTCACGAGAGGATTTACTGTTGGCTCAAAAATCTGCTAAGAACAGTGATCATTTAACTTTTGTATCTACATTTTCTATCGCTTCTGGGAGGATTAAAGAATTTTTTTTGAGGCATTGGCACATCTTGCAGTTAGATGACACCATGGGACAATTTTGTAAAGAAAAAACGTTATTTTGCTACAAGAAAAGCCATAGCATTAAGGACATTGTTGCTAAGTCCGATATTCAGCCACCAAAAAAGGTTACATGGCCCTCTGCTAGAAATGGCAGCTACAAGTGTGCCAAGTGTGTGAACTGCCAATACATGATAACCGGCTCTAAGTTTGTGGATCCTGCTACAGGAAAGGAATATGCCATTAATCACAATTTAGATTGTGACAGTCGATATGTGGCCTATGCTATTATCTGCTATTGCCCAATGGTGTACAATGGAAAAACTATACGGACTTTGAAGGAGAGAATTAATTTCCATCGTTCCTCTATTAAAGAAGCATTCAATTTTGTTGATCCTAATACCCCCCCTGTTGCAAGGCATTTTGTGTCTAGTAACCACACATTTAAAGACTTTCATTTTTTGCCTTTAGACCACATAGCTTCATTGAGAAGAGGAGGAGATCGTGGCAAGCTTCTGCTTCAGAAGGAATGTTATTGGATTCATCAATTGGGATGCATGTCACCGCAGGGATTGAATGAAGAATTATCTCTGCACTGTTTCATATGATGTATTTTCTGTATTTTGTGCATTTTTTGTATTTTTTACATTTTTCTCTTTTCTATGATGTGATTATCCTATATCAATGTCATTACTCAGAACTGTGATGCTCTTATGTTGACATTCGCGCATATTGTATATGTGACCTATCAGCCTGCCTTTATTGTAGCGCTCCCTTTATATTATAGTAACCGTCATTTTTCTCCTACTATAGGGTCGGTTTGCGGCAGGGCCCTAGGTTACCCCTGGTCTTTAGTCGACACGCCGCTCTATTTTTGCTGACCTGGAGCCCTGGTGTGATCAGCGGAGCGATCTGGCTTCTGTCAGGTTGTCTGCGCTGTCTCTCGTGGTGTTTTCCTGTGTTAGCCGTTGCCTTAGTGACGGACGCGGTGGGCGGGTCATCCCATTCTCTGCGCCGTGTATCTATTGGTAACGTTGTCTTGGTTGCCGTGGTGACCGACGCTACTAGCCAGCTGATAACGGAAGTGGCGCCGCGTCACATCCGGCCGCCCGGACATAGTGGGAGAATGTTTGATTGCTGGTACAGCACAGGTGAGCATGCTTCAATTTCATTAGGCTGTATTAGTGACACTATATATATGCGCTGTTTGTCTCAGCCAAGTATGCTCCCGACGACGGCAACACCCCCACGCTGAAACACCTGTTGAGCATGGCTGACTTACAGTGGATTCGTTTTCTCTGATGCTTTCTAATGGCTGATAAGTATTGCTTATATTCTGTAAAGCTCCACTGCAAGTTGTTGGATACCGTCTTCATTTTTTCACTATAAAAATATTTTTCTATTTTTGCAATGGTGTGCCAGCCTCTAATTACTCAATATATATATATATATATATATATATATATATATATATATATATATATATATATATGTGTATATATATATATATATTGCGTCTGGTGGACGGCGGCACTCGTGGAAATGTGTGAAATAAACAGGCAAGAGACCTTGTTTAACCGACGTTTCAAGCCCTGGCGGACTTTTTATCAAGGTGCAAGAGACTCTCTTGCACCTTGATAAAAAGTCCGCCAGGGCTTGAAACGTTGGTTAAACAAGGTCTCTTGCCTGTTTATTTCACACATTTTCACCGAGTGCCGCCGTCCACCAGACGCAGTATACATCCCTGTCAGGGATAATTAACGGAGGGCACCGGCTTTTCTTCATTGTTCCTGTACATTGGAGTGCTGCCCGTATGCAAACTATATATATATATATATATATATATATATATATATATATATATATGTATATATGAATATATCTATATGTATATATGAATATATATATATATATATAGATTTATTGTAGACTTATGTTTCTGACTGTATATGTATCTAAGCTAAGCATCTATAAGCCTCCAGGTGATTCATATGCAGCTAAGTCACAGTTTCTACTTGAGTCACCTTGTTAAAACTGGGTGCAGTGTGGCATAAAGAAAGTGTTTTAGACATTCTGCTATCGATTTTTGGTGGTTTCTGTCTTCTGGTTTGGACTGGACATGATGTAGAAGCTAAGTGAATCCTTGGCAGAGTGCCATTAGTATGAAAAGCCTTGGACCACAATCTTTTCAGATCAGTAACCTGTCCTTTATTTTCACCTCTTAGCAGTAATGTCATAGTATTTAGGGGGGTTAATAAATGAAGGTTCCCAAGCTACAGTATGTGGTCTGAGGCTAGAATTGGAGATGGAGAGTAAGCAGGAGATATCAGTGATAACTCATGCATTACTATTGTGCTAAGTTGCTCCAATACCTAGATTTTACAAATGTAGAGCTGGCCAAGATTTATCGTACATTCTGACAAACAAAAATCTGGTAACATATGGGAGCAAGTGACAGTTGACCATTTGCTTTGAAATTCTGGAAAACGGACAAAAACAGTCCTTCAGACATTACCAGATTTTTGTTCAAACCAGCCAGATTGGACAATAAATCTTTAGGTGCATGTCAGGTGATGATAAATGGTCGCTAAGGAGGTTATTCTGGTTGGTGCGGTCTGTTCCGAACTGTCTCGGAGCTGACCGAACGCCACGCTGTGCGGACATTGTAAGAACAAACGCCCACAGGTCCTCCGCATTCGGACGGACTCACTCTCTAAGAAGAGGGTGTGTTTTCGGACAACATCCAAACCGTGCGTGTGCGGTGGGATCACAAAGATTCTGCACGGTCTTACAGCGTCAGAACGGACGGGAAGCTGCCCGTACGCACCGATGTGGGGTATTTCCGTAAAAGTGACATGTATATTTATATTAGTGATACCAATTTCTGCCCATTGCTTGCAGTGTAAATGTGTGTAAAATAGCAAGAATGCAGTCGTGCTTTCAGCATATATTTGTGTATTTAGTAATGGTCCATTTAGGCAGCAATGCTTCCAATTGAAGCTATGAAAAGAGTGTAATTAATCACTAATGAGTAGAGGAGTGGATTGTATTGAGTTCAGCTGAGAGTGATTCAGGTGCGGGCATACTAATTGGGCGAACCGAATGCCTAGCGCATGAATAAGTGCTGTCCGCAAACTGAAACTTGCTTATGAAGACCGCATATTTCATGCGTGTTGGTTCGTTTGCAGTCGGTGTGCTGTCCGAATGCACACCTACCACAGTTCATGCACTCCCTCGTGTACGCCCATATTTACGCCCAGTTTTTCCTACTTTGAAACCACGCCCTTGTGTAGGTCCGAATGACGTCCATATTACGCCCATATTTCCCGAGTCAATTCGGTGGACATTTCTGTACGGTATTAGTGAGAACGAGTACGGAGACCATGCGTGGCACATGCGCATTGTGTTGCCTACGCATGCGCAGACGGCTAAAAAGCGCCCTCCGAAACAATTCGGAACAGACCGCACCAACCAGAATAATTCCCTAAGTGCTTTGATGGAGAGTGTGAGGAGTTTTAAATGGATTCAGTAGAGGAAGACTGTGAGGGAGTTGGCATAGTGGGAAGCTCGTAGCAGAATGACTGGATAGGAAGACTGGATAGGTAGGCAGCAACATTGAGGAGAGATTTGAGAGAGGAGAAACAGGAGAGAAGAAGCCCAAAGAGAAAGAAGTTAAAATAGTCAAGGTGGGTGGTGATTTTGAAGCTTTTTATTCACAATGAATATGTTTCTAGGAAAAAATAATAATCAGTGGTTGATTTAACAGCCATCCCACTGAAATCAGGCTGTTGCAGGTGCTGCCACAATGATTTCCCTTTGGAAGTGCTCCCTGCTAATCTGAGCCAAAAAGGAAGTCCCCCTACCCCCCATCCCCACAGCCTAACCCTAAACCCCCACCCCACACCACCCCACCCAGTACCTAAACCTCTCTCCCTAAAGCTTTCTCCCTACCCCCTTACATGATGGCAATTCTCCCTGCAAACCTACATTTGGGCTGCCGGCAGTAGGAATGCCAGCATCCTCAGAAATATAGGCATTCCGGCACCGGCCTTCTGGCACTAGTTGCGATGCCGGTATCAGTTTTGTGACTTTTAGCATCCTATCCTTTGGGATGCTAATTGCATCCCCTATTTATTAAGCCTTGCAGAGAAATTAAATGGGCAGATATAATGTAGCAGTTATTCAGTTCTTAACTACATGTTACAAGCAGTTAAGCATTGGTTGGCTGGTACTTTTTCTCTGTTCTCTCTCTCTCTCTCTCTCTCTCGGTTTAGTAAATAGCTCCCATTTTCTTTAACAAGGTCTATTTACAGAAAGGCAATATATAGTGGCTCCTTGCGGATATACAGGCACTGAGATGGGTTGTTTCCAAGCTGCTGCAATAAAGTGGGGTAGTCAGTTTCACAAAAAGCAATATTTAACACAACAACAGAGGTGCAGTGCTAATATTGAGGAGAGAGATTAAAAACTAAATACCATGGGATATTTTTCAAATATACAATGCAATGATATCTAAAAAATATGCAATGAAAATGGCAATACAAAATGGCTAATAGCAATTGATAGTAGTAGACGAGTACCATTTATAGCACAATATTGTGTAGCAATCTCTCACCCGAATGGCTGGATGTGAATAAGGTGCAATGTGTCCCGTTCCTATTGATGACCTCTTTGTATATTATATTCAAAACTGGCAGAATGTGGACTTGCTGTATAGTTGTCTCTGACACTCTCCAGATATAGGATCTCACTTGTGTTGATGGCTCATACGAAGCAATTGGGGTCCCTGGAGTGGAGACTGCAATCTTTAATAGCAGATTGTTGGTATTTGTTGGCAAATAGGTCCTGAGGTGTGTGCTGGGTTAGGCAATAAAGTGGATAGTGCAGGGGTCAGGGAACTTTTTTACATTTTACCCCCAAACATATTTAGATACGCCGATGTTGCCCTCTTGATTTCAAAGTAAGGGAATCATATGATTGTAATACACACTGTACCCCCAATAATTTATGATATATTCTGCTAGTACGTACACAGCCTGGAAGATATTCTTGATGATGATGATGATGATGATGATGATGATGATGATGATTACCATGTATGACTGTGTGTGGTACAAAATTTGTACCACACACAGCCATATATGGTAATCATCATTATCAATGGCTGCCAGGCTGTGGGTGGTATAGCCATTGATAATGTGACATCCAGGCAACTATTAGTGTCAGTATTTAAAGATGATATAGTGACAGTCTGTGCAATTTTTTTCCCCATAGACTAGAGATGGATATACCCTAACAGGAGCCTATAACCAAGCGAAAAAACTTAGCACCGCAGTACAGACTGTACGCTGCCGAGGTGGTGCAGCAACTAGTTGACTTTGAAGAAGAAGTGAGCGGACTTGGAGGCAGGGCCCGGGGACGTCACGCAGGGAAGCATGTTATACACAAGGTCCTTGTACACTACAGTACTGTTATATATATATATATATATATATATATATATATATATATATACACTGTATGTAGATTCTATATGCAATTAAATTAAATTCTTGGGGGTAATGAACGGTTGTGCTGCCGAGACACAGCCTAGGACCACTGGGCTAGTGCAAGCATCTAATGTGTCCAATGGGTGGTATAAAAGTCCATTTGATGGGTAGACTGCAATGTAGGTACTCTTAGGTAGGTACTTTTGATGCGTTTCACCGGTATTCAAGTGACTCTAAGACTAAAACTTAATTGAAAATCCTTGCCAAAATGGACACTGATTGCCACACCCTTTTTTCTGGAGCATGCAGTGGGGCCACGGCCTGGAGTCCCAATCAATATGCTGGGAGGTATGTAAATGTATTTGCTCCCCTTGCTGTACAAAATGGTTTATTCCAGACACAGTTACTAACTTTTTTTTTGCTTTACTTGCAAATCTGTATCAAACCCAATGTCTCAGGCGGGAGGTTAATAGCAGAAACCTGGCAAACACTGTAATTATTTTTTCCATCTTTGCTATTTCCCTACATGATGTGATTGCATAATTTTATGTCTTTTGGAAATTGCATACATTATTCATTGGTAATTTCAGACCTGTTTGAAGCTTATGTTGTGATTAGGTACCACTAATTATCTGAAATTGACTACTATCATCTGGTCACTGTCTCAAACAAATGTCCAATAGCCAAAACCAGGCACACGTTTTATATATATATATATTTTCTCTCTGCGCTATTTTCCTACAGTGATATTGCTCCATAATTACATTACTATAAATGATGTATTTTGTAATTACATGCATTATACTACAGCAGTTTGAGACAGATTTGAAATCCATGTTGTGATAAGGTAACATTAATTAGCTTCATTTGGCTAATAAATAACTTTTTTGTTTCCAACATTACCCATGTTGATATATACAGTATATGATGATTCTAATTGGTTTAACACTTTGAGTGCCAACGTTGCTGTGAGGGATGTGCAAAATATCTGCCAAATATGCCAGCGTCGCTCACAGCGACTGTTTTTGGTGCAATGTTTAACTAAACTTCACCAATAGAGGTGAGGAGTAGCCTTCACCTTTCATTACAGTATATACTGTAGGATTCTGTTATGTGCCTGTCCTGAATTTTGATCTGTGACTGATCGTTCTCTTTTGTTTTTTTGCTCTGTATTTGGTTATTGAATGAGATTCAATCTCCAATGCTGCATATATTGTTTGCATCAGCTTCAAGTAAACCTGGAGACAAGTGAGTGGGTGGCTTATTAAATACTGTATTTTGTAATGTATATAGTTTAGACTCTTGCATTTTATGTTCAGACATTAGCCTTAATTAAGAGTTCCACCTTCCCATAATTGGTTTAGCGCTGTGTACTGTACTCTTCTATTAGATATTTGCACAAGAATATAAGTTCAACAGTCTCAAACGTGCTTATGAATCTTTATTTACAAATTATGCTACAGAAATAAAGAATGCAAGATAAGTACTCTAGACATGGTTACAAATACATTTTTTTAGGGGATTAATTCATATAGACTTTTGATGATTCTTTAATGATGAGACTATACCAAATCCACAGATGCTGCCATCGATGTTATACCACACAGGTTAACGTTACGTCTCATCTTTGCATAGCCTTTCTCTCCCCAATCCTCGCCCCAGCTGTGTGAAATAAAAATAAATATAATTGAAATATTATTTGTAATACAATGGAGCAAACATAAATGCAATTTAAAAATTCATAATTTATAGTCTCCTTCTTCGGTGACTATAGGCCACCATACAACTGGGATCGGGAAATTGTGACAATCCGTTGCAGATGTATGGAGGCCTTAATCCTGTATGAAGATTTCTGAAAGCCAATTAAGTCATGTTAGACATTAAGGGCCAGTTGTATCAAGCTACAAAAAGTGATAAAATGGAGAGTGATAAACAACCAGCCAATCAGCTCCTACCTGTCATATTTCAGACCCAGGCTTTAGCATGACAGGTAGGAGCTGATTGGCTGGTTGTTTATCACTCTCCATTTTATCACTTTTTGAAGCTTAATACATCTTGCCCTAAAACCTGCAAGCGAGGGTGTAATGAAGCATTCATATGTTGATCAAGATTAGTCAGGCAATGAGCATATTCTGATCTTGTGCACAGTATCATCTGTTTCTTTTGACCAAGGGCCTAAGGACCTTATTCAGGTTCATACCCTTGCATGCAAATTCACATGTAAGTATGATATTTTTGAATGTGCATGCGCTGGGTGCATGCATCCACGGAGAACAGATCATTGCAGCTGGTGGGCGCAGGGTGGCAGGCTGGGGGGACTCACCCATGGTAATAGGGTGCTCCCATGAAGATGCTGGGCGTTCCCATGGAAATCGCCCAGTGACGTGGGCACCAGTGGCGGGTAGCTGAAATTACTAGATGCCAGCTGCCCACCCACTTCCTTCAGAATAAGCACGCACATCTAAGGTTGCTCTGACCAACCTTAGATGTGCGTGTGCCTTCCACATCATTCAGTGGTCAGCAACCATCAAATGATGTGGGTGTTCCCCCGCAGGCTGTGAATGGAAGTTTGTGTTGTACACACACTGTGAACACACACTGTGCGAACACACGCTGCGAATGGGAGGCGGCCAGGCCACCATTTGCAAGGCAGAGTTTGGTGGACTCACAAGGCTGCTAATTTGCAGCCTTATGGATCAACCATAATAACCCCCTAACTCAACATGGATTGCTAATTAGAGTAAAAGCAGTTGTCGGAGATCAAAAAGTCACCACTCAGAAAGAAAGAATTAATGCCCATTGCAAAATTGCAGATGCAATGCAAATAGCGATGCATTCGCAGATACATTTGCAAAAAAACATAACATTGAAAAAAAAATTTCCACCTTAGTATACAGTAGGTGCTCATACACAGTACAGTTATTGTGTGTGTTATGGACGAGATCGATGCGATTTGCATACAATGCGATCTAGTTCAAATAGTATGTGCAACACATAGTTTTTGAGCTGTGCGATTGGATGTGCGCTGGAGTGCGCATCTCATCGCACACAGCAATTGTACTGTGTATGGGCACCTTAAGGCTAGGTATCCGGACTCATGAGAGATTGACTTTAGGTCGACAGTCATTAGGTCGACCACTAATGGTCGACAGTAGGTAGGTCGACACCTTTAAATGGGTGACATATAAAGGTCGACAGTGACAGAAGGTCGACACAAGCAAAATGTCAGCGTACACATGATCGACACTAAAAAGGCACACACAATTTTTTTCCTATTTTTTTGGTTAGACCAACGTGGTTCATTCTTTACCATCCTACTGTGTGGAGGGAGAATAGAATAGTGTGCCGACACGAGTTTTCAAAAACATAAAAACTTGTGTTGACCTTTTCAGTGTCAACCATGTGTATGTTGACATTTTGCTTGTGTTTAGCTTCTGTCACTGTCGACCTTTAGTATGTCGACCATTTAAAAGTGTCAACCAACCGACTGCCGACCATTAGCGGTCATCCTAATGATTATCGGCCTAGAGTCAATCTATCATATACACCATAACCGGAAGTCTAGGGCTTCCACTAATCTGCTAAAGTCCCAGGCTGGAAGTGGTCATCGCTGATGTCAATGACCCACGTAAAACTGCCTTAACACTCCTGCATTTTCACAAACACACCCAGAAATTTTTATGTTTCTGCTCTTAAACTCTGGCTTCTTGTCAATCAAACTGTGACTTCTATACAGTTGCTATGCGTATGGATATTTATTTGCAAAATGCATATGCACATGCGAAATGCGAACGGTGAAACCGCAGTCATTAATTGTCTGGACTGCAAAATCTTTCAATAGCAATCAATACTGAATTAGGTCCTGTGTTCTGTCGGATTCTTGGTCCACTTGTGGAATAACCAGACCTTTGTAACAGATGTGTATGGCTAACATGAGCTCAAGCCCAATCATTTTCACATTGATTATATTATATTCATTATTCTGCATTCAAATAAAAAAATGTTTTATTCCAGTTGACTTTACTGCTTACTTTATGCCTCTTATGTCTCAATATCTTTTACTATCTCATCTCTTGTGTACACTCGCACATTAGTTCAGTTCAGACAAGGGCGGAGCTCATTAACCAGTACCATGCTGCAGCATGGCCCCTGCTCCCTCTATCGCTCCCCCCCCCCACCAGCTTTAGCAACTGTGTATGCACTTGCCGTTGTCGGCAATGCTCCGGGTCCCACTGCCACCAATATGTATTCATATGGAGAACATACCTGTTCCTGATGATCCAGTAATCTATATCCTCATCCTCCTCTTCGTCATGCTCTGTGCCATACCCCACAATAATGACTGCATGATTTGCTTCTTCGCTGCAGTCACCAACAAAAATACCTGAAATAAAGTAGCATAATTATCATTACTATTATACCTTGTTGCAAAAACATATTACATAGTGTGGTTAAATGAACCTTTTATTGTAATGGTAGGCATTTGGCCTTTACTAGACCATAAATCCTGTATCTATAACCACTATCTGCTGTGTACATGATTATCCTATTGTATACACAGTGCATTATAGTGGTATATATAGACATGATCACCATCACAGGCTTTATTAGTATTCATATGTTACAGTATACTGCGTTCCCATAGTGTATTCACAACAGTGTATCTCTATAATCTGGTAAATTATATGGCATCATCTTTCACTATGTACAAAGGAGCCCAGGCCATGCACTGTAGCATACTGTATATGTTGTCTGCAGGCCATGTCCTCTCTTGGTTTTAGTTGATAGATCTACAGTGTTTAGATAGACAGTCACTAGGTTTACCCAAAAGGTCAACATACAATAGGTTGACAGGGTCAAAAGGTCAACATAAAATAGGTAGGTATATGACATGGTCTACTTCACCATTAATATCGGCACAGACGGAGAACATAATAGTGTGCCGAGCATGTGAAGTTACACGTTACACTAATTTTCAACAGTTGTTGACACCGATGTGAAAAAAATGTGAAAAACTCATGTTGCCATTTTCATGTGTCTACCTTTTGCATGTTGACCTTTTGAACCCGTCCACCTCTCCCATGTTAGCTTTTCCCATGTTGTTTTTTTGAACCGGTGTTAATCTATTGCATGTCGAGCTGTTGAGGTTCACCTATTAACTGACTATCTAGACTCTGTCTATCTAATAATCCACACCCTCCTTTCTAATGGTTGGCCATGCTGTAGTGTCTGCCCACAACCGATACACATGTCCACTGCATTCTCCTGGTGAGCCCTTCATGCCCCAGCCCAACACTGAAGAGTCTTAAATGAACAATATTGTTACATGCTAGTTTTATTTCTCTTCAAATTATTACATTTTGTTGCTTCCAAATCAATTGACTTAACAACATCTGTGTAGACTTCTCACAAGGCACATGAGGCACATGCCTAGGTGTGACACTTGCCGGTGGTCAGGGCCGGATTATAATGGGGGCACAAGGGGTCAGTGCCCTTGGGCCCCCCTATAGCTAGGGGCCCCCTGTGGTTGGCATGTATTTTTTTTTTTTTAGCTAAAGGTTTTGTGCATGGGAGTGGGGTAGTGCTGCAGCTTCACCTATCTGCCAATGTGACAATGATTAATGGTGCTGAGCATTGGGAGCCAAGTGTGCAGTGCATTACTGGGAGTTGACTAAGTCCCATGACACTTTGCACCAGAGGGCAGAGGCTGAGACGTTTGTGCTGAGCTCTGATTGGTGGAGCTCATTACATGCTTCTCAGGCCCATGGATAACAGCAGCAGCAGCCTAGTCATGGGAGGGTTTTTAATCAGAGGCAGCACTGGGATGTGAGGTCTCCTACAGAGTAAGGTGCAGAGGGACAAACACAGGCTTTTCATGTGGCATGTATTTATGTATGTATGTATGTATGTATGTATGTATGTATGTATGTATGTGTGTGTGTGTGTGTGTGTGTGTGTGTGTGTGTGTGTGTGTGTGTATATATATATATATATATATATATATATATCCCCTGAAGTTACCCATTGACCAAGTTTATACTGCCTTTACTCTGTGTTTTGACAGTGTAATATTCGCCCATGCAGTTTGCGGCCAGTAATGACAAGTGCAAGAGTCCGGCTAGGCCAATTGTCAGATGAGGCTATTTGATTCTTTTTTGTGTTTGTCATTTAGGGCGGTATTCAATGAGGCTGATTCGCCAGGTTTTTATGGCGATTTTGTGCTGTAAGGCGAATTTCTGACTAAAACGGTGAATCACCCTATTCAATGACCAGATGGTGAATACATTTCAAGGTTTTTTTCGCCATGATTCACCGAGTAGCAATCGCTATCTTTTCGCTATCTTTTTATGGTGAAGTGGAAGGTGAACTTTTAAAATAAAGTGTTTTGTTTTTTACAATTGGTGTCAAAAAATCAGGAATTTTATTCTGAGGAGGGGCATGCTATTTTTATTCATTCATTCATATTTTTTTTTACACAGACCAGCCAGCAGGGGGCCGGAGCCGAGCCGCTCATTAGATATTCATATATTCACTGCACCAGATCATTACATATTCATGATCGGGTGTAGTGAATATACCCGGTCCCCTGCTGGCATGCCCCAAACGTTCTGGGGCAGGCAGGGAGACTTCCATCTCCCTGCCTGCCGCCGTCCTCAGGCTCCCTGCGGCGTCCGCCGCAGGAGCTCAAATTCGCCGGTCAGGGGCAGCGAGCCCCTGACTCGTTGAATACCGGAGCCGTCGAGGCTCCGGAACGCAGCAAGCAGTGGCGAATGTGCAGCGAATCCTAAACAGGATTCGCTGCACGTCGCCAGTATTCACATTGAACACTGCCCTTAGACTTTTTTGATATTTTGCAATTGCTGAGGGAGTAGGGGGCAATGCTTAGTAAACTGTGGTGGCTGAGGTGGGTGTGAGGTTGGTGCTTTTTTGGCAGTCGTGAGGCCCCAACATGAAGAGTTCAGTGTCATGATTTTTGGTCACCAATAATGTGCCTAGGGGTAGTCTCACTCCTAAATTCGCCCCTGCATCTGGGTCCATTTTATTAAAGCATTTTTACAGTGTAAAGTCAGGGTTTCGTACGTGAAAAAGATAGGTAATGGCAGGAGCTATAATTGAAAGGAGATGGGGTTTAAGTGAGTGTGAAACTTTACCTAATAAAATAATCAAATAACATTATTTAAAATAACATTCAGCACAGCAAGGTAAGCACAGGCTTCATTACCCACATTGATTAAGAACTGCAAATACTTAGATGTTTGCTCAGAGAAATTCACTAAAGCCCTAGATTAACTGCTTCACATTATGGGCCAGATTCTCTAAGCTTCAAAAGTGATAAAATGGAGAGTGATAAACAGCCAGCCAATCTGCTCCTGCCTGACATTTTTCAAACACAGTCTGTGACATGGCAGGTAGGAGCTGATTAGCTGGATGTGTATCACTCTCCATTTTATCACTTTTGAAGCTTAGAGAATCTGGCCCAATATCTCTGCAAGGCTTGATACAACTGCCGCATGTGAGAGAAAAGAGGCTTGTGCACAGAGAAGGAGAGAGATAAGAGAGAAGAGAGAGAGAGAGAGAGAGAGAGAGAGAGGTAAGGAGAAAGTATAGGTGGAAGAGAGAGAGGGTGGTGATGGTGACAAAGCAAATAAAGCCCGACAAAGCTAAGTAATATATATAGTAAATGTAAAATACATTAACATGGGAGATGGGTCACATGCTCATCTTCATATAATTACCGAGAGTAATTGAAATTGAGTTAAACAAGGTTATTTTTCCTATTACACAATGTATCTTACCATCCTTATACAACTGAAAGTCATCACTCGCATCAATTCCAACTGTGATAGGTCCATCCAGTGCCACTGATGATGCCATGTTGTCTTCTCCAGGCAGAACATAGTATTTGCTCACATTAACTGTTACTGCATTATCAGGTTTGTATAGGCAGGTGAATTTCTGGGCAGGAGAACATGGATAACAGTGATTGATCAATTCATATATTTCCTATATAAATTATTAAGCAATGTTCTAATCCACAACAATTATACAGTTTGTATATGAAAGGTTTGTTAGAGAATGAGACTCTAGTGATGAATGAATGTCTACAGTTTGTTGTGAACTACTGGACTGTGGTATATATTCATCATATTGTCAACGTTGCTCACATCAGCCAAACATTCCCATGACCCTGTCACTGGCTATACACTGATAACATACTTAGTGATCAGTACGGATGGTGTTATGGTTATCATTACTGCCTCACAGCGCTGAGGTCATGGGTTCGATTCCCACCATAGCTCTAACTGTGCAGAGCTTGTATATTCTCCCCATACTTGCGTGGGTTTCCTCCGGGTACTCCGGTTTCCTCCCACAATCCAAAAATATACTGGTACGCTAATTGTCTCCCAACAAAAGTAACCCTAGAATGTCTGTGTGTGCATGTACATGTGGTAGGGAATATAGATTGTAAGCTCCACTGGGGCAGGGACTGATGTGAATGTTCAAATATACTCTGTAAAGCGCTGCGGAATACTGAACTTATGCGCTATATAAGAAACTGTTCATAAATAATAAATCAGTCAGCTTGGCCAGCTTTGGTGACACTGACTCCAATGATAGATAGTCCATTTAGGACTCCTCCCCAACACTACTCATTAATTAGTGACACCCCTGTGAAGCACTTGTGTGTACTCTGTGTGTGTGTGTGTGTGTGTGTGTGTGTGTGTGTGTAGACCAGGAGGAGATTTAACTCTGTCTCTACCACAAGACTGCAATCTCCTGAAGAATGCACTAAAGTATCTCATGAGACACTACCCTGATTTTTCAGCCCATTATATTTCAATTGAAACTACAATATATAGTAACACATTCAAAAAGTATAATAATGTGTTCTGCTGATGGTTTTGTTATCATTGTTGAGTAAAGTAAAAATGAGAAAGTTTTATGATCAAAACTCTTCACAGTTTCCAGTTGTACACATTCACTATGTCGAATCTTTTGATGTGGCATGGATAATACATTAAAAGTCAACATTGTACCTGTTGACATAAAGAACATGGACCGTTAGCATTGCACGGACCTGGGAAAGGGGCCGGTTAGGGGCCTTGGTTCCACTGCACCCCATCCACTTCCCTGTTGTAGACAATGAAATTTGGGACTGGGAGAGTGAGGACCCTCTTCCCAGGCAAACACTCACAGTGCTGTGTGCTGGGCTGGGGTGAGAGCCAGTTGCAGAAGCAGTTAGTCCTCTCTCATCATGGCGGATGGTTAATGATTGCACCCTCCATCCCCTATTAGCAGTGCTATATTAAGGTCTAAATGGGCCTGGAGCTGAAAAATATCAAGGGCCATTATGCGCAATAATAGGGGTTGTGGCCAGCACCTAATAATGTGGGGGGCGTGACCAGGGTGCTAAGAATGCTGCCTTAGGAGTTGAACTGTGCACACCTTCCTCACTGGACCACTATATTATTTCTAATTTCTGACTAACTTCATAGCGCCCAGCTTCACCAATCTGAACAATATAATCCCCTTTAAACTTTGAAGATCTACTGAAGGTGGACATCTCTCAAACTGTTACCAGTCCCACTTACCAATATTATCCAAAGGACTATTGTGTATAGGACTATCATATCCTTCTGTGGAATCCCATTCCATACAAGAATATTGTGTGGTCATCCTATACAACTGATGTACCCTTTTGCCCCTGATGAAGTCAACAACATGGCGAAACATGTTGGTACAACTACATTGCTTGACTGATCGTTTTGTTCACTCGATAAGAGGATCTTTATTTTGTTTATCAGAATCGATCTGTACTAAAAAAACCTATATGCACATTGTTATGCCCTGTTATTAAACACTATTTTGAACGTATTTTGTTTTTAAGGTTTAGCGCACTCTGAACCCATTCTTGGGTATGAGATATATTGCAGGGGGCCCTCCAAAGGTGCACCCGCAGGACGCCGATGTCCTAAGATACTTGCGGGGTGAGGCAGCACTCCAGTCATAAAAAAATACTGAAAGCCAAAACTTGGTAGACAACATTTTAGCACCTTTTATTTGGTCACCTAAGTTTACCATACCATATACCCCTTATACAAATCATGCATCACAATAGTAACCCCCTTATACTGTACTTGCCTCTTACACATTATGCCACATGGAATGAGCCAAAATTCACAATGTGTCACATGGAGTGAGTCAAAACTCATGTTATGCCACACAGATTTTATTTTATTTAACATTTTTATTAACGATATTGGGCAGGGGTTACACAGCAATGTATCCATCTTTGCGGACGATACAAAATGAAGCAAAGTTATTAAATCATCACAAGATGTCACCACGCTTCAAAAGGATCTTGCAAATCTAGAGAAGTGGGCTAAAAAGTGGAAGATGAGGTTCAACGTGGATAAATGTAAGGTTATGCACCTTGGGAGACACAACTAGTGTGCTACTTATAACCTTAGCGGAGAGGAATTGGGTATTTCAATACTCAAAAAGGATCTAGGAGTCCAAATAGACAGCAAACTGGGGTGTAGTGCCCATTGTAATTTAGCAACAAAAAAGGCCAACAAAATTTTAGCATGCATTAAAAGGAGCATTGAATCTAGGGACTCAAGGATAATTATGCCACTGTATAAAGCATTGGTAAGACCTCACCTCGAATACGGTGTACAATTCTGGGCCCCACATTATAAAAAGGACAGCATTGAAGTGGAAAAAATCCAGAGACGAGCAACAAAGCTTATTAGGGGAATGGAGAATTTAAGCTACGAGGAGAGATTAAGCAATTTGGGACTATTTACATTAGAAAAGAGACATTTAAGGGGGGACATGCTCAACATGTAAAAATATATCAGGGGCCAATATAAGGAACTGGCAAACACCCTTTTTTCAACAAAAAAGGAATCTAGGACGCGAGGGCCTGAGTATAGATTAGAAGAAAAAAGATTTTGTTCAGCTAGAAGAAAAAATTTCTTTACGGTCAGAGCAGTCAAACTTTGGAACTCTCTTCCTGGAGAGGTGGTGTCGGCAGAGACACTGAGTGCATTCAAAATGGGGTTGGACAAGCACTTGTTGGTTAATAACATCCATGGGTACAAATAAGAAATATAATCTGTCCATAGGTTGAACTAGATGGACGCAAGTCTTTTTTCAACCTTACCTACTATGTAACTATGTAAAATTATGGCACAATTCACATTTTGCCACATGGATTGAGCCAAAATCCACACTATACCAAACGGATTGAGCCAAAATCCACAATATGCTTCACAAACAGGGACATTGCGCGCCAAAGGCGCGCATTAAAAATTTACACCATAATGCCCATTGCATGTTAAGCCACACACCATAATATCCATTATGTATTATGCCAAACACCATAATGCCTATTAAAAATTATGCTACATAAGTGCTGCTTACCTACATGCTCATTGCCAGGGGTTCCATGCTCATTGCCAGGAGTTCCATGCTCATTGCCATGTGGGATTACATGCTCATTGCCAAGGGGAATATATGCTCCCGGTAACTGGGGGACAGCCGCCGCCGGGCAGAAGTGACAGCCATTGACAGCCGGGCAGAGAGTGGGGGCTGCCCGGCTGTATTCAGAGCTCTGCAGGTCCCGGCAATTTGAAATAATAACCCTTTCACACAAGAAAATGCAGGGACTTACTCAGGAAAATGGTCCCAGGATCATGCAGGGACATTCCCGGGTGGGCCCCTTTTACACCAGCCTAGACCCTGCATTTTTTTGGTGTGAAGGGGAGAGAACCCCCCCCCCCCCCCCCTTTAAACGGCTATATCGTTTAACTGGCTATATCTTTGGAACCAACTGACCCATTTACATGATACCAGTATTATATTGAAGAGCTTTTAAGTGGGCTTCCAACGATTTTGGTCCCATGAAACTTGGCCATTTGGGTCCAGAGAAATCATCTGCCCTCAAAGAACATGAACAGCCATGAAATGACATTTTAGAAATAAAACAATCGGTGTACCCACAATATCTCTGGAACCAATTGACCCATATGAACCAGCCTGGTATCAGACTGAAGGCCCAGCGATTTGGGTTTGAATGAGATCAAAGCTTCTGTGATGCCAGGGGGGAACTGCCAGCTGTCGGAACCGGGTGGGGGTCAGAATTAGCGGGTCCCATGTTATCCTGTGGGGAAAATGTTCCAGCTTTGCCCCGCGATATCTCCGGTTCCCGGGGGGCTAGCGACATGGGGCTGGGCTTGTTGGAAAGCCACAGTCCTCATCTACAAAATGGGCATATTTAGAGAGTGGGTCTGGAGCTTTAGCTTCATCTGGCCCATTGTTAATCCGGCCCTGCCTATTAGCCACCCATCCGTCCTTACAGTGGTTCCTCCCTGTGCAGAGTTTCCTAAGAAGGGGGGCTGGCTACACCTCTCTGCATTGGCCATGCCTCCTCCCAGTACTTGGGCCAGGGAATAGCTGTTGGCACCCCTGCATAGATTCTTACTACCAAACTTTATTGTATGAATTGATTAAGAATTGCATTATTTTCATGATAAATATTGAAATTTACTGATCTTACCTTTTCTGAGTACTCATAATCTTTGGCCAGCATGACGCCGTGATGTGTAACATATTCCAAAGCATTTGTCGGCAATCCTCCACAGCAGCCTTCATCTACATTATCACAGTCTACAAGTTGCTGCTCACTCAGAACAAGTAGCTCCTTAGACTTGATACAATGATGTGACTCAATCACACCCACCTTAAAACATACAATTTAGAATTGACTAAATCTTCTAAATGATAATAAATTGGAGAGAAAGCAGTTAATATTCACATCTTTCATCATTTGTTCTCAATTTTCTGGCTTTTTATGACCCTTAGGAAAAGAGAACTGTGTGGAAAAGCATGCTGTTCTTATACTTTCGTCTTTATGTACTAAGATGGGAGTTCTATTGAAGATGGTATGTAATACCAACCAATCAGAATCTACTTATTTATTTAGCACCTTCTAGAAGATAGTAGATATAATCTGATTGGTTGCCCATAGCAACATCCCATCTTCAATAGATAAACCCCTTTGACTACATATTATGGAGGTGATTCTGATTTACAAACTCACCCATCTGTTCGCTCCGGGGTTTGATGGTGAAGCTCTGCACATGCGCATATTCGCTCACGCGCATGTGCAGGGCTTCAATGCGGGCACCTTAGAAGACTTGCATAGTCTCCGTGGCGCTCGCAATGGAGGGGGCATGGCAGGGGGGGGCGGGTACCTGACTTACGGAGGTGGACAGCTGATGTCACTGGACATCAGCTACCCACCCAGTTTTTGGAGCCCAGTTTTTGGAGCTGCCGCCACCCATTTGCTAGTGCAATTCGCACGCATGGCATGGGAATGGATGTTGCACACTAACGTCCATTCGCAGGCCAGGGGGATCCACCCACATCTTTCGATTGTCGCCGAGCATTGAAAGATGTGGAAGGTGCACGCATATGTAAGGTTGCTCCGAGAAACCTTACATATGGGTGCATGCATGGGTGCACGCTGGGAAGGAGATGGGTGGGCAGCTGACATGTGGTGATGTCAGCTGCCCGCCTCCTGCACTCGTGTCATGGCCTCATGAGCATGAGAACGCCAAGCATTCTCATGGGAACGCCCATGAAAAGAGTTCCCATATGCTAATGGTGCCAACTACCACCCCATGCCCCTCTACGCCCCCCCTGCCCGCTGTCCTGGGTGGATGCACCCGACGAACAGTATGTTCGCGATGGGTGCACGCACCCTGCGTATGCACATGTGCAGAAATGTGCATGCGCAGCAAAACAACATCGGTCCCCGTGCGACCGCAGCCTTGCTTCAAATGGACCTGAATAAGGTCTGCAGTCTGTTGCATGCCCATTACTTTCTCTCAACTTTATCATTCTGTAAGACTTTGTACATTTACCACATTACCTTGCCATGTTTCCCAGTGTCTAATAACTCATGCTTGTAACTATGAGGACATTTTTCAAATCTCAGGTTTATTTAACAGTATGGGCGAAATGTAATAGGGTGGGATTTTTTAGACATGTGCGATTTTTGGTCAAAAACGGCCGAAATCGCACTTTTTCCGAAAATCGCACATTTAATAGGTTGAAAATCGCGGTAAAAATCGCACTTTTTACCGCGAAATCGCACTTTTGAAAGTGGCGATTTTTAGTCACATTTCAAATCGCATCCAGATGTTTTCCCATTATAAAGTATACAACTCGCAAATGTAATAGGGTGCGATTTTTGGTAAATGTTACCAAAAATCGCAAAAAAATAGACCAGGTTCTGACAGGCGAATTTGACAGAACCATGCACAGATCATTGAGATGTGTGCATGGTCCTGTTAATAAAAATGTGTAAAAGTGTTTTTATTAAAAAAAAACGGCGTGGGGTCCCCCCTCCTAAGCATAACCAGCCCCGGGCTCAATGAGCCGGTCCTGGTTCCAAAAATACGGGGGACAAAAAATCTGGGGGTCCCCCGTATTTTGAAACCAGCACCGGGCTCCAACAGCCCGCGGTGTCATGCCACAGCCGGGGGACACTTTTTACACAAGGTCCCCCGGCCGTACCATGAGCACCGTGGCTGGTCAGCCTTGGATGGGGTACCTGGAGGAGTGGGGACCCCCCCCAATAAAGGGGTCCCCCCCCCCAGGCTTCACCCGTCCAGGGCTGAAGCCCGGGGCTGTCACCGGCGTCCGTGGCCAGTGGACGCCGGCCTGATAGGGTTAAATCGATCATACGTTACATTGCTTTATACCGGAGAACTACAAGTGCCAGCAGACCTCCCCCGCATGCTGGGACTTGGAGAACCACAAGTCCCAGCATGCGGGGCATTAATGGGCCCGCTGGGACTTGTTGTCCACCTGTAAAAAGAATGTTTATAAAAAACACACACACAGAGAAGTAAAAGTTTATTACACACACATCCACACACCTCACTTTTACACCAGCGTTACTTACCATTCCTGGATCCAGCGCTGGTCTGGCTGCTTCACAGCCGGCTCCCCCCGCACTGACAGGCAGCGGGGAGAACCGGCTTTCTCCGTTGCCTCTAACAGCTTCTGTAGCGCTGTTCCAGCGCTACAGAGGCTGAGAGCGCGATTGGCTGAGCTATGCGTCTCCATGGAGACGCATAGCTCAGCCAATCAGGACTGAGCTATGCGTCTCCATGGAGACGTATCGGCCAATCGCGCTCTCAGCCTCTGTAGCACTGGGACAGCGCTACAGAAGCTGTTAGAGGCAACGGAGAAAGCCGGTTCTCCCCGCTGCCTGTCAGTGCGGGGGGAGCCGGCTGTGAAGCAGCCAGACCAGCGCTGGATCCAGTAACGCTGGTGTAAAAGTGAGGTGTGTGGATGTGTGTGTAATAAACTTTTACTTCTCTGTGTGTGTGTTTTTTATAAACATTCTTTTTACAGGTGGACTACAAGTCCCAGCGGGCCCATTAATGCCTCGCATGCTGGGACTTGTGGTTCTCCAAGTCCCAGCATGCGGGGGAGGTCTGCTGGCACTTGTAGTTCTCCGGTATAAAGCAATGTAACGTATGATCGATTTAACCCTATCAGGCCGGCGTCCACTGGCCACGGACGCCGGTGACAGCCCCGGGCTTCAGCCCTGGACGGGTGAAGCCTGAGGGGGGGACCCCTTTATTGGGGGGGTCCCCACTCCTCCAGGTACCCCGTCCAAGGCTGACCAGCCACGGTGCTCATGGTACGGCCGGGGGACCTTGTGTAAAAAGTGCCCCCCGGCTGTGGCATGACACCGCGGGCTGTTGGAGCCCGGTGCTGGTTTCAAAATACGGGGGACCCCCAGATTTTTTGTCCCCCATATTTTTGGAACCAGGACCGGCTCATTGAGCCCGGGGCTGGTTATGCTTAGGAGGGGGGACCCCACGCCGTTTTTTTTAAAACTTTTTTTTTTTTGCACAAAATCGCATTTATGAAAATGCGCACAAAAATGCGCACATTTTCATGACTAAAAATCGCCCGAAATCGCGGCAAATCGCAATTTTTTTACGCAAATTCGCATCTCATTACATATGCGAATTCGCGGCAAAAAATTCGATTTTTAAAGGTGCGATTTGGTGCGATTTTTTTTTTGTCTAAAAATCGCACCCTATTACATTTCGCCCTATATGTTTGGTTTATCTCCCTATTGTGCAATGACAACAGTACAACTATCAAAAAAAAAATATTGTTATATATCTATGGCTAATTAAATGTACACAGATACTGTATATGTTGTATTACCGTTGCAAATGCCCAGCAGGAGCCACAAAATCCTCCTTGATTTTTAACCTTTGTCACACATTTTGAATCTCTCCAGTCAACTGAATCTGGTAAGTTCAAGTTTTTTGCATGAACCTGCACAGGAATATTCTTCTTGGTGGATGATTTCTTTTTTGAGGACAGGCAATTCCTGGAGCTACGTTCCTCTGATGTCTAAAACCATAAGATTTCATAATAAATGAGAGGTACAGTATTACCTGCAGCATACCGTTGACTAAAATATCCTTTATTTTTTTATATTATATATATTTCAATTATTGTATCTTACAAAATATTGGGGAATTGTAATAGGGTCTGAGTTTGTGAGGTTCTGGGATTTCTGCCAAGATGGCCCGTATTTTGCAGCAATCATTTTCATGGCAAAAGCAGGTTGGTTTGGTATATTGGCGCTACAAATATATGGCCTCTAAAAGGGGGCATGGCTTCACTCTGTGGGGGTGTGGCTTCATGGGAAGAGTGTGGCTAAGCATCCCGAGCTCCATATTCATCATTCTGGGGGCCTGGGAGATGTGGGCTGCCCCCAGAGGCTTGTCTGAAGTGCCAGCTTCTACATAGTGACAGGAGCAGGTGATGCATATAAAGTTACAGTGCATTACCCAACTTCTGCCACCAACAGTGACAAGCTGTATTTTGGTATCACTCATTGGCTGGTGACACCTCAGTGAGGCCCACACATCCTTCTGCTGCCACCGTTTATAGACATAAAATACATAGCACATACTGTATAGTAACACTCTGAGGAGGGTCCTTGCATGCACTTTAGCTCCATGCATTGTTAATCACCATGTCTAATATAAATGATATTCCCTATATGGCTAGAACAACATGTAGTACATCCTGCCCATGGAGGAAACATCTATGGTAGGCATCTGGGGTGTACTGCGTAACTTGCTGCTGGCAGGGTGTGCATATAGTATAAGTATAGCTCACTTCTACTATATGCACACCCTGCTCACCTGTCTTGATTTATCTTGTTTGTTAAAAGGAATAATGTTTTTTGTCACCTGTATACAATGTCCTGGCTTTTGATTTGTATCAGGCATTTTCTTTGTATGCAGTCACAAAACCAGTGGCTGAACTTGTGGGTGGTGCAAAAATATAATTTGGCCCCCTTCCTTCACCCCAACCCAAGTTCACAATATGCAACACGGCAATGGGTGACACGGTGATGCAGAGGGACAGTGAGACACAGGGGTAGGTAGAGTGGGGTTGGGATAATTTGGTCTACAGCATGATGGTCGACAGTCATTAGGTCGTCATCATTAGGTCGACATGAGAAAATGTCGACATGGGTCTAGGTCAACATGGGAAAAGGTCAACATGGTTATAGGTCGAAAGGTCATTAGTTCGAAAGGTCTAGGTCATTAGTTCGAAAGGTTAGTTTGACATGTCATTAGTTCGAAAATGTCTAGGTCGACATGTGATTTTTCACTGTTTTTTTACCTTGATGTCAACACAGTTGACATGGACATAGTTTAAAGTGCACCGCACCCCCTCGCATCGATCGCTGCACTCGCAACGCGTCGGGCAGGTTCCTCGCTATGCTCAGCACCCTATTTTATTCTTCCACCACGCCCTAGTGGATGGTAAGTCATGAAATACCTTCTGCACATTTCGGCTAAAAAAACAGTGAAAAACCCCATGTCGACCTTTTGAATGTTGACCTAGACACTATCGAACTAATGACTTGTTGAATTAACGACCTGTCGAACTAATGACCTTTCAACCTTTTCCCATGTCAACCTTTTCCCATGTCAACCTTTTCCCATGTCGACCTAATGGTGTTGACCTTATGACTGTTGACCATCATGCTGTAGATCAAATGACCGCATCCCGGCAGAGTGTGACAGGGAAAAAACAGTGGAAGAAGGGGGGCAGGGGCAGCAGTGGGCCACTTAGTCCTCCGGAGCCCCGGTGCATTGCACCTGCTGCACCAATGGTAGTTCTGCCTCTGCACAAAACTATTTGGTGGGTAGCAATAACCTGACACAGTTTTACAAAAAAACATATTTTGGAGTGCACACTTATTTCTCTAGTGTGATTATTGTACATTTGTGCTGTAATAATGGCTTATTACTGGTACTTTCTTGAGACACCTAAATATGAGTCAAAATGCAGTTCAATAAGTAAAGGTGCGTACACACGGGCATACAATCGCTGGCAATATGGTTGTTGAGCGACCATATTGCCAGTGATTGGAGTGTGCACCGGCGATAAATCGCTGATTGCGTGCTCCCGTTTTCAGCCCCCTAATGATTGCTGGTCGGATTACCAGCGACTTCCCCTGCCTCTTCTCCCGGCAGTGTGACATTTTCATCAGCGACCATCTCTGGTCGCTGATGATAACGGAAAACACTGAGCAATATGATTGCTGAGCAATATATTGCTAGTAATATAGTGCCAGCGATTATATTGCTCCATGTGTACACAGCTTAACAGA
Organism: Crinia signifera; assembly: GCF_055691185.1. Lineage (NCBI taxonomy): Eukaryota > Metazoa > Chordata > Amphibia > Anura > Myobatrachidae > Crinia > Crinia signifera. The sequence continues at coordinate 212,283,410 of NC_139220.1, forward strand.
TAACATGGGCAATAACCGAAAAGGCTTATTGCATTACATTAGTCCAGCAATAGATAATATACTTAAAGTTCCCCATTCCTGTATATGTGTAAATAGATAAATTAAATTATAGTCTTTAAACTTTGGTTGAGACTTACCATATCAGCAAACTTGTTCATGGCCATGGTATATTTAGTGAGACCCTGTTCAAACAATCGGTTGTGTTTCTCCACCTTATGCCAGGTCTCCTCCCAAGCTTTCCTCCGAAACTGCTCATCATATGCAGTGACATATTTCTTTTCTGCACAACATTTGTTAGATGCAATAATTTATCAACATAATGATTTATTTGTACTTGAAAGATATGTACAGTAGCACATGCTGTGGCTTAAACAGAAAATAAAAAATAATCTAATAGGATAGTAAAACAAATTGACATATTTCCTGAATGGCGGTGGTCTTGGTTACTTGTTGATGCTTAAAGACCTTGGTATTTTTAGAAATTTCTGATTGCCTTACAGACCATGAATAATTTGAATTGAAACTGGACCACCAACCCAGAGCCCACATGAAAAATGCCCCTAGGGTGCCATGACACCCAGTATGGGAACCACTGCCTTAGAGTAAAAATAATCATGTTTGCTATACATGGTATAAATCATTAGTTGGTGAGCCTGTTGCAATGGGTTTTGGACATTTTTGCTTGGGTGTGACTGGATCTGCAGCCGTACACATCCATTCGTACAGTGTGCACCTTAATTGGCAAGGCGAGGTTTCACTGTAGTGGGTTGGAGGCTAAGCTGATCGCTGGCCATGCTAATTCGCGCCCGTGGAATCAGGTCCGAATCAGGCCCAATATAGATAAAAATCCAGTATCTTACCATGTTTGGATTTCCATGCACTCCATTCTTGGTTAAGGAAATGTGAGGCAGATGCACATATGATGATAGCAGCCAAAGTCCAGAGTTGCTTATCCAAATGCATCCTAAAATATTTGGAGTGAACAATGAAAGCCAAAATGTTAAATTAGGTCACATTACAGAGCATCCTTTTTGGATAGGTAGGTAGTTATTAGAATATTGGGCCTGATTCAGGTTCATTTGCAAAGCACATTTGGTTTGCTAATGGGCAAAACCATGTGCGCTGCAGGGGGGCAGATGTAACATGTGCAGAGTGTACTTCAGACTATCTATATTGCAGTATAAAAATAAAGCAGTCAATATTTACCCTGCACAGAAACAAAAGAACTCACACAAATCTAACTCTCTCTGCACACGTTACATCTGCCCCCCTGCAGCGCACATGGTTTTGTCTATTAGCAAACCAAATGTGCTTTGTGAATAAACCTGAATCACTCCCATTCTGCATGGATAATGAATCATATATATGCTGTGCTAGCTGACAAATGGATCATTCTCACATTTATTTGCATATTTCTCACTTCTAATGGTTGATATTATTCCCAGCCTCAGCAACATCCATACCTCCCAACTTTTGAAGCTCTGCAGGCGGGGGGGCGTGGCCTTATTTGGGGGCATGGCCTATACTCACGGCTCTTCCGCGAGGCCACGCCCCCATTTCGCCGCTATGGGGGCATGACCCAGAGGCTCTGTGAGCCTCTAGCCAAGCCCCCAGTCCCCTGGCTGCGGGAATAGACGCTGTGCGCATGCGCACAGCGTTTATTCCCCGCTGCTTAGCAGCTGACAGGGGGGACTCCCAACAGCCCCCCCACACCGCGGGACACTGCCGCCCGCGGGTGGGACATCGGGACAGGCCCTGACAATCGGGACTGTCCCGATAAAATCGGGACTGTTGGGAGGTATGAACATCCAAAAATATAATACAGTTATGTCACCATAACAATTCAACAAAGGACAATTACACCAAATATTATTATTATTATTATTATTATTATTATTATTATTATCATCTATGGCTTGATTTGTAGGAGCATTTTCTAAAATCTAGTGAGAATGCTTAGAAAATGCCCCTATATACGTGTGTAGGCCCCATTACAATGTTCATGGCAGATGACTGGCCAATAGTAACAAGTGTTAGTTATGGATTATTTATTAAAACGATAGTGTATAACATATCTTCATTTGTTATTGTAATCAGTTTTGAAAGGCTCTTCTGTATTTGTACAGCACCAGAAATATTGCTTTGAAACCCCTGGGCCCCACTCTGTTCTTATATGGGGCTGCAGCACCGGCCAAGCAGTGGAGGGGGGTTCACAAAGCAGATATACATACATGTTATCATGTATTTAATATATATATATGCTGGATCAATCCTCAAATCGCCAGCAATGAGTAAATCAAGCGCCTTGCAGCGCCCGTGAATCATCATAAACCATTATCCACTGTTAAGCCCACCCCTGGACTCCTATTGGCTAGTTACAGGAGTAAGGGGGCAGGTTTAACAGTGCATAACGGACTATGCTGTTTCGTGGGTGCTGCAAGGCGCCCGGTGCACTCATGCTGGCAATCCCCGAGGGATCAATCCAGCACATATATTACATACTGTACATGATAACATGCATGTATATGTGCCTAGTGATCACCCCCGCTGCTAGCCTAGTGATCATCCCCACTGCTAATGAGGCCCCTAAGGGGCCTTGAAGGGATTTGCACTGTGAGGGGAGGGAAGGAGGCGGGCACAGGGCTGGAGCAGAGGAACGGACAGCGTTTTATGGGCAAGCCCATAAAAAACATTATTGGATGTTCACCTGTGAACGCAGGCATGTTGATGCCTGCTCGGGTGGGCGGCTGACATCACAAGATGTCAGCGCCCACCCCAAATTCGTCCATCTCCGGCAAAGATAAAAGTCTAGACTGACTTTTATCTGCGAACAGGGGAAAAGATCATTCAATGTCAGGGACCATCAAAAGATTTTTCCACTGTGTGGCTGCATGCGAGGGAGTGTGTAAGCGTACACATCTCCTTGCATTCAAATGTGGGCACTCGTGCTGCTGGAGGGGGGGGGGGGAGCGATCAGTCGGTTGGTGGGTGGCGTTTTCCTGTCAAATATTTAACAGTCTGACATGTCTGATGCAGAGCAGTCAGCAGCAGCAGTAATCAATGCCCAGTCTATTTTCTTTCTGTGTATACATTCACTTGCATTGTGGGTATTTCAGGGGTGGTAGGCTAAAACTTTGCCTGAGGTGCCATGAGACCTCTCACCGGGCCCTAGGTTTACATATAGTATATATCTCCTATGCTTCTATCTGGAAAGCTGCTTCATACATTACCAGGGTAAAGAAACACAATTCTATATGGTTATATAAAAACTTGACAGAAAAAACGTATTTACTATAAAAAAGTATTTACTGTATATAGAAATCAGGGGGCCAAGAGAATGGTTAATGGTTAGCCAAGCCTCTATGATGGCTGGCCGTATCGACCACTACCTGTGTACTGTAACTCCCAGATGAGCCCTTCATGCTCCAGTCCGAAACTACGTTCATCAGCAAGAGACCACAACTTAATAGTGTCCTCTTGGCCAAATGTCTACTGTGACCGTGACTCTCAAAGATACATTATATGGCAGCACTGAATTTCTGTTTAATTTCTATTATGTTTTAGGATGACAAATGTTTATTAAAATGTTTCTCATAAAATGTCCATTGTAATACTGTAGGTACAGCAGTGTACATATTTCTTACTACATACAAGGGGCATCACGGACGGTGTAATGGTTAGCATTACTGCCTCACAGCACTGAGGTCATGGGTTTGATTCCCACTATGGCACAAACTGTGTAGAGTTTGTATATTCTCCTCATGCCAGTGTGGGTTTCCTCCGGGAACTCCGGTTTCTTCCCAAAATACCAAAAATATACTGGTAGGTCAATTGGTGTCCAACAAAAATTAACCCTAGAATGTCTGTGTGTGCGTGTACATGTGGTAGAGAATTTAGAGTGTTCAACTACACTCTGTAAAGCGCTGTGACGTATGTGTGTGCTATGTAAGAAACTGTTAATAAATAAATACAAGTTGTACAATCACTTCATGACATGCTGTAGGCACATGGGCATTCAAAAAAACATAATGAAATATGTAACTTTTTATAAAATGCAGAATAATTTTCTTTGCTTGCATGCTAACCATTTACTGATATGGTAAGGAGTTTTCATTTTCTTGTACATTAGCACACATTCACACAATAGAATTATCGCTATATATACATTGCAAATTCAATAACACATGGTACTGACCTGAATGATTGTGTCCAGCAGACAGTGTTAAGGCTTTACAGGACTAAACCTATATATACACATTCAGATGGGATCTATTTACATTATCAACATTATCTCTTAACCTTTAGGGTGACTGTACAATCAGATAACTGGCAGCAGTTGAACCTAAACAGATGGTAAGATACAAGGTTTAGTTTAGGGTCAGTCAGAGGGAAATATGTCAAAATGGGGGAATAAATATTACTGATTGAAATGGGGAAAGAAAATATGCAAGACCACAATTATTACATTATGCAATCATCTGTCTAATGGGGACATTTTATATAAATTTCTAAGCAATCTGGCTAATGAAGCACAAATTGCTCAGTGTGTATGCCCCGTAGCGATGGCAATGTGCGGCCCGTGCGTCACTGTCGCCAGGCTAGATCATTCAAGCCTGCAGTATAAATCTATTCATCGCCAGTGCTCTCTCACCAGAGAACATTGGCCATGACAGATCACTCAACACACATCTCTGGTGCATCGCTGTGTGCTGAACGATCTGTGCTTAAGTAGATCCCACAGCAAAAATTCTGACTACGCAGGGCTGCAGAGGGGACACTATGCTGACTACGTTAACAAAGTAGCATAGCGTGCCGCCGTGAAACTACACAAGTACCAAATTATCTTATGGAAACTACATTTTGGCCCAGAACAGGTTCAGTAACCCATATAACCCAGATGTCATATTTAATTAGAGGTTCAGGAACTGAGTTCCTGCTGAATAGCACTGAGAGTAGGTAAGGTAAAGTGAAGAATACAAGGTGACCCCTGCTGCTGTACTTTAGCCAACTGACCCAGATATTACTGGGGAGGAGGCAGCAGTGAAACATTCAAATCTAACTGTTACCATTTTGAAATTCCTATAAACCTTCTCGTATACAGAGTGTACAGAGAATGGAATTTGGGGAGTGGCAGAGTTGGGCTTTGGATGCCCTTGCGAGAATCAGCATATGTCCTATAACATATTGGTCACAAGGGGTAACTCTCAAGGACATATGTGAAGGAAGGCTAATTTAGGTCATAAGGATAATCCAACACCTGTTACTCGTGCAATCAGCCCTGAGACCTCTGAAGAGAAGGCCAATTCCAAAATATATGAGTAAATATATGGCGTATATTACCAACATGGTAGCAGTTTCAACAATATTTTGAGATTAAGGGCCCAATTCAGACCTGCTCGCTAGGCTGCATATATTTGCTTCCTAGCAAACAGGTAAATGCCGCCTAGACCCGTCGAACGCATGCCCCTTCGACAAGATGCGAGCAGATGTGGTTTGTGCATGCACATACTACCCCCCCCATTGGTGATGGGACTAAAGTCTGAATCAGCCCCTAAGGGACAAATCCAGAGTTCACCAAAACCTGTGCACCAGTTTATAAGCATACAGTATCACCTTATGGAATATATTATTAAGGATCCGCTCCCAGGACTCGCTGTACAGTGTAGCATCTTAGAGAGGTCAGCCTCCTATTTTGTATTTATCGGTAGTTGTGCCACAAAGATATTTCAGAGCGAATCAGGGTAATAAAGGAAAGCCCTGTTATGGGCTTGTTTTGAGATAAGGAATAGTATGGTAATTACTGGCGTGATGATGGATATAATTTGATAATGTGCTTTGCCCATAAAACATTAAATGGGCCATACTCTGCAATGATCTGGCTGATGGCATTGGAGAGATCATTGGAGGCTAGGGGTTGAAATCTGGGATCTTGAGCCATATAAAACTTCCACAGACAAGGACTGTGTCATTACAAATGTTCTGAAGCTAGGTGCATAAATGACAAAAATAATGTTGTTTAGCATATAGAGAGACCTATGGTAACTGATGAAGCTAATTTACACACTGGCCCTCTGACTATACTGCTAACCCCCCCCCCCCCCCGTGCATTTTGCATGCAGCAAAATGCACAAGTAGCACAGCGCATTCACTGTCCTGTACCCATTTTTATTTACTGGCAATATTTTCTTATTTACGCCTCCAATTCATGTAATAACTTTATAGCCCTTCTATATCTAAACCCTTGGATTATGTAATGCTCATCTCCTATCAATACCTTTTAGGCACATAGGAAGCAGCAACATACCGATGTGAGGACACTATCCTATACATAATATCACATTCTAGAGGCACTCTCATCTCTGTCCTAATGGGTGAGCATCTTGCAATGGCACTTGATGTTATCAGGGTGTGCCCCCTCTTTGAGACAGATGACTCTCCTTTTTTGATTATTACCCCATTATACAACTGTATGCTGTAGACTGCTCACTTGCCATATCCATTATTAGGGTGCAGTATTAGCAAGAAGTAGCAGTCATAGTTGCCCCATAAGTGCAGGGGTCTATCTGGTATGTTACTCTGGGGTACTGCTATACCACCTGTACCTAGACACAGGTACCGTTTACTATCTGTGAGTCACATCAATTTGTTGAAGATGCTTTAGAATAATTTATTCCATACAAATTTATTTTGTAGATGTTTACATATTTACATATTTTTTAACCTTTTTCAAACCTTTTTTTTAATCATCCTTATAAATTCGCAGCACACTATACACTTCAGAGACAGCCCCCAGCTGGGGAAGGGAGTGGGAATCCAGATCTGTTTAATTCTCTCATAATCAGTAAATTATTTTTAAATGAAACAGAGGGCCATTGCTTGAGGGGTGCCGGATGAAGCTCCGATAGTGATCCCGACAGTCAGTATCCCAATGTCGGGATCTTGACTGCCGGTGCTCCAACAGGGGGGATCCCGACTCACAGGGGCTATTCTCCCTTGTGGGGGTCCATGACCCCCATAGAGGGAGAATAGAACCTGTGGTGAGCGTAGCGAGCCCCGGGCCCGCAGCGTGGCGAACACAGAGAGCCCGCAAGGGGCTTTTTTGCACTCGCCCCCCTGACGGAGCACCGGCATGATCCGCACTGTCGGAACCCCATACCACACCCTGCTGGAGTGATAGGATCAGTTAATAGGACATATTTTGTGTTTGTAAATGACAGCCCCTATCTCTAATGTCATATATTCATGGCATAGCCAGCGGATGGTGGATGAGAGGGCAGGGGTTATCCGACTGTGTTTCCCCCTGCCATCTTGCCACATAGATAAATCATGCAGATTTTACTAAAGAAAAAATAAGCGCACTTTTATGGCTTACCGTCATTCACATATACAGTGGCGTAACTATAGTCCCGCAGCCCCCGCGGTGGCGGGGAGGCACTAGGCAGGTGTGGGCACCTGGGGGGTCTGCGGGACTATAGTTACCACCTGGTACCAGCTCCCGACTCCTGCCCTCCCCCTCCTTACCCCATTGCCGCCGGCGCTTCTGCCTCTAACCCGACACGCAGATCTGTGTCGGGTGACGGGCGGTCCCCGGCTCCGGCTGCAGTGCTAATATAATAAGAGACACTCAGAAAATGGCTGCCCCCATAATGCTGTATGGGGGCAGCCATTTTTTCGAGTGTCTGTTATTATATTAGCACTGCAGCCGGAGCCGGGGACCGCCCGTCACCCGACACAGATCTGCGTGTCGGGTTAGAGGCAGAAGTGCTGGTGGCAATGGGGACGGGTAAGGAGGGGGTTAATATTTCGGGGGGGGCACCCGAAATGTCCGGCGGGGGGGCGCAAAAAAAGTAGTTACCCCTCTGCACATATAAGTATGCTTACCTGCCATTATGGGCCTTATTCAGATCTGAGCTAAGTACAAATTTGTTTGGAAAATGGGCAAAACCATGTGCACTGCTTGTGGAGCAGATGTAACCTGTGCAAAGAGAGTTACGTTTGGGTGGGGTGTGCTGAATCTGAAATCTAACTTGCAGTGTAAAAATAATGCAGCCAGTATTTACCCTGCACAGAAACAAAATAACTCACTCAAATCTAACTCTCTCTATACATGTTATATCTGCTCCACCTGCAGTGCACATGGTTTTGCCCATTTTCCAAACAAATTTGTACTGAGCTCAGATCTGAATAAGTACTGTACTGTGCAGCGGTCAGCCTCTCTACAATGTGTGATAGATGTGCAAAATATCTGCTAAAAACTCCAGCGGCGCTCACATTTGTTATATAAATTCAAATAAAATTGTAAAAAAAGATGATATATCCTATAGAAGGTAAACATTACAGGTCATTTATGATGAATACAAATGTTTGTTTGACAATTTTCACACTGATTTTGACAAATTCACTTGGCACTCATAGGGTTAAGAATGGGCTGTTTCACGTGGGCCACGTGGACTTGTCCCCCAGGCTAAAAGTTGCCATTCCTTTCTTTTTAACTGTATGCACCTTTAGCGAACAGACAATAAGCCACCATACCTGTGTCACCAATATTAGTATCATACCTGCTTCAAATTCAGGGCCGGCCTTAGGCATAGGCAAACTAGGCAATTGCCTAGGGCATTTGGAATGCCATGGGGCATCAGCAGCTTCTGCTGATTAAAATGATATGCAGCATGCCTATATTCTGTGTGTGAGTGAGGCTGTATCTGCATATGAAATAGTGTATTCATGGAAATCACTGTAACATAGCACTCACAGTCACAGTCGCACACAGAATATAGGCATGCTGCATATCATTTTAATCATCGGAAGCTCCTTGTGTGTGCTGATCATAACAATGCAAATAAGATGAATTTTCAGCAAAAAAGGCACCCAACATTAGCAGAACTGGCCAGGTGCTGCATGGCCTATCGAGACAAGATGTATGAGGAAACATCTGTATCCAAGCAGAGGTAGAGGTCACAGTGTTAGCGGCTGTGCGAGTGCTGTCTGCGGGTGGGTTCGGCAACTGTGCAATAGTGTTCGGCATATGTGTAAGGGGCATTATGTGTGTCATGTATAAATGCATTAATAATGTGCAACATATGTGTAACAGGCATTATGTGTGTCATGTGTATAAGGGCATTAATAAAGTGCAACATATGTGTAATATGCATTATGTGTTTAATGTGTATAAGGGCATTAATAATGTGCAACATATGTGTAAGGGGCATTATGTGTGTCATTATGTGTATGAAGGGCATTAATAAAGGTTGGCATAATGTGTAAGGGGCATTATGGTTATAAGGACATTAATAATGTGTGTCATGTGTAAGGGGCATTACTGTGTTGTATTATCAGGTGTGCCAAGAGAAAGGGGTAGGGGGTACAAATTACCCAGGCCAAAGTCTGATGGGAGGGCCCATTGGGGGCCCCGGACCCCCTCCCCTTAAGTGACAGCAGCAGCTGCAGCTCTTCTCCTCTGCCCAGCACACACTGCTTTGTGCTGGGTTACAGAGGTGCTTAAAATACAATATTTTCTCAGGATTTTTTTCTAAGGGTATAATGTGAATAATGTGAGGAGTAATGTATATAAGGTAAAGTGGTACTACTGTGTGATGTAACGTGAATAAGGGACACCATCGCATGATATAATGTGAATAAAGTTGCACTACTGTGTGGCATAATTTGAATTGGGGGTACTATTGGGTGGCCATGCCCCTTCCCAGCAAGAACACACCCCTGTTTGGGCTGCGCACCGAATGTGTGCACTGTTTCTATTTAAAATAATGCGGGTAGGAGCACCAAAATGATGACTGCTATAATGAGGGTTGATGGTGCTGGGAAAGGGGAGCAGGGTCAGAGGCGGAACTAGTGCCGGTGCTAGGGGGCACCTGCCAAAATCTTGCCTAGGGCGTCATTTAGGCTAGGGCTGGCTCTGTTTAAAGTTATCCCATACCTACACTGTTTGAAGTTGTAAGCTTATATTTCACTGAATGATTCATCATTCATGAATCACTGTGAACTTCACAACCTTTATATCATATTAGATTGATAATAATTCACCATGTGTCATGCAGATGGGCTTGTGTCCAAACCAAATGATAGTGTGTATTTTATCTGAAGGCAAGGAAAATACATTAATGTAAAGCCGTATACACACGGGACCCAGCCCCAGCGATTTCGGCTAAGCCCCATGTGTATCAAGATGTAGTTAAGCCATCAGAGAGACAGCTAACTACATCCTGTCAGCCCCGGGAGCCACAGCCAAATAAACTGAGTAGCAAGAATATTCTTACCTGCACTATTTGGCCAGGCAATAGCCACGCCGCGGGGCTGCGCATCACTAGTGCCCACTGTGTACACACGGCGATTCAGGCAAGCCTACTAAGCTATTTTGACAGTGTAGTCAAAATTGCTTAGAAGAATCGCCCTGTGTGTGCACCGCTTAAGACAATAAGTATGGAATTACTTCAAATACACCATTTTTGATTCAGTTAGGCTTCGCAGATCTATTCAGTTCAATTTAATCTATCTATCTATCTATCTATCTATCTATCTATCTATCTATCTATCTATCTATCTATCTATCTATCATATGCAACAGGAATTGGAAATGCAGGTAAATAATGTACTGTATTATAGTCCTGTATTGTATTCTATAGAAGAAAGATCCATCATACTGTATATCTAACATAATATTACACTTAGCAGGGGGGTAACTAAAACTATCACATACCTCTCAACTTTTGTCTTATGAAAATTGGGGCCTTTCCAGGCCCAAAAGTTGCAGCTGGCCCCGATAAGTGGGTGGAGCTACATGCCATATTGGAGTGGCCTCAGGCAGAGGGTATGTATCCTAGCGCTGCGACCCCCGTTTTCATCATTTTCCGGGGCATTCACTGTGCTGCCCTAGCAGCTGGGCAGCCTCCGACTCCCTACCTGCACTGAAGAGTAGTGGTGAACTCTGACTCTCCCATACTGCCCCCCACGCCCAATAGACATTGCTACCCACAGTAGGGACAGTGGGACAGTCTCTAAATAGTGGGATTGTCCCACTGTAATCGGGTGCCAGATCCCCCCCCCCTCTCTCTCTCGGGCAAATTTTCTAAGATGGGAGTTTGGTATTTACAAGGGAAGAATCTTCAGAAGATCTCCCACAGATTAAATGCTCGGCTCTTGACTGCTCCCAAACTGTATGTTTGAGTGAGGAAATAGTCAAAAATAGATTACAGAACCTAAATAGTAACAAATCTGCTGGCCCAGACAAAATACACACTAGGATACTAAAATAATTGAGTTCTGTCATAGCACTACCATTATATCTGATATTCGAGGAATCAATAAACTCGAGGACAGTACCAAGGGACTGGCGCATAGCTAACGTAGTACCAATATGGAAGAAAGGTAGAAAAACTAACCCTGAAAATTATAGACCAGTCAGCCTTACATCCATTGTGGGGAAAATATTAGAAGGAATAATAAGAGATAGTATCCAAAATTTCTTAGAACAGGAGAAAGTTATAAGTAAGGCTCAGCATGGGTTTGTCAAAAATAGATCATGTCAGACTAATTTAATTAGCTTTTATGAGGAAGTCAGTAGGGGGCTGTACTTAGGGAAATCTGTTGATGTAATGCTGCTTGATTTCACTAAAGCTTTTGACACTGTGCCTCATAAAAGGTTTTAATGAAACTAGGTAATTTAGGGTTAGGAGATAACATTTGTAATTGGATTAAAAACTGGTTGCACAATCGGGGACAGAGAGTGACGGTAAATGGCATACATTCCAGCTGGAGTAAGGTCCAAAGTGGAGTCCCACAAGGTTCAATATTGGGACCCACCTTGTTTAATGTATTCATTATTAATATTGGACGTGACATACTGTAGTGAGTAAAATTGCAATATTTGCAGACGACACAAAATTGAGTAAGGAAATTAACTCAGGAGAGGATGTGGAAACACTACAAAGTGAATCAAATAAACTGGAAAGGTGGGCGGAAAGGTGGAAAATGCAGTTTAATGTTGAAAAATGTAAAGTAATTGATTATGGGAACAAAAATGAACAAGCTACTTATTGGCTAAATGGAGTTATTATAGGGAATTCTGCTGTACAGAAGGACTTGAGGCAGGACCGGCGCCACCACTAGGCAGCCTTAGGCATTTGCCTAGGGTGCCGGCCACTGGAGGGCGGTAATGAGCTGCAGGAAGAGCAGCTGCAGGAAAGGTCCCGCCGGCGCCGACGAAAGCAGGAGGAAGAAAGTGCACCTGCCAACTTAATTATTCATGTGAGTGAACACCCTCTCCCCCCCCCCCACCCCCGGCTGGTCATCGGGACATACAACCCCCACCGCCCCCCAATCTGGTCATTGGACTGCCCCCCGCCCCGCTGGTCATCTGACTCTCCTTCCCCCCCCCCGCTCACCCCATTCCGCATGGGCATTGGGACATAAAACCCCCACCCTGCCACCTCCCCCAATCTGGTCATCGGGCTGCCCCGCCCGCCGGCTGGTAATCAGTCAGCGCCGCGGCAATTCTCAGAGCAGGTGGCGGCCGCGTCCCGCATCAGCCGCCCTGCCCCCCGTCCCCCTCCCGGAGTCAACGGTAATCTTCGTTCGGCGGATGGCGGCCGCAGCACACTCCCCCACCCCGGCTTGTGAAGCGCCACTGTTTGGTGGGTGGCACCCCCCCCCCTCCCAAGCAGCAGTCTTTTTAGATGGGGCACAGAAAAATAGTTATATATTGTTATTAATAAATAAAACCATTCCCTGCTAATTTCTGTGAAGTGTGTGTGTGTAATATATATATACATATTTCACAGAAAGTTGCAGGGAATGGTTTTATTTATTAATACAATTATATAACTATTTTTCAGTTTTTTTCACATATTGTCTCATATTTGAGTAATGTGGTACTTCATTAGCCTTAACAGGCTTATATTGATATGCATCATTTTGTTATATGTATTTTTTTTATGTTATGTCAAAGTTTGTCATATTGTGCATAATGTCCAATCTGCTGGATCTGTTCCAGGTGCGCCGCCGGAAGGACGCTGTCTGCCTGTTGCAAGGGTAACAGCCGGAGCTGAGGGATTGGTGACGTCATCTCCCGCCGCCCTCCTTGCAGCGGGGTCCCGCTGGCGCCATGCGTGGACCAGCGTGTGGCTGACAGGACATGGTGTTTAAAGGTAAGCTCTTCTATGTCTGTTTGTAATGCTCTTGAAAACGGGGATGACTCCCCTGAAACGTTGGGCTAATTAAACTTTTTTGCACCCTAACTGCTGTAGTGCCGGTTTGTGTCCCTGGGTCTGGGGACTTTGTTGGGATACTTGTGCTGTGTGTATGTGTGTATATGTATATATATGTGTGTATATATATATATATATACCAGCGTGGGGGGGGGGGGGGGGGGCGAGGTGTCTGGGAAACAGGGGCGGTATCCTGAAGTTTTGCCTAGGGCACCTAGATTCCTTGCACCGGCCCTGACTTGAGGGTCATTACAGATGAAAAATTGGGTCAAGTGCAGCAGCAAATGCAAACTGTACACTGGCATGCATTAAAAGAGGTATGGATTCAAGGGATGCCAATGTGATAGTGCCTCTTTACAAGGCATTGGTGAGACCACACTTGGAATATTGTGTTCAACTCTGGGCACCGCAACTGAAAAAGGACATAAATGAATTGGAACAGGTACAGAGAAGGGCGACTAAGCTAGTAAAAGGTCTTGAATCACTAGAATACAGAGATAGGTTAACCAGGCTAAATATGATTTCACTGGAGAAACGGAGGTTAAGAGGTGATATGATTAGTATGTTCAAATATAGGATTGGGAATCATATGGTACTGGGACATGATTTGTTCACTAACAGGCCATCACATGTACATGAGTACTGAGGCTTGTGGAAAATAAATTCCGTACTTAAGAAGAGGATTCTTCACCATTAGAGCAGTAAAACTCTGGAACTCATTGCCGATGGGGGTGATTACAGCAACTACTGTTAATGAATTTAAATCAAAACTGGATGCATTTTTGGCCACTAAGGGAATCCTATAGATATGACTTACTCAAGTAAGTAGTTACAATTTATACAGGTTGAACTCGATAGACTAATGTCTTTTTTCAGCCTTAATGACTATGGCCCTTATTCTGATCGGTGCGGCCGGATCCGATTATGCGGCCAGGACCGTGCGTGCGAAACCCCGCCTTCCATACGGATCGCGAACTCTGTCCGTACGCGGTAAGAAGCTGGCCGAACGGACCGCACGTGTATTTTTCACGGAATACGCCTCCTCCATCTAAGGGAACCTTCCCCATCATTCGATCGTCACAGACCATCGAATGCAGGACCGAGTGCTCCACCAGCTCCCGCAACCTCAGACCACACGGACATTTTTCCGTGCAAAAGCAGGGATCTGGGCGGGCAGCTGACATCCGGCGATGTCATATGTCCGCCCCCTACACGTGCGTCACGGCCGCATTACCATACAGACGCCCAGCGTTTGCATGGGAACGCCCATGAAACGCGGGGCGTATGCATATGGTAATGAGCCCAAATAGCCCTTCACGCCCCTCTCCACCCCCTGTTCGGAGTGTTCACATATGCGGGATTTGGCCGTACGCCCCGCTCGCACATGCGCAGAGACGCCTCTGCACATGCGCAGACACAAAACATCGGCGGGCCGAACGCACGCGGATATATCCGCACCGACCAGAATAAAGGCCTATGTTACTATGTTACTATGTTACTATGTTGAAGATGAGATGTTGCCCATAGCAACCAATCAGATTTATTTAGCACATTCTAGAACAGTGGCAGTCAACGCCAGTCCTCGACAGCTACCAACATTTCACATTTTCCAGACAACCTAACTGTTGCAAAGTTGCACTCATTACTCACTAACACATTTTAAAAGACCCACAGGTGGAGCTAATTACTTCACTTGTGATCCTGTGAGGAGATCTGGAGAACATAAAGTGTTGGTAGCTCTCGATGACTGGAGTTGGCTACCCCAGTTCTAGAAGGCAATAGATAGAATCCAATTGGCTGTTATGAGCAATATACCATCTTCGATCTTAGTTAATTCTCTCTCTCTCTCTCTATTATATATAAGTACACTTTTTATTAATAAACTGGTTAATAAACCATTCATGCATATCATTTACCATACACATAAGCATCATATGTTATTGGTTGCAAACTTATCAAATTATGCATAACAGAGAATCTCATTTGTTTTCTAACAAAGAGTAAATTATTGATCATTTATGTACTGTATATCTTAGTACTGTAGTTGTCGACACATACTGAAATTATAATAAAAAGTGAAAATTATACTGTGTGTATTATCTTAACATATCAATTGTATGAACAAACCGAATTGTATTATAGTTTTACATATAAGACAGCACATCTTATATATCCTTTATCAGTTTTACCATGTTTCAGTGCCATGATACAGGAGCGGGGGTGCAAAGACGGGACCAAGAAGTCAAACCCCTTGCCACTGAGCTGGAATTGATAGCATACCATGAAGTACGTTTCATGGAATCATGAATTTTAAGGCAGATAATCAAGAGGTAAGGTCGTGATATAACTTTCCCAGGTTTAGAAAAACCTGGCCGAACATAGTCCCTTCTTCGGGATAACTTCTATCCAATCCATGTTCAAGACAGGATACATTTTAGAAGCTGATTGGCTGGTACTTTATCTCCCTTCTCTGTATTATGTAGGGTATAGACCACAACAATATGGCCTCAAAACACCCGATTTAGATACAATCTCGACCGATTATATGTAAATTGGGCATGTTTTGGGCCATTTCTGATCCGATTCCGATCCGATGCACGTGCCTGCTGGTCGTTTGGTCGTTTTACAGATCCTACCTGTAGCACAGGTACAGGTCGTGATAGGGTCAGATTCAGATCGTGAGCAGATCGTGTGCTCCATGAGCCGATCGTACGATGGTCTTACGATCTGCTCACGATCTGCATTCTTCTGATGTGTACCTAGCATTACTCTCCAAGGCTTAGTACAACTCCCCCTCAAGCAGTGTGTAATGCAGCTTTATATGCAAATACATAAAAATAAAGAATATTTTCTTACTCATACAATCGCTGAGTCTTTTAAACGCTCAGTATGTTATTTGATAAGATTACATGATAAAAGACCCAAGTGTGAGATAATGTATCTCTCAGAAGTTGTGTCCGTTTGTAACTGTAAGTTTATAAGATAACCTTATTTCTGTTGCAAGCTATGTGAATCATACAAAGAGAAGATAATACAGCTCTTATAAAGAAGATAATGATCGCTGCTTGATTGTATAATCATATTATTGAAGTCCCATGCGAGAGTTACAGTAGCTTTCAGAACTGGTATCTGATTATAACAATAAACCATATGGTAACATTGTCTCTGATATTCTTTTTCCACTGAGGATTAGCAGGCTGTGTCCTCTCCCTGCTCGGTTGTTCTGATAGCAGGTGCTGATAATCCATTTCCTGCTAGCATTTAAAGACGTATCATCATTCATTTTACCCTATGCAGTACAGGTTCCCTATTCTATTAAAGTTATTATTTTCAGGTTTTACATTCCAATTAAATTTTTTTCATGTTGTTTCGATCCATATTTAAGTTACAACTAATCTTATCCCAAATTTACTGTCCTATATATTTTTTGACACTATAAATATTAATTTTTTTATATTTGTGAAGCTTTTCTATATTATTTTGCTTCTGTAGCATGTACTTAAATTGCATTACAATGAATTGATTCTTATTAAACCTACAATAGTTCTACAATGTTAATAGGGGGCTAAATGTTGACAACAAATTAACTACATGGCTCCAGTTTAAAACTTAATAATTACAGGGTGAACTTGATGGATGTCTTTATCATACTTGCCTACCTGACCCTCTCCATGAGGGAGAAAATGCTCTGCTCCTGGACTTCCCTGGTAAGGTATGATTGCCAGCACCTGTGGTGAAACACCTTTACCTAGCTCCCCACAGGTGATGGCAATCATACATTACCAGGGAAGACCAGAAACAGAGCATTTTCTCCCGCAAGGAGAGGGTCAGGTTATGGTGTAAATTTTTTATGCGCGCCTTTGGCGTGCAATGCCCCTGTTTATGAAGCATATTGTGCATTATTGCTCAGTCTGTTTGGTATAGTGGGTATTTTCGCTCAATCCATGTGGCAAAATGTGAATTTTGCATTAATCTGTGTGGCATAACGTGAATTTTGACTCAATCCGTGTGCCGTAGTGTGAATTTTGGCTCAGTCGGCGTGAATTTTGGCTCATTCCATGTGGCATAATGTGTAAGAGGCAAGTACAGCATAAGGGGGTTACTATTGTGTTGCATGATTTGTATAAGGGGTTTATGGGGCGGGATGTATTAAAATACATCGCCGCCCTTCGCCGCCCCCCCGCCGCGATGCTGCCGCATATGTACTAACATATGCGTCTGGCATCTCGGTGCGGTGACGGAGGCCCCCCGCGATACCTGTACACTGGTGTGCGGGGGGTCTCCGTCACCTCCCTGCCGCCACGCTCTCCCCTCACGCCGGGGACAGCTATGCATGCTGTCCCCGGCGCTTCCTCCTCCCCCCTGCAGCCGGAAGGATGTCCGGCTGCTTCACTAGGGGGAGGCAGGGCTTACCTTCCGGGGTCCAGGAGGACCCTTCAGGAAGTTAAGCCAGAGGGGGGGTCGGCGAGTCGGCGGGTTTGCGTCAGCGTCGGCGGGCGGCGAAAAGAAGCCCATAGGCTTCTATAGGGTATCGCCACCCAAAGGTGGCGATACCCTTCAGTGCGGTATCATTTTTGATACATTGGAGGTAAAACCGGGGTTTTACCGCATTTTCCATTTGATACATCTCGTCCATGGTGTGGTAAACTTAGGTGACAGCATAAAAGGTGCATAAAATGTTGTCTACCAAGTTTTGGCTTTCAGTATTTTTTTATGACTGGAGTGCCGCCTCACTCTGCAAGTATCTTAGGATATCGGCATCCTGCGGGTGCACCTTTGGAGGGCACCCTGCAATATATCTCCCTGCATTTTTCCTATGCCAGCCCCCTGCCTTTTCCAGGCATATATAATTAGTTGAAAGTATTTACACAAATAGAGACATACCCATGAGCAGACCACCCAAACAGAACACTGGTCACGCCCCCCACATTATTAGGTGCTGGTCACAACCCCTATTATTGCGCATAATATGCCCTTGATAATTTTCAGCTCCAGGCCCATTTAGACCTTAACCCCTTCCCGACATTTGACGTACATTTACTTCATGGCCGGGATGTACTTCCCGACGCATGGCATAAATGTACGTCATGGCTTTAAACTGTCACCGCGTCTATAGACGCGGTGACAGTTTGGAGATGTCTGCTGTCCCTGACAGCAGACATCCCCCCTCGCCGCCCAGGGAGGGCAGCGATGCCCCCCCCGTTCGGCGATCGCTGTGATTGGCTGTTCAAATGTGAACAGCCAATTACAGCGTTTTCTGTGTACCGGCGAATAACGTTCGCCGGTGACACAGGGATCGGTGGTGATTGGTGCTGTAAAGTACAGCTCCAATCACCACGGGGTGTAAGGGTGACACTGGTGTCACCCCACCTCACCCCACCCGCCCCCAAAGGCCGTGATTGGTCCGTCGGACCGACGGACCAATCACAGCAATGGAGGGTGATTTAAACTAACGGTGACTGCACTGCAGACGCATTCCGTTCTGGAATTGCGTGCAGTGCGGTCACCGTGCCTATCTGCCGTGATATACTGACCTGATCCTTGCAAATACTTACCTGATCACTGCTTGTAGCGTGCTGGATGCTTCCTGGATCTTGTGACTTCTTGTGACTTCCTGTGTTGTGCTGCTGCAGTGTGATAGAGTTATAGATAGAGAGATAGAGAGAGATAGAGAGAGATAAAGAGAGATAGAGAGAGATAGTGACAGAGAGTGCTATATTTTGTGTCTGCTGCCCCCCCCCCCCCTGTTGTGCTGATCAGTATATCTGTGCTGATCAGCAACTTTTTGGGGGTGCTGTTTTTTTTTTTATATATATACAGCTGTGCTGCGTGTGCAACTGACTGCTGCCCCCCCTTTTGTGCTGATCAGTATAAATTAACTGATCAGCAACTTTTTGGGGGTGCAGTTTTTTTTTTATATATATACCTGTCAGTGCTGCTGCTGCAGTGTCATAGAGTGATAGATAGTGAGAGATAGAGAGATAGAGAGAGATAGTGACAGAGAGTGATAGAGAGTGCTATATTTTGTGTCTGCTGCCCCCCCTTTTGTGCTGATCAGTATATCTGTGCTGATCAGCAACTTTTTGGGGGTGCAGGTTTTTTTTATATATATATAACTGTCAGTGCTGCTGCTGCAGTGTCATAGAGTGATAGATAGTGAGAGATAGAGAGATAGAGAGAGATAGTGACAGAGAGTGATAGAGAGTGCTATATTTTGTGTCTGCTGCCCCCCCTTTTGTGCTGATCAGTATATCTGTGCTGATCAGCAACTTTTTGGGGGTGCAGGTTTTTTTTTTTATATATACCTGTCAGTTGCTGCCAGTTGCACTGTCAGTTGCACCAAAGGTTGTGCACCTGCTGCCCCTCACTGGTAATCAGTGTCGCATCAGTGATCACCTTTTTTTTTTTTTGAGGGTGCTGTGGGGTCTTTTTTTTATTTTTTTTTTACACACACTGTGATTTTGTGGGTGTCCTGTGGCCACTGTGCGCTGATCAGTGACGTACATCACTGATCAGCTTTTTCGGCACAGGGTTGATCTATTTTTTTTTTATCAAATTCCTGTTGCCTTTGAGCGCTGTTCAGTGACGGACGTTACTGACCAACATCTGTGCTCAATTTTTGGCGCAGGACCTTTTTTTTTTTTCTGCACTACATACACACTACACACTACATACCCCCCCCGGGTTGAAATAAAGTTTGTACCCCCCCTACACTATACACGTGTTGAAACATTTCACTACCAGAAACACAAAAATAAAAATGGCATCCCAAATGTCATCCCAAATGTCATCCCAGTCATCCAGAAGAATGTATTCAGCGGAGGAGGCATATGCCATGCTTGCCTCTGACTCTGACACAGCCAGTGATGCAAGCGAGGAATTTGAAGGATTCATCTTAAGCTCCTCTTCCTCCTCTAGTGATGAGGGACCCCCTCAAAGACGCCCCCGTAGAGCAGCTGAGACCCCCCCCCAATAATTGATCTTGTATGGACCCCACCACCAGACAATTTTGAGCCCCAGGTTCCTGAGTTTTTGGCCATCCCAGGAATCCAATTTGATTCCACAGGTCTCAGAGAAATTGACTTTTTCAAATTATTTTTCTCTGATGATTTTATAAATTTAATGGTGGACCAAACTAATTTATATGCCCAGCAGTTTATTGCTCAAAACCCCACGTCATCATTTGCTAGGTGGACCCCTGTAGATGCAGTAGAGATGATGACGTTTTGGGGTCTGGTGTTTCATATGGGCATAGTAAAAAAGCCCGAAATTAGGCAATATTGGAGTACAGATGTTCTGTACAGCACCCCACTTTACCGTATGGCCATGACCCGGACTCGTTTTGAGTTAATCCTTAAATTTTTGCATTACAACGATAATGCACAGTGCCCACCCAGAGATGATCCCACCTTTGACCGGCTATTCAAAGTCAGGCCGGTCATTGATCATTTCAGTGCCAAATTTGCAGAGATGTACATCCCAGATAAATTCATTTGCATAGACGAGTCCCTTATACATTTTAAAGGAAGGGTTAAATTCCGCCAGTACCTTCCCAATAAGAGGGCAAGGTATGGCATAAAAATGTATAAGCTGTGTGAAAGCACCTCAGGGTACACTCACAGGTTTAGGGTATATGAAGGGAAGGATTCAAGAATTGAACCGCCAGAATGCCCCCCCTCCCTCGTAGGTGTTAGTGGAAAAATTGTCTGGGATTTAGTGCACCCCTTCCTGGATAAAGGTTATCACCTCTATGTGGATAACTTTTACACTAGCATCCCCCTGTTTAAGGCCCTTGGTTCAAGAGGTACAGCAGCTTGCGGTACTGTGCGCAAGAACCAAAGAGGCCTCCCAAAAACGCACATTGCCCAAGTAATCAGAAGGGGTGAAAGCAGGGCACAATCCACCGAAAATATGTTGTTGGTCAAATATATGGACAAGAGGGATGTCCTTATACTGACAACAATTCACGGAGACAGTACCACCTTCGTCCCTGTACGAGGTACCAGTACCCACACCTCAAAACCTAATTGTATCCTGGATTACAATAAGTACATGGGCGGAGTGGATCTTTCAGATCAGGTACTGAAGCCGTACAGTGCCCTGCGGAAAACAAAAATCTGGTACAAGAAGCTGGCCGTGTATATCATCCAGATGGCACTGTATAACGCTTACGTGCTATTCCGTTCTACCAGCCAGAGGGGGACATTTATGCACTTTCAAGAGGAAGTCATAAAGGGCCTAATATTTGGGAACCAGCAGGCAGAGGGCCCCAGTACTTCTAGTACTGGCCCCCGTATTATACCAGGGCAGCATTTTCCTGATGAAATCCCCTCCACTGGAAAAAAGGGCAGGACACAAAAAAGGTGCAAAGTTTGCTATAAAAAGGGAATAAGAAAGCAAACTATTTTCCAGTGTGACACTTGCCCCGACAAACCCGGCCTATGTATAAAGGAGTGTTTTAAAATATACCACACATCTATGGATTATTAGGTTCATCATTTCACCGTGCTTCGGGGGTCTTGCTAATGCCACATAGCACCCACCATTCATTCCACCAGAATCTGAGCCGCAAAATCCAAAAATCACTCCTTCCCTTCTGAGTCCTGCCATGCACCCAACTGGTACTTTTTGGTCACATGTGAGGCATTGCCGTACTCGGGAGAAATTGGGGCACAGATTTTGGGGTGCTTTTTCTCCTTCATACCTTATGAAAATGAAAAATTTTGAGCCAGAACTGCATTTTTGTGTAAAAAAATTTAATTTTTCATTTGCACAGCCCAGTTGTATCAAAATTGGTGAAACCCCTGGGGGTTTGAAATGTACACTATACCCCTAGATGAATTCCCTGAGGGGTGTAGTTTGCAAAATGGGGTCACTTGTGGGGGGGTTCCACTGTATTGGTGCTTTGAGGGTCTTGCTAATGCGACATAGCACCCACCAACATTCCACCAGAATCTGTGCTGCAAAATCCAAATATCACTCCTTCCCTTCTGAGTCCTGCCATTTTTTGGTCACACATGAAGCATTGCCGTACTCGGGAGAAATTGGGGCACAGATTTTGGGGTGCTTTGTCTCCTTCATTCCTTGTGAAAATGAAAAATTTTGAGCCAGAACTGCATTTTTGTGTAAAAAATTTAATTTTTCATTTTCACTGCCCAGTTGTACCACAATTGGTGAAACCCCTGGGGGTTTGAAATGTACATTATACCCCTAGATGAATTCCCAGAGGGGTGTAGTTTGCAAAATGGGGTCACTTGTGGGGGGCTTCCACTGTATTGGTGCTTCGGGGTTCTTGCTAATGCGACATAGCACCCACCAAAATTCCACCAGAATCTGAGCTGCAAAATCCAAAAATCACTCCTTCCCTTCTGAGTCCTGCCATGCACCCAACTGGTATTTTTTGGTCACATGTGAGGCATTGCCATACTCGGGAGAAATTGGGGCACAGATTTTGGGGTGCTTTTTCTCCTTCATACCTTATGAAAATGAAAAATTTTGAGCCAGAACTGCATTTTTGTGTAAAAAATGTAATTTTTCATTTGCACAGCCCAGTTGTATCAAAATTGGTGAAACCCCTGGGGGTTTGAAATGTACACTATACCCCTAGATGAATTTCCTGAGCGGTGTAGTTTGCAAAATGGGGTCACTTGTGGGGGGCTTCCACTGTATTGGTGCTTTGGGGGTCTTGCTAATGCGACATAGCACCCACCAAAATTCCACCAGAATCTGAGCTGCAAAATACAAAAATCACTCCTTCTCTTCTGAGTCCTGCCATGCACCCAAATGGTATTTTTTGGTCACATGTGAGGCATTGCCATACTCGGGAGAAATTGGTGCACAGATTTTGGGGTGCTTTTTCTCCTTCATACCTTATGAAAATGAAAAATTTTGAGCCAGAACTGCATTTTTGTGCAAAAAATGTAATTTTTCATTTTCACTGCCCAGTTGTACCACAATTGGTGAAACCCCGGGGGGTTTGAAATGTACATTATACCCCTAGATGAATTCCCTGAGGGGTGTAGTTTGCAAAATGGGGTCACTTGTGGGGGGCTTCCACTGTATTGGTGCTTCGGGGGTCTTGCTAATGTGACATAGCACCCACCAAAATTCCACCAGAATCTGAGCTGCAAAATACAAAAATCACTCCTTCCCTTCTGAGTCCTGCCATGCACCCAAATGGTATTTTTTGGTCACATGTGAGGCATTGCCATACTCGGGAGAAATTGGTGCACAGATTTTGGGGTGCTTTTTCTCCTTCATACCTTATGAAAATGAAAAATTTTGAGCCAGAACTGCATTTTTGTGTAAAAAAATGTAATTTTTCATTTGCACAGCCCAGTTGTATCAAAATTGGTGAAACCCCTGGGGGTTTGAAATGTACACTATACCCCTAGATGAATTTCCTGAGCGGTGTAGTTTGCAAAATGGGGTCACTTGTGGGGGGCTTCCACTGTATTGGTGCTTTGGGGGTCTTGCTAATGCGACATAGCACCCACCAAAATTCCACCAGAATCTGAGCTGCAAAATACAAAAATCACTCCTTCCCTTCTGAGTCCTGCCATGCACCCAAATGGTATTTTTTGGTCACATGTGAGGCATTGCCATACTCGGGAGAAATTGGTGCACAGATTTTGGGGTGCTTTTTCTCCTTCATACCTTATGAAAATGAAAAATTTTGAGCCAGAACTGCATTTTTGTGCAAAAAATGTAATTTTTCATTTTCACTGCCCAGTTGTACCACAATTGGTGAAACCCCGGGGGGTTTGAAATGTACATTATACCCCTAGATGAATTCCCTGAGGGGTGTAGTTTGCAAAATGGGGTCACTTGTGGGGGGCTTCCACTGTATTGGTGCTTCGGGGGTCTTGCTAATGTGACATAGCACCCACCAAAATTCCACCAGAATCTGAGCTGCAAAATACAAAAATCACTCCTTCCCTTCTGAGTCCTGCCATGCACCCAAATGGTATTTTTTGGTCACATGTGAGGCATTGCCATACTCGGGAGAAATTGGTGCACAGATTTTGGGGTGCTTTTTCTCCTTCATACCTTATGAAAATGAAAAATTTTGAGCCAGAACTGCATTTTTGTGTAAAAAAATGTAATTTTTCATTTGCACAGCCCAGTTGTATAAAAATTGGTGAAACCCCTGGGGGTTTGAAATGTACACTATACCCCTAGATGAATTCCCTGAGGGGTGTAGTTTGCAAAATGGGGTCCCTTGTGGGGGGCTTCCACTGTATTGGTTCTTTGGGGGTCTTGCTAATGCGACATAGCACCCACCAAAATTCCACCAGAATCTGAGCTGCAAAATACAAAAATCACTCCTTCCCTTCTGAGTCCTGCCATGCACCCAAATGGTATTTTTTGGTCACATGTGAGGCATAGCCGTACTCGGGAGAAATTGGGGCACAGATTTTGGGGTGCTTTGTCTCCTTCATTCCTTGTGAAAATGAACAATTTTGAGCCAGAACTGCATTTTTGTGTAAAAAATTTAATTTTTCATTTTCACTGCCCAGTTGTACCACAATTGGTGAAACCCCTCTGGGGGTTTGAAATGTACATTATACCCCTAGATGAATTCCCTGAGGGGTGTAGTTTGCAAAATGGGGTCACTTGTGGGGGGGTTCCTAACTTTTAGCATCTTATGGTGCCTAGAAACCTACATGGAGCCTAAAAAATAATCTCATAAAAAGGAGGCTCCAAAATCAAGTAGGTGCTCCTTCTATTATGAAGCCTGTGGTTTGGTCAACGTGCACACTAGGGTCACATATAGGATATTTATGAAAACAAAAGAATTGGGGGAATCAGTTTTTAGTCACATTTCTCTAGTAAAATGTACTGTGTTCCTTAGAAAAATGTATTAAAATTGAAAATCTGCAAAAAAAATGAAATTTTGAAATTTCACCTACACGTTGTTTTAATTCCTGTGAAACACCTAAAGGGTTAACAAACTTCCAAAATGCTGTTTTGAATACTGTGAGGGGTGCAGTTTTTGAAATGGCATCATTTATGGGGGTGTCTCACATACAAGTCCCTCAAAGTCACATCAGAACTGAACTGGTCCCTAAAAAAATCAGTGTTTGAAATTTTCTTGAAAATTTGAGAATTTGCTATTCATATTTTAAGCCTCCTAGTGTCCAAAAAAATTAAAAGGAGGTTGAAATAATGATGGCAACGTAAAGTAGACATATGGTCTATGTTAGTTATTAACTATTTTGAGTGGTATGATTCTTTGTCTCACAAGCAGAAAATTTAACATTTTGAAAATTGCAAAATTTTCCATTTTTTTTACGACATTTTGGTATTTTTCACAAAAAAACACAGACTGTATCGACGAAAATTTACCACTAACTTGAAGTACAATGTGTCACGAGAAAACAATCTCAAAATCACTGGGATAAGTAAAAGCAAAAAAAAGTTATCCCCACTTAAGTGATACATGTCAGATTTAAAAAAAGGGCTCTGTCAGGAAGGCAAAAACAGGCTGCGGCGGGAAGGGGTTAATCTGGCACTGCAGGTAGGCAAGTATGGTCTTTATTCAGTCTTACTTATTGTAAGGTTATTAATGATAACTTGTAGCTTGAAGATATTTTGACATGAATGTTAGAAGTCTGCATTTGTTATAAAAAAAATACAAAAACGTTTTGTGTTACAAAATTATAATTGTTAGTAACTTGTGTAATGCATGGTAAGAGTCCTCTATGTGGGAAGTTCTGGTATTGCATGCAAAGCAATTAAGCTGATATAGAAAGTATAATCATAGCATTTACAAAGTATAATCATAGCATTTCGAAATACTAACTAGAATGGTACAATATGGTAAAATCCTGATACTGTATACCCTGGTTCATTTAATGCTTGAAACATCTGTAAAGATTAAAACATTTGCATATTGACATGAATGATAACTTCCTGCAAGAAAGCTTCTCGTTTTACATTGAAACCATATCCTCAGTGGTTTATATATTTGATTTTGCCTGCTACTGATGTTATGACCTCAACTAGTACTCAAAAACATTGAAGTGAAATGAAGGCCCCAAATATAGATATTCAAATTCTTGCTTGTGTTGTTCATTGTGTGTTGAGATTAAATTTAGATGCTCAAGTCTGAGGTTAAATGTTTTGTATAATTATCTATTTTGAGGTTATCCTATATTTGAGTTCAACATTTGGGTTAAAAGCAGTATTTTTAGGAAATCACTGTAACATTCTGGGTAACATTTAATGGGATGCGATTTTTTTGCACTTTCAAAATCGCCCATTATCGCACTATTTGAAATCACATTTTTTACCGTGAATTCGCATATTTAATGATGATGCGTATTCCGGGAAAAAAAGTGCGATTAAGTGCGATAATGGTTATACTTTTCTGTGTGTGCGTGTTTTATTTTAACATTCTTTTTACAGGTGGACTACAAGTCCCAGCGGGACCATTAATGCCCCGCATGCTGTGACTTGTGGTTCTCCAAGTCCCAGCACGCAGGGGAGGTCTGCTGGCACTTGTAGTTCTCCTGCATAAAGCAATGTTAGGTATGTGAGTTTTAACCCTATCATGCCTGCGTCCAATGGCCACGGACGCCGGTGACAGCCCTGGGCTTCAGCCCTGGACAGGTGAAGCCTGGGGGGACTCCTTTATTTATCCTTCATGTACCCAGTCCAAGGCTGACCAGCCACTGTACTCATGTTTCGGCCGGGGGACCTTATGTACAAAGAGTCCCCTGGCTGTGGCATGACACTGCGGGCCGTTTGAGGACAGTGGTGCAGTAGCCCAGCAGGGATGGCGATCCCGGTCGCGGTGATTAGGTCAGGTGCTGAACTGTGGTCTGGCAGGTGGGCACAGAGAAGCAGACAGGCTGCACAGCATGACCTCTGACATCAGGCCACGCTGCGCGCAGCCGCAGAGCAGTGCGCCAGGGTTTGGGAGCAGTTGAGCAGCGCTGCCCAACATTGATTTGCGCATGTGAAGCTCCAATCCCAGGATTCAAATTCCGGAGTTTTTAGGGCCAAATCCCGGGATCCCGTCAATCCCGATCCTGGGATTGGCCACCCTACATGGAACATATCATTTTAACTAGCAGAATCTGCTATTTGCAACATTTAAAAAAAAAAAAGATGCTAAATTTAATGGAAAAATACAGATATGCTACAGAGTCTTGCAGACCACACGTGTTATGTTTAAGGTGACTTGTATCACATGGAGGATAGATGTATTATCCATTACCTTTAAATAAAAGTATTTTAGCCCCAAATAAAAAAAACATGTGAGAAGTATGTCTTGATGACCTCTTCCTTGAATCATTTAGGATCTGGCAGTGCTTGTAGACTTTTTACTCCCAGCTGGTCTGCCACCATTTAAATTAGAAGGCTTATTGGATGTCCTGCAAGATTACCAGTAAGTAAACATCATTCTTAAAATAATGTATTAATGATTACGGGGGAGATTCTCTAAAGGAAAAATGTGGTCAAAACCCTTATCAGGGTTTTTACCGCATTGTGGGCTTCTCTAAACCCCCAGCCGGGTTACCGCAACAGAGGGGCATTGCCAGCAAAAGCTGGGGATGCCCTATAGAAGCCTATGGGCTTCTACCGTGACCCACCGCCACCACGCACCGACCTCCGCCGCCCTGCACCGCCCCCCCCCCCCTCACCTGTGTCCGGGCAGCACAGAGCTGTGCTGCCCGGACCTGTGACCTCCTCCTTCCTGCACTGTAATCCTCTTCCGGGTACAGGGAGGAGGAGAGGCTGCCTGGCAGCAGCAGCATACAGACTGGGTAAGGGTGGGAGGGGGAAGCCGCCGGGACCCGCTGCACATTGTTGGCCAGATCTTAACGCAAGAACTGTCCTTTGCCATAATTATCACCACGGTAGCCGACGATGTGCGGCGGACAGGGGGCGTGGATGTTACAGCATCCCACCCTACGTGTGCTTTGGTAATACCTTTGTAAAAAAAACTGGGACGAACTTCTCCACTGTCTCTGCTCTGTTGTCTGTAAGGTACCCCAAGTTTTTTCGGTACTGCTTTCCTAGCACGGCGCCCACGATCTAGATTGTATGTGTGGGGCTGATATCTCAAGCATCTCATGCATCTTATGTGTTTGTGCGGCATAAGATGCATGAGATGATGCAATCGACGCGATCGACGCGATCGACGAGATTGACGAGATTTTTACATTGCAAGCATCTCATGCATCTTATGTGTTTGTGCGGCATAAGATGCATGAGATGATGCAATCGACGCAATCAATGAGATTTTTACATTGGAATCAATGTAAAAAGGCCCCAAAACCCCAATTTCATTTGCTAATCCCCCCTCATGGTTGAAATGGCCCCCCCATTGTTAACGCCACCCCACTATTGACGCCAACCTGAAGTTTGGCGAGCGCCGCGAGCCCGCAAGGGGCGCCGGTACGCGTCCTCCGACCTTTTCATACCCCCACTATCCACGTCGGTGTGGAGTCGATTTTATATAGTGTGGCGAGCGCAGCGAGCCACCGAGCCCGAATCGTGGCGAGCGCAGCGAGCCCCGCGAGGGGATGCAGAATACATGTAAAGTAGTCCACATCCCCTCGCGGGGCTCGCTGTGCTCGCCACGCTTCGGGCTCGGTGACTCGCTGCGCTCGCCACACTAAATAAGATCGGCTCCACGCCGACGTGGATAGTGGGGGTATGAAAAGGTCGGAGGATGCGTACCGCCGCCCTCGCGGGCTCGCTGCGCTCGCCACGCTTCGGGTTGACGTTGATAGTGCTGGTGGCGTTAACAATGGTTATTGGGGCTCACGATTTTTTATCTCATGGATCTCATGGATCTCATGCATCTGATGGTTGCATAAGATCCATGAGATTAAAAAATCGGGTCCATCGCGTTGATTGTATGCCTTAAGAACCTTAAACTTAAGGCATACAATCAATGAGACGGGCGCCGTGCTAGGAAAGCAGTACCGTTTTTTCTGTTATATTGTATCAACATTTACTTGACCTTTCCTATGGTATCTAAACGTCCACATTTCTTTCTTGCCCCATTCCATAAATGAGCTCCTTATCTGTTTTACATACACTGAAAGGCCAAATTATTATTTTCACCAGATAAGTACTTTGTTGGGCAGTGTTGCAAGTAAGGGGGTACAACGTGGTACCTAGTACCTGTAAGAAATATGTTGCAGGTACGCAGTACCACTTACCCCCTGACCCACTGTCAATTCTATTTATTTTAAATCTAAATATAATGCATCTGCAGCCCGCCCACCCAGCATTATGATTGGTGCTGTATGCAGCTACCGGCTACTGCTGATTTAGCCTGTCACACTGACAGGCATCAGCAGCGCCGACAGCATGAAGAACAAGCTCCACAATTGTAAGCACAAGCTGCCCAGCTCTCCTCCAAGCAAGAACCAACCTACCCCCAGTCATTCCCTGTTTCTCATTCCCTGTCTCCTGATGCCACGCCACTATTGTCATTTAGTCACTCCTCTAAACTTTAAGTCAGAGAGAACCTGAGAAATATGACTGGGAATTGCAATTAACAGGTCGGCTGTGGACTGCTGCTTTGAAGTTGGATATCTCCAGTTCCCCAGGGCAGATTTTCAAAATCAGGTATCCTTGGAAAAAGGGGATCCTCAGATATCAGCATAGGGCCCTTATACACCTGGGGCCCCTGGGCAAGTGCCCATTAAGCCCATATATGAAAAGACTGCCCTGCCTTAAGGTGCCCATACACTAAGGCGATTTGGTCTGATTTCGGCCAAATCTTGAGCATACTGGATGCATTTCATTGTTTCCATTGCATAGTAATTGTGTATGGACAGGTCTTCTCTTTCTGTAGCCCATGCAATGTAAAGTGAAGCCCACTGTTTTTTGAGAGGCCATAAGTATTGTACCCTCTTTTAGATTTGATGCAATGTTGACAGTCTGTGCAGCTGAACACATTTGCCCACTCTACATTATGCTCCACATCCAGTAGACATTTATGACTGCAGACCTTGCGCTCATACCCAGTTTTTGTTTGCTTATCCCTTCTATGAACACTTTAACAACTGCTTCCCCTTAAAAAATTCATCAGTACAGCCATTTTATATTGATCGCAATGCTGCTGTGTGTGCCAACATTGAGCACTGAATTTTACTAAGGGATTGATAAATCATGATGGCTAAAGAGGCTAAGCACCCATTTTTTCTATTAGGCACGTTAATTTTTTTTTGAGCTTTTGGATGCAATATTTACTAATGCTAAGGTGCAAAGTAAAGAGGATACGCATTTCTCTGTGTATTCCCTACTTGTTTACTTGCTGTTTCTTCTCTCCAGAAGAAGCCTGGAGAGGAGTCTTTCAGAGGGACTCAGGGGTGAGGACGGAACCTGATGTCATCAAGTCATGCCTCCATTACAGTAAGTGCAGTGATTCGCTGCTCTTCAGGCGGGTACAGGGCTAATTTATATGATTTGTTCTATTTTCGACATAATGACTATCGACCATCATGCTGTAGACCAAATGACCGCATCCCACCTGCTGGGCCCTCGGCCCAACCCCAAGCTCCAGGCCCCATAGCAGTTGCACCCACTGCACCCTCCATGTTACGCCACTGGGTTCTTATCTGCCATCAAATTCTATGTTTCTATGAGTACAAACTGCACCAACTGTATTTTTTTAGCTATTCTTAATGTTGTTCTTAATGGAGCATCTCCAAGACACATATGTATGTTACTAAATCACATTGTAAATAAACTACAATGTGACTTATTTCAGTATATTGGCCCGAAACTGCTTGAATGACAGTATTATGTTTAAGTAGAGGAAGGTAATTTTAATTGGGTACTCAGGGTGTACCACACATTGACAGTAGAAGGGAAAGCATTTTTTTACTTTTTTCCATTTTTAAATTTGTAGCCCAAATAGATGAAGTATTGACGTTTATTTTTTTGGTTCATCTTTAATACTAAAGCAACATGAAGATGGACATCTCTGCTGATCAGGCAGCCATTGTAGAACAATCAAAACCCTTAGTGTATCTAGCCATGCCACAATATGGCTATTATGTAAATGAACAAGATTATGTCATTTAGACAAGCACCAAACTTTCTGTATTCATTATTCTTTATGTTTTGGTAGTGGTGGGTGGAGGTCGGACAATTTCAATTCCAAGGCTTTTCTAACCCACTATTATTTAAAAATCACAGTAAGTTATCCAAGAACCAAATGTCCACAGTGGTAATTAGAATGCTGTGATCCCTCCAGAATGATCCTAACATTGCATGGAGCAGTGAAATTCTTGAAACTATCCCCTGTGTCATCCCTGGAAAAGTGAATATTAAACTGTTAGCAGGACTGAGTTTTTCTAGACTCACTTTAAATAGTTGAGGGGATTGGGGAGTTTAGTAAACTTAAAATAAAATAATTATGTTGCCGTTATCTTTAATTATCATGACTACCACACACAGTGGCGTAGCTACAGCACCGCAGCCCCCGCGGTCGCGGGGTGGCGCTGGGTAAGTGCGGGCGTCGGGGGGCTGCGGTGCTATTATAATGCCCCATCCCCCACAGCTTTACCTATGTTCGCTGCGGTGGTCCCGGCTCCCCTGGCTTCATTCTGATGCTATTTCGACGGGCTATCATAAAATGTCCACCCCCATATAGCAAACAGTTCTATAAAACTGTCTGCTGTATGGGGGCGGCCATTTTGTGATGGTCCGTGTTTAGCATCAGAATGAAGCCAGGAGGGGAGCCGGGACCAGCGCAGCGAATACAGGTAAATATGCGGGGGATGGGGGGGGGGGGCATGGGCGGCCGGGGTGGTGGAGGAGGGGGGGGGGGCGTGATTTATTATCGGCGGGGGGGCTCCCAAATTATAGTTACGCCGCTGACCACACATCTGCTTTGTATTTGATATTACTTGATATTATTATTCTACTAGTTAACAAAAAGGACCACAAATTATAAATATATGCTGTAAATTGTATAAAAGCCACACAGTGAAAAAAAAATTGCATTGGAATCTTTATTTTTATTTATACATATATCGTAGCTACATTAGGCATTTAATAAAGGTTTAAATGAAACTATACCTATGTACTTCCAATTACACTATGGAGAAGTCTTTACAATTCAAATGAAAATGAAAAGTTTACACAAATGAAGATTTGAATTATTTTAACAAATGTCTTCTCTCATAATTTTTGTCATTTTTTTACAAGAATGAGTGACTACATAATATCAATAGTAGCTGCCATGTCTGCTATGAAGCACTTATTTATGTTGCGCTTGATTTTTCCGAAGCCTTTTTCTCCCCATTCCTCGCCCCAGCTGTGAGAAAAATATAAATATTGATCATTCAAAATGTGGAAATGCATAATGAATAAAAGAACAATGGTAAGGTTGAACCACAGCTAGGGTGTCCAGTCAGCCACTGGATGTCAGACACATAAAAAGATTCAGTCAACGTGAGAACTGCAGTTCAGTCAGATGCATCCAACCTCATCCATCCTGCACATCTGATCCGCCCTGCACACCACATCCATCCTGCACACCTCATCCACCCTGCACATCTGATCCGCCCTGCACACCTCATCCATCCTGCGCATCTGATCCGCCCTGCACACCACATCCATCCTGCACATCTGATCCGCCCTGCACACCTCATCCATCCTGCACATCTGATCAGCCCTGCACACCTCATCCATCCTGCACATCTGATCCTCCCTGCACATTTGCTCCGCCCTGCACATCTGATCCGCCCTGCACACCTGCTCCGCCCTGCACATCTGATCCGCCCTGCACACCTCATCCATCCTGCACATCTGATCCGCCCTGCACACCTCATCCATCCTGCACATCTGATCCGCCCTGCACACCTCATCCATACTGCACATCTGATCCGCCCAGCACACCTCATCCATCCTGCACATCTGATCCGCCCTGCACACCTCATCCATCCTGCACATATGATCCGCCCTGCACACCTCATCCATCCTGCCAGGGCTTAAAGTGGTCATTGAGAGGTGGTGGAACTCCTTTCCCCTGACATCAACCCCCCCCCCCCCCCTCCCCAAATTAGGTGAACTTGAGCCAGTGCCAGGGTTTTTGGCACCCCCTGCAAACTATAAGTTTATGCCCTACCTCCCATTCTTTATGAAGGGACAGTGGTCGTACAATTGTTTCCCCAATTTAAATTATTTCACACAGCAGCACAATGGCATACATATTACACCGCATGCAATGCCCCTTACTCACTTTTTATGTTACGCTGCACAGTAGTACTCTTGATACATGTATGCAACACAGTAGCGTTGCTTATACACAATGCCCATAGTAATACAGCCCCTTACATATATTGCCCACAGGAATAGTACCTTGTGACAGCTTGAAATCTCATATGCTGTGCCAGAGAAGAAAGCTGTTGGGACAGTCTTTTCTGTTGGAATTACTGTGCAGGGCTGTCCTGGAGGTGGAACTAGTTCCCTCTACCATTAGAGGTGGTGGAACACAGTTCCCCCCAGCATAGGCGAATCTAGGGGGTGGTCCGGGGGTGCACAGGACCACCCATTAGCCACCCATTTTGTAGCTGAGGGATGGGGCTTTCCAACGAGCCCAGCCCCGTGTCTCTAGCCCCCTGGGAACCGGAGATACTGCCAGGCAAAGCTGGAACGTTTTCCCTATAGGATAACATGGGACCCGCTAATTCCGACCCCCACCCAGTTCAACGGCTGCCAGTTCCCCCTTCGGCATCACTGAAGCTCGAGGTTGATTTCAGTCAAACCCAAATCGCTGGGCCTTCAATCTGATACCAGGCTGGATCCATATGGGTTAATTGATTCCAGGGATATTGAGGTTAAACCGTTTTTATTTATTTTTTTCATTTCTTAAATGTAATTTCATGACTGTTTATGTTCTTTGAGGGCTGATTTCTCTGGAACCAAACAGCCCAGTTTCACGGGACCAAAATCATTCGAAGCCAACTCAAAAGTTCTTCAATTAAATACTAAATATAATTCATGTAAAATGGGTCAGTTGTTTCCGAAGATATAGCTGGTTGGTTAAAGGGGGTTAGGGAGAGGGGAGTGGTTGTATCTCCCTCTCACACCAGAAAATGTGATCCTGGGACCATATTCCCGGGTAAATCCCTGCATTTTCTGTTGCGAAAGGGGTGTTATTTCAAACAGCCGTGACCTGCAGTGCTCTGAATACAGCCGGGCAGCCCCTGCTCTCTGCCCAGCTGTCAATGACTGTCACCCCTGCAGCTTCCGCTCCAATTCTTCTCCCCGCTTTCACCTCAGCCCGCCCCCCCCCCCTTTAATCATGTGGTGCCGGCGCCCGGCGTGCTCCCCCGACGTCACGCACAACAACAGTGCGCACAATATTTCAAATGTCCACTCAGCTAGAGGGGACACCAGGAGGGGAGTGGGAGCGTGCTCTGCGCTGCGCTCTGCTCCTCTCCCCATAGAAGCAGCTGCACCGCTCTCCATCTCTCCCTGCAGCAGCAGCAGCAAAGGCTCATATAAAAATTTACAGTAAGTGGTACTATTGGGGGCATTGCTTAAGGGACGCTACAAGTGGCGGTATGTGGGGGCATTACGCATAATGTGTGGCTTAATGTGTAAGGGGCATTACGGTGTGCAGCATCATGTGTAAGGGACATTATGTGTGCAGCATCATGTGTAATGGGTACTATGGTGTGCGGCATCATGTGTAATGGGTACTATGGTGTGCGGCATCATGTGTAATGGGTACTATGGTGTGCGGCATCATGTGTAATGGGTACTATGGTGCCATCAAGCAAGAACCCCCTAGCAATGAGCACGTAGGTAAGCAGCACTTATGTGTCAAATATGTAATGGGCATTACGGTTTGTTATATAGTATGTAATGGGCATCATGATGTGTGACACAATGTGTAATGGGCATTATGGTGTGTGGCCTTATGTGTAATTGGCATTACGGTGTGTGGCGTTATGTGTAATGGGTATTACGGAGTTTGCTAAAATGTGTAATAGGCATTACTGTGTATGGTCTAAAGCAGGCATGTCCAACATTGGCCCTCCAGATGTTGTAAAACTACACATCCCAGCATGCTTTGCCACAGTTTTGCTATTAGAGAATGCTAAAACTATTGCAAAGCATGCTGGGATGTGTAGTTTCAAAACATCTGGAGGGCCAACGTTGGACATGCCTGGTCTAAAGTGTAATACCACACCCCTTTTTGTGATGCCACGCCTCCTTCCCATGAGGCCACTCCCCCTTTTTGCCGCGCGGCTAAGCCGCGCAATGGTCCCCCTACTATTATGTCTAGATCTGGGACCACCCATTACCATAATTCTAGATTCGCCTATGCCCCCCAGTTCCCCCTCACTTTAACCCCTGCATCCTGCACATCTGATCCGCCCTGCACACCTCATCCATACTGCACATCTGATCCACCCTGCACACCTCATCCATCCTGCACATCTGTTCCTCCATGCACACCACATCCATACTGCACATCTGATCCGCCATGCAC
Source organism: Crinia signifera (assembly GCF_055691185.1). Taxonomy (NCBI): domain Eukaryota; kingdom Metazoa; phylum Chordata; class Amphibia; order Anura; family Myobatrachidae; genus Crinia; species Crinia signifera. The sequence continues at coordinate 212,319,113 of NC_139220.1, forward strand.
ACCTCATCCATCCTGCACATCTGTTCCTCCATGCACACCTCATCCATCCTGCACATATGATCCGCCCTGCACACCTCATCAGTCCTGCACATCTGATCATGCTAGTACAGATCTTTGAGTGAAGTCACCAGAATTGCAGATACAATTGTTTATTTTTCTGCACACTACATATTTTTTCTGTGCGTAAAGATTTACATTTTAGAGTGCCATTAGTTTATGTTGCTCCTCATAACTATATCACTGGAAGGTATCTCTACCATAACATGAATGAGAAATTTACCAAACTTAATGCAAATGAAGAATGCAAATCTGTATCAGTCTGCTGTCCAGGATTGATTTTGAATAATGGGGTTTAAAAGCACCTGTGCTATGAAAATGATAGAAACAGAACACCACCTACTTTGTGCGCTACACTTTAAAATGAGATAAAATTATACAAGTTGTTTAAGTGGCTTTTAAAAATTTCTTACAGACAAATTTAAATCACCACTTGATTTGACTTAATTGATGTGTAATATCTCCACTTTATCACTCGCCAATGATACAGTATATCATACAGTATCAACTGGAGCGGTAGAGAAAAATAAGATGTTGGGGTTAACTATGGGCAGATAAAAGAGTACTGTACAAATACAACTGGCAATACACTTCCTTGTCACATGCAGTCTTCCTTCACTAACACAATCACACTGGACAGGTCCATGTCATACACAATAGCAGCATACTGAGAGGTCGTCATTTGGTTTTCAGATGTTCACTTGTTTTTTTTGGCCACCCCACTTTGGTCTGGAGGTTAACATATGGAGCTGCATGCTGCTTCCGGTCAATGCTACGCTTTGGGTCACTATACTACATATGTTTTACAATATATTACGTTTGTTATACCCATAGCAACATCCCATGTTAAACAGAACTTCCATCTTAGTCAATTTCCCCCTAACTGACAATTACACAAAATTTTACTTACGTACTGTAGTATTGTCCCAGAACAGTGACAACAGTGAAATCTCAGTCAATTAGCAAAAATTGTAAAATGTTCAATAAAACCCCCAATACATTACCGATAACTCATAATCATCATACCAGGCCCAGGAAGATTCAACTTTACCTATAATTGCATGTTAAGGGGTTCTGATGGAGCTGGGTACAATGTAATGGGAAAGGGCCAGGCCAGCTAAATATTTGCAGTGAATGCCCTCAACATCGTGTGAATAGAACCATAAAGGCTCCAATTTGGCACGGTCACACTCGTACAGCATGGATATGTCCCCTCCTTGTTCTGTTGCCCAACACTTGTAATGGCTGCCCTGGCAACTGTATCAGGAATTAGCAGAAATTGAGGTCTACAAAAAATTCCTATGAAATATAATGCTCAGCTATAATCCAATCATAGCGGTTGGAGATGGGGTGTTGCCCATAGCAACCAATCAGATGTTACTTCTTATTTATATAGCACCTTCTAGAACAGTGGTTGTCTTGTCGCTCGCGAGCTACCGATAGCTCACCTGAGCAAAACGAGTGGCTCGACCACTGTTGCCCGCCTGCACCCTCACGCGTGTCCGGCCGCCTGCCCGCCCATTTGTCATCTGGCAACGGACATTGGCAATGAGAATTGACCCCTTGGAAATGAGTATTGACCCCTGGCACTAAGCAAGTTATTTACAATTTATTAGAAGCCTTACTGTGGAGGGCATTGTGGTGTGGCATAATGTGTCGGGCATTGTGGCGTGGCATAATGCATTCCTCCCAACTGTATCGATTTTTGCGGGACATCCCATTTTTTGGGACGGTCCTGCGGGAATTAGACACTGTGCATTTGTCTAGTCAGGCAGGCAGAGGGGCTGGGGGCATGGTCAGCACTTCACAAATCACTGGCCATGCCCTCACAGCGACAAAAATGTTGCTCATAAAAATATATTCCTTTTTCCGCTGGCAAAGTTGGGAGGTATGCATTAGGTGTGAGGGGCATTGCAATGTGTGGCAAAATGTGTCAGGGGCATTACAATGTGCAGCATAGTATCATAGGCATTGTGGTGTGTGGCTTTATGTGTCAGAGGAATTGCGGTCTGTGGCATAATGTGCAGCATATTGTGCAGGGGCATTACAGTGTGCAGCACATTGTGCAGGGGTATTACGGTGTCTGGCATAGTATCAGGGGCTTTGGACATATTTTAGTAGCTCTCCGGGAGGTTTTTTTTTGTCTTCTTTTGTCTTGAGTAGCTCACACTCAATTAAGGTTGGAGACCACTGTACAATAGATATAATCTAAGGGTGCCCACACACTAGAAAGATCTGCGATCTTAAGATGTGCGCAAATTAGCCTTAATCTTTTGTCCATCCTGGACAAAAGATTTCAGGCAAGCGCACATCTTTACCAAAGATTTCTTTTAAGATCCCATGTGTGTTCCTATGGAACTTTTGTTAAATCTTCGGATCTTTCCTGCAGCATGTAAGATCAGAAGATCCGCGGGAACCCGCATCCGACTGATAAAGGGCATTTTTCTGCCGATAATCGGTAAACATCGGTCGATATATCGTCCGATTCGGCCAATCTGCAAAAAAATCATTCTAGTGTGTGGGCACCTGTTGTTGCTTTAGGACATCTTCAATAGAACTCCCATCTTAGTCAATTTGTTCCATAGAATAACAATGAAGTTACCTATTCTTTATGATCCAGTACTCATTGTCGCCATCTTCATCATCATGTTCCGTTCCATAACCCACAATGATAATTGCATGATTTGCACCTGAAGAACATCCTCCATCGTATATTCCTTATATAAAAAGCAAACCTTACATAAATTTTCTGAGCAGTTGCATTATGAAAGATACACAGCCCAACAAAAAAATATTGTTTAGTTGCCAAGAATGTTGGAACATATTTAGAATTTTTTTTTCAAACTGGCTCTAGTTCTTGAGTTAATAAATACCTTCAATTAAAAAGGAACTTCTTAGCTATAACGTGTATATATGGGAATCTACTTATTCACTATAGAAGATGAGATAGATAAATATTCTCGGTGTCCACTCCATGCTTATTCAAGAATAGTGGTTCTCAAACTTGGTCATTAGGATCCCACACATTTCACCGTATTTCTTAGCCATGAATCTATAAATTAGAGCCAATCTTGCATATTCAGAATCAGCACCACAAAGGTACCCCAAAATTGCTCTAATAATAAAATGAGTTGGTCAGTGTTATGATTACATTAAGAGTACTGATAAGTGTGCACAAAATTGCATGTACAGATGTAGCGCCGCTCGTTATTGTGGGGGCTGGCTATTCTATCGCCAGCCCCTGCCAGCAGCCAGGCCCCTCTATCCGTCGGAAGAAAGCGCCAAGCATAAGACACTCATGCGCCCCTTTCCGACAGAGCTCCCTATTGCCGTCTGCCGCCTCTCTGTCCGCCGTCGCTGGTCCCCACCGCCTCCCCGCACCCCCAAACCCTTCCCTTCTCCCTCACGGGGATCGCTGCGCTCGCCACGCTTCGGGCACTATCTAAAATCAACTCCACGCCAACGTGGATAGTGGGGGTATGAAAAGGTCGGAGGACACGTACCGCCGCCCCTCGCAGGCTCGCTGCGCTCGCCTTGCTTTGGGTTGGCATTGATAGTGGGGGTGGCATTGACAATGGGGGTGCACTTAACATTGCGAATTGCATTGCATGCCACTTGCTGGCATACAATGCTATGCGATATTTAATCAGGGGCATTTTCCCAAAAATCGCATCGCATACCATTGCATACCATCGCATACCATCGCATATGTTATGCCATGGTATGCGATGGGCGCCATGCTAGGAAACAAGGGTACTTGTGTATTATCACGGCGCCCCCAATATTAAGTTGCACAACTTTTAATCGCATCGCATGCCTTCCACCGGGTGCACACCGATGCGATGCGATTTAAAATTGTATAAGCCCCCTATCCGATTTTAAATTGTATATAGTGTGGCGAGCGCAACGAGCCACCGAGCCCGAAGCGTGGTGAGTGCAGTTCGCCCGGTGAGGGGACGCGTATTACTTTACGCGTATTACTTTAAATGTATTCTGCGTCCACTCACCGCGCTTCGGGCTCGGTGGCTCGCTGCGCTCGCCACACTATATGAATTCAACTCCACGCCGACGTGGATAGTGGGGGTATAAAAAGGTCGGAGGACGCGTACCGCCGCCGCTCGCCACGCTTCGGGTTCACGTTCATAGTGGGGGTGGCGTGGGGGTGCATGTAACATTGTAAGCCCCTATTAGGGTGCTTATACAATTTAAAATTGCATCGCATCGCATTGTATGGCATTGTATGCCATATACGATTTTAACATTGTATAACATCGGGGGAAATCTCATCCCATCGCATGCCTTATGGTCTGCGATGCCATGGGCGCCGTGATACTACACAAGTACCGAAACAAGTACCTGGGGGTGTGCAAGGATTGAATAGCATGCAAATTGGCAGGAAATGGCCGAAAATCTGCAAAAAAATCGTCCGAAAATCAGCCGAATATCAGCCTCAAATCAGCCGCTAAATCGCATCGCAGATCAAATCGTCAAAAAATCGGATGCGATATCGTATACGATTTACATTACATCGGGCGCCCTGATAATACGCAAGTACCCATAAGATTTGTTACTTGATGTGCCATTTTTTACATGCAATTTGGTCCAATAAATTGCATGAGATTTATCTGGCCAAATTGTGTACAGATGGTCCTAGGGGATGCCAAGAGTGCTAGGAGGGGGTGGCAAAAACTGTGAAATAAAAAGTCAGAACTGTTGTCCTTGTCTGTGATGTAACCAAATGTTGGAATTAATTATAATAAATACTATGTAGGTGCACTCATCAGGATACGTTCATTGGGTCACCAGCAAGTAGGTCGACAAGCATTAGGTTGACACCACTAGGTCGACATGCAGGAACGTCGACATATGTTAGGTCAACAGAGTTAGGTCAACTGGGTCATTAGGTCGACATGGGGAAGGTCAACAGTCAAAAGGTCGACATGGTTTTTTTGAGCTGACATGTGCCGAAGGGTGGTATTTCATGCCCTACCATCCACTAGGGCGTGGCGGGAGAATAAATTAGTGTGACAAGCATAGCAAGTTACCGTGCCCGAAGCATGGTGAGTGCAGCAAGCCATGTGAGGGGACACGGTGGTTCCTTTCGGTGTCCATGTCGACATGACATGTGCCGACAGGCGGTATTTCATGCCCCACCATCCACTAGGGCATGGTGGGAGAATAAAATAGTGTGCCGACCATAGGAAGGCACCGTGTCCAAAGCATGGCGAGCGGACGCAGTGCTACGTTTTAGTGTTTATTTTGACTGTGTTGACATTTGGGTAAAAATAAAAACCATGTTGATTTTTTCACTGTCGACCTAATGACCCTGTCACTGTCGACCTTACCCATGTCAACCTAATGACCCTGTCAACCTAACTCATGTGGACCTAGTGGTGTCGACTAATGCTTGTCGATCTACTTGCTGGTGATCTAATGATCCATAACCCCGTCATCGGCCTGTACATGTTTGGTTTTAGCTAAAAATCTTTAGTTATGGTTAAAATAAATTGTTTATATAACTATTTCTCAGGCTATTTCTTGCTTTTTGTGAACTGCTATCCCTGAAATCCTTCACATTTTATTTTCAGATATACTGTAATCTACTATACTGTAAATTAGTTTTTTTTTACATGAGTAATCTTATAAAATGAGTATGTTAGACTTAGAACAAAAGATATATGTACAGTAAGTAAAATAATACCTTACTGTACTAATACTATATTGTAACAATTGTATACTACCTTTATTATAAAACATAAATTCCATATCTACTCCAAACCCAACAGTGATTGGTCCTTCAAGGGCGACTGAAGATGCAATGTTCTCTTCTCCAGGCACTAGGTAGTATTTGGTTGTATTCAACTGTATTGCTTCATCACTGTTATATGCACAATGCATCCGCTAATGATGGAAAAAATAAAGAAAATAAAATCAAATTCCATATCATTATTTATATATGTTGTTTGTGTTTCTCAAAAATGTTGTCTTGCGGCACTTTGGGAGAAATTGATTACTGTTTTTTTGTGTGTCACAATCAATGGTAATATTATAATAAAGAGAAAATCATAAAAATGAGAATAAAACAAGACTGCTATTTGTTTCACTTGCATTTTAATTGGGATTTTCATATTACAGGTTGAGTATCCCGTATCCGAATATCCGTTATCTGAATTATTCCGAAACCGTACATTCCAGAAAGTGAACAAAATTTTTATTTTTTTTGCTAAAAACTTACTGGAGACATCTGTAACAGCACCACTGAGGACACGATATGTAACTGGCACTATATACAGTATGTCCAAGACAATGATTGCTTGGCATTTGAATTCAGTGCCTAAGATTGTACGCAAACTTTGTTTCATGTTTTGAAACCTTGTTTTATGCACAAATAAAATATATTTGTGTTTATTTCATGTGTTTGATGTATACGTACAACTTAAATGCAAGATACCTCAAGATACATCATTGAAATATTAAAATATTCAGAAAAACTGAATAATCTGTTATCCAAAATGATCCTGGTCCCGAGCATTTATAATTGCTTTGCATCATGCTTGTGAAATATGTAGCCTGGTAATATGACATACAAATTCTGACACACTGGGAATTGTTGTGTTCAGAAAACCCCAATTTCATAATTACTGTCTATCACATAACCAATGATAATACACAATGGAATAGATAAAATATGACGACTGCAAAATCTGTACAAATCATGACACGGGTGAACTAATAATATTATGATACATGCAATTAAATAAAAATGAATTCATTTTTTATATATATATATATATATATATATATATATATATATATAGTTTACAAAATAAGAACTAAATGGTGTAAAATGAAGATTACAGTGCAAGTATTACAGACTGACAGTAAGGTAAGAGGTTCCTTCATGGAAGTTTGTAATCTAATAGATCGGGGGGTCAACTCAAAGCGCTAATTTCACCTACTGTTAGGAACAGGGAGATCTCGCCTACCCTAACTCCGTTGTCACCCCTTGGAATTGGCGGATGCGTGCTAAGCTAACCTTCACCAATAATAGCCGCGTTCGTGGGAGCCCGTTAGTCAGGCTCCCACCCCGATGCCACCTGGTCTTACTGGAGACAACGCAGCCGCCAAGGCCGGAGGTAAACAAGGGGAAATCTACCTAAAAAACCAAGGAGGCGAGAACCACCCTGCCCCACAGAGGGGGATGTCAGTGGATAGCGGACTGGGCTGGGACCCGCGGTGCTAATGCTGTGAGCAGCAGGCCAGACAAAGTACCGTGGCCAAATTGACTGGTATCACAATACACAAGGTGTACCCAGGTGCTGAGCACACGGTATGCTGACACAATCCAAGATGTTGACGGGTGTAACAATACACAATATGTTGACACAATAAGAACTGCTGACGGGTGTAACAATACACAATGGCCCTTATTCTAATTCGGACGGTACGGCCCGCGTGCGGCCGTACCGCCGATGTTTTTATTCTGCACATGCGCAGAGGTCAATCTGCGCATGTGCAGCCCCCTTCGCCGCAGACGTATTTCGTCCGCCGCAAAGGGGGCGTATAGGGGCGTGAGGGGCTTCATACCCTCATTTCCCGATGTGTACGCCCCGCGTTTCATGGGCGTTCCCATGCAAACGCGGGGCGTATGCATGGTAATGAGGGTATGACGCAACTCATGGGGGCGGAAAGCTGACGTCGCCGGATGTCAGCTCTCAGCCCCCATACAAGCTAGCACACGGACGATTGTCCGTGTGGTCTCAGCTTGCGGGAGCTGCTGGGGCGTGCGGACCTGCCATCGATGGTCGACGACCATCGAATGCAGGGGGCAGCTCCCACCATGGTGGAGGCGTACGCCTCCACCATTTTTATGCGGATCGCCAGCCGTCCGTGTACGGATGGCCGTGGCGATCCGTCTCGTGGGCGGGGATTGGTTTGTGCGGCCAGAGCACCGTGTGCGGCTCTGGCCGCACCAACCAGAATAAGGGCCAATATGCTGACACAATATAAACTGCTGACGGGTGTAACAATACACAATATGTTGACACAATCAGAACTGCTGACGGGTGTAACAATACACAATATGCTGACACAATATAAACTGCTGACGGGTGTAACAATACACAATATGTTGACACAATAAGAACTGCTGACGGGTGTAACAATACACAATATGCTGACACAATATAACTGACAATAAGGGAGGAAAGGAGTGAGAGTCTCCCAACTTATCTGACACCAAGATATCAGCAAGCAGACGCAAGCAAGGTTTCTGGAGGCAGCCAGGAACAGGGACTGGAAACCAGGAACCACGGGTGAGCAGGAGCCTGGAACCGGAAACACTCAGGACGCCAAATCAGGAGCTATAGCCGGCGTCTGAGTGTCCCAGTGTCCAAGTTTAAATAGCGCGCCAAGCGCTACCCTGACGCTGCGTGCGGCGTCATGCACACCCCTTCCTCCCTGCGGCCGCCAGGCGTCCTCCGTCGCCTTGGCAACCGCTGCGGCAGGGGAGGAAGGGGTTGTACGCCGGCAGCCTGACTGTCTGCCGGAAGCTCCCGGCTGATGACGCAACGGCGTCGCGGTAACCCGGCAACCGCCGGAAGAACAGAGGAGACTGCCGGGCGAGCGGAGGCGCTGCCCGTGCAGCTCCTAACAGTACCCCCCCCTTGAGGAGGGGTCACCGAACCCTTACAACCAGGTTTGAATGGGAAGGTCTTAAAGAACTCTGCTTTGAGCCTGGGCGCATGTAACAATCGCTCAGGCACCCAAGACCTCTCCTCTTCTCCGAACCCCTTCCAATGGACCAAAAATTTCAGTTGACCCCGAACAACCTTGGAGTCCAATATCTGTTCTACTATGAATTCTTTGTGCCCTTGAACGAGGACTGGTTCGCGGTTGGAAGCAGGCCCTGATTGGGAAGCCATCGAGGCTGGTTTAAGAAGAGAGCAATGAAAGACATTATTGATCCGCAGTGTTCTGGGGAGCTGCAACCTAAATGCCACCGGATTGACTTGAGCAGTGATCAAAAATGGACCGATGAACCTGGGCCCTAATTTGGGACATCTCTGGCGAAGCTTAATGTGGCGAGTAGACAACCACACCTTTTGCCCCACTTGGAAAAAACATGGTCTCCTATGTTTGTCAAAAAAATTTTTTGAACGTGCTGAAGATTGCCTCAGAGCCAAATGAACCTTTTGCCACGACTTCCTAAGGAAGGACACTGTGGAGAAGGGCGGCCGAGAGGAATCCCTCGGAACAAAGAAGGAGTTGCACTTGGGATGGAACCCGAAATTACACAAAAAAGGCGAGCTTTTGGAGGCCGCATGATACGAGTTGTTATAAGCAAATTCTGCTAAAGGTACCAGTTCGGCCCAATTGCTCTGACATTTGGAGACGAAGCAGCGTAAATATTGCTCCAATGCTTGGTTGACCCTTTCGGTCTGCCCGTTGGACTGTGGGTGATGCCCGGAGGAAAGACTGACCTGTATTCCTAAACCGGAACAAAAACTTCTCCAGAACCTGGCCACAAACTGAGATCCCCTGTCAGAAACAATATCCAAGGGAAGGCCATGGAGTCTGAAAATATGCGAGATAAAGAGTTGTGCCAACTCTTTAGCAGTAGGAAGTTTACGCAAGGGAATAAAATGTGCCATCTTGCTAAAGCGGTCGACCGTGACCCAAATGGTGGTAAAACGAGAAGAAGAAGGAAGGTCGACAATGAAGTCCATAGAAATATGGGACCATGGCCTTTCGGGAATGAACAATGGCAGAAGAGTACCCACTGGTGATGACCTGGGAGATTTATGTCGAGCACATACCGGACAAGAAGAGATAAACAGAGCAACATCCTGTTTTATGGTGGGCCACCAAACCGCCCTAGACAAGTGCTCAAGGGTCTTGGTAACGCCAGGGTGTCCAGTGACCCTACTGGAATGAAAATCCTTGAGGACCAAATTTCTGAGGTGTTTGGGAATAAACAGTCTATTATGTGGAGTCCCCTGAGGAGCAGAAGGCTGAGAAGCCAGGACACGGGAGGCCAAGTCCTGAGTCAGACCCGCAAAAATGACAGAAGACGGGACAATGGGCGTATCTTTGAGTCCAGTGCTCTGACAAGTCTGGAAACTACGAGATAAAGCATCAGCTTTGACATTTTTGGGGCCGGGTCTGAACGTAATGATAAATTGAAACCTGGTAAAGAACAACGCCCACCGGGCTTGTCGTGGGTTTAATCGCTTAGCAGATTCGATGTAGGCTAAGTTTTTATGGTCGGTAATCACCGTGATGATGTGTTTGGCCCCTTCTAACCAATGACGCCACTCCTCAAAGGCCCACTTAATGGCCAACAATTCACGATTCCCGACATCATAGTTCCTTTCAGCTGAGGAGAACTTACGGGAGAAGAAGGCGCAAGGATGAATCTTCTGATCACGAATGTCCTTCTGAGAAAGGACAGCTCCAGCCCCTACATCCGAGGCGTCAACCTCCACAATAAAAGGAATTCTGGGATCCGGGTGATGTAAGACAGGAGCTGAGCAGAAGGCCTTCTTTAATTGATGAAAGGACTCAACGGCCTGTGGGGACCAAATTTCAGGATTGGCTCCCTTGCGAGTCAGTTCCACAATGGGGGCAACAATGTCAGAAAAGGACCGGATGAATCTCCGATAATAATTGGAGAATCCTAAGAATCTTTGGATGGCCTTGAGATTGTTAGGAAGAGCCCAGGACATGATGGCTTGAACCTTGCTGGGGTCCATGGAAAAACCCTTAGGAGAGATGACATAACCCAGAAAAGAGACTTGAGCAATTTCGAATTCACACTTTTCGAGTTTGGCATATAATTGATTTTCACGCAACTTCTGAAGAATCAGGCGGACGTGTTGCCGATGTTCAGAAAGTGACTTGGAAAAAATCAAAATGTCGTCTAAGTAAACCACAGCAAATACTCCCAGGAACGGCCGAAGTACTTCATTGATGAAATCCTGAAAAACTGCAGGAGCGTTGGCCAAGCCGAACGGCATTACAAGATATTCATAGTGACCTGAATGTGTGTTAAAGGCTGTCTTCCACTCATCTCCCTTTCTAATCCTGATGAGGTTATATGCTCCTCTAAGATCAATCTTAGAAAACACCACCGCTTCCCGGATTTGATCAAACAACACAGAGATGAGTGGTAACGGATAGAAATTTTTTACAGTAATTTTGTTCAAGGCCCTATAGTCTATGCAGGGACGCAAAGATCCATCTTTCTTTTCAACAAAAAAAAACCCTGCACCTACAGGAGATTTAGAAGGACGGATGAATCCCTTTTCGAGACTCTCTTTTATGTATGAATCCATGGCCTGGGATTCAGGTTCTGAGAGGGCATATAGACGTCCCTTGGGCAATCTGGCATTGGGAACTAAGTCTATAGTACAATCAAAGGGACGGTGAGGGGGCAACGTATCAGCTTCCTTCTTGGAAAACACATCGGCAAAGTCTCTGTAGGGTATGGGTAAAGAAGAAAAAACGGGAAGGACAAGACGAAGAGGAAGAGAGAGACAGTGATCAGAACAGGAAGAGCCCCAACGTACAATTTCTCCTGTGGACCAGTCGATACTGGGATTGTGCTTTCTAAGCCATGGTAACCCTAGGACGAGTGGCGTGAGCGGACAGTGAAACAACAAAAAAGAAATCTCTTCAGAATGAAGAGCCCCCACCGAAAGCTGGAGAGAAGGGGTGCACGCGGTAACACTGCCGTTGGCGAGTGGCTGACCATCCAGGCCACAAACCGACAATGAATTGACCAGGGGAATGGGTTTGAGCCCCAAAGAACAAACCAACCCCCCGTCAATAAAATTGCCGGCTGCACCGCAATCAACAAAGGCAGTGGTAGCGACAGTGCAGTTTTTATAAGTGACAGAAACCTGAATAATGATCGAGTCTAGGGGAGAAAAACAAGATAGGCCCAAGTGAGTTTCCCCAAACCCACCTAGGCCCTGTCTTTTCCCGCCTTCAACGGACAGACCACTGCACGGTGACCCTGACCACCACAATACAGACAGAGACCCTTCAGCCTCCTACGATTCTTTTCTGCGGCAGATAAACGTGTGGCCCCAATTTGCATGGGTTCGTCACAGACAACCTCCGAGGTCTCCCCCAGTGATGTGGAAGGATATACCCCGGAAACCCTCTCCCTCTGGCGTTCCCGGAACCTCCGATCTACCTTTATGGCTAACTCCATAATTTCATCCAGGGAGGTCGGAGTTGGGTAGTGGACCAATGCATCTTTTAACGTTTCAGATAACCCAATGCGAAATTGGCTACGGAGTGCTGGGTCATTCCAACCAGAATCAATGGCCCACCTCCTGAATTGGGTACAATAAGCCTCTGCGTTACTCTGACCCTGCCGTAGTGCCCTCAGGTTGGCTTCGGCTGAGGCAGCACGGTCTGGGTCGTCGTAAAGCAACCCCATGGCAGAAAAAAAAGCATTCACAGAGGTAAGGGCCTCGGACCCTGCGGGAAGGCCAAACGCCCAGGTCTGGGGGTCTCCTTGTAGCAGGGAGATGACCATTCCCACACGCTGGGATTCTACGCCGGAGGAGGCCGGGCGGAGTTTGAAATAAAGTTTACACGACTCTCTAAAGTTAAAAAACTGGGAACGTTCCCCGGAAAACCGGTCCGGGAGACTCAACTTGGGTTCGGGGTTTCTAGATGAGGATAAGACCCCTTGTACCCGTTCCTCTTGTGAGTTTACCCGGAGGGTCAATTTCTGAAGTTCCTGAGTAAGAGTATGCATCTGCCCTGCCAGAGCGTGATTAGCAGCCTGCTGGGCCGGATCCATAATGGCTGACTGAAGGTTCGGGTGAAGTATGGGCCGGCTATAATGTTGGGAACAGGGAGATCTCGCCTACCCTAACTCCGTTGTCACCCCTTGGAATTGGCGGATGCGTGCTAAGCTAACCTTCACCAATAATAGCCGCGTTCGTGGGAGCCCGTTAGTCAGGCTCCCACCCCGATGCCACCTGGTCTTACTGGAGACAACGCAGCCGCCAAGGCCGGAGGTAAACAAGGGGAAATCTACCTAAAAAACCAAGGAGGCGAGAACCACCCTGCCCCACAGAGGGGGATGTCAGTGGATAGCGGACTGGGCTGGGACCCGCGGTGCTAATGCTGTGAGCAGCAGGCCAGACAAAGTACCGTGGCCAAATTGACTGGTATCACAATACACAAGGTGTACCCAGGTGCTGAGCACACGGTATGCTGACACAATCCAAGATGTTGACGGGTGTAACAATACACAATATGTTGACACAATAAGAACTGCTGACGGGTGTAACAATACACAATATGCTGACACAATATAAACTGCTGACGGGTGTAACAATACACAATATGTTGACACAATCAGAACTGCTGACGGGTGTAACAATACACAATATGCTGACACAATATAAACTGCTGACGGGTGTAACAATACACAATATGTTGACACAATAAGAACTGCTGACGGGTGTAACAATACACAATATGCTGACACAATATAACTGACAATAAGGGAGGAAAGGAGTGAGAGTCTCCCAACTTATCTGACACCAAGATATCAGCAAGCAGACGCAAGCAAGGTTTCTGGAGGCAGCCAGGAACAGGGACTGGAAACCAGGAACCACGGGTGAGCAGGAGCCTGGAACCGGAAACACTCAGGACGCCAAATCAGGAGCTATAGCCGGCGTCTGAGTGTCCCAGTGTCCAAGTTTAAATAGCGCGCCAAGCGCTACCCTGACGCTGCGTGCGGCGTCATGCACACCCCTTCCTCCCTGCGGCCGCCAGGCGTCCTCCGTCGCCTTGGCAACCGCTGCGGCAGGGGAGGAAGGGGTTGTACGCCGGCAGCCTGACTGTCTGCCGGAAGCTCCCGGCTGATGACGCGACGGCGTCGCGGTAACCCGGCAACCGCCGGAAGAACAGAGGAGACTGCCGGGCGAGCGGAGGCGCTGCCCGTGCAGCTCCTAACACCTACCACGTTATAACTAGAGATGAGCAAGGTCAGTTTCCTAGAAACAGAGCACACCCAAACTTAGGGGTTACGAGTCAAACCAAGACACAGCCTGGGTCTTCATGCCAAGTCTGGATCCCAAACGGGTCAAAACGTCATCTTCCCAGCACTGGATCTACCATGTTTTAGATTGCATATACAAGTCTGTCTCTCATGCTTGGGCACCTTTTCATACGAAAGATCGGAGGGAGAGGGATGCTTCAAGGTGAGTTACTATCTTGTCTGCCTTTCAGGCACTGTGTTAAAAAATGTAATTAGGAGCAATGTGGTACTGTGCTATAGAAAAATGCCTTTTGGTAACACAGCTATAGCAGCATTATGAGGCACTGTGTGTTTTTCAGGCATTATGTAAAATTAAAATAAAACACTGTGTTATTTGTGTGTTTATGTTATTTTTAAACACCATGCCTAATTTTAGGTGCCATTATTTCTAGAAGGAAGTGGCGTAAGTTTGTCCCTGGTGCCTGTTGGCAAGATATATATTGGAACTCCCCCCCCCCCACACACACACACACATACTCACACAACCTTATATAATATAAGAGGACATATATATATATATCAGAACTTCGACACAGGTGCTATCGATGGCTTTTAATTTACTGTTTTAAACTTGCAGGGGAGGAGAAGTGCCCCGATTGGGAGCAGGAGCCATTGCCTCCCAGAGTTCTGCCTCTGCAAGGAGGGCTATGTTGTTTGTGTGTTTAAGTATAGTATTGAAAAATTCAAATCAAACACTTCATCCACAAAAGTTATAGGGCGGTATTCAATGAGGCAGAATCGCCAAGTTTTATGGCGATTCTGTGTTTTTTTCGTGTGTGCCGGCGATTTTTGGAGCTGAAAAAGCGAATCACCCTATTCAATGACCTCTATTCGCCGATGACGACCGGTGAATGAAGCCCCAATCGCCAAATGTTATTCTCTACAAATCGCCGGTTTTTGTCTATAGGAATTTTCATGGGGATTCGCCGGTAGTCGACGGGAATCACCATGAATCGCCAAAAGTGTATTCAATGAGAGGTTGGCGATTCTTATTTCTTGTTTCATATCGCCGTTCCTCACCGAGTGTCCCTCGTCATCTTTTTGTGGTGAACTTTTATAGGAACCTGTGAAATAATTGGTTTTAAGTGTTCAATTTAACTCTGCAAGTGTAATGTATTATTATTTGCTGCCCTTGTGTGATGTGATGGTCGTAGAAGTGCTATACAAATATATATTTAATTTTTTCTGGTATTTTTTTTTTCTCCCACAACGCACTGTTCTTACCCATGGTGCACCTCACTTACCCATGATTCTCCTCCCCACCTCACTCCTTCGTTTGGCCTTTGAGGAGATTACACAGCTTTTGCAGTCTGCTGTATTGGAATTGTTTTTTCAGGGTAATTTGCATTTTTCTTGCATTTCACTGCAATTTCTTACAGTACTGAAGCTGTTTAGGGAAACGCCGGATTGGCTGAGAATCGCCGTTGGGGGCGGCGATTCTCAGCCACGTTGAATAGGGTGACACAGCTAGTCCCGGCGACTCCCGACGCTTGGCGAATCGACGTAAAAAAACGGTGAATGGCAGGCGAATGTAAAATCTGAATCGCTGTGACCAACGATTCAGGTCATTGAATACCGCCCATAGTCTCTGTTACTGAAGTGGTTGGTTTATTAAATTGTTCATGTCCTTTTTAATATACAACATAAGTGTAATAAGGCAAATCCAACTAGCACCACTTTTTCATTATGAGATATACAGTATTTGGGGGGGGGGGGGGAGAGATTGGTGATGGTCTTCTGCCTCTTGCAAGACGATTCTTTACCAACTCATGCTTCGTTCTTATATTTCTCTGTCATTCTTATCATTATGGCCACTGATCTTCTATTTGACATGGGAACTCACATCTAGTTGTTGATGATATCAGTCTAGCTATAACCCTTTCAGCTTCGGATGGAATGGAAGATCAGCAGACAGAAGAGTTCCATTGAAGAACAGGATATGGTAGGTAGTTAGGGATAGTTAGCTATGTTGGATCCTTTCCTTTACAGCAGACATATTCCGCAGCGCTTTACAGAAAGTATGTGAACATTCACTTCGGTCCCTGCCCCAGTGGAGCTTACAATCTATATTCCCTACCACATGTACACACACACACAGACATTCTAGGGTTAATTTTGTTGGAAGCCAATTAGCCTACCAGTATATTTTTGGATTGTGGGAGGAAATCAGAGTACCCGGAGGAAACCCATGCAAGTACGGGAAGAATATACAAACTTCACACAGAGCCAAGGTGGGAATGGAACCCAGGACCCGCTGTGAGGCAGTAATGCTAACCATTACACCATCCATACTGCCTATCCGTAAGATAATAGATAGTATCTGATTGGTTGCCAATAGCAGAATCCCATCCGAAATAGAACTCCCAACTTAGTAAATTTCCCCTCTGGTTCCGGAGGCCCTTTTATAAACTGAAAACAGGGCTATTAAAACCCTTCTCATATCAGTTTTCATTCATGAGGAATGCCAAGTACATACATGGCCAATAGCCAGTGGACCTTTACAGGTATCCAATATCATCCAGTGGATTACTGCAATAATGGGAATGGATCATTGCATAAGGGGAGATAATTACGTTTTTTGTTTCATATCTTAATAGTAATCAAAAATGCATTTTAGTTCTAAGTTAAATTAGTATGTTAAGGATTTTATTGGCTTCTAGTTTTAATAGATTTCACATGTATACCTTTATAAAGATTCATTTATTTTGGTCACCTGAATAGTTTTTATATACCCATATCCCTTGTTCCCACTTTTTTTAAACCTATTCTTACATCTACAGACTATTTAAAAAAATACACAAACAAAAATACCTTCTCAGTGTATTCATAATCTTCAGCCTTCATGATGCCATCCGTTGCTATATAATGGAGTGCCATAAGAGGAAACCCTCCACAACATGCTCCATCTTCATCATCACAGTCTAGTAACTGCTGTTCACTCAGGTCCATGAGGCCATGATTCCTTATGCATAATCTGGATTCAATCACACCCACCTTAAAAACAGAGCAAACATAAAAAAAAGAAAAATCTTAAAATAAATAGTTAACCCTTTGACTGCCAAAGTTGCTGTGAGAGATCCTCGAAATTTCAGCTAAAACTGCCAGCGTCATTCGACTGTTCTTTTTTTGGGTGCAATATTTAATTTAACTTCAAGAAGTTGACTTGGCTGTATTTGGATTTATCTATACTAAAAGAACAGTGGCTGTGAGCAAGGCTGTCATTTTTAGCAGATATTTTGAGAATCTCTTAAGCTGTGTACACACGGGGGCGATATATTGCTCAGTGTCTCCTTTTCATCAGCGACCAGAGATGGTCACGGATGAAAGGGAACCTCTGCCGGGGAAACCGCAGAGGGAATCAGCTGGATCATAAGGGGGCTAAAAACGATTTATCGACGGTGCACACTCCAATCGCTGGCAATATGGTCGCTCAGCAACCATATTGCCAGCGATTATAGCCCGTGTGTATGCACCTTAACAGCTTTTGGCAGCTCAAAGGGTTAAATAGTAGGCATTTGCATATCATATGCGTATAGTGTATAGTGCATACCTCCCAACTGTCCCGCTAACCATGGCAATGTCCCACCCGGGGCCGCCATTGTACCGCGGTGAGGGGGGGGGCAGTTGGGTGTTCCCCCAGCCTGAAGAGAATAGACGCTGTGCGCATGCGCACAGCATCTATTAAGCGACGCAGAGTGGTGAAAAACAGGGGCACGGCCTTAGGATGCGTCATGCCGTGAGACCACGCCCCCTTTGATGCGCGTGTCTCGTTCCCGTAGTACCAAAAGTTTGGAGGTATGCAGTGTATAGTGTAGCTAATTTACTGATGACAAATTAACATACATATAATGATAGCAATAAACAGGCACAAGCAGAACCTCCCACCATTACGAGTAGCCTACACTGGGCATTTAGAACAAAAATACTGTATAGAGCTGTGAAACAGCCCCCCACTCCTCCACTAAATATAATAATACTACAGTGTGGAAACATATTACAGACTGAGGACCTAAGCCGACTCTTATATTAATCTAATATTTTTATCTTAGCTTTTATCACATAGCGCCTTTTTTTTTTTACTAGGATTATGTGTTTGTTTTTTAATACTAGCCTAGTAGACCTAATTTCCTTTGCTCGCAATGTGACATTACAGCAGCTAGGACCCCTGGTGACAGCAATTCTTGCACACCACTTCCTACGGCCTTGATTTTATGCTTTTATTAATAATCATATTAGCTTCTTCTAAGTGTAATTTTTGCACTTGCTGGTACAGTACCTTAAGAACCAAAGTTATTTAGCATTAATACTGTTTGACATCTTATACCGTGTTTATGGTACAAACCATGAATATTATGAATATGTAAAGTATAGTGTAGTCTCCACCATATAGTCTAAACTATCAGGCTTTGTCCAGCATCACATACTACAATTATTTGTTGTTCCTCAGGGGTAGATGTATGAAGCAGTGATAAGAGAGAAGTGATAAATTGCCTGGTACTTTATCACCGGCCAATCAATTCCTAACTGTCCCTTTCTAAACCCAGCCTGAAACTTAACAGTCAGGAGCTGATTGGCTGGTGATAAAGTACCAGGCACTTTATCACTTCTCATCCCTTAACACGGCTTCATACATCTACCTTTCAGCAGTTGCGTAACTAATAATTCTGCTCCCCCCTGCCGAAAATGCAGGGGGGCGCCCCCCCCCCTAGGTTAAACAACAACCCCCCCCTGCCGCCACCCCCCATGCGGCCGTTACCTCAGCCGTGGCCACGATTGTGCTGCCAGTGGAAGGGAGCCGGGGTGCGGTGGAGGGGTGCCGGGATGTGCGGAGGGGAGCTGGGGTGAAGGGGGGGTTTTACCTCCTGCCGACTCTGCGCCTGGTCCCGGCTCTCCCGTCTACTGCTGCTAATCAAAATTGACACTTGGAAAATGGCTGCCCCCATACAGCAGACGAAAAACTGTCTGCAGTATGGGGGCAGACATTTTTCGAGTGTCACTATTTGTATTAGCAGCGCTGCAGCAGTAGCCGCCGGGACTCGGGAGAGCTGGGACCTGTCACAGGCGCTGGCGGCAGAAGGCAGTGAGTAATGTCCCGCAGCCCCCTGGCGCCCACACCCCCTCAGTGCCTTCCCGCCACCGCGGGGGGCTGCGGGACTATAGTTACGCCACTGCCTCTCAGTTATCTAACTGGCTAAATGCATCTGTAATAGTAGGTCAGCTTCTATACTATTGTAGCAAGTACTATTAGTAATATTCAGGTGTTAGTTAAAGCTGTAGGATATTTCTTACCGCTGCAAATGCCCAACAGGACCCACAAGATCCTTGATCTTTAATATGTGTCACACATTTGGAATCTCTCCAGTCAACATGTTCAGGAAGATTAGCATGTGTTCCATAGCTGTGTGTGGGAACATTGGATGGGAATCCTGTTGAAAGAAGGCAGCCCCTTCGTTTTAGCTCTTTGCCTGTCTAAAGTAAAATTAGAGTCTTATGAATATGTAAAGTGACATATATATATGGCAAGCTGCTTTTAGTATCATTATTTTACCTAGTTGTGTTAATGTTAGACATGTTGTTTTTTTTGCTTTCATTACAATAAACAATATTTTGTTTCTATTATTTGTGAATGCCCATCACAGGAAAACTGTAAAAACCCCAAAATTATATTTTGCATTTCCTAACAATGACTTACTAGTGAACACATTGTACATTCAATAAAACACAATAGATAAAGGGAACAATGACACAAGTTGGAAAGCATTTCTGAAATCCGAAGCAACATACAGATCTCCATGAATATTTTAAAACTTCTGCACATGTGTTGGGGTGGACCACTTTTTAATCATTTCGTGCCTGTTGGAGAACTTTTTATATATGTATCTCACAACCATATGGTAATTGTTATTTACCTTTTATTGTATCTACACGGATTTCCTTTGTTTTTAACCTGTTTGTTTTTGTATTGTATTAAAACCTGATTACGCTATGGATGCCTTATATTCTTGTTTTGCATGATATATACTGGATACGTCTGGAACAAGGATTGACTTACTGCAAATTTTAATGAGAGAAGCCCTTATTTTAATTATTGCATGCACATGTGAAAGGGTTAAGGCGCATAAGTGTTGGGGTTTATTACCTTTCTTCTAACATATCTATTACGGATTGTGGATATACCTCCTCATATCCCCTTGAACACATTTGCTGCCTACCCGTGAGCGCACTATCTGTGACCCCTAAACCACTTTTTAATACGTCAACATGGAGGGGAATCCACATAATGGCTGCTTTTACTGTGTGTATAAAACATATAAGCCAAGGAAGGTTTAACATCCCCCCAATAAATCAGGCCAATATTGTGTCATGTGATGTTTTTTGTTTCTTCAAAGTCTTGCATTTGTCTGTCATATCTCTAAAGGTGCGTACATACTTGTTGACATTACAAACGATCTAGCAAAATTACTCAGTATGCCTGCGCTGTATCGTTTGTCTGGGAGTACAAGGGAATTCGTTGATGACATTGCATTGTCTTTTATGTCGTCTAATGTGTACCCAATGTTAGAAATGATTATATTCAAAGAATAGTTTTAAGTAGAGTGGAATTCTTATTACATTTGCCTACTCGTGCTATGGACTTTTGCTAAACTCTGCCATCGTATATATTGCATTTATGCTCGGTTTTCTGCAGTACTGCATGTACCTTATAAATACAAATAAATAATAATGATCTTACCATATCTGCAAATTGATTCATGGCCATCCAATATGTGGAGAGACCTTGGTCAGCCAACTCATTATGTTTCTGTACCTTATGCCAAGCGTCTTCCCAAGTTTTTCTCCGTAATAACTCTTCATCCATATTAGCGTATGCTTTTCCTGTTGTATAATATTATGAAATAATCTTTAAGGTCTTTTCATTCAAAGGTGTCAGTCACAGAACCAGGTGGAATCAGTTTTACAGGTTGAAAATAAAAGAACAAAAAATATATAATTGTGTACATTAATATTTACCTGCTAATGATGTCATATGTTACAGTGATCCCAAAAACTGGTAGAAAGCTTGTAAATTACAAGGGGGTAAATTTACTGATGGGCGTTTTATTGGAAATGGGACATTGCTTATAGACACCAATCAGATTCTATCTATAATCTGCTAGAATGTGATAAATAAATAAGAAGTAGAATATGATTGGTTGCTATGGAAACATTTCCCCTTCAATAGAACTTTCATCTTAGTAAATTTATCCCAAGGGGTGTAACCCAATCACTTTCATTATACCGTGTATTTATCTATTATAATGAATTTGAGTTTTTGTGGTTTTTTTTGCTGAGGGACTTTGCTTAGTATCTGTGATGGTAACTGTAAAGGTGGCCATACACACGCAGATTTATCTTCAGATCTCGCAGGTTGGAACAAAAACATGGTTATGGATGAGAGCAAATGACAGTTGACCATTTGCTTGGAAATGCTGGAAAACTGACAAACTGTCACTCACCCATAACCATGTTTTTCTTCCAACCACCCAGATCTGAAGATAAATCTTACTGGTGTACGGGCACCTTAAGTCTCCTCTCTCAGCAGGGGTTTATATATATATTTATAATATGCACTCATATGCATACTATGTACATGGTTAGCCAAGCCTCTGCAGAAGTTGGAAACACCTCCTCTGGAGACTGACCCCACCTCTAAACATAGGCCCTACCACTATATTCCCCCCGTGGGTCCTTCATACCCCAGTCCAACTTTACCCATTGTATAGTCCCAGAACACCTTCCCGACTTCTCATATCCCTATAATTTATATGAAACAGTGCATTATTTCATACATCATATCACAGCCCTCTGTCAATCTTACTGACATTCATAATATAGGGCTTTATTCTGGTTCACTCTCAGAGGCAAATTCCTTCTCAAATGGACAAAACCATGTGCACTGCAGGTGCTGGCAAATGTAACATGTGCAGAGAGGAGTAGATTTGGGTGACTTCTTTTGTTTCTGTGCAGGGAAAATACTGACTGCTTTATTTTTACACTGCAATATAGATTTGAAGTAAAACCCCACCCAAATCTACTGTAATTCTCTCTGCACAAATTACATTTGCCCAACCAGCAGTGCATATGGTTTTGTCCATTTGAGAAGGAATTTGCCTCTGAGGGTAAACCAGAATAAGGACCATAGTTTGGGCTGTGACATTGAGACATGGCATTATTGGTCTTGTGGTTCCCGGAAAGGGAAATTTAACTATTACACAAACACACCAGCACTTTCACAGTTTTATAATTTGCTGCATTGCGAATTTAGCTCTATTCCCCCTAACTAGTATTTTTATACCAGAACTTTTTATTATCGTAGTAATTATCACTATTATATTAAATTAGGGATCCAGACATACATTAGTTTAATAGTCAATATAGCGACCACTCTTGGTCAATATATATTAAGTCAACATGTTCAATAGTTCGACACAAGTAAAAGGTCAATATGTTAATGGTCGACACATAAAAAGGTTGACATTAGTTTTTTTACTTTTATTTAATTGTTTGAACGTTATCTTATTTTACCTTCCAGGTGGACTACAATTGGAAACAGTAAAATGTGGTGATCACATCGGGAGTATAGTGAGTATGCAGGGAGGGCTTACGCAGTACACTAGCTGAGGGTTCATGTGCTAAAATCTGCAAACTGATACCAAAAAAAAAATTGAAAAACTCATGTTGAACTTTTCACGTGTCATCCATTTCTGTGTTGATCGCTTGTTTGTGTCAACCATATTTCCAAGTTGACCTTGTGCCGGTCAACCCATTTGAGTCCATCTAAACACGTTGACCTAAATACTATAGACTCTGTGATCATATCCTTAATTAAGGGGTACTGTAAGTCAACTTTGGACTAGTTATCACTGCAGCCTCTACAAAGCATTACATTTGTCATGCAATTAACAGATGAATGAGGGTCCTAGGGGAGGGGATATGGGCATAGGTCAATGGACCAACAAGAAGTGTAGAAAGGGACAGGCAAGGTAAAAGTTGGCTTTCCCCTTTAAGGTCATGAGTATGCTAGGGTTACATATGAGAACATGTGACTACAATCAGTACTACAAATATGCTCATCCTGATCACATTAGCGGAACAGTGCATTCAAATAATGACTGTACCACCTGATTTGGGACAGTTTGGAGAGATGATATATGTGCCCTGTTATTGATGAATTAGGTGATTTGCGATACATAGCATTCAGTCAATAATAAATCAATAATGACTTATTGTAAAGCATAGAGGCACTTTATTGCCTAAGTGCCATCCTATAAGTCTTCTCATCTTACCGATGAGTGTGCTAAATAAGGAGAACTGGCATAGCATTCGATAACAATATGTGACCTTTAGTGCTTAATTATGCATTAGTACTGTAATTGGTAGGCTGGTGGTGCACAGTGTTATTGCACTAGAAAGTAAAGAACATTGCATTAAAAGTTAAATTTTAATTAGATTAGTGTATCAAAATGTAGTAAAATATAAAATATTACAGGAAGTTGGCAGAAATGCCCTAATAACTGTATAGTTATTTATAGCTTCCTCGCAATGGTCAGTACAAGACAAAGGTCATCCAGACAATACAAGCATAAATTAATGGATCATACAGTATAATTCTTGCTTTCTCCAAAGCGGCGCCTCATCTGTCTACATGTGCCTACAGAAGCACACAGACAATGGCTTAGTTGGTGCTGACATGTTGTTTTGGAAGAACACTAGTAAAAGCTTTAACCCTTCATCAGGAATTACAGGTACTGTAGAAAAACTATCTTGACACTATTATGCTGTGTTTTTAAAGGATTTCTTTGGTACAGCACTTGTTTTTTTTCCATCTAAGATTGTTTATTGTAAACTTATGTAGTTGCATTTGTCTAATAATTGTATTTACCATATTTTGACTTCCATACTTTCCACTCTTGATCAAAGAAATGGGAAGCCCAGGTGCAGATGACGAGAGTACAGAAAATGGACAGAACCTTAATTACTTGCATTCTGGAAGACAATATAAGGTTACTATAGGTCACTGATGTTGCCAACAGCCAGATAAATGCAAATCCGGCAACATGATTAATATGTAAAGCACAACGGCATATGCTGCGCTATATAAGAAACTGTAAGTAAATGTGAAGAGCTACACATTGCTATAGAAAATACTGTCATTGTCAGGCAGAAGTAACACAATACATTAAAAATCTAATGCAGTAAAGTACTATGTCTGTACATTGAATTATAAACCAACAACATTATAGAAAAACATTAGTAGAAATACCTTCTATATTGGGGAAAGATGTAATTTACAGGAGATGCTAATGTAAAGATGAAATTACCAAATATACTGTACCTATGTAATATATTTACCACTGACCTGAGATATGCTTCCTGGAATGAGTGTATATACAGACCAACTACTTGTCTACATATATTTATATTATCTATATATCAATCTATATCTTTTTATCCATTTCAGAATCATAATGTCCCGAGTGAACTGTCTTGGCCTTGTAACCATCTGATTAATGGATGCAGTTAAAGTGATAAGATTGCAACTTACATTGTGATAAATGGATTGCTGCACCAGGTGATACAGTATATTCAATTCTAGTGTAAAAGTCTAAGGGGGGAATTTACTAAGCCAAATACGGCTAAAAAAAAAAATCTCCTGCTCAGTTCGTCATGGTTCGGGATCCCACGCCATTTTTTTAAATTATTTTTGTAATTATTTTTTTTACACTGAAGCCGTTACGAATTCGTATTTTAAAAAATGAATTTGTATTTAAAAATACAAATTTGTATTTAAATTACAAATTCGTATTTAAAACCCCTTCCCGACATTTGACGTATATATACGTCATGGCCGGGAAGTACTTCCCGACACATGACGTATATATACGTCATGGCTTCTAACTGACAGCAGACATGTCCCTGCATGCCCAGGGGGGGCTGCGATGCAGCCCCCCCCGTCGGCGATCGCTGTGATTGGCTGTTCAGTGTGAACAGCCAATTACAGCGTTTTCTGTGTCACCGGCGAATAACGTTCGCCGGTGACACGGGATCGGAGGTGATTGGTGCTGTAAAGTACAGCACCAATCACCGCGGGGTGTAAGGGTGACACTGGTGTCACCCCACCTCACCCCGCCCGCCCCCAAAGGCCGTGATTGGTCCGTCGGACCGACGGACCAATCACAGCCATGGAGGGGGGTTTAAACTAACGGGGACTACACTGCAGATGCCATTCCGGTCTGGAATAGCGTGCAGTGCGGTCACCGTGCCCAGCTGTCGCCATTTACTGACCAGAACCTTGCTCAATACTTACCTGATCACTGCTTGGGATCTTGCTTCATCTTGTGACATCCTGTGCTGTGTTGTGCTGTGTTGTGCTGCTGCAGTGTCATCGAGTTAGAGAGAGAGATAGAGAGAGAAAGATAGAGAGGCCTAGTGACAGAGAGTGCTATATTTTGTGCTGCTGCAGTGTAATAGAGTTATAGATAGAGAGATAGAGAGAGATAGAGAGAG
Source organism: Crinia signifera (assembly GCF_055691185.1). NCBI lineage: Eukaryota > Metazoa > Chordata > Amphibia > Anura > Myobatrachidae > Crinia > Crinia signifera. The sequence continues at coordinate 212,344,788 of NC_139220.1, forward strand.
AGAGATAGAGAGAGATAGAGAGATAGTGACAGATCGTGCTATATATTTTTTTATATAACTGACTGCTGCCCCCCCTTTTGTGCTGATCAGTATAAATTAACTGATCAGCAACTTTTTGGGGGCGCAGGGTATTTTTTATATATATATATATACCTGCTGCAGTGTCATAGAGTGATAGATAGTGAGAGATAGAGAGATAGAGAGAGATAGTGACAGAGAGTGATAGAGACTGCTATATTTTGTCTGCTGCCCCCCTTTTGTGCTGCCCCAGCAACTTTTTGGGGGTGCAGGGGTTATTTTTCATATATATAACTGTCAGTGCTGCTGCTGCAGTGTCATAGAGTGATAGATAGTGAGATAGAGAGAGATAGAGAGAGATAGAGAGAGATAGAGAGAGATAGAGAGAGATAGTGACAGAGAGTGATAGAGAGTGCTAAATTTTGTGTCTGCTGCCCCCGCCTTTTGTGCTGATCACTATATCTGAGGTGATCAGCAACTTTTTAGGGGTGCAGAGGTTTTTTTTTTTTTATATATATACCTGCCAGTTGCACTGTCAGTTGCACCAAAGGTTGTGCACCTGCTGCCCCTCACTGGTAATCAGTGTCGCATCACTGATCACCTTTTTTTTTTTGTGTGTGCTGTGGGGTCTTTTTTTAATTTTTTTTTTACACACACTGTGATTTTGGGGGTGTCCTGTGGCCGCTGTGCGCTGATCAGTGACGTACATCACTGATCATCTTTTTCGGCACAGGGTTGATCTATTTTTTTTTTTTTTTATCAAATTCCTGTTGCCTTTGAGCGCTGTTCAGTGACGGACGTTACTGACCAACATCTGTGCTCAATTTTTGGCGCAGGACCTTTTTTTTTTTTTTTTTAACCCCTTCAATTTTATTTTTTTTTTAACCCCTTCATTTTTTTTTTTTTTTGTATAAAGTATTTTTTTTTTTTTGCACTACATACACACTACATACTACATACCCCCCTGGTTGAAATAAAGTTTGTACCCCCCCCTACACTATACACGTGTTGAAACATTTCACTACCAGTAACACAAAAATAAAAATGGCATCCCAAATGTCATCCCAAATGTCATCCCAGTCATCCAGAAGAATGTATTCAGTGGAGGAGGCATATGCCATGCTTGCTTCTGACTCTGACACAGCCAGTGATGCAAGCGGGGAATTTGAAGGATTCGCCTTAAGCTCCTCTTCCTCCTCTGGTGATGAGGGACCCCCTCAAAGACGCCCCCGTAGAGCAGCTGAGACCCCCCCCCCAATAATTGATCTCGTATGGACCCCACCACCAGACAATTTTGAGCCCCAGGTTCCTGAGTTTTTGGCCATGCCAGGAATCCAATTTGATTCCACAGGTCTCAGAGAAATTGACTTTTTCAAATTATTTTTCTCTGATGATTTTATAAATTTAATGGTGGACCAAACTAATTTATATGCCCAGCAGTTTATTGCTCAAAACCCCACGTCATCATTTGCTAGGTGGACCCCTGTAGATGCAGTAGAGATGATGACGTTTTGGGGTCTGGTGTTTCATATGGGCATAGTAAAAAAGCCAGAAATTAGGCAATATTGGAGTACAGATGTTCTGTACAGCACCCCATTTTACCGTATGGCCATGCCCCGGGCTCGATTTGAGACGATCCTTAAATTTTTGCATTACAACGATAATGCACAGTGCCCACCCAGAGATGATCCCACCTTTGACCGGCTATTCAAAGTCAGGCCGGTCATTGATCATTTCAGTGCCAAATTTGAAGAGATGTACATCCCAGATAAATTCATTTGCATAGACGAGTCCCTTATACATTTTAAAGGAAGGGTTAAATTCCGCGAGTACCTTCCCAGTAAGAGGGCAAGGTATGGCATAAAAATGTATAAGCTGTGTGAAAGCACCTCAGGGTACACTCACAGGTTTAGGGTATATGAAGGGAAGGATTCAAGAATTGAACCGCCAGAATGGCCCCCCCTCCCTCGTAGGTGTTAGTGGAAAAATTGTCTGGGATTTAGTGCACCCCTTCCTGGATAAAGGTTATCACCTCTATGTGGATAACTTTTACACTAGCATCCCCCTGTTTAAGGCCCTTGGTTCAAGAGGTACAGCAGCTTGCGGTACTGTGCGCAAGAACCAAAGAGGCCTCCCAAAAATGCACATTGCCCAAGTAATGAGAAGGGGTGAAAGCAGGGGAATATGCACCGAAAATATGTTGTTGGTCAAATATAAGGACAAGAGGGATGTCCTTATACTGACAACAATTCACGGAGACAGTACCACCTCCGTCCCTGTACGAGGTACCAGTACCCACACCTCAAAACCTAATTGTATCCTGGATTACAATAGGTACATGGGCGGAGTGGATCTTTCAGATCAGGTACTGAAGCCGTACAGTGCCCTGCGGAAAACAAAAATCTGGTACAAGAAGCTGGCCGTGTATATCATCCAGATGGCACTGTATAACGCTTACGTGCTATTCCGTTCTACCGGCCAGAGGGGGACATTTATGCACTTTCAAGAGGAAGTCATAAAGGGCCTAGTATTTGGGAACCAGCAGGCAGAGGGCCCCAGTACTTCTAGTACTGGCCCCCGTATTGTACCAGGGCAGCATTTTCCGAACGAAATCCCCTCCACTGCAAGAAAGGGCAGGACACAAAAAAGGTGCAAAGTTTGCTATAAAAAGGGAATAAGAAAGGAAACTATTTTCCACTGTGAAACTTGCCCCGACAAACCCGGCCTATGTATAAAGGAGTGTTTTAAAATATACCACACATCTATGGATTATTAGGTTCATCATTTCACCGTGCTTCGGGGGTCTTGCTAATGCCACATAGCACCCACCAACATTCCACCAGAATCTGAGCTGCAAAATCCAAAAATCACTCCTTCCCTTCTGAGTCCTGCCATGCACCCAACTGGTATTTTTTGGTCACATATGAGGCATTGCCATACTCGGGAGAAATTGGGGCACAGATTTTGGGGTGCTTTTTCTCCTTCATACCTTCTGAAAATGAAAAATTTTGAGCCAGAACTGCATTTTTGTGTAAAAAAATGTAATTTTTCATTTTCACTGCCCACTTGTATCAAAATTGGTGAAACCCCTGGGGGTTTGAAATGTACACTATACCCCTAGATGAATTCCCTGAGGGGTGTAGTTTGCAAAATGGGGTCACTTGTGGGGGGTTTCCACTGTATTGGTGCTTTGGGGGTCTTGCTAATGCGACATAGCACCCACCATCATTCCACCAGAATTTGTGCTGCAAAATCCAAATATCACTCCTTCCCTTCTGAGTCCTGCCACTTTTTGGTCACACATGAGGCATTGCCGTACTCGGGAGAAATTGGGGCACATTTTGGGGTGCTTTGTCTCCTTCATTCCTTCTGAAAATGAAAAATTTTGAGCCAGAACTGCATTTTTGTGTAAAAAAATTTAATTTTTCATTTTCACTGCCCACTTGTATCAAAATTGGTGAAACCCCTGGGGGTTTGAAATGTACACTATACCCCTAGATCAATTCCCTGAGGGGTGTAGTTTGCAAAATGGGGTGACTTGTGGGGGGGTTCCACTGTATTGGTGCAACATAGCACCCACCATTCATTCCACCAAAATCTGTGCTGCAAAATCCAAAAATCACTCCTTCCCTTCTGAGTCCTGCCATGCACCCAACTGGTATTTTTTGGTCACATGTGAGGCATTGCCGTACTCGGGAGAAATTGGGGCACAGATTTTGGGGTGCTTTTTCTCCTTCATACCTTCTGAAAATGAAACATTTTGAGCCAGAACTGCATTTTTGTGTAAAAAAATGTAATTTTTCATTTTCACTGCCCACTTGTATCAAAATTTGTGAAACCCCTGGGGGTTTGAAATGTACACTATACCCCTAGATGAATTCCCTGAGGGGTGTAGTTTGCAAAATGGGGTCACTTGTGGGGGGGTTCCACTGTATTGGTGCTTGGGGGGTCTTGCTAATGCGACATAGCACCCACCAAAATTCCACCAGAATCTGAGCTGCAAAATCCAAAAATCACTCCTTCCCTTCTGAGTCCTGCCATGCACCCAACTGGTATTTTTTGGTCACATGTGAGGCATTGCCGTACTCGGGAGAAATTGGGGCACAGATTTTGGGGTGCTTTTTCTCCTTCATACCTTCTGAAAATGAAAAATTTTGAGCTAGAACTGCATTTTTGTGTAAAAAAATGTAATTTTTCATTTTCACTGCCCAGTTGTATCAAAATTGGTGAAACCCCTGGGGGTTTGAAATGTACACTATACCCCTAGATGAATTCCCTGAGGGGTGTAGTTTGCAAAATGGGGTCACTTGTGGGGGGGTTCCACTGTATTGGTGCTTGGGGGGTCTTGCTAATGCGACATAGCACCCACCAAAATTCCACCAGAATCTGAGCTGCAAAATCCAAAAATCACTCCTTCCCTTCTGAGTCCTGCCATGCACCCAACTGGTATTTTTTGGTCACATGTGAGGCATTGCCGTACTCGGGAGAAATTGGGGCACAGATTTTGGGGTGCTTTTTCTCCTTCATACCTTCTGAAAATGAAAAATTTTGAGCTAGAACTGCATTTTTGTGTAAAAAAATGTAATTTTTCATTTTCACTGCCCAGTTGTATCAAAATTGGTGAAACCCCTGGGGGTTTGAAATGTACACTATACCCCTAGATGAATTCCCTGAGGGGTGTAGTTTGCAAAATGGGGTCACTTGTGGGGGGGTTCCACTGTATTGGTGCTTGGGGGGTCTTGCTAATGCGACATAGCACCCACCAAAATTCCACCAGAATCTGAGCTGCAAAATCCAAAAATCACTCCTTCCCTTCTGAGTCCTGCCATGCACCCAACTGGTATTTTTTGGTCACATGTGAGGCATTGCCGTACTCGGGAGAAATTGGGGCACATATTTTGGGGTGCTTTTTCTCCTTCATACCTTCAGAAAATGAAAAATTTTGAGCCAGAACTGCATTTTTGTGTAAAAAAATGTAATTTTTCATTTTCACTGCCCACTTGTATCAAAATTGGTGAAACCCCTGGGGGTTTGAAATGTACACTATACCCCTAGATGAATTCCCTGAGGGGTGTACTTTGCAAAATGGGGTGACTTGTGGGGGGGTTCCACTGTATTGGTGCAACATAGCACCCACCATTCATTCCACCAAAATCTGTGCTGCAAAATCCAAAAATCACTCCTTCCCTTCTGAGTCCTGCCATGCACCCAACTGGTATTTTTTGGTCACATGTGAGGCATTGCCGTACTCGGGAGAAATTGGGGCACAGATTTTGGGGTGCTTTTTCTCCTTCATACCTTCTGAAAATGAAAAATTTTGAGCCAGAACTGCATTTTTGTGTAAAAAAATGTAATTTTTCATTTTCACTGCCCACTTGTATCAAAATTGGTGAAACCCCTGGGGGTTTGAAATGTACACTATACCCCTAGATGAATTCCCTGAGGGGTGTAGTTTGCAAAATGGGGTCACTTGTGGGGGGGTTCCACTGTATTGGTGCTTGGGGGGTCTTGCTAATGCGACATAGCACCCACCAAAATTCCACCAGAATCTGAGCTGCAAAATCCAAAAATCACTCCTTCCCTTCTGAGTCCTGCCATGCACCCAACTGGTATTTTTTGGTCACATGTGAGGCATTGCCGTACTCGGGAGAAATTGGGGCACATATTTTGGGGTGCTTTTTCTCCTTCATACCTTCTGAAAATGAAAAATTTTGAGCCAGAACTGCATTTTTGTGTAAAAAATGTAATTTTTCATTTTCACTGCCCAGTTGTATCAAAATTGGTGAAACCCCTGGGGGTTTGAAATGTACACTATACCCCTAGATGAATTCCCTGAGGGGTGTAGTTTGCAAAATGGGGTCACTTGTGGGGGGGTTCCACTGTATTGGTGCTTGGGGGGTCTTGCTAATGCGACATAGCACCCACCAAAATTCCACCAGAATCTGAGCTGCAAAATCCAAAAATCACTCCTTCCCTTCTGAGTCCTGCCATGCACCCAACTGGTATTTTTTGGTCACATGTGAGGCATTGCCGTACTCGGGAGAAATTGGGGCACATATTTTGGGGTGCTTTTTCTCCTTCATACCTTCTGAAAATGAAAAATTTTGAGCCAGAACTGCATTTTTGTGTAAAAAAATGTAATTTTTCATTTTCACTGCCCACTTGTATCAAAATTGGTGAAACCCCTGGGGGTTTGAAATGTACACTATACCCCTAGATGAATTCCCTGAGGGGTGTACTTTGCAAAATGGGGTGACTTGTGGGGGGGTTCCACTGTATTGGTGCAACATAGCACCCACCATTCATTCCACCAAAATCTGTGCTGCAAAATCCAAAAATCACTCCTTCCCTTCTGAGTCCTGCCATGCACCCAACTGGTATTTTTTGGTCACATGTGAGGCATTGCCGTACTCGGGAGAAATTGGGGCACAGATTTTGGGGTGCTTTTTCTCCTTCATACCTTCTGAAAATGAAAAATTTTGAGCCAGAACTGCATTTTTGTGTAAAAAAATGTAATTTTTCATTTTTACTGCCCAGTTGTATCAAAATTGGTGAAACCCCTGGGGGTTTGAAATGTACACTATACCCCTAGATGAATTCCCTGAGGGGTGTAGTTTGCAAAATGGGGTCACTTGTGGGGGGGTTCCACTGTATTGGTGCTTGGGGGGTCTTGCTAATGCGACATAGCACCCACCAAAATTCCACCAGAATCTGAGCTGCAAAATCCAAAAATCACTCCTTCCCTTCTGAGTCCTGCCATGCACCCAACTGGTATTTTTTGGTCACATGTGAGGCATTGCCGTACTTGGAAGAAATTGGGGCACATATTTTGGGGTGCTTTTTCTCCTTCATACCTTCTGAAAATGAAAAATTTTGAGCCAGAACTGCATTTTTGTGTAAAAAAATTTAATTTTTCATTTTCACTGCCCACTTGTATCAAAATTGGTGAAACCCCTGGGGGTTTGAAATGTACACTATACCCCTAGATGAATTCCCTGAGGGGTGTAGTTTGCAAAATGGGGTCACTTGTGGGGGGGTTCCTAACTTTTAGCATCTTATGGTGCCTAGAAACCTACATGGTGCCTAAAAAATAATCTCATAAAAAGGAGGCTCCAAAATCAAGTAGGTGCTCCTTCTATTATGAAGCCTGTGGTTTGGTCAACGTGCACACTAGGGCCACATATAGGATATTTATGAAAACAAAAGAATTGGGGGAATCAATTTTTAGTCACATTTCTCTAGTAAAATGTACTGTGTTCCTTAGAAAAATGTATTCAAATTGCAAATCTGCAAAAAAAATGAAATTTTGAAATTTCACCTACACTTTGTTTTAATTCCTGTGAAACACCTAAAGGGTTAACAAACTTCCAAAATGCTGTTTTGAATACTGTGAGGGGTGCAGTTTTTTAAATGGTATCATTTATGGGGGTGTCTCACATACAAGTCCCTCAAAGTCACATCAGAACTGAACTGGTCCCTAAAAAAATCAGTGTTTGAAATTTTCTTGAAAATTTGAGAATTTGCTATTCATATTGTAAGCCTCCTAGTGTCCAAAAAAATTAAAAGGAAGTTGAAATAATGATGTCAACATAAAGTAGACATATGGTCTATGTTAGTTATTAACTATTTTGAGTGGTATGATTATTTGTCTCACAAGCAGAAAATTTAACATTTTGCAAATTGCTAAATTTTCCATTTTTTTACGACATTTTGGTATTTTTCACAAAAAAACACAGACTGTATTGACCCAAATTTACCACTAATTTGAAGTACAATGTGTCACGAAAAAACAATCTCAAAATCACTGGGATAAGTAAAAGCAAAAAAAAGTTATCCCCACTTAAGTGAGACATGTCAGATTTGAAAAAAAGGGCTCTGTCAGGAACGCAAAAACTGGCTCTGTCAGGAAGGGGTTAAATTACAAATTCGTATCAGCTACAATACAAATGGATACAACATTGGAAAATATGAATCAGTCAAATACGGAATACGAATTTGCATACGGCTAAAACAGCCGTATGCAGTTGTATCCATTCGAATTAAGAATATGATTTTTCGTATTCGTATTCTTAGTAAATTTCCTAATAAAAGTCCTGTACAATCAGATATGACGTCATTGGGGCATATATTACACCACCTTCTTTACTATAGATTTAAGGAGCTCTCCATAATTATTACAGACTCTGTTATACATATTTTTGGCCCTATTGTATTTTACATGTCTATGTACAGTATAATGAGAGCTTGTACTGTATATATCTCAGACTGTATCAGTAACTTAAGTGTATGTAGATTAAGATAGCAATGAGGTCGTTGGCATGTTCAGTGATTATAACGATTCATATCATGTATCCCGGAAACACAATTTGAAATGTTCTTAGAAGTGACATCTCAGAACAAAGACCAAAATATATTAGAAACAAGTAATGTATTGATGTGGCATCAAAGTACATTGGAATGCTTCTGTTTACCAGCATTACAATGCCAATGAATGGTAAAGTGGATGTCAGCACTTAAAACCCTGTTTACTAAGCAACATTGTGATAACACCCATTCCTGAAGCACTAAAGCTTCAGTAAATGCATTTAACCCCACTTGTTTATAAACTAGGTGATTCATCGCGCCCTCCGGGCGCTCTTCACACCGTCGTGAGGGGCTTCGCCCCATTAGAAGTAGAAATATGTGAGTGTGAGATGTAGTGTAATTGTTTCTGAATAATGTGCGTGAAGTGCATTTGAGTGAGAGCCTAATTGTTTTTAAATGAAAGTGCTTAGAATTGCAAAGGGGGGTGTAGTATGTGATAGTGTTATGAAGAATTTTTGTTTTCTGAAATTTTACCTTATGTAGTTGTTGGATATAAGCACTTTCATTTAAAAACAATTAGGCTCTCACTCAAATGCACTTCACGCACATTATTCAGAAACAATTACACTACATCTCACACTCACATATTTCTACTTCTAATGGGGCGAAGCCCCTCACGACGGTGTGAAGAGCGCCCGGAGGGCGCGATGAATCACCTAGTGTGAGTGTAAAAGGTGAGGTTGTGTGTTTTGTGAGTGGTGTAGGGTGCAGGAGATAATAGAGACATAGGGTAAGTAGTGTGAAGCCTGTGTCATGGAGTTGTGAGTATTGGGAGGCATGGGTCGGTGCGCGCGTGTGTGTGTGAGAGTATTGGAGGCATGGATAGGTGTGTGTGTGTATTGGAGGCATGGATGTGTGTGTGGTAGTGAGTATTGGAGGCATGCGTGTGTGTGTGTGTGTGTATGTGTGTGTGTGTGTGTGTGTAGTATTGAGTATTGGAGGCATGGATAGGTGTGTGTGTGTATTGGAGGCATGGATGTGTGTGTAGTAGTGAGTATTGGAGGCATGCGTGTGTGTGTGTATGTATGTGTGTGTGTGTGTGTGTGTGTGTGTGTGTAGTATTGAGTATTGGAGGCATGCATGTGTGTGTGTGTGTGTGTGTCTAAACCCCCACAATTTAGTGTGAGATGAAATGTTTAAGGGAGGAGAGGTGTGTTATAAGAGGCATTGTTGGTGTAGTGTTATGGGGTGTTGAGTGGTACTTACATATGGTGGTGTAGAGTGACGTTTGTTGGCAGCAGGTTATGGAGAGTGTAAATAGATGTGTGGATGTGTTAGGTGAAGTAGTGTGAGGTGCATGTGTATTGCAGATGTGAGTGTAAAAGGTGAGGTTGTGTGTTTTGTGAGTGGTGTAGGGTGCAGGAGATAATAGAGATATAGGTTAAGTAGTGTGAAGCATGTGGCATGGAGTTGTGAGTATTGTGAGGCATGGGTCTGTGCGCACGTGTGTGTGAGTATTGGAGGTGTAACACCTTCAGGTGCTTACAGAGGCATGGATGGGTGTGTGTGTGTGTGTGTGTGTGTAGAGTTGTGAGTATTGGAGGCATGGGTGTGTGTGTGTAGTTGTGAGTACTGGAGGCATGGATGTGTGTGTGTGTGTGTGTAGAAGTGAGTATTGGAGGCATGCATGTGTGTGTGTGTGTGTAGTAGTAAGTATTGGAGGCATGCATGTGTTTGTCTAAACCCACACAATATAGTGTTAGATGAAATGTTTAAGGGAGGAGAGGTGTGTTATAAGAGGCGTTGTTGGTGTAGTGTTATGGGGTGGTGAGAGGTACTTACATATGGTGGTGTAGAGTGACGTTTGTTGGCAGCAGGTTATGGAGAGTGTAAATAGATGTGTGGATGTGTTAGGTGAAGTAGTGTGAGTTGCATGTGTTTTGCAGATGTGAGTGTAAAAGGTGAGGTTGTGTGTTTTGTGAGTGGTGTAGGGTGCAGGAGATAATAGAGATATAGGGTAAGTAGTGTGAAGCATGTGGCATGGAGTTGTGAGTCTTGTGAGGCATGGGTTGGTGCGCGTGTGTGTGTATTGGAGGCATGGGTCTGTGCGCGCGTGTGTGTGAGTATTGGAGGCATGGATGGGTGTGTGTGTGTGTGTAGAGTTGTGAGTATTGGAGGCATGGATGTGTGTGTGTAGTGGTGAGTATTGGAGGCATGCATGTGTGTGTGTGTGTGTGTGTGTGTGGTAGTGAGTATTGGAGGCATGCATGTGTGTGTGTGTGTGTGTGTCTAAACCCACACAATATAGTGTTAGATGAAATGTTTAAGGGAGGAGAGGTGTGTTATAAGAGGCGTTGTTGGTGTAGTGTTATGGGGTGGTGGGTGGTACTTACATATGGTGGTGTAGAGTGACGTTTGGTGGCAGCAGGTTATGGAGAGTGTAAATAGATGTGTGGATGTGTTAGGTGAAGTAGTGTGAGGTGCATGTGTATTGCAGATGTGAGTGTAAAAGGTGAGGTTGTGTGTTTTGTGAGTGGTGTAGGGTGCAGGAGATAATAGAGACATAGGGTAAGTAGTGTGAAGCCTGTGGCATGGAGTTGTGAGTATGGGGAGGCATGGGTCTGTGCGCACGTGTGTGTGTGTGAGTATTGGAGGCATGGATAGGTGTGTGTGTGTGTGTATTGGAGGCATGGATGTGTGTGTAGTAGTGAGTATTGGAGGCATGTGTGTGTGTTTGTGTAGTTTTGAGTATTGGAGGCATGCATGCATGTGTGTGTGTGTGTGTGTGTGTGTGTGTTTAAACCCCCACAATATAGTGTTTGATTACATGTTTAAGGGAGGAGAGGTGTGTTATAAGAGGCGTTGGTGGTGTAGTGTTATGGGGTGGTGAGAGGTACTTACATATGGTGGTGTAGAGTGACGTTTGGTGGCAGCAGGTTATGGAGAGTGTAAATAGATGTGTGGATGTGTTAGGTGAAGTAGTGTGAGGTGCATGTGTATTGCAGATGTGAGTGTAAAAGGTGAGGTTGTGTGTTTTGTGAGTGGTGTAGGGTGCAGGAGATAATAGAGACATAGGGTAAGTAGTGTGAAGCCTGTGGCATGGAGTTGTGAGTATGGGGAGGCATGGGTCTGTGCGCACGTGTGTGTGTGTGTGTGTGTGTGTGAGTATTGGAGGCATGGATAGGTGTGTGTGTGTGTGTGTATTGGAGGCATGGATGTGTGTGTAGTAGTGAGTATTGGAGGCCTGCGTGTGTGTGTGTGTGTGTGTGTGTGTGTGTGTGTGTTTGTGTAGTTTTGAGTATTGGAGGAATGCATTCATGTGTGTGTGTGTGTGTATATTGTGGGGGTTTAAACACACACACAGTGTTTGATTACATGTTTAAGGGAGGAGAGCTGTGTTAGAAAAGGCGTTGGTGGTGTAGTGGTATGGGGTGGTGGGTGGTACTTACATATGGTGGTGTAGAGTGACGTTTGGTGGCAGCAGGTTATGGAGAGTGTAAATAGATGTGTGGATGTGTTAGGTGAAGTAGTGTGAGGTGCATGTGTATTGCAGATGTGAGTGTAAAAGGTGAGGTTGTGTGTTTTGTGAGTGGTGTAGGGTGCAGGAGATAATAGAGACATAGGGTAAGTAGTGTGAAGCCTGTGGCATGGAGTTGTGAGTATTGGGAGGCATGGGTCGGTGCGCGCGTTGTGTGAGTATTGGAGGCATGGATAGGTGTGTGTGTGTGTATTGGAGGCATGGATGTGTGTGTAGTAGTGAGTATTGGAGGCATGCGTGTGTGTGTGTGTTTGTGTAGTTTTGAGTATTGGAGGCATGCATGCATGCATGCTAGTGTGTGTGTGTAGTGTGTGTGTGTAGTGTGTGTGTGTGTGTGTGTGTGTGTGTGTGTTTAAACCCCCACAATATAGTGTTTGATTACATGTTTAAGGGAGGAGAGCTGTGTTAGAAAAGGCGTTGGTGGTGTAGTGGTATGGGGTGGTGGGTGGTACTTACATATGGTGGTGGAGATTGTCGTTTGGTGGCAGCAGGTTATGGAGAGTGTAAATAGATGTGTGGATGTGTTAGGTGAAGTAGTGTGAGGTGCATGTGTATTGCAGATGTGAGTGTAAAATGTGAGGTTGTGTGTTTTGTGAGTGGTGTAGAGTGTGAAGCATGTGGCATGGAGTTGTGAGTATTGGGAGGCATGGGTGGGTGCACGTGTGTGTGTGTGTGAGTATTGGAGGCATGATGTGTGTAGTAGTGAGTATTGGAGGCATGCATGCGTGTGTGTGTGTGTGTGTGTAGTAGTAGTAGTGAGTATTGGAGGCATGCAGGGGTGATAGTGCGGTAAGGGAGGAGAGGTGTGTTTGAAGCGGCGTTGGTGGTGTAGTGGTATGGGGTGTTGGGTGCCATAAGCCTACTAAAGTAGTAAATGCTGCATGTACTGGTGCTGTTTACTACTTTAGCACACCTATTATGGCACCCAGCACCCCATGGTGGGAGAGGCATTGTAGTGGTATGGGGTGGTGGGATGGTAGTTAGGGAGCTGAACAGTGGTGGTCAGCGTCAGTAGGGGTGACAGTGGGTTGGTACTTACTGTTGGTGAGCAGCAGCAGGTCATCCAGAGTGCAGGGGCTGGGAGTGGGTGCACGTGTGTGTGTGTGTGTGAGTATTGGAGGCATGATGTGTGTAGTAGTGAGTATTGGAGGCATGCATGCGTGTATGCGTGTGTGTGTGTGTGTGTGTGTGGTAGTAGTAGTGAGTATTGGAGGCATGCAGGAGTGATAGTGCGGTAAGGGAGGAGAGGTGTGTTTGAAGCGGCGTTGGTGGTGTAGTGGTATGGGGTGTTGGGTGCCATAAGCCTACTAAAGTAGTAAATGCTGCACACCTATTATGGCACCCAGCACCCCATGGTGGGAGAGGCATTGTAGTGGTATGGGGTGGTGGTAGTTAGGGAGCTAAACAGTGGTGGTCAGCGTCAGCAGGGGTGACAGTGGGTTGGTACTTACTGTTGGTGAGCGGCAGCAGGTCATCCAGAGTGCAGGGGCTGGAGGGTGGCGCTGGATGGTATAATGCCCAGGACAGCGTCGGGCAGCGGCAGCTTTGGTCAGCTTGAGGCAGCAATGGCAGGCGGCAGGCTAGCGGTGCACTGTGCACCTGCGATCCGGGCGTCTGTGGGCGGCCAGTGTGTGCGGAGGCAGCTCTCTGGGCTCAACACTGCTGTCCATCCGTTGATCCGTCCGGGTGTGGGGGGATGCGCGGGCAATGTGGGCGGAGCCAGCGCCGTGTGTTGATCCGGGCTGGTGTGGTGGGGATGCGCCTTTGGACGGCGTGCAGCAAGGGGCGGGCAATATGGGCGGAGCCAGCGCCGCATAATGTTGCTGGGCTGGCAGTGGCTGGTGGTGCGCTGTGCACCTGCAGGCAGTGTGTGCGGAGGCAGCCTCAGCACTGCTGCCCTTCCGTCGAGCCGGCCGCGTGTGGGGGGGATGCTTGGACGGCGTGTTGACACACTTCTGGCCGGGTTTGGGGTGGGGGGGGCGTCCTCGGACGGAGGGTATTTGTGCTGGGAGGGGCGGGGGAGGGGCGGTGTGGGCGGTAGAGCGAAGTTGGAAAGTGAAGGGGGTGGGGTTGGGGGCGTGTTGTGCACCCGTGGGGCAGGGGGGGTGGGGGTGTTTGCGCTGAGGGGGTTGGTTGTCGGTGACTTGCTGCAGCTGCCTGGTGTAGAAGCCAGGGCAGTGTATGACGTTGGCCAGGTCTGTGTGTATGTGGAGCCCCGCCCACCGTTAGAGACTGGGTTTGAGTGACAGATCTGGCTAAATATATAAGAGATGGATGAAACATGAGCTTAGTTCCAGCTGGAGAATCTCTATTCCGTTAGAGGCTGAATCAATATTCAGGAGCCTACAGCCACTGGCATATTTATAATGGGTGCAGTGCACACAGACCCGTGGGGTCCAGGGGGGCCCAAGATGCACACCCTGTACCCATTTTTTTCAATACTTACCATCAGGGCTTAAAGTGGTCCTGGAGAGGTGGTGGAACTCTTTTCCCCTGCCACCGCCCCCACCCCTCCCCTACAATACCTGCCATTCTTTATAAAGGGACAATGGTCTTACAATAGTACCCCCAATTCAAATTATATCACACATTAGCACAATCATATTCACATTACACCACATGTAGTGACCCTGATAATATTACAGCACAAAGTAGTGTCCATTATTCTTCTTATAACACACAGTAGTGTCCCTTATTCAAGTTGTGCTACACAGAAGTGCCCCTTATACATTTATGCCACACAGTAGTTTCTCCTTATAAGTAATGCCCACAGTAGTATTGCTTATACACATAATGCCCACAGCAGCAGTACCCCTTACACAAAATGTACAAATCTGTCTGTGTCCCTCCAGCAGTTTGCTCTCCTCTCTTCTTCACTTTAACAGTGGTGACGACATTACATCATATACGCCGTGCCAGAAAAGGAAGGGTTTTCTGTTGGAATTACTGTGCAGAACTGTGAAGGAGGTGGAACTGAGTTCCCCTTACCATTAGAGGTGGTAGAACTCAGTTCCACCCAGCTTCCCCCCCACTTGAACCCCTAGTTACCATCCAGAGTCCCACGTGGGCAGCAGCAGCACAGTAGAAATCATTTAGAAAATGGTGCAGTAGACTCTGGAACAACCCTAGGATCTCCTAGTGACCATAGTAGGCTACAGAGGGCAAGGCCCTGGCTCAGTCTGACATGGGGGTCCTCCTCTATAGAAGTGCTTCTGCCTGCAGCCTACCAGCAAGCTTTCATGCAGTCCTGAATTTTTGGTTAAAGATTGCCTTAAAGGCCTATTCATTATCACTTAAGAGGCATTCAAGGAGAAGGATGGAGCCAGAGCAGTTAACGGTGTCATAAATGGGGGTGGGTGAGGCCAAGGACTGCGTCGCGAAATGCAGTTTCCTTAGCCTTGCAAGTCGCCCCGCGATGGCCATCCTGATTAAGCTAAGGCTGTCAGCTGTCAGGACCAGCAACACTGGTCATAGTGCTGCAATTGCAAAATACAGCGGGGGTGGGGGGGGGGGGGGTGCATACACCTCCTACTGCATTTGCATTGCCAGGGATCACAAGCAGCTTTACAAATGTGATTCATTCTGTATGAGGGCCTTCATTCCCTCCTCACCTTGATGTTGAATGGAATCCCTGTTATAAGGCAAGATTTTTCATGGATATGCTACATATCTTTCCTCACAAGTAAACAGAAACCAGGAATAACATTAACAATGTATTTTAGTTGTTTAGGGTGGATTGGCTGGAGGCATTTTTGGCTAAAGAATCTAGTCACCAATTTTTCTAATGTCTGGGAAAGTTACATAGCTGTACTCCCACTGAAGACATTACAGCTGGTTATCCAATGCTTTTCCTTCTTCCCTATGATACTTATGCCTAGTAGATAATGACCCTATTATATTATTATTGGGGTCTCCTAGTCTGCGCAGCAATGTTATCATGCTGAATTATGTTTTCTACTCATTTTACTTTGGGAATTTTATTTCTGGACTTAGATATGTGTTTGACAATTTTAACTCTCTTTGCCCTAGTACAGTGTTTTTCAACACTGTGCCGTGGCACACTAGTGTGCCTTGAGCTGTTCTCAAGTGTGCCCCCAGATCTAGAGATGCCCAAACTAGTTTACAGCCACCACCAGTGCAGTTGTAATTTACTGGTCTCTTCCTTTCATGTAAAGGGCCAATGTATTTTATTTTTGTTACCTGTGGGGACCAGTGTGATCGTTTTTTTTTTATATGGGGCCAATAGGTTTGTTTTTTTTTCCTGTGGGGGGCCAATGTGTTTTGCCCTGTGGGGATCTCATGGTGTGACTTGTCAATTCTAAAGTCTTATTTAGTGTGCCGCAAGGTAAAAAGGTTGAAAATCACTGCCCTAGCACATGCTATTCATATGATCGTATCTGCAGTATATACGCACTTGTCCTCTTTGTCTCGTTATGATTTCATCTATGTGACATTATAACACTGTTTGATTCATTGTTCAAAATGCTTCTGAATCAGTAAAACATGTTTAAATAAACCCATTTAACGTGCATTAGGGAGCATTCCTCATGCCTATGGTGGCTATGACCTAGATCAGGGGTCATGGAAATTTTTTACCTTTCACCCCAAAATATGTTTAGATAAGCCGACGTTACCCCCTTGATTTGAAAGGAAGGAAATCATATAATTGTACCCCCAGAAATTGATGATATAATCTGCTAGTATGGTACACAGCCTGGCAGCCATTGATGATGATGATGATGATAATTACCACGTAGGGCTGTGCATGGTACACACAGCCCTACATGGTAATCATCATCAATGGCTGCCAGGCTATGTGTGGTATAGCCATTGATAATGTGATGTCCAGGCAACTATTAGTGTCCATGGGCGGATTGGCCTGCCGGGAAACCGGGCCATTTCCCGGTGGGCCGGCCCGTAAATGACATGAGGAGGCCGCCTTGTCCACTGGGAGGGCCGCGGACCGACTGACCGCGATCTCAGCGGTTAGCGGCCGCAGCCGCGGCCGCAGCACTTTGCCCACAGTAAACATGCCCGCGGCCGGCCGTATTATTGACAGGATTCAAAATGGCCGCGGGAGGGCTGCCGCGCATGCGCGGCCTTACGCAGCTCCTCCCGTGGCTCTTGAGTGTGTGAGTCCGTCGGAGGTGATCCCCAGCAGCAGCGCAGGAGTATTTTGCGTGCTGGGGATCAACATCAACAACAGGATGAGATGGCAGCAGAACAAGGCGGGTGCCACGATCTGAGGTCACTGAGGTAATTTAAGTAATGTGTGGCTGGCAAAAGTGAAAAAATATATGTGTATATATATAAAATATATATATATATATATATATATATATATATATATATATATATATATATACATATACACCCACACATACAATATGTGTGTGTGTGTATGTATATATATATATATATATATATACACACACACATATAATATATATATACACACACACACATATAATATGTGTGTGTGTGTATATATATCTCCTCTCACTGATGCACCTACAGATTGGCTCCTCCCTGTTTTCTGACCCCAGCTGTGACACTTATACCTGGCTTACAACCCCCCGTACCTGTCCGTCCTGCACACCCCCCCCCCCCCTTCCCCTGGTACTTGCCAGCTCGCCGGATCATGCAGCGGGGTCCTTCATTGAATTCCTGTGGGTGACAGCTCCTGACTGACCTATGCTTGCAGTCAGGGCCATCTTGGGCACCTGGGCAACCCCCCCCTCCAGTGACTCAGTGACGCCCTGCCAAGTATGAGTATGCCCGGGCAGCACGCACATGGCGATAGCAGTAGCGGGGATGAGGGCTGGCCGTAGCCGCCGCAATACCCAGCACCCCCTGCTGTGTGGAGCCCGGCACCCCCTGCTGTGTGGGCGCTACAGCCGGAGCCTCTACAGCGTCCAAAGCACTTCCTCCAGCCAGCGGGCGTCACCACGTGGGCTCCCCTGATGCCTGAGCCTGCTCCGGGCAACGCGATCATTCTCCAGTTACAAGGAAGCTGCGGGACGCGGTGCCCGTGCGGTGTCCTCCATGTCCCCAACACCGTTTACTGTGTGTAAGCTTTGGCCGGTGACCAGGCTCCGTTGCTGCAACGGGGGGGGGGCGCCAGGGACCGTAGTGTTAGTATAGGGGCTTCTGGGCCGGTGCCTTAAAGGGGACGCGCAGAATAGCCTGGGGGGGGGGGTGCAAGACAGGTCCGGGGGTTTGCAGGCCAGGTAATGGGTGGTATATTACTGGATTACCGTTTTGTACCTTTCACAATGGGTTCAATGTGAAAGGTACAAAAACGGTAATCAATCAGTAATATACCGTTTACAACAGGCAGTGTGAAAGGGTCTTTATGGCTCAGAGCCATTTAAAGTCCCGTTTACAAATACCGGGTCATTACAAGTCAGGCAGTGGGAAAGCAGCATTAGCTGCAATCTTGACATAACTCTGTACTACCTGCCCTTTAACCCTTAGCAATGGGGAACCTAAAACTTGAATACTAACAAGTGGGCATCTCAGGAGAAAAGTATATAGTGGTCTTATAATGGGTACATACTAGGCGATATGCCATCCGATCTGGACCAAGACATCGGGCACATACTCACGACATCGATAGTGAGAGCCATGCTGATTAATGTGATTCGTTGCTACTGGCAACAGCAAGTGTGTATGCATTTTGCCGATGCCAACTCCTTGCTCGGTCCCACAATGTCGCTGGGTAAACACATTGCCTAGTGGAGCGCCGCTTATCGACATGCTCATTCCAAGGTTTAATGCTTGTTGCCAAGGAGGTTTACATGCTCCTAGCCATGGGGAAGCAGTCTGACAGCGGGCAGAAGTGGTGGGCTGCCCGGCTGTCAGACTGCTTCCCCATGGTTAGGAGCATGTAAACCTCCTTGGCAACAAGCATTAAACCTTGCAATGAGCATGTCGGTAAGCGGCGCTTATGTGCCATAATATGTAATGGGCATCTCAGTGTGCGGTATATCTGTAATGGGCATCACGGTGTGTGGCATATGTATAATGGGCATCACGGTGTGTGGCATATAATGGGCATCACAGTGTGCGGCATATTTATAATGGAGCATCACGGTGTGCGGCATATGTATAATGGGCATCACGGTGTGCGGCATACGTATAATGGGCATCATGGTGTGCGGTATATATAATGGCATCAGGGTGTGCGGCATATGTATAATGGGCATACGGTGTGCGGCATATGTATAATGGGCATCACGGTGTGCGGCATATGTATAATGGGCTTCACGGTGTGTGGCATATGTACAATGGAGCATCACGGTGTGTGGCATATGTATAATGGGCATCACGGTGTGTGGCAGATGTATAATGGAGCATCACAGTGTGTGGCAGATGTATATTGGGCATCACAGTATGCGGCATATGTATAATGGCATCAAGGTGTGTGGCAAATGTATAATGGGCATCACGGTGTGTGTCATATGTATAATGGCCATCACTGTCTCCCCTCCCTGCATCCTCCACCACTTATTGACTTCCCTCCCTGCATCCTCTGCCACTCTGCATTCCCCCTCCTACCCTGCATCCTGTGCCACCATGCCCCCTCACACTCCCTCCCCCCTCCCTCCCTGCATCCTCTTCCACCCTGCCACTCTACTCTCACCCCTCGTCACCCCCTTCTCACCCTTCATTACCAACCCCTCTCACCCTGCACCTACCCCCTCTCACCCTGGGCCAAATGTAATAGGGTGAGAGTTTCAGAAAGTGAGAGATTTTGGGAGAGTTTTCCCATGTTTTTTAAAGCAGCAATCAATTACATGGCAAAATCAACCTGGTTTAGCAGAGTAAATGATTGCTGCTTTAACAAACATGGGAAAACTCTCCCAAAATCTCTCACTTTCTGAAACTCTCACCCTATTACATTTGGCCCCCTGTGTCTTGTCATTCCGTTGCATAATGTGAACTTTAGTTATTTTTTTTAACTCAGCGGCAAAATTGGGCGTGGCCTCTTTGAAATAGACCACCCCCCCATATTGATAGGCCACCCCCCCTCCCCCCCCCCCCCCCCCCAAAAAAAAAAAATCGGGCGCGCCTCCGGTGCACAACAATACGTTAGGGCTGCTTCAAGATATTTCCCGGGCTGGTTTTAATTCCCAATCCGCCCCTGTTAGTGTCAGTATTCCAAGATGATATAGTGGCACTCTGTGCAAATGTATTTCCATAGACTAGAGATGTGTATACCTTGACTGGAGTCTATAACCAGGCAAAGAAACTTGGTGCCGCATTGACAGAACAGACTGCGCGCTGCCGAGATGGCGCAGCAACTAGTTGACTCTACTGAAGAAGCGGGCGGATTTGGAGGCAGGGCCCGGGGGCGTCACGCAGGGACAATCAGGTCCTTGTACACTACAATACTGTAACACAAACAGCCGGGCATGCATATAGAATCTATAGATAGATTATATATGCCATTAAATGAAATTACTCGGGCTAATGGACGGTCGCACTGCCGAGAGACACAGCTGGGCATGCATATAGATTCATATGCATGCCAAGGTATGTCTCAGCAGTGTGACAGTCCATTACTCCGAGGAATTTCATTTTTACCCAATTTGGGGTAATTTACTCCTGTTCCCTGACCACTGATCTAGATGACAGTGTCTAGGTGGACACTCAATAGGTCCATACCAATAATTGACACCAAATTGTCAACATGGACAAGGTCAAGATAGACACAAGGTCAAAATAGAAATGGTTGACACATGGTCGACACACAAAAAGGAAATGTTCTGTAATCACAATCAGAGTAAAGTACAAAAATATGTAACTTTCTATCACATGTAAATGTGGCTGCACGTATTTATATGTCCCATGCAAAAGATGAAAGGGCATAGAATGGCCAGTTTATGGTCTTATTTGTGTCTATTGAGATAGAAATCCTGGTTTGGGAAATTCAATGCAATTTTCGAATTTGTATCCAGAGTTTGGTGAATTGGTGCAAATAGAATTTCTCTGCTGTCACAGATTGTATAAACATGCAGATATGACTAACAGTATTTACAAATGAGAGGGAAGAGACAGATCTAGAGACAGAAGTAATAATGCCACTGTATAGGTCATTGGTACGACCTCATCTAGAGTATTGTGTTCAGTTCTGGAGGCCATATCTCCAGAAGGATATAAATACATTAGAGACTGTACAAAGAAGGGCAACTAAAATGGTGCATGGCCTACATCACAAAACGTACCAGGAAAGAATAAAATATCTTAACATGTATACTTTAGAGCAGAGAAGGGAAAGGGGGGACATGATAGAAACTTTCAAATATATCAAGGGTTTTAACAAGGTACAGGTGGGAGGCATTCTTCACAGGAAGAGGAGCAGCAGAACAAGAGGACATGCACTGAAACTAGAAGATTCAGGCGAAATTTGAGGAAGAATTACTTCACAGAAAGAGTAGTAGATAAGTGGAATAGTCTCCCATCAGAGGTGGTAGACGCAAATACAGTAGTACAATTTAAACATGCTTGGGATAGGCATATTGATATCCTTACAAAAAAATAAGGATCAAATATGGTTTGAGGTAACATGTTTAAAAAAGGGGCAGACTAGATGGGCCAAGTGGTTCTTATCTGCCGTCAAATTCTATGTTTCTATATTAAGCCCGGTGAAGTGATAAAGTGGCCGGTGATAAGGCAGCAGAAAATCAGCTCATACACTAACTGCCATTTTTCTAACCTAGTCTGTAAAACTGGCCATACACCTACAGATTTATTGCCTGATATGGCTGGTTGGATCAAAATTCTGGTAACTTATAGGAGCAAATGACAATTGACCATTTGCTTTAAAATGCTGGAAAAACTGCCAAAAACAGTCATTTGGATGTTACCAGATTTTTGTTCCTACCAGCCAGATTGGAGATTGGACATAAAATCATTAGGAGTATGGCCAGCTTAACTTGACATTTAGGAGCTGATTGACTGCTGCATTATAACTGGCCACTTTATCATTTCACCTTCTCCACAGTATTTACAATGAATACTCCTTTCACATTGCAGCTTTAACACGGTATATTGCCTTTTTTTTTACCGTTTTAAAACCGGGACAGCTGCAATGTGAAAGCTCCATTGTCAATTTACCGGTTACAGAATACCGGTATTTTGAAGCGTGTTAAAAGCAGGATCCTACACGTTTAAAAAAGTGATGGGTCAAAACAGCATTAAAACGGTAATATCCCTTTCAGACTGCACTTAAACGAGTAATATACCGTTTAAGCCAGGGCTGGGCAATTGCGGCCCTCCAGATGTTGATGAACTACACATCCCAGGATGCTTTGCATTAGTTTTGCTATTTGGACATGCTGAAACTGATGCAAGGCATGTTGGGATGTGTAGTTCATCAACATCTGGAGGGCCGCAATTGCCCAGCCCTGGTTTAAGCTATGCGGTGTGAAAGGGGTTAAGGCTATCTGACCCATTTTTAAAAACGTTTAAAATTACCTAGTCAATGCCGTTTATGCGATGTGAAAGCAGCTGACATGTTTACCAGAAATAGGTGACAGGATTTGAACAGACTAGGTTTGAAAAATTACAGTTGGGAGTTGATTTTCTGCTGCGTTATCACTGGCCACTTTATCGCTTCACCTGCCCTACAGTATTTGCAATTAAATGATTCCTAGAAATACAGGGGACGGGGATTCTATTTCCTGGGCTACTTCTGCACAGGCAACCCTAACATATGACACATTGTAGGTACTTTGCAGGCCTCAGTGAAGTAAAGGAATGACAAGTTGGAGTTAATACATATATATATTTTCTTATGCAAATATAGATTTCTGAACAAGTACATTTTGAATAATTGAAATGACTGTTTACCTAAATAAACACATACAATTTTTGTTTTCTTCTTACAGTAGTATTTGAGGAAAACCTAACATTTGCATTTCATGTATGGCACATTAAACAGCTGCTAGTCAAATACATTGCACTCATCCTACAAAGACAACAGATTAACTATAATCATATAAATGTACGGAACACAGAATAATTATTTTGTTACTGTCCAGCAGCACTTTAGCATAGTAGAATACAAATACTATTAGAGTAAACATTTGAAAATAAATACTATAAGCATTTAAAGACAATATTTTTGCATTACAGTAACTTTGCATTGCCAAGTTTCTCATAATATAAGAATATAAGTAGATGTGATGGGCGTTGTATAGTGATTGTGGACATTTTGAACATTGACAAACACCTTTACAGGCAGTACATCCCAAACTAGCGGTGTATGGAAAGGAAATGTTGGTATGACATTTGCAAACCAGAGGATATTTTGGATACAATTTTCCTTCTTTCTGTAAAGCCAGATGAGTGTTTGGTGTGACAGGGGAGTACTTCATACATCACTATCATGTGTTACCATGGTACTTTGTAAGTTAACTCTTTCTGTTCTGGCTGGTAAAAAGTCCAGAATTCCTTTGCTCTGGTGTGGGCATCATCATTAGTTATACAAACCAACCAGACAAGAAAGAAGCGAAGGTACAAAAAATATAATAAAAATGAATTGTATTAGTATAGTAATATAGTATATGAATTTGTCTGTATATTTTACGTTAAAGACATATTCCATGAGGAAAGAGGCAGCGAACAGTGAATTGACACAAATAATACAGTTTAAAGTAATACCCTCTGACAATTAAACAGTTCTAGATAATGACATGCTATCACACACCACAAATCTAAAATGTACATCCACTGGACGAAATGTATAGAAAGGAAATGTTGGTATGACATTTGCAAACCAGAGGATATTTTGGATACAATTTTCCTTCTTTCTTTAAAGCCAGATGAGTGTTTGGTGTGACAGGGGAGTACTTCATACATCACTATCATGTGTTACCATGGTACTTTGTAAGTTAACTCTTTCTGTTCTGGCTGGTAAAAAGTCCAGAATTCCTTTGCTCTGGTGTGGGCATCATCATTAGTTATACAAACCAACCAAACAAGAAAGAAGCAAAGGTACAAAAAATAAAATAAAAATGAATTGTATTAGTATAGTAATATAGTATATGAATTTGTCTGCATATTTTACGTTAAAGACATATTCCATGAGGAAAGAGGCAGTGAACAGTGAATTGACACAAATAATACAGTTTAAAGTAATACCCTCTATCAATTAAACAGTTCTAGATAATGACATGCTATCACACACCACAAATCTAAAATGTACATCCACTGGACGAAATGCACTGCGCCACCCCTGACTGACCTCATGCTCTAAATAAGATAAGGCATTTTCTTAATCTTGGCTATTGTCGATATTTATGGTTTTAACTCCTTTTTATGTGTTTTGAGTGTTATCCCTGCTATAATTAATATACTTCTATATTCTAGATTATTATATTTTAGGGGTAGAACATACTGGTGATTTTGGTGTGGTGCGCCAATAGCCACTTCTTCTTTCTGTATAGACATTACTGCTGCAGGCTACTACCACTTATATGTTTGGGGTGAAGCTGACACCCTTAAAAAAGTAATGGTAGCGCTGCCGTAACATTGTTACCCATGTGCTGAGAAGAAACATTCACATTTGGCACTTGGTATTCATCCATTTTCTGTCCATAAATATGTTCCTATGGTAGGTCGAACCACTGAAAGTCGACATGGCTTAAGTCGACACAAGCATTAGGTCAACATGAATCTTTCATGTTTATTTTTCAGCCAACCTGTGCCGACAGGCGGTATTTCATGCCCTACCATTCACTAGGGCGTGGAGGGAGACTAGTGTGCCGAGCGCAGGGAGGCAACGTGCTGGAAGCCTGGCGAGTGCTGGGAGCCAGGAGAGGGGACGCAGTCCACTTTGAAGGTGTCCATGTCGACATTTGGGACCACAAAGGGGAAAACTCATGATGACCATTTCACTGTCGACTTTGCCATTGTCGACCTAATGCTTGTTTCAACATTCCTACACTGTCTACCTACTTCATGTGTTGACCTTAGCTATGTCGACCTTCAAAACCTCACGCCGTTAGCTTTAATACCTGCATAATACAGATGTTTTGCATCCTTGCTGTGAAACGTATGCATCACATCATGGAGGTAACAGCATAGTGGGGAGCAGGCATTCGGGCACTCCCACTATGCCATGAAGTGTATGAGACCTGGCGTGCACATGTGTCTGTCTCACATTCACATTACCACTATGCCATTGAAGTGCATGGGAACTGGCGTGCACCGACCTCATATTCATTTTAATGGAGCCACATGCTGTGCTGCGTTTGCATCGTGGTTCCGCCACACTAAGCTACTATATGCAGCAATAATGTAGAGGGACACATCTATAGATCAGAAAAAAGGAATAGTGTAATAGTGTTTTAAGCACATCAATTTGTATTGCAATGTACTTATAAATCAGCAGCATCTAAATTGGTAACCAGAAAATCAGATTAGCTAAAACAGTTAATTCTGTTAAAACTGAAAGATAAGACGTATATCTGAACAGATTGCAAGTTTTACGTTGCTGAAAAAAAATATAATAAACATATATTTATGAGGTGGAACAGAGGCATAACTCTGGGAAAGGAGTCATCTGCCACTGGGCTCCTGCTCCCAAGGGGCACCTCTCCTCTCCTGCAAGGTTGAATCAGTTAATTGAAAGCCATCAATATCACTTCTGTGGCTGACTCCCCCTCATAGCAGAACAACACATGCCACACTCTTTATTGTAATCATAATTTTTCATGGTTTTACAGCCTGTATTAGAACCCACGACCTGTTCCACTAAAGGCAGATACCTTACTTACTGTATATAGATATTTACTCCTGTATAGGAAGCATGCAAAATCTAGCTATATGAAGACATACAGTAATTTATTTTTTAACTAAAAATGATACATAGTCAGAATCTGCATTCTTACCATGCAGTAGCAAATAGCTCTATCTGTAAAGTGTCTCCCTACAGTAACACAGGCCACAGGTTGTAATCCTAGGTGTGGCTGCTAAGGAATGTATTTGTTCAAAATAAATGATAATGTAAATAAATGTGGTGCAATGTAACAAGATTTATAATATATTTACTGGATATAGACCTCTATTCTGGTTGACTCGCAAGGCTGCGAAATTCGCACGGCTGACACCCCCCCCTCACCCGCCACGATCCCCTGCACCGTCGTGAATGGATGATTTGCATAATCATCCATTCGCAGCCTTGGGTGCTAGTGAGAAATCATTCAATGGTCGGCGACCATCACCTCTATGGTGTCTCTGATCTGCAAGCACCCTGTGCGGAAAGCAGGTGGGCACCAGACATCCGCTGACATCAGCTGCCTGCCCCCTGCACTTGCGTCACCAGCTGATTTGCATGGGAACACCCTGAAACACATGGAGTTCCCATGGGCTATGCCCCCCGGCCGTACTGCTAGGTGCGAGTGGAATGGCAAACCTGTAGTTCGACATGCCTACTCACATGCGCAGACGCAAAACATTGGTACCCCATGTGTACACACAGGGGACAGAAGGATCCAGAATAACCCCATAGTTTGTGTTCCGAAGTGTATATATGTGTTCCTATACATTATACAAATATATAGATTCCTGATGCAGGAGCTGAGCTGTACACTTCTTTCTTTGTGAATCACAATTCGATTACTGACTGTTGTTAAAGCCAGGAAACGCTTCTCTTTTTGTAAAGAACTTCTTTAGTCCTAAAGAGTTACTATTGGTGGACCTCTCTCAAATAGATACATATAATATCCTCGGAATTTATTTTTGGATCACTTCATCCTCTTCTTGAGTAACTCCACCTTTTACAAGTTATCGTGCGATCATATCAATATACCTTTCTGCCCCTGATGAAGTCAACGATTTGACAAAACGCATTGGGACAACCATGTGGATTGATTGAATCCATCAATTGTAAAAGACGATCGTTTTCTTTCTTTGTTTATTGTTGAGTCACTGAATTGTAAGAAACCTGTAAAATGGGCTTTTATTAAATCTTGATTGAAACCCACTTGGTCTATATATAAAGGCTTAGCGCACTCTGAAACCCCCCCTCTATATATATATATATATATATATATATATATATATATATATATAACAATTGGATGGCTGCGGCACTCCTCCTGGGTCTATGCGTATATAGCTGGTGCCCCCCGCTGGAGATCCCCTGGGGGTATCGCTAGAGAGCGTGGTGGGTGCGGCGGCACTCAAATAAATGGACACAAAACGACCTGGATAACCCAACGTTTCAAGACCTGGTGGTCTCTTTATCAAGGAGTGAAGGTCTTCACTCCTTGATAAAGAGACCACCAGGTCTTGAAACGTTGGGTTATCCAGGTCGTTTTGTGTCCATTTATTTGAGTGCCGCCGCACCCACCACGCTCTCTCTCTATATATATATATATATATATAGAGAAGGTTGTAGGGAAGGCACTCCAATTCAGTAGGCAACTTGCTACGGTGCCTGTGCCAAAGGACGCGAACGGCCGGTGTATAGCAGATAGATAGCACGCACCCACGGAGACTAAAAGAAAGCTTCAAGGACTCAGATTGCTGTCAAACGTTTTCGATGCTTTATTGCATCGTCATCAGGATCAGTTATCCTGATGACGATGCAATAAAGCATCGAAAACGTTTGACAGCAATCTGAGTCCTTGAAGCTTTCTTTTAGTCTCCGTGGGTGCATGCTATCTATCTGCTATATATATATATATATATATATATATATATATATATATATATATATATATATATATATATATATATATAGAAACAACATGCACAGGCACTCTTTCAATAACAACTGATCCAATAAATGAAGGACACCCACAACGGTAGGTACTGTCAACGTTTCGAGTTCTTAGACTCTTTTTCAAGACTTAAAGAAAATGAACATGGGACTTATATTTATAGTAGTGATCACAGAGACAATAACCAGTGCAGTCAGCAGCTCCCAGCGTGTGCGCCCCACGGGACTCCTATGACGTCATACAGGCGCCGGTGCGCTTGGCTGGCCCGTCAGACCGGAGAGGGGGGGGGGGCGTGATTCCAGGGGAGAATGCCAAAACAAATAATCATATAAGCACCTAAAAAACAAACAGTGCAAAATAAGTGGTAATGTAAAAGTTAAAACAAACACACATATCCACGTAATTATTATTTGTTGTTATTTGATGAATTGTTATATTTTGATACATGATACTATTACGCAGTGGCGTAAGTTCATACAATGCGCCCGGAGGCGGTATTGATAGTGGTGCCCCCTTCCTACACACAAACACGCACCTCGCGCCGTGCGCATCCCCCCCCCCCCCCAAAAGGAAAGAAAAAAAACACCATATGCCATACTCACGGCCACACTTTTTGAGACTCCCGGCAGATCTCTCCCCGAACGCAGTCCACTGCGTCAGGGAGCTGGGCAATGACGATAAGCCCACCCAAGCAGGGAGAAGAAAGCAGCAGTTGTAGCCTTGTAGGAGGACGGTGCCGCCAGGCAGCCCCGCGCGACGCGGATGCTGCAATGATTACTCGCTCAGCCTCTCACTGACCGGCAGTCTAAGCTGCCGTCGTGTGCCCCGCGTGATGGCACTGCTCGGCCACCGGCAAAAACGCCCCTCCCCCCGACACTTATCGCGGAGTCCCCCAGCGGAAGGGCTCCCAGGACTCTGCAATGGTGCCTGCTTCCTGTGCCCCAGTGGTGTAATTTGGGCTCCGCAGCCCCGGCGGGGGTGGAACAGGCACCACCGGGGCGCAGGTTCAGTATTCTAATGTAGCCCAAGAGCAGAGGGCATGGTGGAAGGGGGAGCGCTCTCTGGCTGTCTGTGTGAGGACGCAGTGACAGGGTCACTGAGTGTCCTCACACAGACAGCCAGAGAGCGCTGCCCTTCTGGCTTTCACACTGCTGTGTATCTCCGGGCTCCCTGTAGCCAGGCGGAGAATGTACCCGGCGGACGGGGATGGCAGCTAGCGGTACAGCTGAGACAGTTTTTCTGCCTGCCTCGCCGCTCCTGGCCACAGTGATCAGATAGGCTGTCTGATCACTGTGGCCAGGAACAGCGCGGCTGGTAGAAAACGGAGCTGTCAGGACGCGGTAAGCACTAAGCAGGGAGGGGGGGTGCAGGAGAGAGATCTCCAAGCCCCAGCGCTCGCCTCCACTGACCATTATACCCCCGCCAGCTACCGTGTGTGTGTCAGCGTCCAGCTTACCCCGCATTTAGGAGGGGAGGGGGCGCCCAACATTTTTTTTAAAGTAGCTATTTACACCACTCCTGTGCCCCTCCTGATGGCTAACGCCCGGCGGCAAATGTCTCCATTGCCTCCGGGAGTTACGCCACTGCTATTACGTGGATATGTGTGTTTGTTTTAACTTTTACATTACCACTTATTTTGCACTGTTTGTTTTTTAGGTGCTTATATGATTATTTGTTTTGGCATTCTCCCCTGGAATCACGCCCCCCCCCCCTCTCCGGTCTGACGGGCCAGCCAAGCGCACCGGCGCCTGTATGACGTCATAGGAGTCCCATGGGGCGCACACGCTGGAAGCTGCTGACTGCACTGGTTATTGTCTCTGTGATCACTACTATAAATGTAAGTCCCATGTTCATTTTCTTTATGTCTTGATAAAGAGTCTAAGAACTCGAAAAGTTGACAGTACCTAGTGTTGTGGGTGTCCTTCATTTATTGGATCAGTTGTTATTGAAAGAGTGCCTGTTCATGTTGTTTCTATATTTATCCCAGAAGGGAAACAGTGCACCTTTCCAAGCTGCCGCTATTACTTTGAGTGCCGGGCATTGCAAGCCAATATAAAGCATAAAGCTCGAAACACTGGTGTCGGTCACCACAATAAAGCTTTGAACCTTTATGCAGTCTCCGAGTGACGCCTTATTGCCATTCTTCTACATTGGGTCTCAGCACCTGGGAAGGCACCGGAGCAAGTACAGCTGATACTTTGGTTGAGTGCCGGATTTCTTCTTTCGCTATATATATATAACTATATATATATATATATATATATATATAAGGTGGTGGTGCGGCACTCGTGACACTTTCTCAGCAACAGGAAAGTAACGCCAGTCAAGTTTGCATCAACGTTTCAAATTTAATTTGTCATCAGGATAAAATACAGTACAGACAATGGACAATATATAGACTTACACCAAGTGCAGGTAGACACCGACTGGGCGGGAGAGGGAGAGTTCGCCCCTTCGGAACAGGGAGATGACGTCATCAAACAAGGGCACGTCAATCGTGACAAAACCATCACCATAGAAACAATAAACATAGAGTACAATACAACAGGAACGGTATACAGGTAAATGTTAATGGTCTTTTCCAACAGCAAAATGGTGGTGCATACAACGTGCAACAATGCAGAAAGGTGTAGCAGGGTACAATGAGCATGAATTAACGTCTGAAGATACCCAGAGAAAATTGTTCGTTTAGACCCCGGGGAGCCAGACAGTCAAGCTGATGGATCCACCGGGTTTCTTTCTGTAGTAGGAGTCTACCCCTATCCCCACCAATTTTGGACATAGGGACACAGTCTATCATGTGATATCTTAGACTAGAAAGGGGGTGCTTTAATTGTGCAAAATGACGAGCGACCGGCTGGTCGCTTTTGCCACTCTCCAATGCATGGCGTATGGAGCTACGGTGCATGGCCATACGCTCCTTGAATTTTCTCTCTGTCTTCCCTACATAAAGTAAACTGCAGGGGCAAACAATGGTGTATACAACAAAGGATGAATTACATGTAAAGTGGTGACTGAGTTTAAAACATTTGCCGGTATAAGGATGGTTGAAGGAGTCTCCAGTTAGGAGGAACTGGCAGGTAACACAAGTGCAACGAAAGTTGCCGGCACGTTGATTGCTCAGCCACGATATATTGGAGGGTAAGGGATTGTATTCAATGTTGGTCTTAACCAACATTTGTTTGAGATTACGACCTCTGGTAAAGCATGGCATCATCTTGTGTTGGTTGAATGGTAACGAGTTATCTGATTGGAGGATGGGCCAATTCTTTTTGACAGTGGAAATGATTTGATCGGAGGTGGTGTTGAAACGTGAGACCATAGGTAAAGTATCTTTGATGGTCTTTTTATGTTTATTGGCCATTCAGGAGAGAATCACGATCTAGTCTGAGTACTTTGTTTTTGCACGCAATCAATTCGTGTTTGTTGTAACCACGCTCAGATAGTTTGACAATCAACTCATCAAGTTGGCGGATACAGGTGTGTTCATTGTTATTGATTCTCCTGTATCTAATCATTTGTGAGTAGGGTAAGCTAATTTGCGTGGATGGCAGCTTTGGGGCTGTAACATGGTGTTACGGTCGGTGTCTTTAATAAACACACTGGTGACGAGCAGGTTGTCGTGTCGACGGATATTGACATCAAGGAAGTGGACATTAGAATGGTTGATCTCAAACGTAAACTTAACAGGGTTATCCAATAAGTTATATGTTTCTATGATGTTCTTTAACACTGCATGGTCGCCCTTCCACAAAACAAATAAATCGTCAATATAACGTTTAAATAAGAGACAGTTGGCAGAGAATAATGCATTGGAGAAAAAAATATCACATTCAACAGAAAACATAAAGATATTAGCATATGACGGAGCGACTGAAGAACCCATGGCACAACCGTGCAACTGTAAATAAAAAGCGTTGTTATAAATAAAGAAATTGTTGTGTAAAATTAAGTCCATGGCACATAAAATAAAGTCAATTTTGGTACTTCCGAAAGTACTGTGGGCAACCAGAAATTTTCTGAGGGCAGCCAGGCCAAGGGAGTCGCCATCCAACAGTCATTAGTAACTTGAGAAAAGGAAGATAAGATACTTATCTTCCTTTTCTCAAGTTACTAATGACTGTTGGATGGCGACTATCGATGTTACCAATTTATATACTGTAATTCCCCACTCCCTTGGCCTGGCTGCCCTCAGAAAATTTCTGGTTGCCCACAGTACTTTCGGAAGTACCAAAATTGACTTTCAGCACATGTCGGCACATGTCGGCTCAAAAAACAGTGAAAAACCCCATGTTGACCTTTTGACTGTCGACCTAGACACTGTCGAACTAATGACCTGTCGAACTAATGACCTGTCTAACTAATGACCTTATATATTATATTGGAATGTTTGTACAGAAAGAGTTAACTATGGTTGTTCATTATTAAAATACTTTACTTGATTTTGACAACATTTGTTCAAAGATGGGGCAGCAAAAATCATTTACAATAAACCCTTGAAACACTTCCTCTTCCTTTGATCTCGCCTTTAAGAACTTCTTCTGTTATTGACTTCATTTGGTGATATGTGCTCTATTGAGAGGTAGAAGGGATCACTTATGTAAATTTCCCTGATGGGTGTCTCTATTCTTCTCCCCAAATAACTTCAACAGAGAGAGAGAGAGCGAGACAAACAAGGAGTGGTCTTAGTGCAAAAATCTTTTATAAATCACAGGGTGTCCAATGTTTCGGAGCGAACACGCTCATTTTTCAAGGTACACCTTGAAAAAGGAGAGTTCGCTCTGAATAGTTGAACACCCTGTGATTTATAAAAGATTTCTGCACTAAGACCACTGAGTGCCGCTCGTTTTTTGTATCGATCTCTATCCTCTCCCTCTGGGAAGGCACCGACGGCAGCTGACTTTATTAAAGGGAGAGTGCCGGGCTGACACCGACACACAGTATATATATATATATATATATATATATATATATATATATATATATATATATATATATATACACAGTATATATATATATATATATATATATATATATATATATATATTAAATAGGACACAAAACGGAAAAAGGAAAAAATATATGCGTTTTAGGAGTCATCTGTGTAGTCAAATCAGTCTGATAAGCTTACTTTTGCTAGCTTATAACAATAAATAACCATGTATATAACAGTGTCACAAACTTGGGGTGCACTACCACTCGGGGATTGGCTAGACCTGACACAGGGGCGCGGAGTCTAACCGTGCCGGGGGTTTTCCGCCAGTGACCCCTCCAAGCGGGATATGGGCTTCTGCGGCACCCGACACGTCGGTCGCGGCCCCCTGGTCAGGTTCCCCGTATGAGTGGTGGTAGCTTGTGGAATATGGAGCGTGGTCGTCAAGCCGGATCAGTAACAGATGAGCAGATACGGTACCAAGGAATGCAGCACACAGGGAGCAGGCAGGAGAATGGTAACAGAACTAGCCAAGGTCATACACTGGATGTCACGGATGTATTACACAAGGAGCAGGCAGGAGAATAGTCAGGAGAATAGCCGGAATCATACACTGGTAAACACTGGGTACAGTACACGAGGATCAGGCAGGAGAATGGTCAGGAACAAGCCGAGGTCAGATGCAATAATCAGAAGTCTGGAATAGTACAAGGCACTGGAACGCTGGAGCTGGTGTGAACCTATACTCTGGCAGCTTCTTTCTCCTAGAGGCTGCCCTTTATAGGAAGCACAGGGAACCCACAGGTGAACTAATCAGTGGGCTGAGCATGCTCAGTTTACACTGAACTCTCCTGCAGGAGAGTTACCCAGGTGTAACTAATTAGCTGAGCTCAGATCTCACAGCACAGTTCAACTATACAGAGCTGTCAGCAGCAAGGACTCCTCCAGGTGCTGTAATTAGCAAAGCTCAGGCCACACAGACTTTCCTTGCAGCATGGAGCAGGCTGAACAGACAGGAGAAGCCACAAACCAGGTAAGAAACAATACAATAACTGAATGTTGTGACAAACAGTATCTTTCAAATAGTGTTTTACCCAGAATAACCACCAGATGGAGTAACCAAATCACCTTGTGACTCCACAGAAGCATACATCCCAACTGTCCCTCTAAACGCGGGAACGTCCAGATTTTCGGGTACGTTCCCGCGTCCCTTCCGCGGCCGGCAGAGTTCCGCTGCGGGGGGGGGGGGGGGGCCGTTGGGAGTCCCCCCCAATCTCACAGAATAGACGCTGTGCGCATGCGCACAGCGTCTATTCGCGGGCGAAAACTTATTTGCATAAGTTGCGCCCTCATTTGCATACACTACACCCCCTTTTCGGACGCCGCGCGAGTGTCCCTATTCTTGTCTTCACAAAGTTGGGAGGTATGCAGAAGTGTAATAATACACTCACATTTTGGCCTTTATTCAGATCTGATCGCAGTACAAATTTGTTTGGAAAATGGGCAAAACCATGTGCACTGCAGGTGAGGAAGATGTAACATGTGCAGAGAGAGTTAGATTTGGGTGACTTCTTTTGTTTCTGTGCAGGGTAAATACTGGCTGCATTATTTTTACACTGCAATTTAGATTCCAGTTTCAACACAACCCACCCAAATTTAACTCTCTCTGCACATTTTACATCTGCCCCACCTGCAGTGCACATGGTTTTGCAGATTTTTCAACCAAATTTTTACTTCAATCAGATCTGAATAACGGCCTTTAAGCTTACATATAAAAGCAGCCACTGCGCACATCAAGGTTTCTTTCAGTCTCCTTCCTTGTGGCAATAAGAGGTGGACTTTTTTCATCCACTCCAAGCCATATAATAAAAACCAGAAACCAGGTGTAGTCAAACCATAATGTTTATTCCATAACAAATTTTTTATGAAAACCAATATACAGGTACTTTTGGATACAGGTATTCCCTGATGATAAACACAGTCTAAAAGGAAAGAAATTCAAAAAGGTGAGGTAAATATACCCGGGTAGCTCACCGTTTTGGACGGATGTGCGAAGTAACAAAAGTCCAAATGTTCCTGTGGCTCCCATTATTCACACCAACGAGTTTCAACCAAAGTCTTTAGCAAGGTGGTTTGACTACTCCTGTAAGCATAAAATGTGAGTGTATTATTATACTTCTGTGGAGTCACATGGTGATTTGGACGGTTACTCCATCTCCACAGTTTGAAGGATACCTTTATATACATGTTTATATATTACTATAAGTAAGCAAAATTAAGCCTACCAGACTGATTTGACTACACAGAAGGAGACCCAAGAGGAAAATAATTGCAGCACTATCCCATATTGTGCATAGGGCAGGGGTTCCCAATCTTTTTTGATTCACGGCACACTAGAGAATCAGAATTTTTTTCACGGCACCCCTAGGTCCAAAAAAAATTAATTTGATTGGGTTTATATGCGATTCTTAGTGGCAGTTATGTGGTAAAGGGCAGGATTTGCTTCTGTTTGTACACATTCTATGATTGGCAGCCACCAGCACTGGTTTTGCTCATAAATAATTAACCATTAATAATTTGAGTTGGTCCTGGACCACCAAGCCGCGGCACCCCTGCATGTGTCCCGAGGCACCCCAGGGAGCCACGGCACACAGTTTGGGAACCACTGGCATAGGGCGTTGGATAACCCCTCTGCTCTTTCTAGAAAGGAGAAGAATAGAGACACCCATCAGGGAAATGTACATGCGTAAGTGATCCCTTCTACCTCTCAATAGAGCGCATATCACTATTTCTATTTAATTGTATTATTTATTTTCAGGAGAACACCTGATTAGTGAATTTGGTGTTCTTCCTCCTGCGCTCAAAGTCACATCTCTATCATTTTAAATAACAGATGACGTATATCCCCTCTGCTCTTTCTAGAAAGGACTATTATTACAGAAAAATACATTTTATATAAGGTCCCCCGGTCAAAGGGAATATGGTCATTGGGTCACCAGTAAGTTCTTAGACAGTCATTAGGTCCACACCATTAGGTCAACAGGCATTTAGGTTGACATGTGTCTAGGTCGACATGCAGGAAGGTCGACATGAGTCTAGATCAACATGGCTTAGGTTGACAGGGTCATTAGGTCAACAGGGTCATTAGGTCAACACAGGTTAGGTCGACAGTCAAAAGGTCAACAGGGTTTTTCACTGTTTTGTGAAGCGACATGTGCCGACGGGCGCTATTTCATGCCCTACCATCCACTAGGGCGTGGCGGGAGAATAAATTAGTGTGCCGTGCGTAGCGAGACATCGAGCCCGAAGCATGGCGAGTGCAGCGGTGCACTTTAACCTGTGTCCATATCGACTGTGTCGACATTCGAGTAAAAAAACATTGAAAAACCACATGTCGACCGTTTGACTGTCAACCTAACCCATGTCGACCTAATGACCCTGTCGACCTTATGACCCTGTCGACCTAACCCATGTCAACCTAGACTAATTTTGACCTTCTTGCATGTCAACCTAGATACATGTCGACCTAAATGCTGTTGACCTAATGGTGTCGACCTAATGACTGTCTAACAACTTGCAAATGACCAACTGATCCACACCCGGTCAAAGCATCAACCTGTGGCTGGTCAGCCTGGGCTGGGACCCTGGGGGAATGGGGACCCCCCAATAAGGGGTCTCTCCCTACAGGGTACCCTGGCCCCGGCTGAACCCCGGGGCTGTCTCTGGTGACCCTGGTTGGTAGGCACCGGTGATTGCTGATTGTAAATTTGCCGATCACATAGAACGCTATGGCCACAGATCTATCGATGGTGTATTCATTTGCACAGCTGAATTTGGCAGACCTTGCCATATATAAATACAGCCATGATTGTAAATTAGCCAGGCACCGGGTCCCGCCTGTGATTTACATTGAATGGGTATGAATGGCTGCATTTGTACAGTCTTAGTAAATTTACCCTCCAGGGGTGAGATTCTGATGAGCAAATCTAATGTTATCCAATGACCTTATTTGGACCACAATAATTTGGCTAGGCATATACTGTATCTATAATGTCAACACCAGGATGTCAACATGGCCTAAAAGAGCACAGGGCTTCTGGCACAATAAAAAAAATTGAGTGATGTGCTTTAAATAAAATCTCAGAAATCATAAATATGTAGGTTGAGGATTTTGACCTCTCATATTAGGCTTATTGCATGAAAAATTTGCCTCAAAGAATTATTGTATTACGAAAATAATTGTGTTTAAATGAATATTAGAATATTCCTTTACACAGCAAACAAACATGTGTTGACAGCAATGACGTTTCCAGTTGAGGGGGAGGAGTGGCTAAACCCTTTCTTCCCCTGCATAGCTAGATTGGCCACTCCCCCATTGCAGCCCTGGTTTTACTTAATTAATCTGATAGGTGTGCAAAAGACAAATTTGTGATAATCAAATTTCAAATGTTGAAGCATTTTTGTAAAATAGATAAATTAAATGTCACTGCTAATCCATGTCAAATCACAAAGTATGACACATTGCACGTATTACCCCCTACATCTAAAAAAAAAAAAAAAAAGAAAATACACCTTTATTCATTTGTTTAAACAATATTTATTAAAGACAAAAGTAGAAATCACGAGCTTACACAAAGTGGTGATTCAGTGTTCAACAATGATCTTTTAGAAAACAGAGCAATAAACAAAACAGACTGTGTCTTTAACTACGGTGTATTGATTACATTATAAGTATAACAAACAATTCTCCTGTGAACATTTCTCACATGTAAATCCAGTGTCAATATTACAGCAATAGCATAACTGAAAGTAAAACAAAGGAAGCAAATACAGTTACACATAACAATACAAGGTCACTTTCACAATAAGGGCTAGCTTACACATACAGTATGTGACGGGAAAACGGATAAAACCCATGTATTGTTTAAAGAAGCCATTTTAGCAGCATAGTTCACAATGACAAAGCATGCTGTTTCTATATAACCTGTTTTTCTAACATACTTATCCAGATGTGCAATCTGATA
The DNA here is from genome assembly GCF_055691185.1 of Crinia signifera. Lineage (NCBI taxonomy): Eukaryota > Metazoa > Chordata > Amphibia > Anura > Myobatrachidae > Crinia > Crinia signifera. Next base: position 212,382,342 of record NC_139220.1, read on the forward strand.
TACATTTTTATAAATAGTTAATTTACATATACAACAACAATACAAATAATATTTTACACTATGGAATTTAATGACAAGCTCACACAATGCATCTGAAGGTACGCCATTGACAAGTTGCGTAACTATATATGTGTAGGCCCCATAGCAAAGTTTTTATAAGGGCCCATTTGTACCATTGACAGGGAAGGTGGACCCCTCTCCACTCTGGGCCCCATAGCAGCTGCACTCCCTGCACCTATGGTAGTATTGCCCTTGCCGTTGACAGCAAATAACAGAAATGTGCAGGGTATCTGTGTAAACAGATATAATAAGCCATTGCTATAAGCAAACTCTAGCAACTGAAATGTATTCTTGCGCCACCTGGTGGCATTACATGTACTTCATTTCTTCTTTCAAGTGTGTTGGTTATACATCTTTTTTCAAGTGTGTTGGTTATACATGTATAAACAAAAATTCCCCCAAACCATTCAACCAATACAATGAACATAAAGTTTCTATATGGTATTACAGAAGGTATAGTGCCATTTAAATGATTGTATGTGATACTGGGTTGATGTCTTAATAGTTGTGAGCATTGACAGGATTACAAATGATACACACATAATAATTATTTTTGGTACTTATGTAGTATCTGGGCTGCCGATTTTGTGATTGTATGCCTTACCTTAAGGCATACAATCAGATGCGATGCGATGCGATTCGATGCGATTTTGCATAGGATTCAATGTTAAGAAGGTCCTGTTCATTTCCCCACTATCCAAGTGGGCATAGAGTTGATTTTATATAGCGTGGCGAGCGCAGCGAGCCACCGAGCCCGAAGCGTGGCGAGCGGACGCATATTTCTTAAAAAGTATTCTGTGTCCCCTCGCGGGGCTCGCTACGCTCGCCACGCTTCGGGCTCGGTGGCTCGCTGCGCTCGCCACAGGTTTATATCCAACTCCATACCCACTTGGATAGTGGGGAAAGGAAAAGGACCCCTTTTTCCCATTGAATTCTATGTTAAAATGGACTCAGACCATTTTAACATTGAATCCTATGGAAAAATCTTGACCATCGCATACGATTTGGTCGCATGCGATGCGATGCAATGCGATCCGATTTCTAAATCGGACGCCCAGATACTACATAAGTACCTTATTTTTATTATAAGAACTAGTGTTTGCTCACAGCTTCACCCATGTCCATACCTCCCAACTGTCCCATTTTCTGCGGGAATGTCCTGTTTTTGGGGGACGTTCCCACGTCCCGTCTGGGGCCAGCAGTGGGGAGTCTCCCCCTGTTACCCGTGAATAGAGTCTATTCCTGCCCCCACAGCGGTGAAACTCGTGTGTGGTTTTAAGTTATGTACTATTCTACGGAAAAATGTGATCATTTAGTTGTCCCTTGTAATGTAAAATAAGGTCTGTAAAATGCATTAATTCAAAATAAGGGTAAACATTATAAATAAAAATGACACAAAACAGGACAAGTTCCAACAAATCTATGGTAAACAAACTTTTATGACATCTCACATTGCTCTTGCAAATAAAGGAAGACATATTTATAAGAATTGCTAATATATTCTTACAGGTATTCGGATGATGGGATTTAGATACAGTCAAAAGATTGATCGCATATACAAATCTCCCATCTGTTCTGTCATACTGTCCCGCCCACATGTAGCAGTGTCCCATGGTGGGGGGTGGGCAGATGCATGTGTACAGCATTTATTCATAGGAGACAGAGGGACTAGGCATTTGCCAGGAACTTACACAGCGCTGGGCATACCACCATAATGACAAATATGGGGGCATGGCTGGTGGTTTCTGTATTTCTTTGAGGTCACACTCCATTTTGGAAGCACAGGTCGCAGTAGACCAGCTTCTCCAGTTTATAAAGTTGGGCTGTATGGTTATCATGAATTAAGTCAACAGGGTCAAATGGGTCAACAGTTTTACACATAAATAGTGGACAGCGCATAAAGTACAAAAGGTAGACAGGTTCAAAAGGCCGACATGACAGCGGGTGACACACATATGGTACACACAAGTTATTTTGGCCTTTTCATATATTTTTCAACTTTTGCTGGTTTTACCATCTACTTGGACGACGATTGGGAAGGGTAACCTGTGCCAGGAAGCGGTAGCCCAAAGTGTGGCGGACTAAGCAAGCCCACGAGGGTATACATTTGCACTAACTATAGTCAGATATGATGAATCATACTAAATGATACCACAAAAAACTTAATCAACTTGTGTCATCCTTTTTTTGTGTTGACTATTTCCATATGGAGTACCTGTCAACCTTTTGCGCTATCCACCTTTTCCATGTCAACTGTTTGTCCCTATATTGGGATTGGCCTATTGACTAACTAATTACTGTAGATCCTTCTACGCACAGTTAAGTCATGTGGCTACCAGTCTTGCTGTACATTGAACCTCATTATCTTCAGACTATCATCTCTTCGCATGAGATAATGGCAGCCACATCACACTAGCAATAACAGTCAAAGTAAACACCCCCGAGACATAAGGGAACAATTGTATTACACAGCAAGGAGAGGTCTATAAAACAGGAAACAGGTGAAACCTGCAACCAGACTGCTCCCTGGAACATGAGACTGGACAGGCTCTAGTCATTAAACTGTTCCTTTCCGGAGTTTGTAGTGTCCGGCCCAGGGAATGCAGCATGTGCTGTCTGACGGTGCGGTTACGTTTTTTTACATAGTTCAACTTCCTATAAACATCTTCAAATAAAAAACATTTCACTATAATGTCCATTAAGAAACAAGTCATATATACATAATAATAAAAAGTGGCGTAATCATTTTACTTGAAAAAGGGGCCATATTTACTTACTTATAACATAGAGTATTGTTATGCATACGGGTGCCGGACGGGGTCCCGACAGTCATTAACCCAACATCGGGATCCCGACTGTTAAAACAGAGACTGCCGGGTTCCCGACGGCCATCGGCTATTTTCCCTCATGGGGGTCCACGACCCCCATAGAGCGAGAATAGAATAGGTGGCGAGCTTAGCTCGCCACCATGCCCGCAGCGTGGCGAGTGCAGCGAGCCCGCAAGGGGCTTTGTTGCGCTGGCCACGCTGTCTGAGACCAGGCAGTCGGGATCCCGACGTCGGTATAATGACTGTCGGGATCCCGACTGTCGGTGAATCATACCACACCCATGCATACATATGGCAGCAACACAGTTTATGTGCTGCATATATATTCTGTAATACGATAGAACGAAGACTGCATAGGCTCGAGTGCATTTAGGAGCCTGTGAATTTAGTGATTGTTTAAATAAAGTTATTGAAGAGAGCATATTACTCAGGAACAGCTCAGGTAGTGAGTGGCAGGTGTGTTAGCCAATCAGGTATCTTAGGGGCGTTAGTTTAGAGAGGGGTATATTGGGAGAAGTCTGGGGGAAGTGACTTCCTCTTTGAGTTTTGTTAGGGGTATATATTTCATCTTTTCTGTTTTTTTTGGTACTTGATCTTTGTAGACTATCTCTTTTCCAGCCAGTATAATGGCAGGCATAGTGTTTTATTGACTGGCAATGGCAGGTGTGTGTGAGTTAGTGTGTGTGTGTGTGTGTGCTGCCATGTATGCAGGACACTGCCTACGGGAGTGCTCTCTGTAAACACAGTACTGCCTCTAGGTAAAAGCAAAGTATGTTCACGTTTCTTGGTGTCCATTCAAAATAGGTCGACATGGACAATACATAAGTGTACCGTGCCTTTTGACCATTTAGACCGAATGAATGTCAACGGTTTTCATGTGTTGGCATTTTGGCAGTCGACCCAGACACTGTCAACCCAATGACCGCATACCCTGTCTGCACATCCGACTGGTATTATTGCTGCCCAGCCTGGTACAGCTCCAGGTATGGTAAGAGTCAGAGGTGGTCCCCCATCTCTACCTAGGCCCAGGACTCCAGTACCGGCAGTCTCTTCTGATGGCAGTCCTGGTCCGCCATGCAATTTGTGGATTCTAGCAGATTATAACTGGAAGGTATTGTCTTACTTCATCATGTATCTGAGTTTATAGTCCTCTAAAGACAAATCAGGTTATGTAATCTATTTCTATAAACTCAAAGGTGCTATTGTTGTAAGACAGCTGCATATTAAAGTGCAGTTATAATCTGGTACATGTGATGAATAAAAAACTTTACAATCTAAAAGAGTTTATGATGCTCTACCTATGTGCATACTCACAATGAGGATTACTTAACTCGCATGATTTAATCTAGACAAATACACATTTCCTTGTATTTGCATCATATCTGTTTTTCTTTCATAAAGAAAAAACTTCATCATGGTTAAACATAATCGCCTCGTTTAGAGATGCGTGACGTTATTAGTTCATGCTAGTGGTACTAGTGTTCCCATCAAACCCGGATAACTGCTCAGTGTCCTCATCCTTGAACACCCTACTAAGTGCTTCATTGATGGAGCCTCCAAATCTCTTCTTCTTCTGCCTACCCACAAAGAAGTAAATGAAAGGGTTTGCACTGCTGTTGAAAATAGTACAGTACATGCTGGTAAAAAACAAGGCCAGTGCGGACATTTTACTCGAGAATAACTTAAAATAAAGTAAAGTCCATAACAACCTGATGGGTGTCACAGAAATGAGAAAAACCAGGACAGTGACAATTATAGCCACATAGATCTTGGGAGGTCGAGATTTTTTTGATGTTGTTTTAACGATGTAAATTAAAATGAAACTGGACACGAGCATCAAAGGAATGATGAAAACAAAAGTGACGACAATGGAGAACACCTGGACCCCTGTGCATTCGGATGCCATGCTCCCAAAGGCATCTGCAGGGCAGGCAAAGTTATCCAGAAGGGACAAGAGGGCACCAAGCAGCCAGATGCCTCCGCAGGAGTAGGCCGATAAGTGTTTTGGCCGGTAACATTTGTACCAAATGGGGAAGAGGACAGACAGGCATCTTTCTACGCTTATTGCGGTCAGGAAGAGCATACCCGAGGCATACCCAAAATCATACATTACTTCTAAGGCTTGAAGAGTGACTCCTGATTGAAAGTTGAGGTTTATCATTTGATCAGCCATTAAGAACATGACAACGGCAACAAATAATAGGTATATAAAGTCAGCAACTGCAAGGTTAAGAATATACACTGTGTATTTGTTCCTCTTTATGTTAAAGGAAAGAATCCAGATAACAAAAGCATTGCCTACCAACCCAAGCAGGCAGAGGACAACAGCAAAACAAGCAACCACAGAGTAAGTCACAAAACTAGATCTGTTAAAGGCATTTGTACTATTTGATGAGCTGTTCCCAACTTCAGCCATAATGAGCACAACACAGAGAAGCTTGTTCTTTCCAAGCAACACTTTAAATGTCGATGTTCTCACGCCTATAACAGAAAAAAAAATGGAATATATTTAGTTCAATACAAAGAACAAAATCCTAGTAAATTCAATTTAATGCACTCTTATAAGTAACTTGTAGAGATTTATTGTTGTCAATGTAGTGAAAATGAACATTTTGACGGGATGCAGTTGAAATCCCGGCGGTCGGAATCCCGGCGGTCAAAATCCCGATGCCGGAATCCCGATCGCCGAAATCCCGACCGTCGAAATCCTGGCACTTTGTCCCTCTATGGGTGTCCACGACACCTATAGAGGCAAATAAATTAGTGTGCCGAGCATAGCGAGGCACCGGGCCCGCTGTGTGGTGAGTGCAGCGAGACCACAAGGGGGGCGATCCTCGCCCCCCCCTTGTCGGGATTTCATCGGTCGGGATTCCGGTGTCGGGATTTTGACCGCCGGGATTTCGTACCAATCCTATTTTGACTGGCTAATTGTGAGTTTTCTCTACAGTACTACTGCTTTATGCAGGTGGCTGTGTCTCTGTGTGTGTAGGTGTGTGTGTGTGTGTGTCCCGATTTGAAGGGATAGTATGGTAAAGTTATGTTTATATGTACCGTTTTATAGCTAATGTAAATCTTTATAACTTAATGTCAGAGCTGTAAGGGTTCCATAATATAAGATGGGGCAGTTGAAAAAACTATTTTTAAAGGACTAAACTTGGATAAACTAAAGGGGTGTACACACGGGCCTACTCGCCGGCCGTCAATACCGATTCGATATCGGTGACTGCCGGAACCCGCATGTTGCTGGCATTGGACAGGAGGGAGGGAGGGAAGGCGGGATGGCGGCTAGTGGGGGAGTGAGGGGGATACTGCATTGAGCAACATGGCACTGCTTTTGATCTAACAGATCGAAGCAGAAATAGACTTTCCTGCCTAGTCTATTTCTGCTTTCGATCCCGATGCCACACATCGGGATTGAATCTGTACAGAATGCAGCTAACACTGTGCTATTCAGGGTCACTTTCGATTTGATGTGGACTATACAGTCCAAATCTAATTCAAAACTACACTGAATCGCACCTTGTGTACACAGCATTAGAGTATTAATCTATATAATAAGTTGAAAAATGTGCATGTGTCTCTCGTATTGCGGAGACACCGTGGTACGCAGAGCTGCCAAATTTGGCAACAAAGTACCTCTGGACCTGGTGATGTGCACCTAGCAGTTTTTAGGAAATTTCACTTAGAAATGTGGTACTTATATGTTAGTTGGGCGCCCACTATACTTAGTACGCTCATACTCCCACTATCCATGTCGGCATGGAGTTGATCTTCTATAGTGTGGCGAGCGCAGCGAGCCACCGAGCCCAAAGCGTGGCAAGAGCATCGAGCACCGTGAGGGGCCGCAGAAAACTAAGCAAATAGCTTAGTGGGCGCCCATCTAACATGTAAGTACCAGAAATGTAAAAAACACAAAGGTTCAATTTGCATCGATTCATGATCTGGAAAAAGATCGACAATCTGGGAAACAGTTGACCAAGGAACAACACCACTCCTGATTTAATTGCTGTCATTGAGTATGAATGCAAACACATTCTAACATTATAGTGGAGGCTTTAAATAATTGGGAATAATTGGGGATATACATATACCACACATCACACAAGTACACACACATCACATACACACAGTACACCACTTACGCACACACGGCACACTAATCACACATATATACGTACCTCACACACTTACACATTGGACAGATACACACAACAAACACACATAACACACCACTCACAGTACAACCCACATCCTCATTCACTACAACACACACCCAAAAACAGTACAACACACACAAACACATAGGACACACACACTTAAACATTGCACAGGTACACAAACACACAACGCACACACTTTAGATATTGCACAGATGCACATATACACACAGCACACTATACACACATATATACGTAGCGCATCTCACACACTTGGACAGATTGGACAGATACACACAACACATACACACACATACATAACACATCACACACAGTACCCACATACTCTACAGCACACACAAAAACAGTGCAACCAGTGGCATAGCTTGGTTTGGGACGCCTCCCCGCCTTTAATGGGGGGCGTCTCCCCCCCCGGCCGCCCGTGCCTCCCCATCGCCGCAGGCTTACCTGTCTGCGCGTCCCGGCTCTCCTCCTGGCTTCAATTAATTCTATGCAGACTGACCACGATAAAATGGCCGCCCCCATACCGCAGACAGTTTCAGAGAACTGTCTGCTTTATGGGGCGGCCATTTTATCGTGGTCCGTCTCCATAGAATTGATTGAAGCCAGGAGGGGAGCCGGGACGCGCAGACAGGTAAGTCTGCGGGGGGTGGGGGCATTACTATAGCACCGCAGCCCCCTGGCGCCCCCACATGCACAGCGCCCCCCCGCGACCGTGGGGGCTGCGGTGCTATAGTTACGCCCCTGAGTGAAACACACAAAAAACACAGAACACATAAAAAAGAATCATCATATGATCTAAATATCAGAAGTGGATGTGGAATTCAACACACTTAAGCTATCAAGTCAGGAGCTGTGTGTTTGAAACAACACCTCACCTGATTTCACTGCTGTCATTAAGGGGGAAATCGACTAAGAAAAATTAGTGACATTTACTATGCCAAAAATATGAATTTTCATATTCGTATTGATGGGACATTCGTATTTGTATTTACAAATAGGAATGATTACACCATCGATAGAATACGACAGAAATCACCATTCAAAAGAATGGTGATTCCTGATTTACTAATAAAGTGTATTTTCCTGTCGTATTTGCCTGGCCATTCGCAGCCGTTTTATGTTAATTATCGGCCGTATTTTGAATACCTGAGCTCTTTGAGTCGGTGCTGACTGCAGAAATACAGGGAGAAAATTGCATGTGGTCCCCCAGGGCTTCGCTGATTTTTTAAAACCAGCCCCAGGCTGCAAGGTCCCACGGCCAAAGCATTAACCCTACCAACCAGTCAGCCTGGCCAGGGGTCCTGGGGGAGTGGGGACCCCCCCAATAAAGGCCCCCCCCCTCCAGGACTTACCTAACCAGGCTGAAGCCTGGTGCTGTCCTCAATGCCCCTGGGCGGTGGGCATCGAGCTGATAAAGTGTAAAAAACTGAAAAAAACCTGAAAAAACAAACCATTGGGTTTTGTTGTGGAACTATGAGTCCCAGCAAGCCTGGAACTCATACTGGGACTTGGAGAACCACAAGTCCCAGCATGCGGCCCATTAAAGGGCTTGCTGTGACTTTTAGTTTTTAGTTCCACACCAAAACCAATAGTTAAATAAAAACACACTGACACATAAGAAAAATAAAACTTTGATACACACAGAGCCCATACATTCTGATACTTACCTATCTTGAGCCCGTAGGTAGCCCTCGATCTTGGTCCAGTGTCCTGGTCCATGTCGGCGTCAGGGTCCATGTCGGTGTCCGGGTCCATGTCAGTGGCGTCCGGGTCCGGGGTCCGAAGTAATCCATAGGGGACCTGTGAAGGCAAATTACACTTACATGTCTCCTGTGGCGAAGATCTGGTCCTCTTCTCTCCTGAAGTAGTCCAGGTCTTTCGGAAAACAAAAAAGTGCAAGTGTCCCGGCGGTCCCCTGTCGTGAACTAAACAGGAGAGACACTGATAGTTCATTTACAGCGCCTCTCCTCCGAATGATTCTATTGGCCGCCTAGCGGCCAATCAGGAGCCCGGGAAATTCGACCAATGGTTTATTTCTATTTTTTACACTTTTTCAGCTCAATGCCCACCGCCCAGGGGCATCGAGTACAGCACCATGTTTCAGCCTGGTCAGGTAAGTCCTGGAGGTGGGGAACCCCTTTATTGGGGGTATCCCCACTCACCCAGGACCCCTGGCCAGGCTGACTAGGGTTAATGCTTTGGCCACGGGACCTTATATAATAAGTGTCTCCCAGCTCTGGCATTACCCTGCTGGCTGGTTTGGCCTGGGGCTGGTTCTAAATATATGGGGGACCCCTACTCATTTTGTCCCTCATATTTTGGGGGATGCCCTATTTGCCGGGTTTCCTGATTTTTTATTACCAGCCGCGGCTCTTTCAGCCTGTTGCTGGTTACAGCCGTGGGGGGGACCCCACGTCTTTTTTAAAATTTATTTATTTTACCATTTTTTTTTTTACACATTGCAACCTGCACGGATCTGACTGATCCGTGCAGACTGCCTGCATGAATTTGTATTAGCGGCCGTATATCATTACACCATCGGAGGGTTACAAAGCAGTTGTATTTGACTGCTTTGTAAATTCCACTCCGGAACACGACTTTGCATACGGCTGAAACAGCCATATGCAGTCGTATTGATTAGTATTAAGAATAGGAATACAATTTTTGTATTTGTATTCTTAGTAAATTTCCCCCTAAGTGTGAATGCAAACATATTATATGATTATGGTGGAGGTTTTAACAAATTACAATCTTGGGCCTTTGGCACAGCATAAGACAAAATTTTACAGCAAATTTGGAAATAAAAAAACCTTAAGGTTTTCCCCAGGCATCACTTACACATTCGACAGATACACACGACACAACACACACACATATAACACACCACTAACAGTACACACACCCACATTCACTACAAAACAAACACACACAAACACACACACTTAAATATTGCACAGAAACACAAACACACTTAAATGTTGCACAGATACGCACAGTACACTACACACACATATATACGTAGCGCACTTCACACACTTACACATTGGACAGGAACACACAACACATGCATGCACACACACATACATAACATACCACTCGCAGTACAACACACACCTACATTCACTACAACACACAGCCAAAACAGTACAACACACACAACACACAAAAATAAATGCATCATAAGTGCTACATCTCAGGAGTGGATGTGGAATTCATCAAGCCAGGAGCAGTGTTGTGTTTCAAACAACACCACACCTGATTTTATTGCTGTCATTCAGTATCATCGCAAACACATTTTAAAATTATGGTGGATGTTTTAACAAATTACAATCTTGGGCCTTTGGCACTGCATAAAATGAAATTTTACAGCAATTTTGGAAATTAAAAAACCCCTAAGGTTATCCCAGGCAATGCAAGGCAGGTCAGCTAGTTCATAATAAATTATTACATACTATCTTAAGTACAGCATTTGTGACAGCATAATGCAAGTAATACTTTTTGTACATCTAATTACTGCTCTATTCCTAATGTTAGAATTTGCTTTAAAACAAAAACAAATAAATGAGACATTCAAATTAAAGATATACTGTGTTAAGTCATTGGGAATTTAGTTGGGTCCTACATTGGGTTTTTAGTTTTATTCTTATTTGCTCCTTGAACATGGTTTAGAACTTTATGTATTAAAAAGAGTATTGTCTTATCATTTTAAAACAGCTAATTGGCAGGATAATAAGGATGCTCTTCTAATTCCTTGTGTATATATTGGGTGAGTTGTAGTAATAATAAAGGGTACTTGTGTAGTTTCATGGTGGCAGGCTACACTACGTTTTCAGCACAGGCTAAGCTACATTGTCAGCGTAGCCCAACGGCTGCCTAGCGTAGCGAGCGTAGTGTCCCAGCGACAGCCCTGCGTAGTCAGCGTAGTGTCCCAGTCAGTGGCGTATCCGCCAAGGGGCGGCTAGGGGCGGTCACCCCGGGCCCCCCACACTCCAGGTGGGTGGTGGGTTGCAGGCAGCGGGGTCCAGGCAGCATGTCCCTGAGGTCCAGGCAGGCATGGGGTCCCTGCGGCGGATATACAGTCAATGGCAGGGTCCCTGCGGTGGATAGAAACGCCGCAGGGACCCCCACCCCTGCCCTCGCTGCACTCACTACACTTTATAAAATCAACTCCATGCCGACATGAATAGTGGGGGGGTATGAATAGGTCAGGAGGACGCATTATGTGTCCGCTCGCCGCGCTTCAGGCTGACGTTGATAGTGGGGGTGTTTCAGGAACACATTTACACCTGTCATGTCAGGCAGGTTAAAATGGTCAATGGTTCCCACACAATGTAATAAGCGCTGACTGATTACTCTAACTGAGTAACGCTGACTGACTACGCTAACTACGTAAGCTCCGGCTAGCCGCAAATGACCTGACTACGCTGGATGCGTGAACACGGTGCTGATACTGACAGGGACGCTGACTACGATAACTACGCTGGCCGTGGGAACACTACGCTGATTCTGACAGGGACACTACGCTGACTACGTAACTGCCGCTGTGAAACTACACAAGTACCCAATAATGTTTCCTGCACTCTCCTACATACATTATAGAAACCTGCATACTCTCACCAATTTTTGAGAAGTGTCCTGAGAACTTTTTAGAATTCAAGAAGTATGACAAGTCCGATGTGAAAAGCCAAGTCACTAGAATAAAAACAATAAATAAGAATCAATAATTTATACAGAAATTTGGTCTATAAGTAAAAATACTATGTTAGATAATAGTTTACTGTATGATCATTTTCCTGTGAATATTATGAATCATATATTTATTATATTTATTTTGTTTGTCCCCCGTAATTTTGAAACCAGGTCCGGTCGAAGAGCATTGTGCTTGTTATAGAAATAAGGGGGGACCCTAGTAAATTTTTTCCCTGCATTTCTGCAACCAGCACCTGTTCAAAAAAACTGAGGCAAATTAAACTAGTGGGCGGGGTACCCCATTCTGCTTTTTTATTAATTATTTAATTACATTTCTATTATTTACACAGAGAAGCCTCCACGGATCTGACTGATCCATTCAGGCTTCAGCACAATACAAATGGAAAATGTGTCACGTTTTCCATTAGTATTTTCTGCTGAATCCGTGGCCGAATTCAGCAGTAATGTTGGTAAAAGAGCCGACAACCATAGTTCTATCGATATGTTTCGTATACCTGAATTTGGATAAAATTGCTGTTCATAAAAACGTCAATCAGATGATTTTGGCAGATAATAAATCAGCCGAACGGCTGATCCCTGCCTTATTTAAGATGGAATGGATACGAATGGATGCATTCATACCCATTTGATCTTAGTAAATATCCAAGAGTTCCTATAACAAATCAATTGCCCAATACTGGCCCAAGACCAGTTACCTGCCTTCGTCTCTCCAAAGCCCTGCACCCCAAAGATATACCCCCTCTTACCCTAAAGGAGCTGTGCTCTCTATCAACTGAGAGAGACGGGGTAAAAGTCTATATGGCAATTGAAGCTTTGTGAACTTAAATGTGGTCCCCAAATGGTGAGAACTGCGTGATCTAAGTGGCATTGCAGCTTGATTTTAAAGGAAAGTGCATAAATTAGAACATCAATTCTTTCATCACGTTATTTGTTACAATTGAATATAATGCCCCACCTGTATTAGCATCGGAGAGAAATTGAAGTTTACTCTATTTTTAATATGGTACTAATAAATTAATTTATATATCTTAAATATAATCTTCACAACTGCCCTCTCTTTATTTTTGTGAATACTTTATTTTTGTGAATACTGTAAATTTCCCCCTAAATATCATCCTCCCAGCATCAGATTTCACATGTTTTGGATTTGGTAAAAGTCCTTCATAGTTTAGGCATCATTTCATGCAATGCGAAAAGGTGTCAAGCAGGCTGCAGTGTGATTAAGGCAGTGGCGTAACAATAGCACCGCAGCCCCCGCGGCCACGGGGAGGCGCTGTGCAAGTGCGGGCCTGTATTCGCTGCGGTTGTCCCGGCTCCCGTCCTGTCTCCATTCTGATGATATGGACTGGAGACGGACCATCATGAAAATGTCCGCCCCCATATAGCAGACATTTTGTGATGGTCCGTTCTTCATAGCATCAGAATGAAGCCAGGAGGGGAGCCGGGACCACCGCAGCAGCGAATACAGGTAAATCTGCGGGGGTCATGGGCGGCCAGGCGAGGCACGTGCGGCCGGTGGGGGTGGGGGGGTAGCAAGCTGATTTGCTATCGGCGTGGGGGGGCGCTCAAATTATAGTTATGCCACTGGATTAAGGGTTACCGTGGGATGCTGTTACTGTTAATAAAGTTCTGCTGTGACTGTCAGGCTGCAGCATTGTCATTAATGGGTACTGCAAAAAATAATTAAGACAAGCTACAGTGGTATCCCTTTGCTTGGTTTGTTTAATTGTTCATGTCTTTTTTTTCATCTTTTCTTTTATTGAAGCGTACAAAGAAAGTTCAGTACAAACATTTCGTGCATAAGGTACATACCAAAAAACCCCACACATATACATATATGTAAAAATGTTTAATAAACAAACAATAAAGCAGAGAGGTAACTTAAATACCAATAAACTAGGTGATTCATCGCGCCCTATGGGCACTCTTCACACCGTCGTAAGGGGCTGCGCCCCCTTAATTTGTGAACGTTTGTATATGAGAAATATGGTTAGAATTGTATGAAAGATGCTCTGTATTGCAACTTGGGTGTCCGCGAATCGCGGGAGGGGGGGTCGCGGAGGGTGCCGCGAATTGCGGGAGGGGGGGTCGCGGGGGGGTGCCGTGAATTGCGGGAGGGGGGTTTGCAGGGGGTGGTGGGGGGGGGGTGATTGCTGCGAATCGCGGGAGGGGCGGGGTTGCCGCGAATCGCGGGAGGGGGGTGGCGGGGGGGGTGGTTGCCGCAAATCGCGGGAGGGGGGGTTGCGGGGGTTGTGGTGAATCGTGGGAGGGGGGGTCGCGGGGGGTGTGCCGCAAATCGCGGGAGGGGGGGTCATGGGGTGGGGTGCCGAGAATCGCGGGAGGGGGGGTCGCGCGGGGGGGGGTGGGTGTGTGTGTGCCGTGAATCGCGCGAGTGGGGGTTGCGGGGGGGTGGGGGTGTGACGCGAATCGCCACAAGAAAAAATCAACACAGAAAGGTCAACACATGTAAATGTTGACATAAGTGTGGCACTTCATTGGTGTCCATGTCGACACATTAGAATGAATATGAAAACATTCAAAAAAATGAAAAATAAATCTTCAAAAACTCATGTCAACCTTTTTCATTGTCGACAATAGCCATGTCAGTGTTTTGCATGTGCCATTTAATCCTGGGGCTGCCGCGAATCGCAATTTCCCCTTTAATTCCGGACACATATTAATTACACAGGTTCTGTGGCTGGCAGACTTCAAGACTTCAAGACTTCAAGACGTTCTAATGGAGACTTTAGAATTTTGATGGGGAAGCAAAGGGTATCTACAAAATTCTTTATTTGTAGGAACATGAAAGCATTAATTTCTGGGAAAGAATATTTTTCTTTTAGATCTCCTAAACTCATACACTTTCCCTCTTGAAGAACATCTGCTGCAAAAATAATTCCTTTAGTAATCCACTTTGTTACTACCGCTGTTGCTCGTCCCTGTTTGAAAGATTTATTATTCCATAGTGGACTAAGGGGAGATGGTTTAGACAGTAATTTATATTCTCTGATCCCTTGTTTCCAAATTGAACAGGTAAAATTAATTACAGGGTTACTAGAAACCTCAAGAGGTCTACATATTGATGGAAGCATTAATACAAGAGGGAGCGACTCAATTCCACTGGAACTCATCTCAAGGTCGACCCACCATGGTCCTAAACTAGACGCAAACCAGGCCACTGCCTGACTAATATGTGTTGCCAAATAATATAATTTAATATCAGGAAATCCGTGTCCCCCACTGGACGGTTCCTTACGTAAAGTCAAAAAACGAATTCTAGAATTTTTCCCTTTCCAGACAAATTTTGCAAACCAATTATGGAGCTGCGAGAGTATCTGACTAGGAACACTAACTGGCAGTGTTTGAAATAAGTAGAAAAGGCGTGGTATAATGTTCATTTTGAGAGCGACTATTCTACCAAACCAGGATATATAATATGATTGCCATGTGTTTAAATCCTTTTTTATTGATCTTAGAATTTTTGGAAAATTAGCACTATATAATGAATTATAATCCCTAGTAATATAGACGCCAAGATATTTTATTTTATCTGTCTTCCATGCAAAATTATATTTTCTTTTAAGAGAGTTTAAATGTTCATGAGGCATGTGTAAAGGTAGAGCCTCAGTTTTCGTATTATTGATCTTATAGCCAGATAAATTACCATATGAATTAAGAATATGAAATAAATTAGGGAGTGAAGTTTGGGGTGAAGATAAGGTAAGTAATACGTCATCTGCGACTAACGAAATTTTATAATCCTTCTCGCCAATCAAAATACCTTTTACAGACCTGGACTGACGAATGTAAGCTGCGAGCGGTTCAATAGTTAAAGCAAAAATCAGGGGAGACAATGGACACCCTTGTCTTGTGCCATTTGTTATCGGAAAGGAGTTTGACACTAATCCATTAACCATACTTTTTGCACATGGGGCTGAATATAATGCTAATATATCCTGCAAAAATGGACCCTCCAAACCAAAATGACATAGTGTCTCAGTCATAAAAGGCCATCTAATTCTATGGAATGCCTTCTCGGCATCTAGAGAAATGCAGAGTCAAATCTAGTTGAAGAGCAATGTTAATAGCCAAGGAATTAAGACAACAGTTAAGAGGCTGAGTGTGGTATGATTCACCGACAGTCGGGATCCCGACAGTCATTATCCCGACGTCAGGATCCCGACTGCCTGGTCTCAGACAGCGTGGCCAGCGCAACAAAGCTCCTTGCGGGCTCGCTGCGCTCGCCATGCTGTGCGCACGGTGGCGAGCTACGCTCGCCACCTATTCTATTCTCCCTCTATGGGGGTCGTGGACCCCCACGAGGGAAAATAGCCGACAGCCGACGGGAACCCGGCCGTCAGTGTTTTAACAGTCGGGATCCCGACGTCGGGTTAATGACTGTCGGGATCCCGACTGTCGGGACCCCGTCCGGCAGCCAAGAGGCTGACCTGCTGGCCTAACTACTGCCTCCCTTATAAATTGTCTTAGCCTATTATAAAATGGAATGCATTAATTAACCCTTTAAGTGCCAACGTTGCTGTGAGAGATGTGCAAAGTATCCGCTAAGTGGTCCACGTTGAATCAAGTAGACATCAATCGCTTGTTAGAATGGAAGGTTAGGGCTCCTTACATTATAACAAGCAATTGATGTCTACTTGATTCAGAGTGGACCGCAACTTATGGTACGGTTCCTGGATATGTTTCTATTTCATAGAGCAGTTGGATTTAATGGTGTAACACCATATCTGGTTTTCCTTTTTTCCTCATATATCATGAGAGAACGCATCTGATTTATGAAGAGAATACCAGTGACTGGTGAGATCGAAACTTTGTCCATTTAAAGCGCTAATAGTTTACTTCACTGGTGGACTATCAATCACGGTACTATTATATCTATATCACAGATATTAGCAGTGGTGTAACTATAGCACTGCAGCCCCACGCCCCAAATCAAGCTACGCCACAGGATATTAGGTGGTGTCATCCTGAAATAGATTACACTATTGTGTTTCTCTTTGTTTTATCACACAGTATGAGTCACGTGGAACAAAGAGGAACATCACAAGTCTGTTGCAGCACATTTTGAGAGCGCCTGAGAAACTGTCAGTAATTTTCTGTTTTGAATGTGATTTGTATATGTTTGGTGATATATAACTGGCAGAACTAGGCTGCCCTCCAGCGCCTCGATAGATTCCCATTTTTTTGAGATATGCAAAGAGAAAGTCGCCGCCCAGACAGAAAGAGAAATCATCCCTTGCTAAACTGCAAGAGAATTACGAATGGAATGGATCGCTAATAATTATCCATTCAAAATTCCCAAACCACCAAAGAGTTTGTGTGCAATTGTGAGTAGGTCTGAGGCTTCAATGAATCGGAGATAGGGTGGAAGTGGTCATTGCTCATGTGACAGAGCCTTACTCAAAAACTCAAACTCACCTGCCATTTTCTGACAAACCTATAAAAAGGCAAGTTGCCACCCTCAGATGCAGCTTCCTGTCAGTTAAACTGTGGTAACATTGAGTTTATGATCCATACACATTTTCAGGCTCTATTTTCTTCTCTTGTCATTTTCTCGCTCAATTTGTGAATCCTCTGATTAGCGATCCATGCTGAATTAGCCCCTATATCGTTAATGATGTGTACTTCCATGGGTTGTCAATGATTCCCATTGTCTTCTGTACATGAAGTAAAATTCTGACTATGTGGCAGAGGTATTAAGCCTTAACAAGAGATAAATGCAAGGGTGATTTTATGGGCTTTATTCAGCATGGATTACTTATAAGAGAAAAAGCAGTTGCCTGAATTCAAAACGACACTGCCATGTGTTTGTGCCACTGCTCTGTTGCTTCGATTAGCCAGCCAGTGATTGATGCCACTGCCACCGTTGCCAGCATTGTTAGGGCGGTAAGTGACAATACTGTATGAATGGAGCTGAAGCCTGAGCTTGTTACAGATATTTAAATGAATATGTGTGAAATATTGGTGGTGGGAAAGGGGGGCACAAATTAAAAAAATGTGGAACCAAAACAGTTGATTTTTGAAAATCAAAACCAAACCAGGAAGATGAACGCATATGAAATGTTGAACTAGGCAGGTTGCAAAGAAAAAACATGAACTCCAGCAATACAGTGGATAAAGAGCAGCGGGTTCTGGATGATTGGTTGACAGTGTATAGATCAACAGTTAATAGGTCAACACCAAAAGATCAACATGCACTAGTTCGACATTGACAAAAGATTGGTGTGTTCTAGTGGTGCCTTGCCCACAGCCCATCTGCACTGTGGGTGCACCCTAGTCTGCAGAGCAGGGAGGTGCAGTTTGCATCAACCTCTACAATGAAAGCTGCCATTAAACCTCATTTAATCATCTTTACATTCTTAGTTTTTTAATCTGCATCAGTGGGGTTTTCTGTTTTTTGGTAGAGGAATAGTCAGGAAGAAATCAGATAAGTAGATTCTGATTGGTTGCCCATAGCAACATCCCATCTGAAATAGAACTCCCATGTTAGTAAATAAACCCGGGGAGTGAATGCAAGCAAAGAATTCCAGTGTTACAATATATAGGAGAATGCAGGATGAGAACACTGAAAAAAATAAAATGCAGTTTTCTGTTCTATATGAAAATGAAGGGATCTTCATAGGAAGGGATCAGCAGAGAGGAATCAATGAAATATTTAATTCCAATAATTTTCTACATTCTATATTCCTATAAATGTAAAGTAATTGAAACTGATATTATTAGTGGTTAGGGAGTGGCAGATTTGGGGGGGGGGGTCACGAGCCCCCCTATAGTTTAGGAATTTCTAAAATAATTTATTTGATCTCAGACCGGGATGTCGTGAGTTCTGGGATGTTACAAGACGCAGAAGTTTTGCTCAGCATAGGGGGCAGGAGTACAACTGGACCATGCTGGTATATATCCCACACCGGGAACCAGGGACCGCAGTGCCTCCCTTCCAACACATTCCCCCAAGCACTTCCCCTTCTCTCTCTCTCCTTGGCCCTTATTCTGATCGGTGCGGCCCGATCAGAATATGCGGCCGCAACCGTGCAGGCGAATCCCCGCCTTCCATACGGATCGCCACCTGCCGTCCGTATGCGGATATGTGGCGATCCGCATGAAATTGGACGGGGATACGCCTCCTCCATGGTGGGAGCAGCCCCTGCATTCGATGGTCGCCGAACATCGAATGCAGGGCCGCACACTCCACCAGGTCCCGCAACACAAGACCACACGGACACTTGTCTGTGTGAAATCATGTATGGGGGCGGGCAGCTGACATCCGGCGATGTCAGATGCCCGCCCCGTACACACGCGTCACGGCCTCATTACCATGCATACGCCCCGCGTTTGCATGGGAACGCCCATGAAACGGGGGGCGTATGCATAGGGTAATGAGGCTAAGTAGCCCCTCACGCCCCTCTACGCCCCCTGTGCGGCGTATAAAGAATCCGTGCGGCGAAATCGCCTGCACATGCGCAGAGTGACCTCTGCACATGCGCAGACGATCAACATCGGCGGTCCGTCCGCATGCGGGAATTTCCGCACCGATCAGAATAAGGGCCCTTGTCGTTATCTCTTTTCCATGCTTGCTTGCCCTGTCTTTATCTCATTCTCTCTCATTCCCTCTCTATCTCTCTCGCCCTTTCCCTGTCTCTTTCACCTCTCTTTCCCGTGCTCTCTCTCCCAATCACTTTCGCTCTCTATCCCCATCTAGTTCTCCTTCTCTCTCTCTCGCGCTCTCCTGTCTTTCTCCTTTTCTCTCTTTACCTTTGTATCTCTCTCCTTTCTCATTACCCTTCTTTCCCTCTATCTCTCTGGGCAGTATTCAAAGAGAAAATTCTCTGTGCATGGCGAGCGTTTTATTTCACTCGCCATGCACTCTCCGTGTTTTTGCGGAGATTCTCCATGTTTGGAGATTCTCCGTCACGGCACTTTATACACTATTCAATGTATTTAAGACTCGCCGCCACTCGCGGCGAGTCTTAACCCCTGCAGCGGATGAGCGTCCGCGGCAGGGAGTTTTCAGGGAGCCGGGGGACGGAAGCAGTCAGAGAGATTAAAGTCTCCCTGGCTGCTCCAGAGGAATGTGGAGGGGAGGTGGGCTCCCCGGGACCCAGGCAGCACAGGCTGCCCCCCCCTATAGCCAGCGGGGGACCCAGTATTCACTGCACCCGATCGTGCATATTAACGATCGGGTGCAGTGAATATATGAATATCTAATGAGCGGCTCGAGCGCTCCGGCCCCCTGCTGGCTGCACTGTGTAAAAAAAAATATATATATATATTTTTTTAAATTAAATATATATTCATGTGCTATAAGCACATGAATAAAAATAACATGCCCCTTCACAGAAAAAAAAACCTGATTTTTTTACACCAAAATAAAAAAAAAAAACCTTTTAGTTTAAAAGTTCACATTTCAGATCTCCATCAAAAGATGGAGAATTTCTACACGGAGAGAGACGGCGAAAATCACATAGGAAGACGGAGAATATTTCACATTGAATAGGGTGGTTCACTTTTGGAGAGCAAAATGCTCCGTCCAAGGCGAAAAAAGCAAAAATTCTCCATAAAACATGGAGAATTTTTCTCATTGAATACTGCCCTCTGTGTCTTTCTCTCTCTCTTCCTCCCTGTCTCTTTTACTCTTTCCCTATCTCTCTCTCTTTCTCTATCTCCTTCTGTCTGCCTCTGTCTCCCTCCCCCTGTCTGTATCTCTCTCTCTTTCTCCCATAGTCTTTAACTCCCCAATCTTTTTATCTCTCTATGGGCCAGATGTATCAAGCTTAAAAAGTGATAAAATGGAGAGTGATAAACAACCAGCCAATCAGCTCCTACCTGCCATGTCACAGACTGGGTTTGAAAAATAACAGGTAGGAGCTGATGTCTTTCTACTCTCTGTGCTGCGTATATATAAATATAGACATTATCTTTATATTTGGGCACAAATAAGGGTGTGGCTTAAATATTGGGGCAGCAATCTCATCATTGTAATCCTTGTGGCCCCATCTCAGCTCTACTATGCCCATATTACAGACATTGCTGAGGAGACTCCCGGCAGTGTGATCTATATCTCTATCTATCTATCTAGCAATCAACTGTACCAATGCTCTGTCCCTGAGATGTTTATTGCTGAATTGCATGCAAAACAATATGGAACAAATATTATGTTATCAAAAAATATTTGGTGCAATATCAACATGGATGCTGGAAAGACCCTTAGTGTTCCTTAAATAAAACTCTTGACACTTTTATGTCTTTAATCCTTCTCTCAAAGTTAACCCTAACCTACATCTGTGCACCTATCGACATTCTACAGTACATATTGTACTGTGCCGGATGAATGTGATTCCGATGAGAAACTTTGTAAGCAGGGTGGTAACCAGAGCAACATATTGAAGGGGCCCCTGTCCCATTTATTCTTGAAAGACATTTCTCCACAGCAGTTATTCCTCTTATGCCCCATAATAGTGCCCTAGAACTATAGAAGTGCTTTAGTTTATTTTGTGAATCATCGTACTGTAATTCCTTAGTTTACATGTTGTCACATAATATGGCTGCCAGTACATATTATGCCACACAGTATCACCAAATCACATTATGACAGTATCCCCAGTTCATATTCAGTTATTATTAGAGTGACCCAGTTCTTATTATGTAACATTATAGGGCCAATCACATTACAATGAGCAGATCAGATTATGACACATCTGTGCCCTTCTGTTCATATTGTGCTATATTAGAATCACCTACAGTTTAAATGATGCCAAATTACAGTGACCCCCTTACCATTAGAACATCCACTACGTATTCCTCTAACTGAAAATGTAATGTCCCACACCTCAGGCAATGGATTTGCACTCTCTATAGTTACATTGCCCTGCTTGTAAGATGAAAGACAAGTTTTTATGTATTTTAGTTTTTAGATAAGTTGGAGTCACAACTTTTTCATTTAAAAAAAGTTAAAACAATGTTACAGAAACCCACCATCAATATATATTTTCCTTTTCATTTATACATTCAACATTCCTTCATATTACTCTATCCAAGTCTCAAAATGTTTGTCTTTTATATAGCTGTTTATTAGCAAATACTGAGAGTCATGGAGTTGAATGCCTCTTTTGTGTTTGGGACAGGTTATCGGAACATTTCAGTAACCGTTTGGCACTCAGTCCTTTCTATATTTCCCTTCATTATGACACAATGAAGACATAAACCACAAACCACTTTCATATTTACTTTTAATCAAGTCAGAACTTGCTGCTGTGCATGGGACTAGTTGTGGACAGTGGTTACGGTCACTGCTATTTCATAATGCCCTGAACTTATATGCACTCGGTTGTTTATAGGTGACCTTAACAATTATTTACTAGCAAAAGCTCCTTAAAATTAGAGATACCATAACATACAGTACATATTTCTACAATAGCATAATAATGTTTAAGAACGAAACACAGAAAAAAGCCCTAACAGATAAGAGAGTAGTAAAATTTGTAGAAGATGTTGGGACAACTACGCCAGAGAGGATCAGAGAAGCGGTAATGAAGTATTTATACAAAAACATTGTGTTGATTTGCCTGATTTAAACCATGTTGTAATTTCAATCACCAGCAAAATGTTTTTGTAAAAAAATAATATCACATATAATTGGACAGGTGAGCCGTCGCCACCTAGCTTTGCAGCACCAGCAGCTCTGATGGCTATCAGTGGGGAGAGCAGTCCCACATATCAGATTAGCAACAGAGATCCAGTCTATGGCAGGTCATGGTGGGCCATTTCAGAGAGGGGGGCCTGGAAATACCTACCCTCAGAATCCCCCCCCAATCCATCTCTGCATCACCCCCTGCTCTAACCTGCCCCCATTATGTAGCAACCCTGCCCTCAGCCCTGCTTCCAGCAGTCCATCCCAGCCCAATACTCTACGGCATTCTCATAAGCTCATTCTTCCTCGTTTCCTGGTATGCTAGGGTTTATCCCATCTCCCCAGAATTCTGATTTTGAAGTAAAGCAAAGACATGCAAGTAACTGTGCATGTGAGCATAGCCATGTTGCAGAGAGATGCATTTGGGTGCGGTGTGTCCAAACGGAAATATATATTGCAGTAAAATAAAGCTGCCTAATGCAAAATCAGCCAGAATTTATACAAAAAAATATAAAAATATTGGCACCCCTTGATTGACAACATGGTTTGTTCCACATAAAAAGTACAGCTTTATTTGATTTACTTCCAATCTTCAGACCCATTGTCAAACTAGTATATCCTTCCTTACTTTTCCAGACTCTGGTCCTGATAGCTGATATTGGAATTAACCATTATAGCCAATGGGTTACATTTTGCTAAAATGTTTTAGGAGAGGAATACATGGGATCCCTTTAGGGTAATGTCTGCTAACACATACATGGTCACACCAGCTATCACTTACTTACTGATCACCATAATTGGCTGGTATCGGAACACTTGTCTCAGTGACAGTATTTTAATAATTCAAGCGCAAAATTACTTCTGTTTTTGCTGCGATATGAAATCTTCATTTTTAAGTGCGTTTATTAAAAAAAAGGCTCTATGCAATTCTGTTTTATTCAAACGTACTTATTGCTTGTGTACATGAGTTTTATCCCTTTACTGTTCTATGTTCACACCTTGGTAAGTGATGATAGGAAGTCAATTTGAATAGGGATTATTGAAGTTTATAAAGTGGCAATAACACACATACATATCGAGAATGAATGCTAAGCAAACACTGATGCAGAATGTGCTTATGTCCCGCATCCCTGTTCTGTAACCACTGAATATCCAGAACCATCTTTTTCTGTGCTTGTATATAAATAAAAGTTTCAGTGGTTTGAATGACTGTAATCCTGATTATCTGAAAACACATTTGGCTATTTCCAGTAGCTCTTCTAAATTGCTCTTTCTTGCAGCCCACTTATTGCTTAGAGAGACCAGTGATTTAGCAACGCGTGACAAATGTTTAAAGAGGCTTGGGTAATTAGTGATTAAATCAGCCTGAACATCACTAAAATGTTGCAATTTTTATCACTGTTTCTGCAAATTGACCCTCAGCAGTGAATAAAAGTTGTCACTTAGGAAAGCGATGAAAGGTAAAAGCTAACTTTATATGGTGAATTCTTTGTATCCAATGTACACTCTGTAGAGGTGCATTACCAGCACTTAAATCTTCAATGGCCAATTGTAGTTCTCTGCCTACAACATCTTCCCTCTTCTTCTCAATATCATTCAACCTTTGAATGACTTAGGTAGAAGATCTATTTTCTCTACTCCGTTCAAAATCTGTAATGTTAGAATTGGACTCATTATGGCTGGTCCACTGGTAGTACAAAAAAATATTAACCCTTTGTCAAAACTGGTGTGAAAATTGCCAAGCAAACATTTTTATTCATCATAATGACCTCTAATATTTACCTTATATAGAAAATATAATCTTTTCTTACGCAACATTTTTATTTGAATTTATACAACAACTGTGGGCGACGCTGGCATATTTAGTGGATATTTTGCGCATCTTTCACAGAGATGATGGCAATTAAAGGGTTAATTACAATATTTTTCACTTCGATTTACTGTAAAACATGATACAAGTGCTAAAAAAGTATACCTTTCAGTGGCGACAGGCACTGTCACTGCCGCTGCCTTCAGGTCCCTGGTGCCTGTCCTATGATGACAGGCATGGGGAATGGCTCATGCACAGTACAAACATATGTACTGCGCATATGGCCAGCTTCTATGGGCTGCTTCGGCAGCAGTCCATAGAAGTAATCATGGTCCTGTACAATATAAGTACGATATAGGTACTGAGCATTTGCCGTTTTTGCACGGCAGCCCGTAGGTAACACCTCCCAATAGGACTGCCTTTGTGACTGACAGGTCGGACTTCCAATAGGAAGTTACTGCCAGTCACAGTGAAGCCAGTGCAGTCTCACAGACTGCATCTGGCTTCACTATAGTGGCGGATTTTACCTGGGGGGGCTGCAGCCCTGCAGTTCATAGGTAAAAACCGCCACTGATACCTTTAGAAATCAACTTCCATGAGTTATCAACCTGAAGGCACTGTACATATTTCAGGAGCAATCATAGTAACATAGTAGTTGAGGTTAAAAATGATGTATGTCCATCAAGGTCAATGTTTGACCTATATTTTTCAGCCCTTATTTTAAATATATTCTTTGTTTTAGCATTGACTAAATAGTGGTTATCGGTTGTACCCCTGAATTTTTTTTCCCAATAAATGTTTGTCCAACCTTAACATAAATGTGCTCAATGTGTCTGCCCTCCCCATGTCTTCTGGAAGAGTTCCATACCCTAACTGCCCTGACCATAATAAAGCCTTTCCTTTTAAGGGCACGGAACCTGCTCTCCTCTAGTCTCAACAGATTATACAACTGTTTTAAGAACGTCTTTGATCAGATCACAAAATGAATGCAACTAACAACATCAACCCAGGCTCTATGTTGTTTTAGCTTAGTATGGAATTTTATTCATGTATACACCGGACCCTGACACCTAGCTACCTACAAAACAAAAATGAATGATTCAAAAAACAGTTTAAGAACCATGTAGATCATATACTGTAGCTCAAATACTTGAATATAGTCTCTTTCTATTGTATATCACAAATTGAATCCATCAAATTAGTTTAAGCAAGCAACTGAAGCAGCTCATGCTGAGAGCACCATTAGATGATGATTTCACTAGTAACTAACAATACACATTGTAGGACAGGACCTAAGAGAAAGCACTTTGACCTCCTTGAATACAATATTATGCTACTACAGTCTTATCCTTTTGCACCCGAGGTAGCTAAATATTGTTATTCCTGGCAGCAGCAGCAATTCAAAAATCTTCTGCCATCATCTAATGAATCAGATATTCTCTGTCGTTACTGATCCAACTCTTTAATACACTGAAATGATGGCATTATCCAAAGCTACTCAAGTTCTCTGCTGCACTGGCCTGCAGTACTGAACATAGACAGCCAGCTTGGGTCCCTACTGTTTAAAAGTTACCTGGCACTGCTGATTCACACTGGAGCACTGCACAGAGAAGCCCAGGCTAAAGCTTCAAGGAGCAGATTTATCAAAATAGATAAAAAATTAAGACATGGATTTTTTTATTTTTTGTTTAAATAATACCGCAGGAAATTGTAAAAATGCTTTATTAGAATAATATATTTTTATCTTTTTAACTCTTCTGCTGTCACCACCGTGAGATGGTATCTTCTTAAATATGCAGTAAATAGCTTCCCCATACTTTGCAGAGTCCATGCAATGGGCACCACAGGATACATACTGTAGCAATGTCTATTGCATCCTGTGGTACTTGAATCATATGAAATGATTCTTAAATCTGGTTAAAAACAAGCAATTTCACCAGGCGCATTTTAAGAGAGGAGGAGGCCTGTGTGCAGCCTCCTCTAGCCAGGCCTCCTCTTCTCTGCCGGGAGCAGTGTCAGGAGCAGTAGGGTCTTAGAAGTAGAGCACTCAGACCCTACTGTGTATTCACGAAACTCAAGAAAAATATTGCAGGGCCCATTTTCCCAGTGATTTTTGAATTGCTGCTGCTGCCAAGAGCAGGGCAGCATTGTGGAATCTGAGCACTAGAGCTCTCAGACTCCACTGTGCAGATCACCGGAAAAATGGCTGATTTTTCCAATGATTACGCTGACACTGGACAGCAGATAAGTAAGTATTAGAAAAATGGGTGCGACATGCAAAGTTTGGGCTCCCTTGGGACTCAGGGGTCCGTGTCACAATGCACCCATTAGATACGCCACTGAATTTCACAGACTCAGGGATTTTCTCCCGTTGATAAATAAAACTCTAAAGGGGGTATTGAAATAGCTTTGGTAATTTACCTCAGTTCATTGATTCACTGGAGTCTATTAAATTAAACCTCACACATTGGATATTATGCGTCGGGTGCTTCAGGCACATAGCCTAATCCCCGATAAGCAGCCCACAGAGCCATAATAACACATGGTATCTGGATACCCTGGATGCCGTGTGTTATCACATGTACATGGTAATCATTTGGCCCTATAATTTTTCTTTAATTGGATAGCCCGATAATAGTCATCGGTCATAAATTACTCTATCAGCGCGCTTTCTTTTTTGGAAAAATTGATCGGGACTAAATGAACACCCCCTGAAAAGGATACTGTGCAAAATCTCTATTCCATACTATACTATTTTATAATTCCATACTACTGTATGCTAAACTATACTACACAATAGTATTCTGTATGGGCTTAGAATTCAGACTTCCACATATGTCATTTTCAAAAGAAATTATTTCTGTGCATTTTTTATCAACTCCAGTCCACGGAGATTCCCAACAGTTCATGCGTTCCAGTGACCTCACAGAAGAATTACAAGTGACATAATTAGCATCACCTTTGAATATTTTAATATGTGTCTGAAAGTTATGAATACATTTGTGCTCTAGCAGGGAGCATATCATGGTCTGTCTGGGTTCCCTGAGGGCACTTTTTTTTTTAAATATTGCTTTAAATCAAAATGCCTTTCAGGGTTCTGCTAGCAGAGTAGCCGTGAATATAACTGACATCTGAAATATGAAGAATAGACTGGTTACTGGATAAAAACCACTGGTGACAATTATTAATATTATTTCTTTTTATGTCGCCACAAGGGATCCATAGCGTCCAATTACAGTGTACATAAACAAATAACCAAATGCTATTTTTTCTTAACTTGAAATGTATTATATTTGCAATAATATATAATAATATTTATTATTTATTGTTAGTATTATTATTATTATTATTTATCATATATAAAATGTGTCCCTGAAGAAGCAGACACTGTATCCTGTAGTATCAGATGATCTGCTCTGGTACGCATGTTATAGAACTTCTAGTATTGTGTAGATGTTTTACTTGTTAACCAGTATAGGATGTACTGGAAGTGATTGCAGCCTGTTACAGTCCCCCATGGGTGGATGAATCATTCAACCTACAGTACAAGCGTTTAATGTCTTATAGGATGCTTATAGAGCAGTATAACTGGTTAAAGATATTAAACTGTAGACTGATAATTACTAACAGTATGTGTTTGCATGGTTGTCTTTACAAAGGTATTGTGTTTACAAATTATATGGTATTTTATGCATGTATCACGCATATGTATTATATTTGTGTAATTGTTTTTAGTGGAGACAAGTACTAGAACTAGTAGATAGATACAGTACAATCTTCTGTTATATGATATTCAGGGGTAGTCAAACTTACAATAAGTTAAGAAAGTAATAAAAGAGTTCAGTATTAATGCTACACATTAAATGCTGAAAAACTTACCTTAGTTTTATTATTTTATATTCCACTTGCCTGTCCTGTGATTTGTATAAAACTGGAGGTTAGTAGGTTTGTTTATGTATTTCTGTTACAGGAGCGTAATGCCATCAATAGTCAATTCGGACTGTTGCTTGTCCTCTGATTCAGAGGGTTTAGCTTGCAAATGTGCACACAGAGTCTATTTGAGAGGTTATCTCACACCCACTCTTACTAAAACAAAATTAATACCATTAATGCTATTCAGGTATTGCACAACCTCTGTGAATTGAGTGACATAGCATGTACCAAACATCCCCGCCTTCCTGTGTATATTGTGGAGGCTTAAAACCTCAATGCCCTGACTTGTTCTTATAATATTAATATAATTCAGAGTTATTAATACATTGTTTGGTCAAAACACATGCGCATTGCAACAGAAATAAATGTACAGATAAGAGACAGTCTAATTTCATGCAAGTGTTGAAATTGTGAAAAAATTTTCAGATTTGTCGTTTAACTACTATATTTTGCCATTTAAGTTGTATGTTTAAAAGGCACAGTTGAAATTTAGGCAGTGATAGTTGTGCAAATTAAAAATCCCAAATCCAATCTACACATAAAATTTGGCAAGATTACCAAATACTAATATGAATAGAAAGTAATTACAAGACACAAATCACTTATATTCGTGCAGACTTGGTCAGCCAGGTACGAATTCTCTCCCCCAACCGATGGTGCGGGTCTACACATGTGAAAGGGTGAATGTGTTTGCTTTGTGAAGGGAGGGAAGGGGGCGGGCAGGAGGCTGGAGCAGGGGAACCCCCAACGAATTATGGGCATCCCAATAACAACACTGGCCGTTCCCCTGGGAACGCAAGCGTGCTGAAGCCTGTTTGGGGGTGGGCGGCATAGTCACATGATGTCAGCAGCTGCCCAGATTTCGGTCATCGGTACTTGTGTATTATAGCGGCGCCCCCGATTTCCATCATTTTTTAATCGCATCGCATGCCATGCACCCGATGGCATGCGATGCGATGCAACGCGATTTTTGCCCCCTATACGATGAAAGATTGTATAAGCACCCTAAAGGGTGCTTTTAAGCACCGTAATGGGTGCTTACAATGTTAAATGCAACCCCACGCCACCCCCCCACTATAAACGTGAACCCGAAGCGTGGCGAGCGCAGCGAGCCCGCGTGGGGCGGCGGTACGCGTCCTCCGACCTTTTCATACCCCCACTTTCCACGTCAGCGTGGAGTTGAGAATAGAAAGTGTGGCGAGCGCAGCGAGGCGAGCGCAGGTATCGGAGTCCCCTCGCGGCCTTCACAGGTATCCGCGTCCCCTCGCGGGGCTCGCTGCGCTCGCCACGCTTCGGGCTCGGTGGCTCGCTGCGCTCGCCACACTTTCTATTCTCAACTTTACGCCGACATGGATAGTGGGGGTATGAAAAGGTCGTAGGACGCGTACCGCCGCCCCTCGCCACGCTTCGGGTTCACGTTTATAGTGGGGGGTGGCAGGGGGGTGCATTTAGCATTATAAGCACCCATTAGGGTGCTTATACAATGTTTAATCGCATCGCATTGTATGGCATTGTATGCCTTATACAATGTCATACAATTTAAAAATTGTATGGCATTGTACAATATTGTGCGATATCGCATCGCATACCATCGTATGCCTTATGGTATGCGATGCGATGGGCGCCGCCAAAATACACAAGTACCCGGCCATCTTTGTCGGAAATAATAGTCAGTCTAGACGGGTGTTAGCGTCCATCAAATGATTTTTCTCTCATGCGGCCGCATGCGAGGGGATGTGTAAACGTATGCATCCCCGCATTTGATTAGGTGGGGGCCCTGTACAATTATATTTCTGGGGCCCACACCTAATCCCAAATCCACCCTCTTCTGTACGAGCCTCATATAACCTTTCGCTGCTCCAGATCCTGCTTTCAGGTGCAGACTTCTCTTATGCTCAGTCCTGTTGGCCTGGATCCTGGCTGCTGCCTTCTGCTGGCCTGTCACTTTCACAAAAGAAGGCAAGCACTACAAGCAGGCACGGAACAGACGACCCGTGCATGTGCTATAATGTACAGGAGCCAGAGACTGAGGCTACAGTGCCAGCGGCCTATGATGGGGCATGGAAGCTCTGGGGCCCTTGAGATTGCTGGGGCCCGTCACACTTGTCCCCCTTCACCCCCCCCTGTCGCCTGCCCTGGGGGGGGTGTTAGTCATTTGGTCATTTGGCATTTTCCTATTTGCTAGGCTGTGAAAATATGCAGCCTAGCATACAGGTCTGAATCAGGCCGACAATAAGTATAATGATAAACCTATGAGACATTTTTTGTAAATCTAGAAATTCATATTTGGCAGTCCTTACAGCATACAGTATAAACAGAGCTGTGATTAAGGCAATCAGTTCAGTCTCCTCTATGATGTGCTTTCTGGAAGGCATTGAGGTGATAGGGAGAAATCAGCTCTGCGTACAATATCTCACTGGAGAAATGTTTGACATTCTCTCTCCAAATAAGGACGTATGCTAACCACTGTGCCCCCGCGATGAGGTGAATATTCTCAAACAACCAGTATAATTACAGAAATTATAATACATTCTGCATATTTAGACAACTGCACCAAGAGTTAGTACTATTATATCCACTGATGTCATAACACTGTATGTAGTTTGTTTTCTTATAGCAGCAAGGAAATTGAAAGTAGGCATGGTTCATGAAATGTGGAATTAGACATAATTATGCTTCTTAAAGAAAGGGAACAAAGTATATAGTAAGGTGCGCTGCTAACTGCAGCTGGTTCGGGGATTGTCATTCCTCTTAACAATACAAAAGATATAGGGAAATGAACCAGCGCTGGCTGTGTTTTTCAGATTATTTGGAAATAGACACATATGATTTTTTTTTTAATGCATTAATACACACTTAGCAGGAAATATTAAAAATCATTATAAATAGAAGTAAAAATAAAATAATAATATCCCATGACCCAGTAATCATATTCCTATATCAAGGATGCACTTGAATTGGCTGGAATGGATGTCTCTAGTAATATAGCAGCACAAGTTATTTTACCAGGTGGTCATAGGAGTCCCAGATGTGGAAGGCTGTAGCCACCAATAATTTCTGGAGATGTCCGGTAAACATGGGTGATTGGTTAAGTTGGTGCAGCTGGTCAAGTACTCTTTAGATGCTTGAGACGAAATATGACCATGAATGAGATGGCTTGTCCTTTATCCAGCAAGATGGTTGTAGTGGCTGCCGTAGAACTGTTTGTTTCCTAATTGACTATTTTAACTCCTGAGGATTGCCTTCACAGCCATCTCACTGGATAAAGGACAAGTTCAAAAGTCTGGGGTCACTTAGAAATGTCCTGATTTTTAATAGAAAAGCACTGTTTTTGTCAATAAATAACATTAAATTAAACAGAAATACACTGTACACATTGTTAATGTGGTAAATGACTATACTAGCTGCAAATGTCTGGGTTTCAAAGCAATATCTTCATAGGTGTATAGAAGCCCATTTCCAGCAACTATCGCTCCAGT
This sequence comes from Crinia signifera, assembly GCF_055691185.1. Classification (NCBI taxonomy): domain Eukaryota; kingdom Metazoa; phylum Chordata; class Amphibia; order Anura; family Myobatrachidae; genus Crinia; species Crinia signifera. Next base: position 212,413,988 of record NC_139220.1, read on the forward strand.
GTTCCAATTGTACATTGTGTCTGCTAATCACGTTAGAAGACTAATAGATGATTAGAAATACCTTGAAACCTCTTGTGCAATTATGTTAGCACAGCTGAAAACAGGTTTGCTCATTTGAGAAGCTATAAAACTGGCCTTCCTTGGGCTATTTGAGCATCTGGAGCATCACATTTGTGGGTTCAATTATACTCTCCAAATGGCCCGAAAAAGGGAACTTTTATGTGAATCTCGACAGTCTATTCTTGTTCTTAGAAATCAAGGTTAGTCCATTCAAGAAATTGCCAAGAAACTGACAGTGTGTAAAAACAAACAGGCTCTAACCAGAGTAGAAAGATAATTGGGAGGCCCCGTGCACAACTGAGCAAGAAGACAATTACATTAGAGTCTCTAGTTTGAGAAATACATGCCTCACAAGGCCTCAACTGTCAGCTTCATTAAATGGTACCTGCAAAACACCAGAGGGCCAACTGGTAAGCGCATGGGGGCATTGCCAAGTGGAAAGATGCACTTTGCAGGGGGTGTGGTGATGCGATTGCATCATCGTGGCTCTGCCTCCAGCTATACAGTGTTGTAAAACCGGCATTGTATAACGGGAGGCGTGGAGCTATGATGATGCAATTCAGTGTGAATCATGTCTCATCAGGTCAACCTTGGTCAGCCCACTTGTGCTCGTAAGTGGGAGGCCGATGGAGTGGGGCTGCAGAGGGTAGAGTCTGAGTGGGGTGCGGGAGAGTTGCCCTCCTTTACCCAACAATTTTCAGGAGGCTCACGGGCATTGCTGGAGCAGAGGCAAGTGTGAAAATAAGAGGCAGAAATAGTAATTTAGTCATCCCTTCAAGTTAGAGTAGTTTCTAATTGAATCCCTTGAGCCTGTAGCAAATTGGCTCTTATTCCATAAGCCTTTACGAGGCTGTTGTTTTTGGATTGCTGTGCTTATGGAATTTTAATGCAATCTCGCAGGGTTTGAACCAAATATAATCTATATGAGGTTGTACCTCCTCTTTTTTTAGTGCTCCAGTGGATTTTCAATCTGTTTCCATGTTTTATGGATATGTCATATTCTTAGAAGGCATCTAAACAAATAGAACTTCAGGACCTCTTCATCGTATTGGTTATTGATTATACACACCTTGTGGAATCCCCTGAAGAAGTCTCGCAGGGGACGAAACGTGGTGGGTTCTTCTGTATGTTAACTTTGGAATTGCAATAGTAAGTGTTGAAGTGAAAGAACATATCACTTGGATCACCACAATCATCATTTTATTAAAGAAAGACTTTTTAATAAAACGTGTATTCTTAATGGACTTCTGGTTCATAAGTTATTTGGACTAATTGTGTAAGGCTGTAAGGGTCTAAGTGAAAGACCATAACACAAGGCGCCATCCCTACACTTGTTTTATATGTTCACAGAGTCCCCTATCCAACAGGGCAGTGTGTAGATTGGGCAGCCCTGACATTAGTGTCTTAGCTTAAGTGCGAATCTGGGGCTTTGTCTAAATAGAAATAGTGATATAGCTTAGATATTGCTCTCTCTCACTTAGATGAAGATATAGAAATTTTTACAGAAGTTTATGGATATGTTATTAAAGTTAGATACCCATTAACTGAGCAGCGATAGCATCATCCATGATTAGTGTTCCTTTGAGATACCGAAATTGACATTGAGTTCAACAAATTCAAAACAATTACATGAACAATACAAGCATCTGTGTAAAATATTAATTTGCTTAGGACTAGCTGCATAATAATTCACTAAGAGTCAGTAACAGAACATTACGCACAAAACAGATGACTGGGAAAATACATTCATCAGTTAGATTAAGAAAGCATGAATTGCACAATATGTAGAAAATGAGGATATTGTTGTGTTTTGGCAGCGTGTCAGAAATTTTCCTGAAGTATTTAACCTGTTGGGTCAGGTTTTCAAGATAAACATGATGTAAAACGTAAGGAGGAAATCTAAACAGAGATATCTAAGTAAAGGTGTTGTGAAATGTACGTTTATGTTACGGTTATCTTTCATATTAACTTAAGAGCTGAAGCACTGAAAGGATGGATTAGAATAAACTACAATATAATGGATAATTCAGTTTTGTAAAGTGAGTTGTACTTATTAATAATAATAATAATAATAATAATAATAATAATAATAATAATAATTATAGCACCCTGTAGTTATTCTAAGCAATAAATCAACAATTCAGCATAAAATGACTCTACATTTCTGTCTGATATAGTTATAGTACATTTCACTTTCTGGTTATGGGAATTGCATTGGTCAAATGGTCATGAATGAAAACACCTCACTATACTGTAATATCACTTTAGGACTATCTGCTTAATTTATATGCCCCTAAAATATTACAAGTTGAAACTTATATTTTTACAAAAGAATAATTACTTATTAAAGCAAACTAATAATTTTCATGGTTTTCCCTGAAACGTTTAGCTTAATTTTTTTCATGTGGGCACACGTAAGAAGCATGGGGGGGTCATTCAGAGCTGATTGCTGTTCTGCGAAATCACATGGCAATTGGTTTACGAACTACTACACATGTGTAAGGATCGTAGCATGCATGGGTGAGGTCAAACAGCAACAAAAAACTATGAAGAATCTAATCGCAATCTCCTCGCAACTTCGCCAACCTTCCACTTTCTGGGAGTGTCAATAAAAACACAGAAAGGGCTCAAGCTTTTCAGAGAGGGTGTGTGACATCAGCTCCAGCCTCGATCATCCTGTATCTTCCACAGAGTTGTGGAAGGGTCAGAGTTAGGCACAGACTGCATACACTGAAAAAATCATTGGTGAGTGAGTTTTGTATTGATTTGTCACTGGATGTTAATTGGTAAAATTCCACAAGCCATTTGCAGACTTGCACAAGGCGGGTCTTTGTTCTGTCTTATTATCAACTATCTGATCACAGGGCTCTGTAAATTTGAACAGCAGCTAACAGCTATGAATAAAGGCCCCATACACTAGTCCAATTTGACCGATTTAACAATGTAACCCGATTCCGACTGATCAGGTCAAGAAATCAGCAAAATTTGAATGCGTTTGACATTTGATCCAATTCGATGCACAGTAGGACTCACACCACATGTGATAGAATCGCATGCAATGTATCACATGCAATCCTGCTGCTCGGAAGGTCCCTGGAGGCTCAAACGGGGGTCGGATGGCCATACATCGCAGTAGTGTACGTCCAACTTTACACCTTTAGTACTATAGCAGGGGTGGCTTAAGAGAGGAGAGAGCCCCCTCCTCATTGTGGCACTGAAGACTACTGCGCATGTGCAGGTGACTTCTTTACTGTGCATATCTATGTCCCCGGGAAAATGGCCACTGTGCCGGTTTCTGGTGATCTCTGCTGCAGCTGCAGAACTCTTCCCAGAGAGTATAATTATATAGTTGCATCCAGCATCCATTATAGATACACCAAGTACTGTGGATAGGTACGTGATGGCATTTTAATCTATAGGCCTTCCTTTTATTCTGGCTTGTAATTTATGTTTAAAATTTTCTAATAGGAGGTTCAGTGGGAAGGCAAATCCTGTGACTGAATTACCTTGACAGTTAATAGGTCGACCAGTATTTGTTGACAAGCGGAAGGTCGACACATACAAAATTGGTCAACAGAAGTTTATTTTTTATTTTTTGGAGTCTATATCGACATCTGTCAACATTTACATATATTACCGCGTGCACCGTATAGCACGCTGTACTTTCCATGTTTAGTGCATGGTGCCGTACTGCGCTTGGCATACTATTATATTCCCCCTCTATGCCCACTTGGATTGTGAAGTAAGAACAAGTCGATTGTAAAAAAAGATCATGAAAAACGTGTGTCGACTTCTTCATGTGGTCAACACATGAAGAAGTCAACACAAGTTTTTCAAGAAGTAGAGTCTGAAGTATATTCTGATTGGTTGCTATAAGCAATATCCCATCTTATATAGAGAGGTGGTTGTGCTTCGCTCTTCTTTTCTGGATGTTATTGTTGATTAACAAGTGTTGGTGGATGTTAGGGATAACCGACAAATGCTGGGTATTGTATAATATCCGTTGCTTTACTCATAATAAAAATGAACAATGAACATAATAAATGCTTTACAAAAAAATAGCAGTGAAGTATGCGTTCACAGTTGATGCAGTTTCAATTAAGCTAAATGATTGATATAACATCTGTAAGTACTGTGACCCTTGAGGGGTCCACGAGTGTGTGGGGTTGGGGTAAGTTCAGGTCTCACGTAGATGGTGATCTGGTGTGGCAGTAAAGGTCGCCGATGACCATAGATCTCTACTGTCCCGCGCATCAACTGTCAACGCATACTTCACTGCTATTTTTTTGTAAAGCATTTATGTTTATGGATTCAGTATTGAATCCCGGCGGTCGGGATCCCGGCGTTCAGAATCCCGACGCCGGAATCCCGACAGCCGAAATGCCGACAAGGGGGGGACGTGGATCGCCCCCCCTTGCGGGCTCGCTGCGCTCGCCACGCAGCGGGCCCGGTGCCTCGCTACGCTCGGCACACTAATTTATTCTCCCTCCAGGGGTGTCGTGGACACCCACGGAGGGAGAAAGTGTCGGCATTTCGGCGGTCGGGATTCCGGCGTCGGGATTCTGAACGCCGGGATCCCGACCGCCGGGATGGTAACTGCATCCCATGTTTATTGTTCATTTTTTTTATAAGTAAAGCAACGAATATTATACAATACCCAGCATTTGTCAGTCATCCCTAACATCCACCAACACTTGTTAATCAACAATAACATCCATAAAAGGAGCAGAGCACAGCACAAGAACCTCTCTATATTTGTGTACCCTGGCCGTTTTTGGTCAAACACAGGAGGAAACACTGACCCTACATATGTAAGCAGATTCCGCTAACAGGCTGAGACGCCAGGACATTGGAAGCAGAGACGCTGACAGCCGGCGTGTGCATGCGCCGTACTGTACACGTCAGTCACATCGTGGGACCGAGGCCGCCGGGAGCAGAGGTGAGTACGGGGAGAGGAAAGCTCATCGGTGCAGGAAACCCGTAGAGAGGTGAAGCAGGCACAGCTGCGGACCACATCGGTATCCGTGGCGGTGTCCTGTAAACCTCAGAGACAGGGAGACTTCACAGTGAGTGTACCGCAGTACAGGGAGCAGTGTTAACACGCAGCCCCGAGTGCAAGCGGTCCCACTGTAAGAGTCTCCAAAAGTCCGGGCAACCTGCGGCGTCAGGCAACTACTTTCCCCCGAAAACCGGGCGCCACTGACCACCAATGCTAAAGAGGTACCTGAAGATTCACCTTTAAAGGACTGTGCACACCCCCAAACTTTGTCATCTAACAGGACGCCGTTTTTTGACACACTGAGACTTGCGAGACATTATTGAACACCAGCAGATTGGAACAGTAGATTTGAACAGTAACCAATACTCTGGTTTTGTTTTTTGTTTAGGTTCCCTTCATTTATTTATTTTATTTATTTCATTTGATTCCATCAGCCATTCTGGTTCTGTGTTGTGCGTAGGAACACGCAGAATCCTCATACAGGACACTTCAGGAAGCAAACTCCGTTTAAATACAGAGTTCCTGATCCCTACTTCATTTATTTTGTTTTTTGTTTTTGTTTTTGGTTTTGTTGTATACTTTGTTTGATTTATCCCAGTGATTGACTAATTGAATCATTGTACTGATTATTAGCATCATTGATTCACATTATTATCAGTAAAGATTTATCTTATTTTAATTAACACCCACCATTTATTTCTTGATTTATTTCCTACATTTCAACCATAAGAAAGGGCGGAGCGCAGCACTAAACCAAAAGTATTCAATATTTGATTTTAGTCTACTCTATTTAAATTTTTAAACATGACCTATTGTATTTATCTATTGCTGTAATATTCAGATGGAGCTGGCGTCATGCTTGCAGCGGCTGGCGATTCCATCGCCAGCTGCCAGCCTTTGGAAGTGGGTGCGCACGCATGAGACAATCATACGCCCGGTTCTGACAGAGCTCCCTGCCGCCATCCACCACATCCCCGGTCCCCACTGCCACCCGAACCCCCCCTAACCCTGCCCGCCTCCCTGGAGCAGAGACGGGTATGGTCATGCCGCCCAGCCTCTGAGTGACTGGGACGTGCGTGCATGTGAGAAGCGCGCGCGTCCCAGTATGATGGAGTCCCTCTTCGCCAGCGTTCGCCAGTGGGGAGGTTCTGGTGAGCGCCGGCAATGAAAGAGAGGGGCTCCATCTGTACCCACGTTTTTATTGTTTATTCTTATGTCTCCAGAGAGTTTATTGCTGTCTACACTCTTAAGGCGCACTTGTGGTAGTCACCCAGCCAATTGCTGATCCACTTCAATATTTGCTAAAATTAAATATAGATCTATCCAAACTCAAAGGAAGGCACTCAGAAATGTTTACATGCAGGTAACAAGGATAACTCAAACACTAAGTTGTGACATCACAAATACTAAACTGTCAATATCAGCTTTAGGGAGCTAAGAGATTGTTAAAAGTTGGGAAAGGATGTAAACTTTGCCAAAAGTAATGTAATACAGATGATAGAGATGAGACTGCTAGATACAGCTGTCAGGACAGGACTATTGGAGTGTACTTGAGTGCCTGGAAATCAGATTACAATCAGTCAAGTGTGTTTTTTGAGGGCTGAAAGCAAATGATGATGAAATAATCAATAGTACATCTTTCAAGGAGTCCTGATGCAGAAAAGGGAGGGAAGGATGATGTATTCGCGGGAAGTCAACAAGCTATTACAACCTGAGATTTTAAATACTCTGTGGTTGTTTCATGCTGGTTGTTGTTGTGCACTTCCCACTATCCACCACGTACTATAAGCATACCTCCCAATTTAATAATTTGACAGACTGGCACATTTGCATGGCTCTACCGAGCACGCTTGAAAAGAAGGTGTGGCCTCGGTCGAAGGGGGAGTGGCCTAGTTGAAATAATGCAGCCACAAGCCACGCCTCAATTTTCCATCACTTTAAGGGCATGGCCAGCCCCCCTGCCTGACTGAATGCACACAGCCTCTATTCCCTGCTGTTCTGGCATGGGGACACCCATCTAAACCCCTGACTCCCCCCCCCCACCAAGGGTAAAAAAAGGGGACTATCACGCAGAAATTGGGACAGTTGGGAGGTATGCTGTGAGTACATCTATTGGTTTTGCATTTCCCTGTAACATGCATGAAGCAAAGTTTGTACCAGCGCAGGAAGAGAACAATAGGTTTGCTTATTGATAAACAGTGCAGAAACAGGCTGTGGCATCCCTGCCTGACTTGAAACCCACTGGTAGATTATTAATACAGTATTATTTATTGATATGGGGACAAGTGGTATCAGTGCACATTATGGCAGGTATTCAATGCGGCCGGCGAGGGGATTAAACAGCTAGGATTGCAGAAATCCAGCGATCCTCGCTGTTTAACCCCCGCACCGGCCGCTCGCTCTATTCAACGTTCTGGGGAAATCCTCGCCATCACAGGACGGCGAGAATTCCCCAAAACAGCGAGACCCACGGCTAATGCAGAAAACTCGCTGTATTTAGCCGCAAGTCTCGCTGCTTCTGGAGCCGCATACGGCAATTCCCCCATACTCAAAAAATGTAGCGAGGGGAAATTGGCGTATGAGGGGGCTGTGTTGAATACTGACAGGGTGAGCGGTGACAGCGAGCAGGAAGCCCTGCTCGCTGTCGCCGCACGCCCACAGCATTGAATACCTGCCTATGACTGCTGTTACTGCTTCTCCCCCATGTATTAATGTGGTAAATGACAGAGGCGCTGTGCAGCCCTGTATATATTGGAGCTGCTATCTACAACATAGCATGCAGATATACAGGGCCATTCATTAATGGTCAGTGGCACCTGCTCCTGCATTTGCATTGATAAGGCTCGCATATGCACATATACAATACAACCTGAATGAGGACCATTGACTGTTGATTGATTTCAACATCTTCAGGTGTCATTGCCCATACACCATAGCAGGGACAGCTCTATCCCTGGTTATAGCAGGGACAGCTCTGCTCTTGGCTGAACAGGGGATCTCATGATAAAAGCAAGGTCTTGCGCATGCCCAGTGTAGCTGGCAGGGTTGTTAGAGACACAGAGGTAGATTTATGAAGCAGTGATAAGGGAGGAGAAGTGATACAGTGCCTGGTAATTTATCACCGGCCAATCAGCTCCTATTTAAACCCAGCATGTAACTTAACCATCAGAAGCTGATTGGCCAGTGATAAAGTACCAGGCTCTTTATCACTTCTCCTCCCTTATCACTGCTTCATACATCTACCCCACAGAGCTTTACCATTAGGTTAATGCGCTGAGGGGGGGCCTGGTAGCAATCACTGGGGGGGGGGGGGTCACTTCCTCACTTCAGCATATGAATTGTTAATACATCCTAGCGCCAGTGCCAGATTAAGGTCTAAATGGGCCTGGATCTGAAAATTATCAAGGACCTATTATGCTCAATAATAGGGGTTGTGGCCAGCACCTAATAATGTGGGGGAGTGACTAGTGTTCTGGTTGGGTGGTCTGCTCATGGGTGTGTCTCTTTGTGTAAATACTTTCAACTAATTATATATTTCTGGAAAAGGCAGGGGGCTGGCTTGGGTAAAAGGCAGGGATATATATTGGCGGGTGCCCTCCAAAGGTGCAACCGCAGGATGCCGATATCCTAAGATACTTTCGGGGTGAGGCGGCACTCCAGTCATAAAAAAAATACTGAAAGCCAAAACTTGGTAGACAACATTTCAGCACCTTTTATGTGGTCACCTAAGTTTACCACACCATATACCCCTTATACAAATCATGCAACACAATAGTAACTCCCTTAAACTGTACTTGCCTCTTACACATTATGCCACATGGAATGAGCCAAAATTCACACCGACTGAGCCAAACTGCACAATAAAGCACATGGATTGATTCAAATTCACATTATGCCACACACAGATAAAAGCAAAATTCACATTTTGCCACTTGGATTGAGCCAAAATACACACTATACCAAACGGATTGAGCAATAATGCACAATATGCTTCATGAACAGGGGCATTGTGCACCAAAGGGGCGCATTAAAGATTTAAACCATAATGCCCATTACATGTTAAGCCACACACCATAATGTCCATTACAGATTATGCCAAACACCATAATGCCTATTCAAAATTATGCTACTTAAGTGCTGCTTATCAACATGCTCATTGTCAGCAGTTCCATGCTCATTGCCAGGGGTGCCATGCTCGTTGCCATGTGGGATTACATGCTCATTGCCAAGGGGGAATACTGTTAGAGGCCGTGCGAGCGGCTTCCACCTTCGTCCAACAGCCTCTAGACAGTGCGTTCCGGCTGTTGCTAAGCAGCCGGGACGTCACTGCGACGTCACGCCCAAACGTCTGGCGGGCGTTGCTAAGCGCCCGGGACGCAGCATGCTGCCTCTTCCGCCCCTGCCGCAGCGGTTGCCTAGGCGGCGGGGGACGCCAGGAGGCCGCGGGCAGTAAGAGGTGCAGCGCTCAGCTGCACCATCTTTGTAATTAGCCAGGTGGCTGATTGGACAGTTGCCCTTTTTAAACTCCCCAGGCAGGCTGGTCAGACGCCGGTTATAGTTCTGTATCCAGTCAGTGTCAGAGTGTTCCCAGTAACTGATCGCTTGTCCAGCAGTCAGTGTGCTTCGTGCTTTCTGTACCCAGTCATCCCTGTGTTCCAGTGTGTCTGTGCTGGGGTTGTATCCTGCCTTTCAGTGCTGCGGTGTCCCGACTATCTCCTGCATTATTCCATTTTACAGATAAGTCGGGGGTTCTCCAGCTATTAAATTGTCAGCAGTCACTGTTGCGTATATTCCACCATTGTGTATTGTTACACTTGCATTGCTTACGCCATCCCTGTGTATTGTTACACCCATTTTTCTATACGTCACCTCTGTGCATTATTGCGCCCCTACTCTGTATTTTGCAATCCCATTGTGCTCTGGATTAGTTTAGAATACCCAAGGTACAGCCACCCCCTTGGGCAGGGCCGGTGCAAGGCACCAGAGCGCCCCAGGCAAGTCGGGGTGGGGGCGCCCCCGGTGCCGGGGAGAACCTGTTGCACCATCTGGGGAGCGGGCAGGGGGGTCCATGCCGGCGTCTGACAGGAGCCTGCAGTGGTGTCCTTGCCGTGCGGGTACCTGCGCCGCTGTGTATAAAGCTGGCGGTGGTGGGGGGTCTCTGCAGTGAATAATAAATAACTGGCGCTGTGCGGCGGCACGGGAAGCGCTTCTGGTTTGAAAACACTGGCCGCACGCTGATTGGCTGAATCTCAGCCAATCAGCGTGCGGCCAGTGTTTTCAAACCCGGCAGCGCTTCCCGCGCTGCCGCATAGCCCGGCGGATAACGCTAGTTATTTCTTATTCACTGCAGGGACCCCCCCACTGCCGCCAGCTTTATACACAGCGCCACAGGTACCCGCGCGGCAAGGACCCCACTGCAGGCTCCTGTCAGAAGCCGGCATGGATCCCCCTGCCCGCTCCCCAGACGGTGCAGCAGGTACCCAGACGGTGCACTGGGGGCTAGGGGCAGAATGCCGCCCTCCAGTGGCCGTCGCAAATGCCTAGACCTGCCTAGTGGTGGTGCCGGCCCTGCCCTGGGGTCATCCTTGCTCCTCAATCTGCAGGAGGATTAGTGGCCCGCTCCCTCTGGGTTTAGATAGCTGTCCTCTTGCTTCTGATCCGTCTCCACGGATAAGTTGTCCCACCGTAAGACCTGCCTGTAACGGAGTCTGGGCGGACCTAATTTGCCCTTACAGCCTGGACGGGTACAGGAGAAGACTAGCCCTGCACGTATCTGTGGACGCTAGGCCAGAGCAATAGATTTAGGGAGCGAGGCCACTAACTCCTCCCTAACAAATACATGCTCGCCGTAACTGGGGGACAGCCACCACCAGGCAAAAATGACAGCCATTGACAGCTGGGCAGAGAGCAGGGGGCTTCCCGACTGTATTCAGAGCACTGCAGGTCCCAGCTATTTGAAATAATACCCCTTTCACATCAGAAAATGCAGGGACTTACCCAGGAATATGTTCCCAGGATCATACAGGGACATTCCCAGGCTGGTCCCTTTTACATAGTGCTTTTTAAAAGGGAAAGTGGTTTGGGAATGCTTCTGCACCAGGTGTATATAAATTGATTGTGGTTTTCCCTAAATTTAGGTTTCTAGGTTCGCTTACAATTTGAACTGGATTTGGGGGTGCTGCCAAAGACAATGAATAGATACAGAAAAAAAGGACAGAAAAGGATTGTCTTATAATAAAAGGTATATTTTACAAATTAATTCTTTGTCTCTTAAAAATGCGCCAGCAAAAAAGACAATCCTTTTCTGTCCTTTTTTTCTGGTCCCTTTTACACCAGCCTAGTCCCTGCATTTTCTGGTGTGAGGGGGAGAGAAAATCACCCCCCTTTAACCAACCAGCTATATCTTCGGAACCAACTGAGCCATTTACATGAGACCAGTATCATATTGAAGAACTTTTGAGTGGGCTTCAAATGATTTTGGTCCGATGAAACTGGGCCATTTGGTTCCAGAGAAACCTGCCCTCAAACAACATGAACAGCCATGAAATTACATTTCAGAAATGAAAAAAATCGATTTACCTGCAATATCTCTGGAATCAATGAACCCTTATGGACCAGCCTGGTATCAGATTGAAAACTGAGATCAACCTTGAGCTTCTGTGATGCCGGAGAGGGAACTGGCAGCCGTTGGAACCAGGTGGGGGTCGGAATTAGCGGGTCCCATGTTATCCTATGGGGAATACATTCCAGCTTTGCCTGGCGGTATCTCTGGTTTCGGGAGGGCTAGCAATGCGGGGCTGGGCTCGTTGGAAAGCCTCAGCCCTCAGCTACAAAACGGGCCTATTAGTAGAGTTCGTCTGGAGCTGTAGCTCCATCAGGCCCATTGTTAATCCAGCCCTGCCTAGCGCTTCTGATTCCTGCCTTGCCTCAGTAAAGAGAAAATGCAGGAAATGTTATTGTGTGTGTAGTCTGGGAAGGCTGGTAAGTTGCAAACTTGTTGGCAAAAGGGGGCCATGGCATCATAGAAAGGGGCGTGGCATCACTGGTAGGGGTGTGGCCTTGTGGCCCAGACCCAAATTTTCATCACTCTAGGGGTCCTGAAGATCATATGTGACCTGCTCCCAGTCACTTTTGTGGCTGCAGTTGCTCGTAAGCTGTGTACACACGGGGCTATTTCAGCCACGGGGCCATTTCAGCCACACGGGGCCATTTCAGTATATATCACTGGAAATATGGTCGCTGAGTGACCATATTGCCAGCGATTGGAGTGTGCGCCAGCAATAAATGCCGTTTTTAGGCCCCTTATGATCGCTGGTTGCAGGTGAAAAGGAGACACTGAGCAATTTATCGCCCCCGTGTGTACACAGCTTTACACTGTGACACTGTGACACTGTGCTGGCTCTTACCCACAATGGGACAGATGTATTAAGCCTGGAGAAAAGATAAATTGGAGATAAAGTGGAGAAAAAGTGAAAGGAAATAATAATAACAGCAATGGTGTTTGAAAATGACAGTTGGGAGTTGATTGGCTGGTGCTTTATCTCATTTTACCTTATCTCGACTTTATCTCCAGTTTATCTCTTCTGTCCCACTGTGTGGTTGCATCACCCGGCTTCTGTCACTGATGAGGAATCAGCTATTTGGATTCACCTGCGTTCTCTGAGGCAGCAGATCATGGAATAAATTAGGAAACCCCTCCCTGATTTGTCTCTCACACTGGCAATACACAAACTTGGCACATTTAACTGTTTAACTTTAAGGCCTGTAACCTAATGCAATGGGAAATGTATAACAAGTATAATCTGTGGTAACAAACAATAGTTCACTGAAAATGTAAGAAGAGAAGGCATACAAAAATAATGATATAATATAGATCCATGCAAAATACACAAGGGCATATAAACAAAAGTTATATTGGCATCCCATTTCTGTGGTATCTGTAAAGACCAAATAGTTTTGTATATTTTATATATTTTATGTACAGTATATATATATATATATATATATGTATGTGTGTTTGTGTGTGTGCGTATATATATAATACATGTATTATATTTCGGTACTGCTTTCCTAGCACGGCGCCCGTCTCATTGATTGTATGCCTTAAGTTTAAGGTACTTAAGGCATACAATCAACGCGATGGACCCGATTTTTTAATCTCATGGATCTTATGCATCCATAAGATGCATGAGATCCATGAGATCCATGAGATGCATGAGATAAAAAATCGTGAGCCCCCAATAACCATTGATGCATGAGATGATGCAATCGACGCGATCAACGCGATCGACGAGATTAGCATCTCATGCATCTTATGTGTTTGTGCGGCATAAGATGCATGAGATGATGCAATCGACGCGATCAACGAGATTTTTACATTGGAATCAATGTAAAAAGCCCCCCAAACCCCAATTTTAATTGCTAACCCCCCCTCATGGGTGAAATGCCCCCCCCCATTGTTAACGCCACCTCACTATTGACGCCAACCCGAAGCATGGCGAGCGCAGCGAGCCCGCGAGGGGCGACGGTACGCGTCCTCCGACCTTTTCAGACCCCCACTATCCACGTCGGCGTGGAGTTGATCTTACATAGTGTGGCGAGCGCAGCGAGCCACCGAGCCCGAAGCATGACAAGCGCAGCGAGCCCCGCGAGGGGACGCGGACTACTTTACATGTACTCCGCTGCGCTCGCCACGCTTCAGGCTCGGTGGCTCGCTGCGCTCTCCACACTATATAGAATCAACTCCACACTGACGTGGATAGTGGGGGTATGAAAAGGTCGAAGGACGCGTACCGCCGCCCCTCGCTGGGGTTTGGGGGGCTTTTTACATTGATTCCAATGTAAAAATATCGTCGATCGCGTAGATTGCATCATTTCATGCATCTTATGCCGCACAAACACATAAGATGCATGAGATGCTTGAGATATCAGCCCCACACATACAATCTAGATCGTGGGCACCGTGCTAGGAAAGCAGTACCTATATTTCACATTTCAGGGTACATACGACATGTTAACAATGATATTACCGACAACACAATGTCTACATGGTATATATGCTACTATATAGCATTTTAAACCTGTTAAGATTGTGGTGTCAGCATAGTGCTGCAGATAGTAACATTGCTGACAATATCATCTTTTATATAATGGGCCTATTTCAGATGTGGTTACAAAGCGGCTATTGAGTGTAATTATTAATGGCATGCGTTTGATCCACAGTGCACAAATCCAATGATTAAAATACGATAGCGATCACACAACAGAATTAGTGACAGAGTGAGTGACAGGCAGACAGCGTTTGGGAGTGGTGATGGAGAACGGCTGGGTAAGTGGAAAATGCCACCACTCAGATGACATTTTCAGGGTGTGCAAAAGTTAGCAGCTGCAATCTTACCTGCTATTAGAGAGCCCGCTGCATCCAAAGAGAAGCAGCTCAGCCTACACTTCTTCAATGGCACTCTGCAGCATAACCTGATTTGAGATGATGGTACCGATTTATCAGGTCATCAGAATTTATTTGCCAGCAGTCGGTGTCCATATACTCATGTTCGCTTTTGCCAATATTAGAATATTATCGCAATTCCAAATGGCAAAAGATAACAAAAACAATTGCTAGAACAGCCACATCTGAATTAGGCCTTGTGAACACATCCTGCCCTGCTGTATGCTCATTATTTGAATTCATCTATCAAAAAGAGAAAGTCCATTCTCATCTCAAATGAATCCCAATGGACATTTAATCTAAAGGCCCCCATACATTTATGCAACTTTTCGGAGGGAGAAGTCGCATAAGAATTCCTTTGAACCACCCTTTATTCTCCTGGGCAGCAGAATTGCATGCAATACATTGCATGCAGTGGTGTAACCAGGGCAGGCGACAGGGGGGTCAAGGGGGACAAGTTTGATGGGCCCCAGCAATCTGAAGGGCCCTAGAGCTTCCATGCCACATCACAGCCACCGTCTGTTCTAGCTGGCCTGTAAGTGACCCTCGTGGCCTGGCCGTCTACTGTGCACCATCTGTGTGTGGCTGAGACTGACTGATTCACTGTGTGCCACTGCTGTCTACTGTTTGTGCACCCTGCCGTTCGGCGCTCAGAGCCATCTACTCTGTGTGTGCACACGGCCTGGGGCTGCAGCCGCACAGCCGTACCCGCCACTGGCACTTTATAGCGCATGCACAGGTTGTCTGTTCCATGCCTGCTCGTGATGCTCTGCATTCTTTTGTGAAAGTAACAGGCCAGCAGAAGGCAGCAGCCAGGAGCCAGGCCAGCAGGACTGAGAAAGTCCGCACTTGGAAGCAGGATCTGGAGCAGCGAAAGGTTAAATGAGGCTCATGCAGAAGAGGGTTGTGTGGATTTGGGATTAGGTGGGGGCCCCAGAAATATCATTGTACAGGGCCCCAAGATTTCTATTGCCAGCCCTGGGCGTAACTATAGCTCCGCAGCCCCCGTGGTGGCGGGGAGGCACAGAAAAAGTGTGGGCGCCGGGGGGGTCTGCGGGGCTATAGTTAACCGCTGCTGTCTGCCAGTACCTGGCCTGCCGCATCTGTCTGCCTCCTCTAGCATCCTTAAAAACTGTCTACAGTATGGGGGCAGCCATTTTCTAAGTGTCACTTTTCATTATAGCAGCAAGAGCCGGCGCCAGGAGAGACGGGACCGTGACCGCACATGTACGGGCATTTGCTGCGGGGCGCACATTAAGGAGTTACGCCACTGATCGCATGCGTCCTTTTGCATGCAATATTTATATCACATGCAATCTCATTCCCTGCTGCCGGGACTCTGCCCGTGTCTCCTATAAACCCATTACCTACTTCAATATTTTTGTTTTATTCTGTAAAAATATGCAGACCAAAGATTGCCTAATATTTTGCCAAGGCTGTGGATTAACCATCAGTTGGGATTTGTCACAGTATGTCACTTAGGGACATTGCAAACGTGGGTGAACTCACATTTTTCATTAACTTTTTAATCTTGCAAAAAACAACTGGCATCCAGATGATTTACAATAGAAAAAATAGTTCTTGGGCAATGTAGCTTTAACCTTACCAAAAATCATAAAAACAATAGACCATGTTCAGAAAGGTGAGTTTCCTGTCAGAAATACATGCAAAACTGTTCAATTGCCATTTAAAAAACAACTGAACCCCCCTCATTAACAATGACACCCCCATATCTACCACAACTACAGCCTTTGCACATGTGTGGGTGTAGCAATGGCGTTTATGCATTCTTCTTTGAAGCTGCATGTCTGTGGTGTGATCGCTTTGGAAGAATTGTGCAGGAGGACTCGGAGAGTGATTCCAGATGAAGAATACATGTCAAGTGTCCCTATAGAGATATATAATACAATCATGGAAGACTATGAAGGGTATTAAAATAGGAAAACAAACGGTAAAGATCTCCGCATTTGCAGATGATATCCTGCTATACATAGGTAACCCAGAGGAATCATTAACCCCTTCCTGACAGAGCCTGTTTTTG
Source organism: Crinia signifera (assembly GCF_055691185.1). Classification (NCBI taxonomy): domain Eukaryota; kingdom Metazoa; phylum Chordata; class Amphibia; order Anura; family Myobatrachidae; genus Crinia; species Crinia signifera. The sequence goes on from NC_139220.1 coordinate 212,430,533, forward strand.
CCTTCCTGACAGAGCCCTTTTTTTCAATTCTGACATGTCTCACTTAAGTGGGGATAACTTTTTTTTGCTTTTACTTATCCCAGTGATTTTGAGATTGTTTTTTCGTGACACATTGTACTTCAAGTTAGTGGTAAATTTTCGTCGATACAGTCTGTGTTTTTTTGTGAAAAATACCAAAATATCGTGAAAAAATGGAAAATTTAGCGATTTGCAAAATGTTAAATTTTCTGCTTGTGAGACAAATAATCTTACCACTCAAAATAGTGAATAACTAACATAGACCATATGTCTACTTTATGTTGACATCATTATTTCAACTTCCTTTTAATTTTTTGGGACACTAGGAGGCTTACAATATGAATAGCAAATTCTCAAATTTTCAAGAAAATTTCAAACACTGATTTTTTTAGGGACCAGTTCAGTTCTGATGTGACTTTGAGGGACTTGTATGTGAGACACCCCCATAAATGATGCCATTTCAAAAACTGCACCCCTCACAGTATTCAAAACAGCATTTTGGAAGTTTGTTAACCCTTTAGGTGTTTCACAGGAATTAAAACAAAGTGTAGGTGAAATTTCAAAATTTCTTTTTTTTTGCAGATTTGCAATTTTAATACATTTTTCTAAGGAACACAGTACATTTTACTAGAGAAATGTGACTAAAAATTGATTCCCCCAATTCTTTTGTTTTCATAAATATCCTATATGTGGCCCTAGTGTGCACGGTGACCAAACCACAGGCTTCATAATAGAAGGAGCACCTACTTGATTTTGGAGCCTCCTTTTTATGAGATTATTTTTTAGGCACCATGTAGGTTTCTAGGCACCATAACATGCTAAAAGTTAGGAACCCCCCACAAGTGACCCCATTTTGCAAACTACACCCCTCAGGGAATTCAGCTAGGGGTATAGTGTACATTTCAAACCCGCAGGGGTTTCACCAATTGTGGTACAACTGGGCAGTGAAAATGAAAAATTATTTTTTTTACACAAAAATGCAGTTCTGGCTCCAAATTTGTCATTTTCAGAAGGTATGAAGGAGACAAAGCACCCCAAAATCTGTGCCCCAATTTCTCCCGAGTACAGCAATGCCTCACATGTGACCAAAAAATACCAGTTGGGTGCATGGCAGGACTCAAAAGGGAAGGAGTGATTTTTGGATTTTGCAGCTCAGATTCTGGTGGAATTTTGGTGGGTGCTATGTCGCATTAGCAAGACCCCCCAAGCACCAATACAGTGGAACCCCCCCACAAGTCACCCCATTTTGCAAACTACACCCCTCAGGGAATTCATCTAGGGGTATAGTGTACATTTCAAACCCCCAGGGGTTTCACCAATTTTGATACAAGTGGGCAGTGAAAATGAAAAATTACATTTTTTTACACAAAAATGCAGTTCTGGCTCAAAATTTTTCATTTTCAGAAGGTATGAAGGAGAAAAAGCACCCCAAAATCTGTGCCCCAATTTCTCCCGAGTACGGCAATGCCTCACATGTGACCAAAAAATACCAGTTGGGTGCATGGCAGGACTCAGAAGGGAAGGAGTGATTTTTGGATTTTGCAGCACAGATTCTGGTGGAATGAATGGTGGGTGCTATGTTGCACCAATACAGTGGAACCCCCCCACAAGTCACCCCATTTTGCAAAGTACACCCCTCAGGGAATTCATCTAGGGGTATAGTGTACATTTCAAACCCCCAGGGGTTTCACCAATTTTGATACAAGTGGGCAGTGAAAATGAAAAATTACATTTTTTTACACAAAAATGCAGTTCTGGCTCACAATTTTTCATTTTCAGAAGGTATGAAGGAGAAAAAGCACCCCAAAATATGTGCCCCAATTTCTTCCGAGTACGGCAATGCCTCACATGTGACCAAAAAATACCAGTTGGGTGCATGGCAGGACTCAGAACGGAAGGAGTGATTTTTGGATTTTGCGGCTCAGATTCTGGTGGAATTTTGGTGGGTGCTATGTCGCATTAGCAAGACCCCCCAAGCACCAATACAGTGGAACCCCCCCACAAGTCACCCCATTTTGAAAACTACACCCCTCAGGGAATTCATCTAGGGGTATAGTGTACATTTAAAACCCCCAGGGGTTTCACCAATTTTGATACAAGTGGGCAGTGAAAAAGAAAAATTACATTTTTTACACAAAAATGCAGTTCTGGCTCAAAATTTTTCATTTTCAGAAGGTATGAAGGAGAAAAAGCACCCCAAAATCTGTGCCCCAATTTCTCCCGAGTACGGCAATGCCTCACATGTGACCAAAAAATACCAGTTGGGTGCATGGCAGGACTCAGAAGGGAAGGAGTGATTTTTGGATTTTGCAGCTCAGATTCTGGTGGAATTTTGGTGGGTGCTATGTCGCATTAGCAAGACCCCCCAAGCACCAATACAGTGGAACCCCCCCACAAGTCACCCCATTTTGCAAAGTACACCCCTCAGGGAATTCATCTAGGGGTATAGTGTACATTTCAAACCCCCAGGGGTTTCACCAATTTTGATACAAGTGGGCAGTGAAAATGAAAAATTACATTTTTTTTACACAAAAATGCAGTTCTGGCTCACAATTTTTCATTTTCAGAAGGTATGAAGGAGAAAAAGCACCCCAAAATATGTGCCCCAATTTCTTCCGAGTACGGCAATGCCTCACATGTGACCAAAAAATACCAGTTGGGTGCATGGCAGGACTCAGAACGGAAGGAGTGATTTTTGGATTTTGTGGCTCAGATTCTGGTGGAATTTTGGTGGGTGCTATGTCGCATTAGCAAGACCCCCCAAGCACCAATACAGTGGAACCCCCCCACAAGTCACCCCATTTTGCAAACTACACCCCTCAGGGAATTCATCTAGGGGTATAGTGTACATTTCAAACCCCCAGGGGTTTCACCAATTTTGATACAAGTGGGCAGTGAACATGAAAAATTACATTTTTTACACAAAAATGCAGTTCTGGCTCAAAATTTTTCATTTTCAGAAGGTATGAAGGAGAAAAAGCACCCCAAAATCTGTGCCCCAATTTCTCCCGAGTACGGCAATGCCTCACATGTGACCAAAAAATACCAGTTGGGTGCATGGCAGGACTCAAAAGGGAAGGAGTGATTTTTGGATTTTGCAGCTCAGATTCTGGTGGAATTTTGGTGGGTGCTATGTCGCATTAGCAAGACCCCCCAAGCACCAATACAGTAGAACCCCCCCACAAGTGACCCCATTTTGCAAACTACACCCCTCAGGGAATTCATCTAGGGGTATAGTGTACATTTAAAACCCCCAGGGGTTTCACCAATTTTGATACAAGTGGGCAGTGAAAAAGAAAAATTACATTTTTTACACAAAAATGCAGTTCTGGCTCAAAATTTTTCATTTTCAGAAGGTATGAAGGAGAAAAAGCACCCCAAAATCTGTGCCCCAATTTCTCCCGAGTACGGCAATGCCTCACATGTGACCAAAAAATACCAGTTGGGTGCATGGCAGGACTCAGAAGGGAAGGAGTGATTTTTGGATTTTGCGGCTCAGATTCTGGTGGAATGAATGGTGGGTGCTATGTGGCATTAGCAAGACCCCCGAAGCACGGTGAAATTATGAACCTAATATTCCATAGATGTGTGGTATAATTTAAAACACTCCTTTATACATAGGCCGGGTTTGTCGGGGCAAGTGTCACACTGGAAAATAGTTTGCTTTCTTATTCCCTTTTTATAGCAAACTTTGCACCTTTTTTGTGTCCTGCCCTTTTTTCCAGTGGAGGGGATTTCATCAGGAAAATGCTGCCCTGGTACAATACGGGGGCCAGTACTAGAAGTACTGGGGCCCTCTGCCTGCTGGTTCCCAAATATTAGGCCCTTTATGACTTCCTCTTGAAAGTGCATAAATGTCCCCCTCTGGCCGGTAGAACGGAATAGCACGTAAGCGTTATACAGTGCCATCTGGATGATATACACGGCCACCTTCTTGTACCAGATTTTTGTTTTCCGCAGGGCACTGTACGGCTTCAGTACCTGATCTGAAAGATCCACTCCGCCCATGTACCTATTGTAATCCAGGATACAATTAGGTTTTGAGGTGTGGGTACTGGTACCTCGTACAGGGACGGAGGTGGTACTGTCTCCGTGAATTGTTGTCAGTATAAGGACATCCCTCTTGTCCTTATATTTGACCAACAACATATTTTCGGTGCATATTCCCCTGCTTTCACCCCTTCTCATTACTTGGGCAATGTGCGTTTTTGGGAGGCCTCTTTGGTTCTTGCGCACAGTACCGCAAGCTGCTGTACCTCTTGAACCAAGGGCCTTAAACAGGGGGATGCTAGTGTAAAAGTTATCCACATAGAGGTGATAACCTTTATCCAGGAAGGGGTGCACTAAATCCCAGACAATTTTCCCACTAACACCTACGAGGGAGGGGGGGCATTCTGGCGGTTGAATTCTTGAATCCTTCCCTTCATAAACCCTAAACCTGTGGGTGTACCCTGAGGTGCTTTCACACAGTTTATACATTTTTATGCCATACCTTGCCCTCTTACTGGGAAGGTACTGGCGGAATTTAACCCTTCCTTTAAAATGTATAAGGGACTCGTCGATACAAATAAATTTTTCAGGGATGTACACCTCTTCAAATTTGGCACTGAAATGATCAATGACCGGCCTGACTTTGAATAGCCGGTCAAAGGTGGGATCATCTCTGGGTGGGCACTGTGCATTATCGGTGTAATGTATGAATTTAAGAATTGTCTCAAATCGAGTCCGGGGCATGGCCATACGGTAAAATGGAGTACTGTACAGAACATCTGTACTCCAATATTGCCTAATTTCTGGCTTTTTTACTATGCCCATATGAAACACCAGACCCCAAAACGTCATCATCTCTACTGCATCTACAGGGGTCCACCTAGCAAATGATGACGTGGGGTTTTGAGCAATAAACTGCTGGGCATATAAATTAGTTTGGTCCACCATTAAATTTATAAAATCATCAGAGAAAAATAATTTGAAAAAGTCAATTTCTCTGAGACCTGTGGAATCAAATTGGATTCCTGGCATGGCCAAAAACTCAGGAACCTGGGGCTCAAAATTGTCTGGTGGTGGGGTCCATACTAGATCAATTATTGGGGGGGGAATCTCAGCTGATCTACGGGGGCGTCTTTGAGGGGGTCCCTCATCAGCAGAGGAGGAAGAGGAGCTTAAGGCAAATCCTTCAAATTCCCCGCTTGCATCACTGGCTGTGTCAGAGTCAGAAGCAAGCATGGCATATGCCTCCTCCACTGAATACATTCTCCTGGATGATTGGGAGGACATTTGGGAGGACATTTGGGAGGACATTTGGGATGCCATTTTTATTTTTGTGTTACCGGTAGTGAAATGTTTCAACACGTGTATAGTGTAGGGGGGGGCACAAACTTTATTTCAATCCGGGGGGTATGTAGTGTGTAGTGTGTATGTGGTGCAGAAAAAAAAAAAAATACTTTATACCAATAAAAAAAAAAAAAAATGAAGGGGTTAAAAAAAAAAAAAAGGAAGGGGTTAAAAAAAAAAAGGTCCTGCGCCAAAAATTGAGCACAGATGTTGGTCAGTAACGTCTGTCACTGAACAGCGCTCAAAGGCAACAGGAATTTGATCAAAAAAAAAAAAAAAAATAGATCAACCCTGTGCCGAAAGAGATGATCAGTGATGTACGTCACTGATCAGCGCACAGCGGCCACAGGACACCCACAAAATCACAGTGTGTGTAAAAAAAAAAATTAAAAAAATACCCCACAGCACACACACAAAAAAAAAAGGTGATCAGTGATGCGACACTGATTACCAGTGAGGTGCAGCAGGTGCACAACCTTTGGTGCAACTGACAGGTATATATAAAAAAAAAAAACCCTCTGTACCCCCAAAAAAGTTGCTGATCACCTCAGATATAGTGATCAGCACAAAAGGCGGGGACAGCAGACACAAAATTTAGCACTCTCTATCACTATCTCTCTCTATCTCTCTATCTCTCACTATCTAACACTATCTAACACTCTATGACACTGCAGCAGCAGCACTCACAGGTATATCTATATATAAAAAAAAACCTGCGCCCCCAAAAAGTTACTGATCAGTTAATTTATACTGATCAGCACAAAAGGAGGGGGCAGCAGTCAGTTATATAAAAAATATATAGCACAATCTGTCACTATCTCTCTCTATCTCTCTCTATCTCTCTCTCTCTATCTCTCTCTAACTATCACACTGCAGCAGCACAAAATATAGCACTCTGTCAGTAGGCCTCTCTCTCTATCTCTCTCTCTCTATCTCTCTCTCTCTATCTATAACTATATCACACTGCAGCAGCACAAAATATAGCACTCTCTGACACTATCTCTCTCTCTATCTCTCTCTATCTCTCTCTATCTCTCTCTATCTCTCTCTATCTCTCTCTCTCTATCTCTCTCTATCTCTCTCTATCTATCTCTATCTATCTCTCTATCTATCTAGCTAATACTAATACAGTGCAGCAGCACAATATCACAGTATGGCACAATTATTGCACAGGATCCAGGAAGCAATCAGCAGCGATCAGGTAAGTATTGCAGCAAGTATTTCTGGTCAGTATGGCGGCAGGGGGGTACGGTGACCGCACTGCACGCTTTCCAGACCGGAATGGCGTCTGCAGTGCAGTCACCGTTAGTTTAAATCTCCCTCCTTGGCTGTGATTGGTCCGTCGGTCCGACGGACCAATCACGGCCTTTGGGGGCGGGCGGGGTGAGGTGGGGTGACACCAGTGTCACCCTTACACCCCGCGGTGATTGGTGCTGTACTTTACAGCACCAATCACCTCTGATCCCGTGTCACCGGCGAACGTTATTCGCCGGTGACACAGGAAAACGCTGTGAATGGCTGTTCACACTGAACAGCCAATCACAGCGATCGCCGACGGGGGGGCGGCATCGCAGCCCCCCCGGGGCATGCACGGACATGTCTGCTGTCAGGGACAGCAGACATGTTGAAACTGTCACCGCGTCTATAGACGCGGTGACAGTTTAAATCCATGACGTACATTTACGCCATGTGTCGAGAAGTGCTTCCCGACCATGACGTAAATGTACGTCAAATGTCGGGAAGGGGTTAAAGATAGAGAAGATAGAGAAAAAAAAAAAAATAGGCAAGCATATGTGTCAAACGAAATGGAAATGATTGTCAAGGTAATTGAAATAACAAAATGAACAACTGTATTCGGAAAATGTTACTCTTTTTGAATGCTTCAATATAAGATAAAAGAAATATAGGCAACAATCCACTAGAGAGTGGCTTAGCCGCTCCATGTATTTGGCATTATAGAACACTAATAGCGGCACAGGGTCAGCCTCATTGGAGAACAATATCTCCTGCTATATAGCATAGTAGTGGCTCTTTATGTCCTTATATATTATTTGTTGTCTAGTTGTTTTGTGTATTTTATATTATTTTTTGTATGACTAAGTTGCTCATTTTTTTATGAGTTAGAATTAATATGATTATTTTATCTCTTATAAAGAGCACTCTACTGACCCCAGCAACAAATAGCGACCTCCAGGGGTTGAAAGGGAAAACTTCTGATGAAGTAAGAGCACCCATATTTTTAGTGAAGTCATTATTTGGAATTTGATTAGTGACTAACTGGGAAAAGGTTGGAGTTTCCCATATAATACATCCACAAGGGCATAACCACCCAAAACCCCTTAGCTGCTTCGCTGCCCCGCTTACAAAAACTCACACCTATGACTTCACTGACAATAGTTTGTTATATATGTATTAATGCTTTTGTCACCAACGCATACTGGTAATCATCCCTGATACATGACTACTCGCTGTACTTATAATGATGTTTCTTTTAATAATGTATACAGGTAATTGAAATGAAATTTCTTATTTGACTGTCTAATGTATACCCTGCTTCAATAAAAAATAATTAAATTTAAAAAGTGTCCCTATAGAGAGAGGGTGGAGCTGGACATCTGAGATCAGGAGGTGGTAGAGCTGTTTAGGCACAATCCTCCTGAACGTATATGAGCAGGGGAGAGATGATTTGGATCCTTTGTCTGGCACCAGCAATGCAGTGCCTGGGCTGCATAAATTAATGTGTGCCCTGCAATTTTTTTTGCCACAGGCTCTTATCACTTTGTGAGCTCATGGGTGTTGGGAATTAATCAAGTAACTTTTTTAGGCATTTAACGCAAGTGTTAGCTGCCTTAAAGAAGTTGTAGCGTACATAATATATCTCATTCCCCAGTCTTGAGTCTGAGTGGCAGGACCTGAAGGTGGCTTTCTATAGGCTCTCATCATTTCCTAGTGATGCTATAGATTGCGCCAACATTTTCCCAAGTACACTTGCTGGGATAAAATATTTATTATTACCTATGTTCGTAGAAGCAGCATTTTCTGTGACACTGGCTGTCACCCTCTTTCCCTTTTTGGGTTTGCATTCTTTATATCTCAGAATTTGGTCCTCAATTTGTAAAAAAAAGTAGGGTAGAAAAGGTTTTCGGTATCTGATAGAGCTATATTTAAACAATACTGATACCCATGCAGTGATAAATTCTGTATTTTAGCATTACACTTGCCACCAAATTCAGACTTCTTCCCTATAAAAGGCAGTATTCAGTGCCGGTATAATAGGCTCTATATACTATACCTAGTTCTAACAACAGTTCCATGTGAACTCTCAGTGTAATTTTGAAGTGATTGATCCAGTTAGTATGACTATTGTTTCCATTTACATCCCTGGTGTGGCTCCTAATAATTCCAGGTATTGGCTTAGGATCCAATATGACCACTGGAATTCACTGCTGAGTGATGTAATATGAATAAGGGGCACTACTGAGTGGTGTAATATGAATCAGGGGCACTAGATGCAGCAAAATATGAATACAATTTTGCTACTGTATGGAGTCATTTGAATTGGGGGTAATATTGTGTGACCACATCCTTTCCTTGTTAGACCACTGTCTCATAACAAAGTAGGTAGGGCACACATTTATAGTTTGCAGGAGTTGCCGAAAACCATAGCACTGACCCTGGCTCTGCCCAATGAGGGGGGTGGGGGTAGGTGGAAGGGGAAATGATGATGGCAATTGGACAAATTAACAACACTATAAGAACAGTATCATGCAAATACAGTTCAGCCACAGGATGATGCAGGAATTAGATTTATAGGCTTTGTGTGCACCCACAGCTGCTCTGACATAGTGGCATGACAGGAGTGTGCCCTAGTGTCCTATTGTGGCCAGCCCATACAATGGGTGTGGGTTTTTAGGTCTACACCAACTAGGTCGACAAACATTGGGTCGATGCCACTAGGTCGACAGGCAGCAAAGTCGACATGGGTCTAGTTCGACATCGGTCTAGGTCGACAGGACATTAGGTCAACACAAGCATACGGTCGACTTGGGCAAGGTCGACAGACAAAAGGTCGACATGGGGGTTTTCACAGTTTTTTTACCCGAATGTCGACACAGTCGGCATGGACACAGTTTGAAGTGCGCCGCATCCCTTTGCATCACTCGCAATGCTTCAGGCACGGTGCCTCGCTACGCTGGGCACACTATTTTATTGTCCCTAGTGGATGGTAGGGCATGAAATACCACCTGTCGGTACATGTCATCTCATAAAACAATGAAAAACCCCATGTCAACCTTTTGACTGTCGTATATAAAGAAATAGTTATGTCTACTCAATCCACTTCACCTATAGGTTGCAGCTATTTAGAAATACTAGGTACTTTCACCAAGTACCAAATATATTCACAAGCAGTTTACAATGTGTTCTAAAATTAAGCACCACCCAAAATGTCAATCAAATGATGTGAGAATATGTTTTAAAAGACACTTTCCTCTGAGAAATTTCTATTCTCTTTTTCGTTCCTTTATTTTTGATCTGAAAGAAGATGGCACACTCACATGTGCCATCAATTAAATAAGCATATCATTCCTCAAAAGTAGAACTCAGGTATCTTTTAATCCTTGAAATCCTTCACAGTAGCACTGTTACTGACTCCAAATACAGACAAATATTGCAATATTGTATTATATCCACACACAAAATGTATTCATAAAATGCACTCACAATTTAAAGAATAAAAAACCGCATATCACCAGAACAATATGGTATCCCAAAGGAGCCAGAGTTCCGTAGTAAAGTTCCAGAAGATGTAGAAAGGGAACTGTTCAGTCCCGGTTACCGTCCATGCATTCCCCCATCTGGTCTCACCAAAAGATTCTCTGGACACACAGTCCTGTATTAATCTCTTGTGCCTAAGCGCTTTTGGACTTCAATAGTCCTTCATCAGAAGCATTCAGGATGCATTCAGAAATTTCTAAGAAAATTGGTTTACATTTTACATAGATAAACATGTATTGCAAATTTAAATTAAAAGGCAAAAATGTACAGAATACAACTTGAAAAATAACAATACCGTTTGGGCACTTGGTATATAAATAATCAATCAATCAATCAATGTAATAAAAAAAGACAATTTTAAATTTACAGCAAAACATCAATATATAAAATAGTGAAACATTACTTTGATAACAATCAATCTCATAAATATATTTAAAGCTCAAAATAAGCAGGAGACCCTGGAGTTGCTGCAGACCCTCTGGTCTAGTTGTTACATGCAGTCCCACAAATCAATGATTTTACTCCCTAAGTTGGAGTCCAAGGGCCCTTTTATAATAAATTGGGTACTTGTTTCCTAGCAGGGCGCCCAGTTTTCGTACGTACGCTACCGTACTGAAATCGCATCGCATGGGCCGTTTTAGTGGCGTGTGATGCGATGCGATTTTTTTATGTAATTTATTAATCGCACATCCCACTAAATTGCATGCGATCGCATGCAATTTTATAGGGTGCGATGCCATTAGCTATACACTTGCTTATTTTGAGCTTTAAATATATTTATGAGATTGATTGTGTCACAAACTGAAGTACTGTTCTATCAACTCGGGAATTGGCGTGACCTGACACAGGGGCATGGAGTCTAACAGTGCCAGGGGTTTTCTGCCAGTGACCCCACCAATTGGGATTTGGGCTTCTGCGGCACCTGATACATTGGTCGCGGCCCCCTGGTCAGGTTTCCCATATGATTTGGAATAAGTACTGGTAGGGCAGAATATGGAAGCGTGGTCGTCTAGCCGGATCAGCAACAATCGGGCAGGTCAGGTACCAAAAGAAGAGTCCAAGGTCAGACCAGATCAAACACAGGGAAGTAAAGTTGTGGAACAGAGGGATGAGATGCAAGAGTATTCAGGAATAGCAAGGGTCAGTAACAGGTATCAGAATAATGCAAATAACACTGGAACACTGGAGCAGGGTGAACCTATACTCTGGCAGCGATTGACTGTATAGAGAGCTAATTACTGGAGTCTCACAGGTGCCTCAATCAGGTGCTGTAATCAATCAGCAAAGCTCAGACCACACAGAACTTCCTTGCAGCATGGAGCAGAGCTGAACTGACAGGAGAAGTCACAAACCAGGTAAGAACCATACAAACTTGAATGTTGTGACACTTAGAAGTGATACCCCAACTCTTACATAGAACAAAAATAACCAAAGACTCCTATAACTTTTAACCCCCCCCCCAATTAGGCCATAGCCAAGTCTCTTACTACTTTCTAACTACTTAATTAAATTAGGGTCCATTCAGGACTGCTCCTGTAACTTATGACTTACTGTAAGTACATATAACTGTAAATAATTTCCTTTGTGTGATAGCTACAAGAAATTTAATACGATCACATTACTTTCGTGTAAATCTTTTATTTAAGCTATGAAAATGAATGTAATACTGTTAGGCTCCCTGCGCGCAGCTCCGATGCTGGCGCAGGGAAGCCGCGGCGAGACGTTCCGGCTGTTGCTAGGCAGCCGAGACGCCGCCACGTCATTGAGCGACGCCGCGTCGGACGGGGGCACGTCGGTGACGCGCATCCCACGTCCGACGTCACGGACGGCCGGGGAGCGCACTCCCGGCCGCTTCCGCAACGCCCGCCCAGGTTGCCTAGGCGATGGTGACGCCAGGCGCCTGGGGCGGGAAATTCAATTAATTAAGCAGCCTTTATTAGTGCAGACGCCGGGACACTCAGGGCCGGTTATAGTTCAGTGCTCCCTGTCCTGAGTGTTCCCGGTCCCTGGATCTGTCTGCCTGCTGGTAATCTGTCACCTCGCTGTGGGTCCAGTCTGCCTGCCTCCAGTACCAGTCCGTTGCCGCTTTCTGGTCCAGCTAAGTGTATCTATATTCATTTATACTGCATTGCTGCTGGTTATCTTATTGGGTCATCTTGTGTGTATTGTTACACTGGTTGTTTTATTGAATCATCTTGTGTGTATTGTTACACTGGTCCTCTTATTGAGTCATCTTATGTGTATTGTTACATGATAGGGTTTGTGTATAATCTTCTGCGTATTGTTACCCCCATCGCCCGGGGCCAGTTAGGTGCCACTCCACATCTTCACTAGTGGTCCCCAACTCCAGAGACCTGTCAGGGACCTCGCCTGGGAGGGTTCTCAGTTAGCTTCTCCCCTTGCTCATCTCTGGCCTTGACGTGAGAGTTGTATACCCGTAAGACCAGGTGGCATCGAGGTGGGAGCCTGACTAACGGGCTCCCACGAACGCGGCTATTAGTGGTGAAGCTTAGCCTCGCACACTCTCGTCAATTACAGCCGATAGCAACGGAGTCAGGTTGGCGAGGCTGCCCTGGTCCTGTCAGTATCTCCTTCCAGCCAGTGCCACGTGGTGTCTCGCCAGACAGTGTGGCACAGGAGATCCTAACATTATAACCGGCCTCAACAAATATTCACTTAGCCGCTGTTCTGATCAGTCATGGATCCCTCTCAGCAGGCCACAGGCCATGCCCTAGTGGGCCAGATGCATAACCTTACAGAGAAGCTCCAGGAGCTCACACTCGGGGTTAACTCACAAGAAGAACAGGTCCATGGGGTCCTTTCCTCTTCTAGACGCCCTGAGCCTAAACTCAATCTCCCAGATCGTTTTTCTGGAGATCGTTCCCAATTTTACAACTTTAGGGAGTCCTGTAAACTCTACTTTAAGTTACGCCCCATTTCCTCTGGTTCCGAGACTCAACGGGTAGGAATAATTATTACCCTTTTACAGGGAGACCCCCAGACTTGGGCTTTTGGACTTCCCTCTGGGGATGAAGCCCTCTCCTCCGTTAATGCCTTTTTTACGGCCATGGGGTTATTATATGACGATCCCGATAGATCCGCTTCGGCCGAGGCCAATCTTCGGGCTCTCAGGCAGGGGCAAGGAACTGCAGAAGGGTACTGTACGCAATTTCGGAGGTGGGCTAACGATTCTGGGTGGAATGACCCCGCTTTACGCAGCCAATTTAGAATTGGTCTTTCAGATAGTCTGAAGGACGCTCTGGTCCATTACCCATCTCCCAGCTCGTTGGATGAAATCATGCAGTTGGCCATCAAGGTGGACCGACGCTTTAGGGAACGTCAGAGAGAAAGGGAGTCTGGAGTCTTTCCCTCATCTTCCCCGGGAGAGTCTGCAGACCCATTAGGGGAAGAACCCATGCAGGTCGGGGCCACTCATCTCTCCGCCTCCGAAAAGAATCGGAGAAGACTTAAGGGGTTGTGTTTGTATTGCGGGGGTTCGGGCCATCGGGCTTTGGTGTGTCCCCTTAAGGCGGGAAAAGACAGGGCCTAAGTGGTTTCGGGGGAGTTCACTTGGGCCTTACTCACTTTTCTCCCATTGACTCTATTTATATTAAGACCACTGTCTCTTTTGAAGGACTATCCCTGGAGGTCTCTGCCTTTTTGGATTGTGGGGCGGCCGGTAATTTCATCGATGCCGCTCTGGCTGACTCTTTCGGGTTTCAGCCTGTGCCTCTCGAGGGGTCATTGTCGGTGTGCGGTTTAGATGGCTCTCCACTTTCCAACGGCAGCATCTCCTTCCGCACTCCTTCCTTAGGATTGACCATTGGAGCCTTGCATTCGGAAACGATTTCCTTTTTTATTTTCCATTGTCCTTTTTCTCCCCTTGTCCTGGGACTTCCATGGTTAAAACAGCATAATCCCGATATTGACTGGGTTACGGGGGAGATCACCCGATGGGGGTCATCTTGTCATGATAATTGTTTGTCCTTACCTCTGCGGGCCGTTTCTCCTCTTCCTTCTTCATTGCCTGTACCCTATCAAAGTTACGCGGACGTTTTTTCCAAGAAAGAGGCTGAAACATTGCCGCCTCATCGGTCATTCGATTGCACCATAGACCTAGTTCCCAACCCTAGGTTACCCAAAGGGCGCCTGTATGCTTTATCCGCTCCTGAATCTCAAGCTATGGATAATTACATCAAGGAAAGCCTGGAAAAAGGCTTTATTCGGCCTTCCAAGTCTCCGGTAGGGGCGGGTTTTTTCTTTGTGGAGAAGAAAGACGGGTCCTTGCGGCCCTGTATTGATTATCGTGCTTTAAACCAAATTACCATCAAGAACTCTTATCCGTTACCTCTTATCTCGGTTTTATTTGATCAGATCCGAGAGGCCGTCATCTTCACTAAGATCGATTTAAGAGGGGCATATAATCTCATCAGGATCAGACAAGGAGACGAATGGAAGACTGCCTTCAATACCCACTCTGGTCACTATGAGTATCTTGTGATGCCGTTTGGCTTGGCCAACGCCCCAGCAGTCTTCCAAGATTTTATTAACGAGGTACTCCGGCCGTTTTTAGGGGGTTTTGTTGTTGTCTATCTGGACGATATTTTGATTTTTTCTCGGTCTCTGTCTGAACATAGACTACATGTCTGTATGGTTCTCCAAGAACTTCGTAAAAATCATCTGTATGCCAAACTGGAGAAATGCGAATTCGAGGTACCTCAAGTCTTGTTCCTAGGGTATATCATTTCCCCAAGGGGATTTTCCATGGATCCCAGTAAGGTCCAAGCCATTTTGTCGTGGGCTCGTCCCGCTAATCTCAAAGCAGTCCAGAGGTTCCTCGGATTCGCCAATTACTATCGCAAATTTATTCGGTCGTTCTCAGATATAGTAGCCCCGATTGTGGAGCTCACTCGCAAAGGAGCTGATCCACAAAACTGGTCCCAGCAGGCCATCACATCTTTTGAACGGTTGAAGAAAGCTTTTTGTTCGGCTCCTATTCTTCATCACCCGGATCCTAGGGTTCCCTTCTTAGTAGAAGTTGATGCCTCTGATGTCGGAGCTGGGGCGGTACTCTCCCAGACCCAGAGCTTGGACAATAAGCTCCACCCTTGTGCCTATTTCTCACGTAAATTCTCCTCCGCTGAAAGGAATTACGATGTTGGAAATAGAGAGTTACTAGCCATCAAGTGGGCCTTCGAGGAATGGCGTCAATGGCTAGAGGGAGCGCAGCATCAAGTTACCGTCATCACGGATCACAAAAATTTGGCATATATTCAGTCGGCCAAGCGACTCAACCCACGGCAGGCCAGGTGGGCCTTATTCTTTACCAGATTTCAGTTTGTCATTACCTATAGGCCCGGGCCTAAGAACACCAAGGCCGATGCCCTCTCCCAAAGTTTTCAGTCCTCTCAAAGTCCAGGATCAATGGATGAACCCATCATTCCACCTGATATCATTCTGGCTGGGTTAACCCAGGATCTGGCTTCTCTAGTACTCGCCGCTCAGTCCTCGGCGCCTCAGTTGACCCCTCAGGATCGGCTTTTTGTTCCCCAGATCTTACGAGATCTTGTCCTCAAAGACTTCCATGCGAGCAAGATAGCGGGACATCCTGGCATCGTCAAGACATTGAAAAGTATGTCTAGAACGGTTTGGTGGCCCTCCATGAAACGGGATGTCACCCATTTTGTTTCAGCCTGTCCAGTCTGTACCCGACAGAAGACACCCAGAGTTTCTCCCACGGGCCAACTTCTTCCACTAACCATTCCAGTAAGACCTTGGTCCCATATTTCGATGGATTTTATTGTCGATCTTCCCCTGTCTTCCCATTTTTCCACCATTTGGGTCACGGTCGATCGATTCAGTAAGATGGCTCATTTTGTACCTTTACGTAAGCTTCCTTCGGCTCAAGAGTTGGCTCGGCTTTTCATCATTCATATCTTCAGATTACACGGCCTCCCCACAGATATAGTCTCGGACAGAGGATCTCAATTTATTGCCAGTTTTTGGAGGAGCTTTTGTTCTGACCTAGGTATTCAACTCAGCTTGTCCTCTGGATATCATCCTCAGTCTAACGGACAAACAGAAAGGATCAACCAGGCCTTGGAACAATATCTGCGCTGCTTCGTGTCCAAATGTCAGACTGATTGGGCAGATTTGGTGCCGTTAGCTGAATTTTCTTACAATAATGCTTTTCATGTGTCTACCAAGTCTTCTCCTTTCCTCTGCAACTTCGGATTCCATCCTAAATGTAGTTCTTTTGATAATCCAGTACAGGTCCCTCAATCACCTTCTTCAGCAGTAACTACCCTTAGGAAGTCCTGGAAAAAGGTACATCATGCTTTGAATCTGGCTTCAGCCCGATCCAAGACATTCTATGACAGACATAAGAGACCTTGTTCATTTAAAGTCGGTCAGAAGGTCTTTCTTTCCACCCGTCATATCAAGTTGCGCCAGAGATGTCCTAAACTGGGTCCTAAATTTATTGGCCCTTTCCTCATCACCAAACAAATCAACCCGGTAGCCTTTCAATTACTATTACCCAAATCCTTGAGGATCAACAATGTCTTCCATTGTTCTCTTCTCAAACCAGTTTCCCCTTTTTTCCGTTTAAGGAACTCCAGTAGACCTGTGATGGTCAAGGGTCACAAGGAATTCCTGGTTGAACGGATCCTCGACTCCAAACTCGTCCGAGGTCAACTTAAATTTCTTGTACATTGGAAGGGATTTGGGGACGAAGAAAGGTCATGGGTACCAGACAGATTCCTGCATGCACCCAGGTTAAGGTCAGAATATTTCAAGAGGTCTCCGCTTAAACCTGGGAATAAGGGTTCGGTGACCCCTCCTCAAGGGGGGGGTACTGTTAGGCTCCCTGCGCGCAGCTCCGATGCTGGCGCAGGGAAGCCGCGGCGAGACGTCCCGGCTGTTGCTAGGCAGCCGAGACGCCGCCACGTCATTGAGCGACGCCGCGTCGGACGGGGGCACGTCGGTGACGCGCATCCCACGTCCGACGTCACGGACGGCCGGGGAGCGCACTCCCGGCCGCTTCCGCAACGCCCGCCCAGGTTGCCTAGGCGATGGGGACGCCAGGCGCCTGGGGCGGGAAATTCAATTAATTAAGCAGCCTTTATTAGTGCAGACGCCGGGACACTCAGGGCCGGTTATAGTTCAGTGCTCCGTGTCCTGAGTGTTCCCGGTCCCTGGATCTGTCTGCCTGCTGGTAATCTGTCACCTCGCTGTGGGTCCAGTCTGCCTGCCTCCAGTACCAGTCCGTTGCCGCTTTCTGGTCCAGCTAAGTGTATCTATATTCATTTATACTGCATTGCTGCTGGTTATCTTATTGGGTCATCTTGTGTGTATTGTTACACTGGTTGTTTTATTGAATCATCTTGTGTGTATTGTTACACTGGTCCTCTTATTGAGTCATCTTATGTGTATTGTTACATGATAGGGTTTGTGTATAATCTTCTGCGTATTGTTACCCCCATCGCCCGGGGCCAGTTAGGTGCCACTCCACATCTTCACTAGTGGTCCCCCACTCCAGAGACCTGTCAGGGACCTCGCCTGGGAGGGTTCTCAGTTAGCTTCTCCCCTTGCTCATCTCTGGCCTTGACGTGAGAGTTGTATACCCGTAAGACCAGGTGGCATCGAGGTGGGAGCCTGACTAACGGGCTCCCACGAACGCGGCTATTAGTGGTGAAGCTTAGCCTCGCACACTCTCGTCAATTACAGCCGATAGCAACGGAGTCAGGTTGGCGAGGCTGCCCTGGTCCTGTCAGTATCTCCTTCCAGCCAGTGCCACGTGGTGTCTCGCCAGACAGCGTGGCACAGGAGATCCTAACATTATAACCGGCCTCAACAAATATTCACTTAGCCGCTGTTCTGATCAGTCATGGATCCCTCTCAGCAGGCCACAGGCCATGCCCTAGTGGGCCAGATGCATAACCTTACACAGAAGCTCCAGGAGCTCACACTCGGGGTTAACTCACAAGAAGAACAGGTCCATGGGGTCCTTTCCTCTTCTAGACGCCCTGAGCCTAAACTCAATCTCCCAGATCGTTTTTCTGGAGATCGTTCCCAATTTTACAACTTTAGGGAGTCCTGTAAACTCTACTTTAAGTTACGCCCCATTTCCTCTGGTTCCGAGACTCAACGGGTAGGAATAATTATTACCCTTTTACAGGGAGACCCCCAGACTTGGGCTTTTGGACTTCCCTCTGGGGATGAAGCCCTCTCCTCCGTTAATGCCTTTTTTACGGCCATGGGGTTATTATATGACGATCCCGATAGATCCGCTTCGGCCGAGGCCAATCTTCGGGCTCTCAGGCAGGGGCAAGGAACTGCAGAAGGGTACTGTACACAATTTCGGAGGTGGGCTAACGATTCTGGGTGGAATGACCCCGCTTTACGCAGCCAATTTAGAATTGGTCTTTCAGATAGTCTGAAGGACGCTCTGGTCCATTACCCATCTCCCAGCTCGTTGGATGAAATCATGCAGTTGGCCATCAAGGTGGACCGACGCTTTAGGGAACGTCAGAGAGAAAGGGAGTCTGGAGTCTTTCCCTCATCTTCCCCGGGAGAGTCTGCAGACCCATTAGGGGAAGAACCCATGCAGGTCGGGGCCACTCGTCTCTCCGCCTCCGAAAAGAATCGGAGAAGACTTAAGGGGTTGTGTTTGTATTGCGGGGGTTCGGGCCATCGGGCTTTGGTGTGTCCCCTTAAGGCGGGAAAAGACAGGGCCTAAGTGGTTTCGGGGGAGTTCACTTGGGCCTTACTCACTTTTCTCCCATTGACTCTATTTATATTAAGACCACTGTCTCTTTTGAAGGACTATCCCTGGAGGTCTCTGCCTTTTTGGATTGTGGGGCGGCCGGTAATTTCATCGATGCCGCTCTGGCTGACTATTTCGGGTTTCAGCCTGTGCCTCTCGAGGGGTCATTGTCGGTGTGCGGTTTAGATGGCTCTCCACTTTCCAACGGCAGCATCTCCTTCCGCACTCCTTCCTTAGGATTGACCATTGGAGCCTTGCATTCGGAAACGATTTCCTTTTTTATTTTCCATTGTCCTTTTTCTCCCCTTGTCCTGGGACTTCCATAGTTAAAACAGCATAATCCCGATATTGACTGGGTTACGGGGGAGATCACCCGATGGGGGTCATCTTGTCATGATAATTGTTTGTCCTTACCTCTGCGGGCCGTTTCTCTTCTTCCTTCTTCATTGCCTGTACCCTATCAAAGTTACGCGGACGTTTTTTCCAAGAAAGAGGCTGAAACATTGCCGCCTCATCGGTCATTCGATTGCACCATAGACCTAGTTCCCAACCCTAGGTTACCCAAAGGGCGCCTGTATGCTTTATCCGCTCCTGAATCTCAAGCTATGGATAATTACATCAAGGAAAGCCTGGAAAAAGGCTTTATTCGGCCTTCCAAGTCTCCGGTAGGGGCGGGTTTTTTCTTTGTGGAGAAGAAAGACGGGTCCTTGCGGCCCTGTATTGATTATCGTGCTTTAAACCAAATTACCATCAAGAACTCTTATCCGTTACCTCTTATCTCGGTTTTATTTGATCAGATCCGAGAGGCCGTCATCTTCACTAAGATCGATTTAAGAGGGGCATATAATCTCATCAGGATCAGACAAGGAGACGAATGGAAGACTGCCTTCAATACCCACTCTGGTCACTATGAGTATCTTGTGATGCCATTTGGCTTGGCCAACGCCCCAGCAGTCTTCCAAGATTTTATTAACGAGGTACTCCGGCCGTTTTTAGGGGTTTTTGTTGTTGTCTATCTGGACGATATTTTGATTTTTTCTCGGTCTCTGTCTGAACATAGACTACATGTCTGTATGGTTCTCCAAGAACTTCGTAAAAATCATCTGTATGCCAAACTGGAGAAATGCGAATTCGAGGTACCTCAAGTCTTGTTCCTAGGGTATATCATTTCCCCAAGGGGATTTTCCATGGATCCCAGTAAGGTCCAAGCCATTTTGTCGTGGGCTCGTCCCGCTAATCTCAAAGCAGTCCAGAGGTTCCTCGGATTCGCCAATTACTATCGCAAATTTATTCGGTCGTTCTCAGATATAGTAGCCCCGATTGTGGAGCTCACTCGCAAAGGAGCTGATCCACAAAACTGGTCCCAGCAGGCCATCACATCTTTTGAACGGTTGAAGAAAGCTTTTTGTTCGGCTCCTATTCTTCATCACCCGGATCCTAGGGTTCCCTTCTTAGTAGAAGTTGATGCCTCTGATGTCGGAGCTGGGGCGGTACTCTCCCAGACCCAGAGCTTGGACAATAAGCTCCACCCTTGTGCCTATTTCTCACGTAAATTCTCCTCCGCTGAAAGGAATTACGATGTTGGAAATAGAGAGTTACTAGCCATCAAGTGGGCCTTCGAGGAATGGCGTCAATGGCTAGAGGGAGCGCAGCATCAAGTTACCGTCATCACGGATCACAAAAATTTGGCATATATTCAGTCGGCCAAGCGACTCAACCCACGGCAGGCCAGGTGGGCCTTATTCTTTACCAGATTTCAGTTTGTCATTACCTATAGGCCCGGGCCTAAGAACACCAAGGCCGATGCCCTCTCCCGAAGTTTTCAGTCCTCTCAAAGTCCAGGATCAATGGATGAACCCATCATTCCACCTGATATCATTCTGGCTGGGTTAACCCAGGATCTGGCTTCTCTAGTACTCGCCGCTCAGTCCTCGGCGCCTCAGTTGACCCCTCAGGATCGGCTTTTTGTTCCCCAGATCTTACGAGATCTTGTCCTCAAAGACTTCCATGCGAGCAAGATAGCGGGACATCCTGGCATCGTCAAGACATTGAAAAGTATGTCTAGAACGGTTTGGTGGCCCTCCATGAAACGGGATGTCACCCATTTTGTTTCAGCCTGTCCAGTCTGTACCCGACAGAAGACACCCAGAGTTTCTCCCACGGGCCAACTTCTTCCACTAACCATTCCAGTAAGACCTTGGTCCCATATTTCGATGGATTTTATTGTCGATCTTCCCCTGTCTTCCCATTTTTCCACCATTTGGGTCACGGTCGATCGATTCAGTAAGATGGCTCATTTTGTACCTTTACGTAAGCTTCCTTCGGCTCAAGAGTTGGCTCGGCTTTTCATCATTCATATCTTCAGATTACACGGCCTCCCCACAGATATAGTCTCGGACAGAGGATCTCAATTTATTGCCAGTTTTTGGAGGAGCTTTTGTTCTGACCTAGGTATTCAACTCAGCTTGTCCTCTGGATATCATCCTCAGTCTAACGGACAAACAGAAAGGATCAACCAGGCCTTGGAACAATATCTGCGCTGCTTCGTGTCCAAATGTCAGACTGATTGGGCAGATTTGGTGCCGTTAGCTGAATTTTCTTACAATAATGCTTTTCATGTGTCTACCAAGTCTTCTCCTTTCCTCTGCAACTTCGGATTCCATCCTAAATGTAGTTCTTTTGATAATCCAGTACAGGTCCCTCAATCACCTTCTTCAGCAGTAACTACCCTTAGGAAGTCCTGGAAAAAGGTACATCATGCTTTGAATCTGGCTTCAGCCCGATCCAAGACATTCTATGACAGACATAAGAGACCTTGTTCATTTAAAGTCGGTCAGAAGGTCTTTCTTTCCACCCGTCATATCAAGTTGCGCCAGAGATGTCCTAAACTGGGTCCTAAATTTATTGGCCCTTTCCTCATCACCAAACAAATCAACCCGGTAGCCTTTCAATTACTATTACCCAAATCCTTGAGGATCAACAATGTCTTCCATTGTTCTCTTCTCAAACCAGTTTCCCCTTTTTTCCGTTTAAGGAACTCCAGTAGACCTGTGATGGTCAAGGGTCACAAGGAATTCCTGGTTGAACGGATCCTCGACTCCAAACTCGTCCGAGGTCAACTTAAATTTCTTGTACATTGGAAGGGATTTGGGGACGAAGAAAGGTCATGGGTACCAGACAGATTCCTGCATGCACCCAGGTTAAGGTCAGAATTTTTCAAGAGGTCTCCGCTTAAACCTGGGAATAAGGGTTCGGTGACCCCTCCTCAAGGGGGGGGTACTGTTAGGCTCCCTGCGCGCAGCTCCGATGCTGGCGCAGGGAAGCCGCGGCGAGACGTCCCGGCTGTTGCTAGGCAGCCGAGACGCCGCCACGTCATTGAGCGACGCCGCGTCGGACGGGGGCACGTCGGTGACGCGCATCCCACGTCCGACGTCACGGACGGCCGGGGAGCGCACTCCCGGCCGCTTCCGCAACGCCCGCCCAGGTTGCCTAGGCGATGGGGACGCCAGGCGCCTGGGGCGGGAAATTCAATTAATTAAGCAGCCTTTATTAGTGCAGACGCCGGGACACTCAGGGCCGGTTATAGTTCAGTGCTCCGTGTCCTGAGTGTTCCCGGTCCCTGGATCTGTCTGCCTGCTGGTAATCTGTCACCTCGCTGTGGGTCCAGTCTGCCTGCCTCCAGTACCAGTCCGTTGCCGCTTTCTGGTCCAGCTAAGTGTATCTATATTCATTTATACTGCATTGCTGCTGGTTATCTTATTGGGTCATCTTGTGTGTATTGTTACACTGGTTGTTTTATTGAATCATCTTGTGTGTATTGTTACACTGGTCCTCTTATTGAGTCATCTTATGTGTATTGTTACATGATAGGGTTTGTGTATAATCTTCTGCGTATTGTTACCCCCATCGCCCGGGGCCAGTTAGGTGCCACTCCACATCTTCACTAGTGGTCCCCCACTCCAGAGACCTGTCAGGGACCTCGCCTGGGAGGGTTCTCAGTTAGCTTCTCCCCTTGCTCATCTCTGGCCTTGACGTGAGAGTTGTATACCCGTAAGACCAGGTGGCATCGAGGTAGGAGCCTGACTAACGGGCTCCCACGAACGCGGCTATTAGTGGTGAAGCTTAGCCTCGCACACTCTCGTCAATTACAGCCGATAGCAACGGAGTCAGGTTGGCGAGGCTGCCCTGGTCCTGTCAGTATCTCCTTCCAGCCAGTGCCACGTGGTGTCTCGCCAGACAGCGTGGCACAGGAGATCCTAACAAATACAACATCACTGTGTGGTGCAATTGGGTAAATACTTAATATATCTCAGAGCATAAGTCCAATTGGCTCCTAAATCACATTAAATTGCATACAGACTTCAGTATATTCCTATCATATTGAAATCTTCCGTCTATTATATAAATATCAATTTTACATCAATAACAGATAGAGTATGGCCGGTGTATGGTCTTTGATTTCTGGACATATGCAGTCACATCTGGTGAAGAGACTGCTGTGTCAGATACAATTTCCACCTAATTAACAATACAAGCCTAGACAAAAGGCTACATCTACCTTTGTCCTTTTCAGGTAATAGTTTTACCCTACTTACAGAATATCATAAGGGATGTCCACTTTAATGAACTACATCAGATGCCCTCTCTGGTTTTTGAATGGAATTACCATTATATTTTTTTTATGTGGGGCACACTTATAACTTAACATAAAAAAAATAACACAATGTAATTTATACCCATATTTTATATTTTAATAATGCAATGTAAGGTTGGTATTGGTCATCTATAGGCTGTAGGTGGGAGCTTATAATACAATGTGAGGTTTCGATATGTGGGAGACTTATTCATTGAATCATGGGACTAGTTAGTGCAAAGGAGGCCTACTTATTAATTAAATGTAGTGGATGATTAGGGTAGTAAAGTCTACCATAATCAGATTTCCTAAATATAACATTACCTTTTACATGCAGGTCTCTGGCAATCCTGGACCCAGATGTGCTACAATAAATCTTAAAACAGCACAATTTGACAGAGATTTGTTTTCTAATTAGCCAATTAACATGATAGTGAGATTCATAGCCTATGTTACTAAGATTATCTCAAGGAACATTTCAGTGAAAACCCGATCAATATCAGTTAAGTAAATCTATAAATTATCATGAACATACATACAAGCAAATGATTTTATTATTTATTATTATGTAGTGAGTCCCCCAATGTCTTTTGTCCTTTATAAAATATTTGCAGGACTCCCTCAGTGGCAGAAAAGCGCTTCTCTTCCCCTGGTGAACTCCTGCAAAAATGTTATAAAGGATGAAACGCGTTGGTAAATCTCTACATTTCTTCATATGCTGCAGATCAGATAAGCATGTTGTAGTCATTTAAATGGTAAGAGTCCATTACCTGCTAATTGTTTGTTTCCATTTGTTCTTACTGTATTGGATATTTGGATATCCCAAAAATCTTACGCATATACAGCTGCTAATAATTAGAGTGCAGATTGCAGTGCAGCGCACATTTGGACCTTGAAAAAGAATCCAGAATAGGATTTGAAACGCATCGGCCAGGGGGACAAGCAATCCTAAGGAAATGGCACCAGTGTCTATAGACGGCTCTATTTGGGACTCTTGCATCCAGCACCGGATTATGCACGGGGACATTAACTTGTGCGCTATAAGAGTTGCTTGCCAGTTCCAACTCAGCCAGTACTAGTTTAATTTTAGCCATTTTTAAGGATCCCCATAATTTTTTAATGTTGTGTTGTAGATTGTGTGTGAACTTTTAAAGCTCCTTTTTATGTCATATTTTTAGTGTAATAAACTGTACTTCACTATGTCATTTATTCACTTTTTTTATGCATAACTTGGATGAACCTATACTGGAATCACTAAGATACTTCAGATCTACACAGCGCTGATTGACCTGAGTGCATAATATTTGTATCTACTGTTCTTACTGTATATCAAATAACCCCCCCAATTTTTTAAAACAATATTGCACTATAACATTTCTTCCCAGTGGGGAGTCCTCTTCTTGGTTTTAAAGTGGAGTTCTGGAAGAACATAAAGAACAGAAATCCTCCAGAAAGCTCATATATGTCCCTATTATAATCTTTGGTGCTTTAGATTTATAGCAAGTTGTTTTCATATTTATTCACAATTTGGTGTATTCGGAGCTTTGCTGTTGAGAGAGCCCCCCCCCCCCCCCAAGGAGCGAGTGAGCAGATTCCGTTGCGCTTTACAATTGTAGATAGTGATAAAACAAACTGGGCAACAGCAGACTTGGAGGTAAGAGGGCCCTGCTGCAAGCTTACAATCTATAGGAGGGAAACACAAGGACAGGCACCAGTAATAGCATAGCAGTCCCACCAAGTTATAAGTCCAGAAGGGAAGCTATATAATACATAAGTGCCTCAGAGGGTTATATGTGTGTGGTACTTAAATATGATAGGCTTGTCTGAAGAGGTGAGTTTTCAGGGAACGCTTGAAAGTTTGGAGGCTAGTGGAGAGTCTTATTGTGTGTGGAAAGGCATTCCATAGGGTGGGAGCAGCACATGTGGTTCATATCAAGGTATTTACATACTGAAGGAATTAGTAAACAATAATAAAATAAATAAATCATTTCACTACAGAAGACAATAAGAACAAGTTAACAAAAAAAATGAGAATAATTAAAAAATGAATAATCGCTCAGCATCATTGAGTACAATTAATAATAAATCAGTAACAGTGAGTAGGCATCCCATCCCAAGATAATAAAACAACTGTTCTTGCTGTAATTAACTGTAAACTTATTCAAAATATATTAGTTAGTAGTAGCTAATGTGTCCTGTATTAACCCTTTGAGTGACAAGTGAATGTGTCAAAATAGGTGTGAAAATTGCCAAACAAACATTTTTATTCATCATGACCTGTAATGTTTACCTTAGATAGGAAATAAAATCTATTTTTACACAACGTTTATTATTTGAATTGAAATAACAAATGTGAGCGACGCTGGCATTTTTGGCGGATATTTTGAACATCTCTCACAGAGATGTTGGCACTCAAAGGGTTAAGTTAATTTCTTGTTAGTTTCTACTTTTCTAAAAAGTAAGAGCAAAAAGCTGTTTCATTATACTAGATATATACTAAATTTGCATTGTAGGTGTGTCTTTGTGTCAATATCAAAATAAAGACACTATCTGAAAAACAAATAGTAGATTAAAAGTAATTGTGAAAACGAGTTTATTTATTATGGGATTTAGACATTCAGCTCTGATACCTATTTGTAGACCTAACACAAGAAAGCCTCATATACTGGCATTTTATGATTCACAAGCAGACCATATTTCTCTTGGGAAATCATGTTTCATTGTCTTTTAATGTTATTGATTTGCTCAGGAAATGTGTAGTGACCCACGCCATAGTCAACAGTCTCCTGTTTGTTGTTGGTTTTGGCAAGTTGTCCTATCTGCTTCTCCATCTACTTTCAGAAATATACTGTACTGTATAAAACTGTTCTCTGCTCTACGTGAAGGGACATTTTGTACAAACAGAGCCAGGTTACACAAATATTTCATTAATATAATTGTTCACGTGGTAAAATATTCAGGGAACTTGGGTATTAAATATATTTATAGATCTGACCTTGTATCTGACCATTTTTGCAACGTTTAGTCCCTTTTTTCCCTTAATGCTGCAACGGGAGCAATAAACATTAATTGTTTTGTAGCAGCTCAAAAAGCACTAGAGTTCTTATCTCTCAAATTGCTGTCTGCTTACAAAATAAATGGAATATAGAGCACTTATCTACTGTCACACAGGAACATTTAACATGAAACATTTTGTGTGTGGTGATCATCAAAATCACATCCGTGTCATAGGGGATAAGCATACTCTATTCACTTTATTGTGTCAGCGGAGGATTATGAATGACATTGTAAGGGACCCCAACTGGTGTTCCTGAATTTGGCACTGATTATTGTCAGAGTTAATGACTGTATCACCGTGACTGGTACTATGTTAGCGAACACTGTATCCAAATTGTGCAGAGTTCAGCAACACAAACTACCAATCAGTTAATTGGTGTCCTTCTGATTCTGCTTGTAGTGTAACCTTAGCAATCGTATAGCTTTCTCATAAACTACAGCATATATGTAGATAAACTTTTAAAGAAACACTTCGGGTGAGATTTAATAGGATGAGAGATTCAGAAAGTGAGATATTTGGTAAGAAATCTCCAGTTTTTTTAAAGGGGCATTCATTTACACTTCAAAATTAAACTGGGTTTTGCAGTGTAAATTTTTGCCGCTTTTCTTACCAAGTCTCTTACTTTCTGAATCTCTCATCCTATTAAATCTCACCCCCTTATTTACGAACGAAAGTGCAATGCTTAGCTACAGCATTGATATAAATAAAAAGGGTAAAAGACTCCATTTTAAAAATAAAAAGGAAAACATACACAGAATTACTGTATTTGCTGGCATATAAGACTACTTTTTTCCCCTGAAAAACATGCCTCCAAGTGGGAGGGTCGTCTTATACGCCGGGTGCACTTATATAACAAACTCTATATTTTGAGTGGAAATGTTGGGGGTCGTCTTATACGCCGGCAAATACGGTACACTAATCTTTTCTGTGTCAGGGGACATTGCATGAAATAAAAAGGTCCAGGTTGAAACTTAGAATTGATCTTCCAAATTTCACATAGAACAAAGGCTTCCATACCTGAATCAGCTTCCCCCACCCCACAGTGATGTCATGGCCAAGTAGCTGTTGACAGGTTGGCATTTTAATTAACCCTGGAAACATGTCATTTATACCAATGTAACTTTCAACCGAAGTTCAAATAACTGGAAATACTTTTCCCTATGTAATAACCACATGAAATATGGTAAATTCACAATAATCTCTATTATAGAAAATTATTGCAAATGCAACTTTTGGTATGATTGGGTAGATACCTTATTTGTCTGAAATGATAAATGACCCATATCACTGCAGTCCTTCAGGTATATACTTGGGAGCGTCTAGCTGTTTTTTCAATTTTACATAAAAAATATCAAATATTGTAATCTTTGATCCAAGTTTAGGTGAAATCACAATTTTGGACTACACTACTGAATACTCCCTGTTGTCTTAGTCGAGAGAGCAGCCTCACATTATATATATGCATTTTGTTCATGTATTTGCATTTTTCTCCTATGGTTTCCTGAGTGGGATTTACTTGCTATTCAAAAATCTTCCATGTGCTCTACATACAATACATTTTGTAATTCCTACATCCCCTTTATGTGCGTGCTAAATGCCATAGGATAAAAACCTAAAAAGAATCATTCAGATTATGAGCCCTCAATGACCTTATATTAACAAACAACAATTCATATAAACATTTTTCATTGGAGCAATAGTTGAATTATTATTTATGGAAGAATATTTGCCTCTTTAGTGCCCTACAGTATGTGCCTTTAGGGCACCTAGGGTAGTATTCAATCCCGGATTTCAACTGTCAGAACGTCCCAACAGTGGGAATCTTGTACTGTTTTTGCCCAGCTCAACTGAAACTCAACAGCCGAAATTGAATGTTCTGGCTGTGGATTATTGGAAAACGGACGTCAATTCGACAATCTGCGGCCGACTTTTTAAATGTCGGATCTGTTTTCTCAGAGTCTGCCTTCAATGCTGTTGGAAACGGCAGCATTGAATAGGCGGAGGCCACTATTTTCCCTGTCAGAAATAGCGGCCGCCAAATAACCCCCATAGTCTGGTTTTGATCTATACATGCACTGATAGTGACTATTGGTAGATTTGATTTTATTTTCAGTTACTTTATTCAAACTCGAAATATTTTTAATATATCATATATTAAGATATTTTTCTTTTAATTGCAAGCAATCCATAAGTTATGGTTGTATAAAAGCCTGGTAACATAGAGTGATATACCGCTTTACAAGTTAAGTGACACATACAGTATATACATACATTATACATTATACATGACACATATATACACAATTTCACATTGTTGTCTGCACGGTTCTCCTTTGCTCTCTCTTTATGTAGTTTCCTTCGTCTCGAAAAACAGCCTGAAGAATTGCCAGAAGTGTGATTTTCCCACTGCGGGTGCCTTGGCGTCCAACAAGGAAGTAGACAAATGGATTTATGCTACTGTTAATGGAACAAAACAGACAAAATATATCCATGATGGGAAAGGGTGGCATAATGTGGCGCTTGTACCATATCAGCAATAACAATCTCATGGGCATGCCAAACACTAGAAAAAAAAGCACTGTTACTGTGATTACTATATAAAGCTTCTTAGGCTGGCGCTGGTGAGAACTTGTTTGCAACTTGATGAGCAGAACCAGACTTGACATAATCATACACGGAATAAAAATCAGGAAACTAAAACAACAAATTATGATAAAAACGACTTTACATTCATGACTAGATCCCTCCGACAGGCCTTTGCTATTATAGGTTACACTGTAACAAAAAGACATCTCAAGAGCACTAAGCGTGCAAGAAATGATCCATATTAGTGTGCATACAATAGAAGACAGGTGACTGGGTCTGTTGCAGTGATACCATATAGGAAAAAGGACCGACAGACATCTTTCTATACTGATAGCTGTAAGAAGACATAGGCTAGTATTGTAGCCAAAGAGGCAAGCTAGTGTAAGAGCACCTATGACATTAATAACATGCTCGTCTTCATACTGGGGTTCCAAGTGTGGTATAATTACAAAAACCATAGAAAGAATATGTAAAACAAGCACAAACAGAAGAAAGCCATTATCAGCCACAGCAAGATTAAAAATATAGATGGAGGAAGTGGTCCTCTTAATCTTAAAAGAAAGATACCAGACAACGAGACTGTTTCCAGTCATACCTAATATTGACATGATCATAGTTATCGGCGAGATCACAATATTATACACTGGTTTAAACAACATGGTGTGGTTATTCCAATAGAGTGTCTCTGTTACAGAGGGTTCCATTGTCATGTTTTTTCCTTCCATGCCGTACTCAAGAAAGTGAATATTATATCAATTATTTACACAATTCACAAACTGAGACACAGAGTAGAGACAAACAGGACACAGAGGAGCAGTAGACACAATGCTGCAAGATGCTTAATGCTACTTTTCATTGTACATAAGCACAACAGCAACTGTCTGCACTATTACGTAGACTACCAGTATGTCTTCCTCTTTCTCCAACTGTTTATCTTGATTTGCACATGGAAAAAAAAATATTTATTCCTGATAATTTTTGTATGATGTGGAAGCTGATCTTCTAACGCAGTCTTTTTCACCATCATTTTTCAGTTTCTATAAAATAAAATGGAAATAATAATGTTAGTCTTAAAACAATGAACAGTGCTGGCACAATAGTCAGATTGGATGCTGGTCCAGTATCTATACATTTATATACAGGTATTTGGTACAGTGATTAAAAGTCATTTATAGAATATATTATTTTCAAAACCTTGTGGGCATTAAAAAAACATAAATACAGATGGATCTCCGGGACAGGATCGCGGTCCATTGCACCTCATTTGCGCTATGGTGCAAACAGGTGAGAGTGGCAGGTGATGATGTCTGGTGATGATGTCTGGTGGACTGGCAGCAGGTAAATCTTATAAGCTTAGTATCCTACAAGGGGCTTATTCATAATTGTAACGCTGTCTGGTTCCACGTGTCAGAATATATGATGGTTCAGTGCCTCCACCCCAAGCAATTAATGAAATAACGGATTAGAATTTAATATTTATAGCTGATGAGAGCCATATGGGTGAGCTTGGGGAATCACCGGTAATGATATTCATTAAACATACACTCTTGAACAATATATTTTTTATCTAAGTAGATAATAATCACAGTATATTTCACACTACAATGTCAAGGTTGGTCATGACGGGTATACTTATGACTTTAAAAGTAATACCACCTTACAGTATATGGATGCAACCAATAACCATAGTATACATTAAATTCAACTCAACTTAAACTCCTCACTTTTTTTATCATAAATTACCATACAGACCCACCAAAAGGAAGGGGTTCTTTTCAGAATTATTATTGCGCAATAATATATACATTAACCTTGTGCACAATATGTCTAAAGTTGACTAGTCAAGGTAAAGCGCTTGTATGTGTGTCTTGTTCTTTAGGATTCCTGTTTGTGCCACTATGTAATGCTCCTTGCCAACAACAGTTCAGACCTGAGTCCTGTAAGGTAAGTGTGCTGGGGAGCACAGTGACTCTTTATATAAAATGTCAGGATAAAGTATTTGTAATCCGCTCCAATATGGTAAAGAAGACTTTAGTGTACAACTCCTGCCGATGATGCTCACAGAGGGTTAATAGTCTATTTCCCTAGCCCTACACTTGGTAGTGAATAAATCTGCTGCAGGTTACTCCAGGCTACTTATTCTTTCAGATGAATATACAATCTTGCCGGTGGCTGCAGCAGGGATACTTAATCTGCTACAGTCTACCACAGGTTATAGAGATTTCCTCTCAGGCAGGGAGGAAAGTGAATTTCTGCCCACAGCAATACTATCCACAGTCTTTTGGTACTGATTAATATGGTAACCCTGGTATCTTGACAGAGAAAATAATAATTTCTACTCTCAGGGGGTATAACTGGTGCTCTTCCCCTAGATAGCCTTTCCTCAAAGGGTATAGGGAGAGGTGTTGGGTTTGCTACTATATGATACCGGATTAATGAGGGTTATATAATTTGTGTCCTCTTAGCCAATCTGTCCACCTGTTACAAATTGTTTCTGTAGTATCTGCAATCTCTGTAGTGTAAATACCAGAACTCCTGCAGTATTTACTCCTCACTATAGTTCCTCAGCCAATGAGCTTTTATAGATATAAATAGTCTCTGAGGTATGCTATACACTGTCTGGTCCGCTGCACGGACTATAGCCTTGTTAATCTGCTACTCCAGACTGTGAGGATGCTGCCTGTCACTCCTGGTCATAGCCGCTCCAGTCAGTAACTGCTTCATTGTATAACACTGGGATGCTAACTATATATACATATATTTTCTCCTTTGTACAAGAAGTCTGTCATTGAATTCATCAAACTCACAAGCGCTAGCTTTGGAGTCTTTATGTTTTCCAGCAATCACAGTCTGTTCCTTTACCTCCTTGTAATCCCCTCCAGTCACTCCCTGCTGTCTTATTTACATAGATAGTGTCACTAGCTGGACTTGTACTCTGTCACAGAATGGGTGATCTGCAGTCCCACATAGGCCCTCTCCCCCAGCTGCTAGCTGTCACCTGAACTGCTTCTCTGTGGCTGCTGTGGAAATGGGGGTAGGCTTCCTGCTGTGATCAGTGTCACTTCCTCTCCTGCACAGGTAATACTGATGGGACTCAATCCATTTACCAGCACCCACTATTTGGGGGAACTCTGGAGCCGATGGTGTGGGCTCCAGCCTTGCTGACAGTTACCTCAGACTCTCCCCTCAGGGAAAACTGGCTGCTCCGTTTCCAAGGGGATCGAAAGCTTTATTAGTCCCAACTGTATGAACACTATACCATAGCATTAACAGAGAATACAGGCAATAAGCATTGTATTATATTACAAAACCGTTAAGATATATAAAATTACATAAAACCGATAAAGTCAGCTAGTACACAGGTGATGCTATACATAACGCTATATATATTTCTATATACTTGGTAACCAAGGGTTACATACTCCCCCTGTTGCATTGACACCATTTTTAACCCTCTGTAGGTGTCAAGGCACCATCTACATTGTTCACTATAATAAAATCTCACTAACATTCACATATTAACACTTCATGTAAACCCATTTGAAAGCCACCTCAACTCAATCATTTGTACTGTTGGCCAAAAAGGAACAGCTTGGATAACTGAGCTCTCTAAACTACCCATGCTGAAGTTCTCTTGTGTGTTTAATTCCACATCTTTTCCTGGAGCATCCTCTCTAAATTGCTTTTTGTGAGCTGAACCAAATTGTTTTTCTACATTTGTGTTATGGCAATACTCCACAACTTGACCTTGAATAGGAGTTTTAGAATGCTGTGTCAAAACAAGATTAGGATGTATCTCACGATGATCATCACTATGTTTTTTCTCTAGCAAAACTTTTGAATGGGTCAAGTCTTGCCACTTATTTAATTTCTCCTCCAACCTCTTGTCTTCTTGGCTGATGACATATACAGGTTCCTTGTTGGCTTGGAGCAAATCGACTCCCTTCACTGGTACACCTCCAGGGCCTGTCACATTGGCTGCATGTGCTCCCTTTCTTCCATCCACCACACTAAACTCTACTTTTTCTCCCTCCCCGACACTTGAAAGGAGTTTCAAGGGATTGTTTTTTTTATAGACGTCCAATGGACAAACACATCTCTTTGGTTATCATGTCTTTTAATAAATCCATAGCCTTTTTTGACATGGAACCAGACTACAGTTCCAGATATTTTAGAGGCTGTATAATTAGTGTTTTCCAAATCAACACTATCTTCTGTTACTTCTTTCTGTAGTGTACCAACCACCTCTTCTGTTTGCAAAGAAATGTCTTTAGTATCATTTGCTTCAGGACTGGGTTTTATAGAGCAGGCAAGGATCTTGTTCTCAGATTCCAGCTGTATTAGACGTTCTTTCATTTCAGAAAGACTTATCTGATCCTGCTTTTTAGATAATTCAGCAGCTTTCAAGAGTTCAGAAGCCTCAATAATTTTAGATTTGAGTGAATGAATTCGTTCTTCCTGTTGAATAGACTTCTGGGCACTCTGGTCGAGCTCTGCTAGTTTTTCTTTACCCCACCGAAGCAAGTTGTCAAATTCTCTGGTTACCACAGCAAGCTCCTCTTGCAATTCCTGGTTCTGTTTTTCTAACTGGAAAATTAACATCGAGTCTTCCTTAGCTTTATTTTGTAAGTCATAGTGATTCCTCTTCCTTGACACTTCTTCCTGTAACATAGCTGTAAGCCATTGGATATGATTGAAACGTCTATCGGCTATGTATTCCATTATGTCCGCCAGATGTCTTACTTCACGAGGCCTATCCCTCAACATTTGTTCATGCTCACTTTGCTCTGTAAATATTTGTTCCATAATGTTTAGCCTTTTCTGTTCCATTGCCACTATATCCCTTTCAGCTATATTCACTTCTGGATTATGCCATTCCTCTTTTCTTTTCGGTTCCTTCCACTCATCTTGGCTGTCCATTCTGATACTCAAACTGGATATATTGCTTTTAGCCTTTTCATCTTTCTTCCCATTATCCATACTATTCTCTTTCCTTTTCAACACATTGGTTACTTCTGCTAGCATCTTCTCATCATTACTGTTCCCATCATCCAGTAATATAACAGGGGATGTGGATTCCGCCATTTCTTCAATTAGACTATCCTTACTTCCATCTTTCTGAAGTTCAGATAATAGTTGTTTACTCTTTGTCTTTTTTCTTCTCTTTTTCATCACTATTGCATCATCTCCAAATACTTTCTTGTCTTTACATTCTTGAATTCCTAACATTAAATCCCCCATTTCACCTGACATGTCCACTTCTTCACTCATTCACAGGATTATCGTTCTGGGTTCCAACTCCCCCGACTGCTACAGCAAGAGCATTAAGGACAATCTCTTCTTTGTTCTTTTGCTTCTTTCCAATATTTGTATATTTTTAGTAATGTGATGTACTTTCTCAACAATGACTAATGCTACCAGCATCTGTGCGGTAACAGGCTCTGAGTGTCTCGTAATCTCAGCAGTGCCTCCATAATGTAACGCTGTCTGGTTCCACGTGTCAGAATATATGATGGTTCAGTGCCTCCACCCCAAGCAATTAATGAAATAACGGATTAGAATTTAATATTTATAGCTGATGAGAGCCATATGGGTGAGCTTGGGGAATCACCCGTAATGATATTCATTAAACATACACTCTTGAACAATATATTTTTTATCTAAGTAGATAATAATCACAGTATATTTCACACTACAATGTCAAGGTTGGTCATGACGGGTATACTTATGACTTTAAAAGTAATACCACCTTACAGTATATGGATGCAACCAATAACCATAGTATACATTAAATTCAACTCAACTTAAACTCCTCACTTTTTTATCATAAATTACCATACAGACCCACCAAAAGGAAGGGGTTCTTTTCAGAATTATTATTGCGCAATAATATATACATTAACCTTGTGCACAATATGTCTAAAGTTGACTAGTCAAGGTAAAGCGCTTGTATGTGTGTCTTGTTCTTTAGGATTCCTGTTTGTGCCACTATGTAATGCTCCTTGCCAACAACAGTTCAGACCTGAGTCCTGTAAGGTAAGTGTGCTGGGGAGCACAGTGACTCTTTATATAAAATGTCAGGATAAAGTATTTGTAATCCGCTCCAATATGGTAAAGAAGACTTTAGTGTACAACTCCTGCCGATGATGCTCACAGAGGGTTAATAGTCTATTTCCCTAGCCCTACACTTGGTAGTGAATAAATCTGCTGCAGGTTACTCCAGGCTACTTATTCTTTCAGATGAATATACAATCTTGCCGGTGGCTGCAGCAGGGATACTTAATCTGCTACAGTCTACCACAGGTTATAGAGATTTCCTCTCAGGCAGGGAGGAAAGTGAATTTCTGCCCACAGCAATACTATCCACAGTCTTTTGGTACTGATTAATATGGTAACCCTGGTATCTTGACAGAGAAAATAATAATTTCTACTCTCAGGGGGTATAACTGGTGCTCTTCCCCTAGATAGCCTTTCCTCAAAGGGTATAGGGAGAGGTGTTGGGTTTGCTACTATATGATACCGGATTAATGAGGGTTATATAATTTGTGTCCTCTTAGCCAATCTGTCCACCTGTTACAAATTGTTTCTGTAGTATCTGCAATCTCTGTAGTGTAAATACCAGAACTCCTGCAGTATTTACTCCTCACTATAGTTCCTCAGCCAATGAGCTTTTATAGATATAAATAGTCTCTGAGGTATGCTATACACTGTCTGGTCCGCTGCACGGACTATAGCCTTGTTAATCTGCTACTCCAGACTGTGAGGATGCTGCCTGTCACTCCTGGTCATAGCCGCTCCAGTCAGTAACTGCTTCATTGTATAACACTGGGATGCTAACTATATATACATATATTTTCTCCTTTGTACAAGAAGTCTGTCATTGAATTCATCAAACTCACAAGCGCTAGCTTTGGAGTCTTTATGTTTTCCAGCAATCACAGTCTGTTCCTTTACCTCCTTGTAATCCCCTCCAGTCACTCCCTGCTGTCTTATTTACATAGATAGTGTCACTAGCTGGACTTGTACTCTGTCACAGAATGGGTGATCTGCAGTCCCACATAGGCCCTCTCCCCCAGCTGCTAGCTGTCACCTGAACTGCTTCTCTGTGGCTGCTGTGGAAATGGGGGTAGGCTTCCTGCTGTGATCAGTGTCACTTCCTCTCCTGCACAGGTAATACTGATGGGACTCAATCCATTTACCAGCACCCACTATTTGGGGGAACTCTGGAGCCGATGGTGTGGGCTCCAGCCTTGCTGACAGTTACCTCAGACTCTCCCCTCAGGGAAAACTGGCTGCTCCGTTTCCAAGGGGATCGAAAGCTTTATTAGTCCCAACTGTATGAACACTATACCATAGCATTAACAGAGAATACAGGCAATAAGCATTGTATTATATTACAAAACCGTTAAGATATATAAAATTACATAAAACCGATAAAGTCAGCTAGTACACAGGTGATGCTATACATAACGCTATATATATTTCTATATACTTGGTAACCAAGGGTTACATACTCCCCCTGTTGCATTGACACCATTTTTAACCCTCTGTAGGTGTCAAGGCACCATCTACATTGTTCACTATAATAAAATCTCACTAACATTCACATATTAACACTTCATGTAAACCCATTTGAAAGCCACCTCAACTCAATCATTTGTACTGTTGGCCAAAAAGGAACAGCTTGGATAACTGAGCTCTCTAAACTACCCATGCTGAAGTTCTCTTGTGTGTTTAATTCCACATCTTTTCCTGGAGCATCCTCTCTAAATTGCTTTTTGTGAGCTGAACCAAATTGTTTTTCTACATTTGTGTTATGGCAATACTCCACAACTTGACCTTGAATAGGAGTTTTAGAATGCTGTGTCAAAACAAGATTAGGATGTATCTCACGATGATCATCACTATGTTTTTTCTCTAGCAAAACTTTTGAATGGGTCAAGTCTTGCCACTTATTTAATTTCTCCTCCAACCTCTTGTCTTCTTGGCTGATGACATATACAGGTTCCTTGTTGGCTTGGAGCAAATCGACTCCCTTCACTGGTACACCTCCAGGGCCTGTCACATTGGCTGCATGTGCTCCCTTTCTTCCATCCACCACACTAAACTCTACTTTTTCTCCCTCCCCGACACTTGAAAGGAGTTTCAAGGGATTGTTTTTTTTATAGACGTCCAATGGACAAACACATCTCTTTGGTTATCATGTCTTTTAATAAATCCATAGCCTTTTTTGACATGGAACCAGACTACAGTTCCAGATATTTTAGAGGCTGTATAATTAGTGTTTTCCAAATCAACACTATCTTCTGTTACTTCTTTCTGTAGTGTACCAACCACCTCTTCTGTTTGCAAAGAAATGTCTTTAGTATCATTTGCTTCAGGACTGGGTTTTATAGAGCAGGCAAGGATCTTGTTCTCAGATTCCAGCTGTATTAGACGTTCTTTCATTTCAGAAAGACTTATCTGATCCTGCTTTTTAGATAATTCAGCAGCTTTCAAGAGTTCAGAAGCCTCAATAATTTTAGATTTGAGTGAATGAATTCGTTCTTCCTGTTGAATAGACTTCTGGGCACTCTGGTCGAGCTCTGCTAGTTTTTCTTTACCCCACCGAAGCAAGTTGTCAAATTCTCTGGTTACCACAGCAAGCTCCTCTTGCAATTCCTGGTTCTGTTTTTCTAACTGGAAAATTAACATCGAGTCTTCCTTAGCTTTATTTTGTAAGTCATAGTGATTCCTCTTCCTTGACACTTCTTCCTGTAACATAGCTGTAAGCCATTGGATATGATTGAAACGTCTATCGGCTATGTATTCCATTATGTCCGCCAGATGTCTTACTTCACGAGGCCTATCCCTCAACATTTGTTCATGCTCACTTTGCTCTGTAAATATTTGTTCCATAATGTTTAGCCTTTTCTGTTCCATTGCCACTATATCCCTTTCAGCTATATTCACTTCTGGATTATGCCATTCCTCTTTTCTTTTCGGTTCCTTCCACTCATCTTGGCTGTCCATTCTGATACTCAAACTGGATATATTGCTTTTAGCCTTTTCATCTTTCTTCCCATTATCCATACTATTCTCTTTCCTTTTCAACACATTGGTTACTTCTGCTAGCATCTTCTCATCATTACTGTTCCCATCATCCAGTAATATAACAGGGGATGTGGATTCCGCCATTTCTTCAATTAGACTATCCTTACTTCCATCTTTCTGAAGTTCAGATAATAGTTGTTTACTCTTTGTCTTTTTTCTTCTCTTTTTCATCACTATTGCATCATCTCCAAATACTTTCTTGTCTTTACATTCTTGAATTCCTAACATTAAATCCCCCATTTCACCTGACATGTCCACTTCTTCACTCATTCACAGGATTATCGTTCTGGGTTCCAACTCCCCCGACTGCTACAGCAAGAGCATTAAGGACAATCTCTTCTTTGTTCTTTTGCTTCTTTCCAATATTTGTATATTTTTAGTAATGTGATGTACTTTCTCAACAATGACTAATGCTACCAGCATCTGTGCGGTAACAGGCTCTGAGTGTCTCGTAATCTCAGCAGTGCCTCCATAATGTAACGCTGTCTGGTTCCACGTGTCAGAATATATGATGGTTCAGTGCCTCCACCCCAAGCAATTAATGAAATAACGGATTAGAATTTAATATTTATAGCTGATGAGAGCCATATGGGTGAGCTTGGGGAATCACCCGTAATGATATTCATTAAACATACACTCTTGAACAATATATTTTTTATCTAAGTAGATAATAATCACAGTATATTTCACACTACAATGTCAAGGTTGGTCATGACGGGTATACTTATGACTTTAAAAGTAATACCACCTTACAGTATATGGATGCAACCAATAACCATAGTATACATTAAATTCAACTCAACTTAAACTCCTCACTTTTTTTTATCATAAATTACCATACAGACCCACCAAAAGGAAGGGGTTCTTTTCAGAATTATTATTGCGCAATAATATATACATTAACCTTGTGCACAATATGTCTAAAGTTGACTAGTCAAGGTAAAGCGCTTGTATGTGTGTCTTGTTCTTTAGGATTCCTGTTTGTGCCACTATGTAATGCTCCTTGCCAACAACAGTTCAGACCTGAGTCCTGTAAGGTAAGTGTGCTGGGGAGCACAGTGACTCTTTATATAAAATGTCAGGATAAAGTATTTGTAATCCGCTCCAATATGGTAAAGAAGACTTTAGTGTACAACTCCTGCCGATGATGCTCACAGAGGGTTAATAGTCTATTTCCCTAGCCCTACACTTGGTAGTGAATAAATCTGCTGCAGGTTACTCCAGGCTACTTATTCTTTCAGATGAATATACAATCTTGCCGGTGGCTGCAGCAGGGATACTCAATCTGCTACAGTCTACCACAGGTTATAGAGATTTCCTCTCAGGCAGGGAGGAAAGTGAATTTCTGCCCACAGCAATACTATCCACAGTCTTTTGGTACTGATTAATATGGTAACCCTGGTATCTTGACAGAGAAAATAATAATTTCTACTCTCAGGGGGTATAACTGGTGCTCTTCCCCTAGATAACCTTTCCTCAAAGGGTATAGGGAGAGGTGTTGGGTTTGCTACTATATGATACCGGATTAATGAGGGTTATATAATTTGTGTCCTCTTAGCCAATCTGTCCACCTGTTACAAATTGTTTCTGTAGTATCTGCAATCTCTGTAGTGTAAATACCAGAACTCCTGCAGTATTTACTCCTCACTATAGTTCCTCAGCCAATGAGCTTTTATAGATATAAATAGTCTCTGAGGTATGCTATACACTGTCTGGTCCGCTGCACGGACTATAGCCTTGTTAATCTGCTACTCCAGACTGTGAGGATGCTGCCTGTCACTCCTGGTCATAGCCGCTCCAGTCAGTAACTGCTTCATTGTATAACACTGGGATGCTAACTATATATACATATATTTTCTCCTTTGTACAAGTAGTAGTAGTAGTAGTACGTTTATTTATAAGGCGCCACAAAGTGTCCGCAGCGCCGTACATAGCAAACAAAAAAAAAAAAATTACAAGGTAACGTACAGGGTGTGTAGAAGATACAGTATAAATAGGGGTATAGCTGGTAGAACTAAAATCAGCATCAGTTCAGAAGTAGGTGTCAAAATAGTCAAGGAGACCGAAGATGAAGTAGAGGAAGGGAAGAACAGGACAGGAGCACAGGTGAGGTAATGAGGTAGGGTGAGTACGTGAGGAAGGAGGGCCCTGCTCATAAGAGTTAACATACTAAAAATAGGTGGGTGGACGAACGAAATACAATAGGATAAGTAGGAACGGAGGGGAACGGAGGCAGGATAGGAGGATCAAAAGAGGTTAGGAGGAGGGATAGGCTAGTCGAAAAAAGTGGGTTTTGAGGGAGCGCTTGAAGGAGGTAAGGGAATCAGATAGCCTGATGGGTGGCGGGAGGTTGTTCCAGTGCAGGGGGGCAGCGCGAGTGAAATCTTGGACACGGGAGTGGGAGGAGGTGATTAGGTGAGAGGTCAGTCGGCGGTCAGCGACGGAGCGAAGAGGACGGGAGGGAGTGTGGATAGAGATCAGTGAAGAGAGGTAGGGAGCTGTGGAGGAGGAGAGAGCCTTGTAGGTGGTGGTGAGGAGTTTAAAGAGAACTCGGAAAGGAATGGGGAGCCAGTGAAGAGATAAACAGAGGGGGGAGGCGGAGGTAGAGCGGCGGGAGAGGAAGATGAGCCTAGCAGCAGCGTTAAGAATGGATTGGAGAGGTGCGAGGCGGGTGAGAGGTAGCCCAGAGAGAAGGATGTTGCAGTAGTCAAGGCGGGAGATGACAAGAGAGTGAATGAGAATTTTGGTCGCAAGAAGTCTGAACAAGAAGTCTGTCATTGAATTCATCAAACTCACAAGCGCTAGCTTTGGAGTCTTTATGTTTTCCAGCAATCACAGTCTGTTCCTTTACCTCCTTGTAATCCCCTCCAGTCACTCCCTGCTGTCTTATTTACATAGATAGTGTCACTAGCTGGACTTGTATTCTGTCACAGAATGGGTGATCTGCAGTCCCACATAGGCCCTCTCCCCCAGCTGCTAGCTGTCACCTGAACTGCTTCTCTGTGGCTGCTGTGGAAATGGGGGAAGGCTTCCTGCTGTGATCAGTGTCACTTCCTCTCCTGCACAGGTAATACTGATGGGACTCAATCCATTTACCAGCACCCACTATTTGGGGGAGCTCTGGAGCCGATGGTGTGGGCTCCAGCCTTGCTGACAGTTACCTCAGACTCTCCCCTCAGGGAAAACTGGCTGCTCCGTTTCCAAGGGGATCGAAAACTTTATTAGTCCCAACTGTATGAACACTATACCATAGCATTAACAGAGAATACAGGCAATAAGCATTGTATTATATTACAAAACCGTTAAGATATATAAAATTACATAAAACCGATAAAGTCAGCTAGTACACAGGTGATGCTATACATAACGCTATATATATTTCTATATACTTGGTAACCAAGGGTTACATAATGAAACACAATGGCCTAGTGCAAAGTAATTATCTAACTGAGCAATTCACTATTGTTCCAGTTTCGTACAGCTTCTCTATAGAGCTGGGGAAATGGAATAGTAACAGCGCTTCTTTGAGGAAAACACTGATAATAAATGCTTTACGGATATAGTTGGCAGTTTAAAAGTACAGTAAGTTTACAAATATTTATTGCTATAATTTACAAATTCAAACAAGGCCATCACGGGGTGTCAGTCTCCGCTCCAGCAGCAGCAGCCTGTCAGCAGCGATTGAGAAGTTGCAGAGATGACCGTGCTGGAGCAGGTATGTATCTGTGAATGTGTAAAAGGGGTGTTTAATAAACTTTTACATTGTATGTGTCTCCTTATTTACAAATTATTTTTACAGGTGAACTATGAAACTCAGCAGGCACATTAATGAACCCCATGCTGGGTCTTGTAGTTCTCCTGTGCAAAGCAATGTGTTTTTATCTATTTTTTAGACACCCGGCATCCACCGCCTTTGTACTGGACTTCAGCCCTTGATGGGGGTTTCTGACTCCCCCATGGACCCCGACCAGGGCTGACCAGGGCTAACCAGGGCTCCCCCATGGACCCCGACCAGGGCTGATCAGCCACGGTGCTCATGGTATGGCGGGAGACCTTGTATAAAAAGTGTCCCCTGGATGTGGCATGACACAGCTGGCTGTTGGAGCCTGGTGCTGATTCCAAAATATGGGAGACCCCCAGTTTTATGCGCCCCCCCCCCATATTTTTGGAACCAGGACTGTTCCAAGAGACCTGGGGCTGGTTTCAGAGATACGGGGGGACCCCTACGCATTTTGTCCCCCATAGTTTTGGAACCAGGACCGGCTCAATAAGTCCGGGGCTGGTTTGGTACAGCCAGCAGCCAGAGTAATGTATACACAGTGGAGTTATGTCCAGCAGTCACTTTACCATTAACAAACATGCAGCCAGCAGTCATAGTACTGTACACACAGTGGAGTACGGCTAGCGGTCACAGTACCATTAACAAACTGTGGGGTACGACCAGAATTCACTTTATCGTATACCCAGTGGTGTATGGCCAACAGTTACAGTACCGTTAACAAACAGTGGGGTATAGCCAGCAGTCACTGTACTGTATACACAGTGGGATATGGCCAGCAGTCACAGTACAGTATGCAGAATGGGGTTATGGCCAGCAGTCACAGTACTGTTAAAACAGTGGGGTTATTGCGAGCAATTATAGTACAAGTAACAAACCTACAGCCAGCAGTCACAGTACTGTATACACAGTGGAGAAGAACAGTCAGCAGTCACAGTACCATATGCACAGTGAGGTTATGGCCAGCAGTAACAGCACCATTAGCAAACAGTGAGGTATGGCTAGCAGTAACAGTTCTGTATACATAGTGGGGTATGGCCTGCAGTCACAGTACTGTTAACAAACAGTGGGGTACAGACATCAGTCACAGTACCGTATAAACACAGTGAGGTTATGGGCAGCAGTCACAATACCATTAACAAATAGCGGGGTATGGCTAGCAGTAACAGTTCTGTATACACACTGGGGTATGGCCTGCAGTCACAGTGCAGTATGCACAGTGTGGTTATGGCCAGCAGTCACAGCACCATTAACAAACAGTGGGGTATGGCCAGCAGTCACAATACTGTATACACAGTGGGGTATGGCAGGTAGTCACAGCACTGTGTACAAAGTGGGGCATGGCCTGCAGTCACAGTACTGTA
Organism: Crinia signifera; assembly: GCF_055691185.1. Lineage (NCBI taxonomy): Eukaryota > Metazoa > Chordata > Amphibia > Anura > Myobatrachidae > Crinia > Crinia signifera. Next base: position 212,473,940 of record NC_139220.1, read on the forward strand.
TGCCCAGTGTGGTATGGCCAGCAGTCAAAGTACAGTATGCAAAGTGGGGTCCAGCCTTAAAAATGTTTTCTCTAAAACAGAGTGCACAGAGGAGCATGCTGACCACATGCATGCATCCAATAAAATGTCGCAGAGCTGCGGATGGCTCCTTATATGGGATGCATGTCTTACGAGAATCCGACACTGGAAAGACGTGTTCGCCTTATTCAGGGATCCAAGTCTGGTAGGAACACCCGAGATGCAGCTCATCAGAAATCCAAACCGCTTATCCCTAATGAGGACAAATCTATATTTTCTGTGTTGCTACATTATTTAACTCTTTGAGTTGCAAGTGAATTTGTCAAAATAGGTTGCCAAGCAAACATTTTTATTCATCATAATGACCTGTGATGTTTATCTTACATAGGAAATATAATATTTTATTCACATAAAATTTTTTATTTGAATATATATATATATATATATATATATATATATATATATATAAAACAAATGTGAGCGACACTGGCATTTTTAACAGATATTTTGAACATCTCTCACAGATTAATATCAAAGGGGTTAATATAACAATGGATTCAGACATATGTGCAATAAGTCCAGGAAATCAGCCAGCAGTGAAAAATATAGAAGCTTCACCTTACTTCCCTAAAAAAAATCATCATTAACAAATGATGTGTATTTCCCACTCTCAGTGGCACTTCTGGTTTGCATGAGATCTTTAATAGGTAGTATTGTAGTTATTCACAAATCGGTTTAATAGAGCATACAGTATATTGGTTGAATCTGTGCACCGGGATACTTGTCTAAATTTTATTCTCATTATCCAGAGGTCGCCTTCCCTAAACCCATTACTAATATATTTACTGGGATCAGGAAAAGGTTATTTAGTAATACAATGCACTCACATGTTAAAATCATATACATATCATATCGAGCGACCCATTTGCTCCAGTCCTTTGTGCTGTTGATACTCCTACCAGAAGTTTTGAAGGCCAGCAGCGTCCCAGACACAGAGCTAGATCTTAGGAGAGATTTCAGGATTCACAGAAGGAGTCCCAGGGTGTCCATAAACCAGCCCCGCTTGATGCGTTTGGAGTGACCTCCTTTTTAGAAGCAAATATGGCTATGAGTCAAGAAAGCCTTTTCATACCCCTCCCAATGAAAAACGCCCTTTCACTTACAGTATTATTAAAACAGCTGAGATATAACAAGCACTTTCCTCGTATAAACAGTATGGTTGCTATACTTCCAGTTTGCATTCCTTTTGTGATCCCCTGAGCCAAAAACAGGAAGTGGTAGTATTTAATGCTTTCATTGTGAAAACATAATGCAGAATAGCCACCTTACTTCTGGTTTACATTCCATTTGCGTTCCACTGGGCCAAAACAGGAAATGGTTATGCTTTCTGTGTATAAACAGGATCCAGTATGGCCATCTTGCTTTCGGTTTGCATTCCGTTGAGCCTTAAAACAAAAGTAGTAGTATACAGTACTGTACATCAGAATTAGGTTTTCATTGAAACAATTTGCGTTCTGCTTGCATTCCATTGTTACATGAGTCCAATATACCAGAAGTTTTAAATGTCCATAAATAAGTTTTATACACGTATAAGACATAATATAATTATGATCTCCAAGATTGCGCTTTCCATACTCAAATACAGAGATATATAAAATAACTAATAAGGAAAAAATAAATATTCAGACACATAAAAAAGTCAAAATACAGATACACAAAAAATCTAATTAAAAAACGTTTTAATAAAAAAAAAAAACCTTTTAAGCCTTTAATGAACAAAGTTATTAAAATATGATCCAATGTATCTTTGCTTTTGCTGATTTGACCTCTAAATCTTTTTTTTGCCATGTGTTGGATACTAATTTAATGCCCTAAAAATTTCATATGTCACGTTCTTTACAATCAATATATGCCTTGAAATGTTAGGAAAGTATATGAGAATATAACGTATTACAGTTATTATATCTATGTTCAGAAAGAAGAGCTTTAAAAACCCTGCGCATCTTCCTGAGATAATACATCCACCGAGTATATTACATTTTTAGGGCAGTATTCAATGAGAATACTCGGCATGTGCAGCTAATCCTGTTTAGGATTCGCTGATGCCCATTACATACTATATAACAAACCGTAATGCCCATTACATATTTGCCACATAAGTGCTGCTTACCTACGTGCTCATTGCTAGGGGGTTCTTGCTTGATGGCACCATAGTACCCATTACACATGATGCCGCACACCATAGTACCCATTACACATGATGCCGCGCACCATAGTACCCATTACACATGATGCCACGCACCATAGTACCCATTACACATGATGCTGCACACATAATGCCGCTTACACATGATGCTGCACACCGTAATGCCCCTTACACATTAAGCCACACATTATGCGTAATGCCCCCACATACCGCCACTTGTAGCATCCCTTAAGCAATTCCCCCAAAAGTGCCACTTACTGTAAATTTTTATATGAGCCTTCGCTGCTGCTGCAGGGAGAGATGGAGAGCGGTGCAGCTGCTTCTATGGGGAGAGGAGCAGAGCGCAGCGCAGAGCACGCTCCCACTCCCCTCCTGGTGTCCCCTCTAGCCGAGTGGACATTTGAAATATTGTGCGCGCTGTTGTTGTGTGTGACGTCGGGGGAGCACGCCGGGCGCCGGCACCACATGATTAAAGGGGGATGGGCTGAGGTGAAAGCAGGCAGAAGAATTGGAGCGGAAGCTGCAGGGGTGACAGTCATTGACAGCTGGGCAGAGAGCAGCAGGCTCTCGGCTGTTTGAAATAATACCCCTTTCACAACAGAAAATGCAGGGATTTACCCGGGAATATGGTCCCAGGATCATGCGGGGACATTCTCAGGTTGACCCTTTATCCACCAGCCTAGTCCCTGCATTTTCTGGTGTGAGGGGGAGAGACAACTACTCCCCTCTCCCTAACCCCCTTTAACCAACCAGCTATATCTTCGGAACCAACTGACCCATTTACATGAGACCAGTATCATATTGAAGAACTTTTGAGTTGGCTTCATGATTTTTTACGAATGGTCCCGTGAAACTGGACTGTTTGGTTCCAGAGAAATCTGCCCTCAAAGAACATAAACAGTCATGAAATTACATTTAAGAAATAAAAATTAAAAAAAACGGTTTAACCTCAATATCCCTGGAACCAATTAACCCATATGGATCCAGCCTGGTATTAGATTGAAGGCCCAGCAATTTGGGTTCGACTGAGATCAACCTCGAGCTTCAGTGATGCCGAAGGGGGAACTGGCAGCCGTTGAACTGGGTGGGGGTCGGAATTAGCGGGTCCCATGTTATCCTATAGGGAAAACGTTCCAGCTTTGCCTTGTAGTATCTCTGGTTCCCAGGGGGCTAGAGACACGGGGCTGGGCTTGTTGGAAAGCCCCATCCCTCAGCTTTCTTAAAGCTGTATCTTGTTCTACATTTTTCCATTTCTGAGACAAAGGCCCACTCCTAACTTTTTTTTTTGTTTCCTTTTGCCCTTTCTTTTCAATATTTCATTCCTATCCAACTTAGTAGCTTTCCGTCCTGCTTATTTAATTTTTCTCATGTATAGGCTTTATCTTCAAATTCTTTGGGCATTTTCAAGATATGCTTATTTCTGAGCAGTTGTGCTTAACTCTTAAAAACTGACTACATGGAACCAGCTTCAGCCAATTGGCATAGTGATGACTGTTCCTCTCCAGAATATGAGTCTGTTAGCTGTCTATGGATTTTGTCTTCCTGCCGATCAGTCATAAAATCTACATTTATGTCTGGGAAAAGTATTTCCGCTTTACTAATATAGTAATTAAAAATCAGTTTCAGTAACGTTTGATCCTCAGCATAGTCACACCCATAACTGATGTTTTCACTCTGCACATCCAAATATGCTAATATACGCATGTGCAGGGCCACTGTGCAGAAGCATTTGATGATTTGCACAGTTGCCAAGGCGTTCGCACAGGGGGAGGATGGAGGCAGCCTGGGGAATGGCGCATGTGAACACCCATCGTTTTATGGGCATCCCCATGAAAACACGGGGTGTTGCATTGAGTACGCGGGTGGGCTGATGCCTGCTAGGAGGGAGGGCTTTGAGAATGGGGTGGGCAGTTACATCCTGAGAATGTCAGCCACCCGCCCCATTCTCGAAGCCGTACACTGCAAATATAGGTCAGTCAAGAGTAACATAATTGCGAACAGGGGAAAAATCATTCGATGGTCGGCGACCATTGAATGATTTTGTTCTTGTGTGAATGGATGTTTATGCTAAACATCCATTAGCAATGCAGCGGGGATGTTTGCGCGTTGGTGGGCATTTGATTGGCCAGTGGGCGGCTTTAGATGGTTGCTAAGCACCAAACGTACGCTGCTTAGCGAAAAGCTAAGTTTGATTTTGCAATCATTCCTATTTAGAGTTTCACAAAAATGAAGTAAACTCTCATTACTATCTTTCCAAACATATATGATAACATTTATAAGCCATCATTGGGAGGGGCATTAAAAGCCTTCCTGGCCACATTGGCTTTTAAAAAATCATTCCAAAACCCTTCATGTGGAGCTATTTTATGAACACACTGGCACCCCTTCTTTGAATCTGCCGAATGTACCTGAAAACTAGCCCTGTGTCCAGGACTCTTCTCTTACATTTCTTGTTGTAGTATTAATGTCACAGAGGAGCCAATGGGTTGCTTCATATGCTATGTATATGTTTTTATCATTCAAGTGCATTGTATTATTAAATATCCTTTTATGTTATAGGTTCTCTGCACTACTGGTCTTTTTTGTTTTATTTTCAATGTCTTTTCCTGGTCCCATCATATATAAATCAAGAATTTGGAGAAGACATCCTCTGGTAACTGAGAAGAAGGTATAGACAAGTAACCTAGTTTACAGAATTGACCAAAATATCCACCAGTGAATGGATTTGTGAATAACTGCTTCATATTAATGATCTCATTATTTATTTATTAACCGTTTATTACATAGAGCACACATATTCTGCAGCTCTTTACAGAGAATATTTGAACATTCACATCAGTCCCTGCCCCAGTGGAGCTTACAATCTATATTCCCTATATCTCATTCATTCTAGGGTTATTTTATTGGGATCCAATAAACTTACCAGTATAATTTTTGGATGGAGGAACCGCACCCGGAGGAAACCCATGCAAAAACGGAGAGAATATACAAACTCCACACAGTTGGGGCCATGGTGGGAATGGAACCCATGACCTCAGCGCTGTGAGGCAGTAATGCTAACCATTACACTGTCTGTACTGCAATCCAATAGAGCTCCCCAGTGGAGAAAATACACACCAATTGTTAAAGCTACATTATTTAATTACTGTAGCTTAAATACACATAAAATATACTATTATGTGATATTGCAGTTAGTATTCATTGCTGCCAGCGAGGGGGTTTGTATGCCGAGGAAAAGAAGCCATCCTTGCCCTCAAACCCCCTCGCCATATTCAATGTAAGAGCCAAATCCTCGCCGTGAGAGTCCAACAAGGATCCTTTTAAACGACGAGGTTCGCCACAAATGTAGCGAGTCTGCCGCATTTTGTGGGGAGTCTCGCTGTGGCCAAACTCGCTGTGTGAACCAGATTCATTGAATACCCTGTTGGCAAGCTATCAGCACTTTGTGCCGATAGCTTGCCGTCAGAACATTGAATACCACTCTTTGCTGTACCCAACAAATTGCAAAATAATGTATTGTTATGAACTGTATTAAATGTAATATAAATAAGGCAGATTTATTTCATAATTTTTGGTCTTGCGATAAAGTTTCTAAATTCTGGTACAGCGTGATAGATTACTGTATATCAATAAAACATTTAACATAAAAATAAGCAAACAACCAAATGCATGTTTGTTTATTTCTCGATTTTAAAGATTGGAACCACTTCCCAGCAAAGAAGAGGATTAGTTCAGTAATAACCATCATATTAGTAACAAATCCTCATACATTGGATAAAAAAGAGTGCAACTTAATTATCTGCAGTTAAAAATATGTTACTTAAGATCTAGTATTTTGAACGAAGAGCAACACTTCCTGATGTGGTACAAGGAATACAGAAATTTGCTAAAAAGTGGGAAAAATACATTGATAGTCTAGATCAGGCATGTCAAACTCAAAATCCAACTGGGCCGAATAATCAAGGTCTAAGTCTTGTGTGGGCCGCAAAAAAAAAAAAAGAGTCCTATATACCCATTGTTGCCTATATTATCAGTGTCTATTAACCCCTTCACGACATTGCCTTTTAAGGTAATTTTTTTTTTTTTTCCTCCTTGCGTTCAAATAAGCGTAACTTTTTTAATTTTCCGGCTATATAGACACATGAGGGCTTTTTTTTTGCGGGACAAGTTGTACTTTTTAATGGTACCATTTACTATACCGTATAATATTCTGGGGAATCAGGAAATAATTCAATGTGGGGTAAAAAGAAAAAAAAACGCAATTCCACAATTTTGCGCTGGTTACGTTTTTTTTGGAGTTCATATTTCGTTTAAAATGATGGGTTATCTTTATTCTATGGGTCGTTACGATTCCGGTGATACCAAACTTATATAGTTTTCGTTACGTTTTACGACTAAAAAAAAAAAATAGAATATGTTACGGTTTTTCGAATTTGCGTCGCGTCGCCATGTTCTGCGGCTTATAACTTTTTTATTTTTCCACCTACGGACCTGGGTGAGGGCTCATTTTTTGCGGGCTGAAGTGTACTTTTTAATTAATACCATTATGGGATATGGGCGACTTTCTGATCTCTTTTAGCTATTTTTTTTTTGGGTAGGCGATGCGACCAAAAAACGTAGTTTTGGCGTTGGGGATTATTTTCCGTTTACGCCTTTAACCGTGCGGGATAACTAATGTTATATTTTAATAGATCGGACTTTTAGGAACGCGGCGATACCAAATATGTTTATTTTTTATTTATTTTTATTTGGGAAATGGGGAAAGGGGGGTGATTTGAACTTTTAATATTTTTTTATTTTTTTTTTATTTTTAAACTTTTTTTTTTTTTTTTACTTTTACTACAAGGCCCCCTAGTGTACTTGACCACTAGGGGGCGCGATCGCCTGTACTAGGTTCAGCCATAGAGCTCTATGGCTGAACGTAGTGATTTTATGCACTTCCTATTACATCCTGGCTGAGGCAGGATGTAATAGGTATGCATACACGGCGAGCACAGGGGTCTACATTAGACCCCTGGCTACCATGGCAACCGATCGGCACCCTCCGATCTCGCTGCGGGGGGCCCCGATCGGCGCCGGAGGGGGGCGCCCCCCCTCCGATCAGCTATTTAAGCACTGCGGGCGCTTTGCCCGCGGTGCTTAAAGGGTTAAACGGCCACGATCGGCGAACTCGCCGCTCGTGGCCGTGAGAGCAGGGACCTGGCTGTAATATACAGCCATTACCTGCTCTCGTTCAAGCCAGCTCACTCCGTGAGCTGGCTTGATTCCCCCGCAACCGACATATGACGTATATATACGTCATATGTCGTGAAGGGGTTAAGCATTCAAATTCACAATTTGACACAGAGAATAAGCCTAAATTGAAATTTTGACACAGAAAATAAGCCAAACTTCACATTCTGACAGAGAAAAAGCCGAAAGTATTACCGCACATTTTCTTCTGAAGCCTATCCTGGCTTCAGCGTTTGGAAAAAGGCTTTGCCCTTGATCCTGCAGGCCACAAAAGTAGGTGGCCGGGGCCGCATGCGGCCCGCGGGACGCGAGTTTGACATGGCTGGTCTAGATGAAGATACACAAAAATACATTTATAAACTTTTTGAATTGACCCCATGGTTTTCAATCAGACAATTTTCAAGAACCCCATAAGAAAATATCTTTCTTCAGCCTTTATTTTAATTGTTTAAAAAATAAATAACATACTTAGACCAAAAAATCTTAAAGGCTTTAAAGTTGTGTCCTGTCTTCTCCCCATTCTAATACTCCCTTCCCTTTTTTCCCTTTTATGTTTAATAGTTTATAGGAATAATATTTATATTTATAATATTCACTCCGATGAGATACATTAAGTTAAGCAGAAATATACGCACTGTAAAAATCTGTATATGTATCTTACTGCAATTGTACTTCATAATTTTGCATAATTTATGAAAAATAAAAAATATTTCTTAAAAAAAATAATGCAATGAAAATAGAGTATTATTAAATATATTATTTTCAAAGTTATAAAAGAACAATATTTTTTTCTACATATGTTCTTAACATGTTTGTATGAATAGAAATGTAATTGTGTAATCGAATGAGTACACTATACCTCAACAAATGTCCTTGTTTCAGGTTGACTTCAGTTGCTGGCCAATCAATTATTCCATGTGGCTGAGGGATTCTGGTAGCCCTCATGGTGTAGCTCAACATTTCATAAAAGTATCCACCTGCTTCTCCTCACATTATGTGGTACTCTAGGTAGGAATAAATTTCTGTTGGAAAAAAACAAAAAAATATTTCAGTACATTACCATAATGGGTAGTCACCTGAAATATTTGAATGTTTGATTAATTTGTAATCACCTAAAATTGACCCTGTAAATTTGAATATGCCATGATTGTTGTCTACTGTATATAACCATATAGCCACTTCCACAATCAGAACATTCTGTATTCTTCTAAAATCTAAATGGAAAATCATAATCTTAAGTAAGTATAACTTGAGTTTCACAATATTAATTCATACTTTGGCTAATATGCTATTAGCCCTGATGTCGTTTCAGCCAATAAAGATGTCCAGATATCACATTTGATGACCAACTGTCATTATCACGGTATCCAATAAGCACCCATTTTGATTGACTGAAAATGGACCCGCTATTTGGTAAAAACACATGGGCTCAGTCCGGTGGCTGCTCATTGGGACCTCAGGTTTGTGAAGCATAATACTCGATATCATTGAGTATTGGAGGGAAAGGATGCTGGTATAAGAGCTAATAGGATAGCCCCTGGGGAACCTATTAGCAGTGGTGAACTACTGTTGCTAATAGGATACCCCCTTCCTCCAATAACATAATGGTTAGGGAACCAGAAAATGGCAGTGCTAATAACTTCTACAATAAATCTGTTATATGTTTCAAATGTGGTCACTGTAATGTGGAAATACTTACAGAATGCTCTAAAAGAAAATGTCTTTTCAATCAGCTTAATTCCAGAAGGATTTAAATAAAACTATTTATCAATTGTACAACTATATCAGTTATATACTCAGTGGAATGTACTTGTATAAATATTTGGGTAAACCCAAATGTTTTTTTCAAATAGAGGATTAAAAACATGAGCAATGTCACAAACGAAGCAAAAAGCCACTCGGTTCAAAACCCACCACAATTCATAACTTGAATGCTGCTCATTAAACATGTCTGGCTGATTGAGAGGGGTAGCAGGAATACATATCTATTATTGATAATCAATATTTTTTGTAAATATCATGAAGAGATAATGTCAGCATCATTATGCAGACAGTTACAATGGTAACTAAAGCACTTTGATTATAAAGCATGTTATAATGAATACATGAATAAAATGCTGCAAGATGCCTTACAACCTTCCCCTGTCAGCATGCAGTATTCTCTATTGCAGTGGTTCCCAACCCTGGTCCTCAAGTACCCCCAACAGTGCACATTTTCCAGGTCTCCACACAGAATCAGTGAAATAATTAGCTCCACCTGCGGATCTTTTAAAATGTGCCTGAATAATCTGTGCACCTGCGGGTGACCTGGAAAACGTGTACTGTTGGGGGTACTTGAGGACCAGGGTTGGGAACCACTGATCTATTGCAATACTGTAACCACAGTAACCACTTTAAAAAATTGTGCACTACTAAATACTACTTGAAAAAGGAAAGGGTACTTGTTTCCTAGCACGGCGCCCACGATGTTAATCTTATTACATCGTTTTGATCGCATCGATCGCATTGCATCTCATGCGATGCGATTAAAACGATGATTTAATTGTACATGCACCCTGATGGGTGATTAGTATGTTATATGCACCCCCATTCTTAACGCCACCGCCACTATTAATGCCAACCCGAAGCGTGGCGAGCCCAGCGAGCTGGCGAGGGGTGGCGGTATGCGTCCTCCGACCTTTTCGTACCCCCACTAACCACGTCAGCATGGAGTTGATTTTATATAGTGTGGTGAGCCCCGCGAGGGTACGCGGATAACTTCCATGTATTCCGCGTCCGCTCGCCACGCTTTGGGCTCTATAAAATCAACTCCGCGCCGACGTGGATAGCGGGGGTATGAAAAGGTCGGAGGGTGCGTACCGCCACCCCTCGCCGGCTCTCTGCGCTCGCCACACTTCGAGTTGGCGTTAATAGTGGCGGTGGAGTTAACAATGGGGGTGCATATAACATACTAATCACCCATCAGGGTGCATGTACAATTAAATCATCGTTTTTATCGCATCAATCGCATCGCATGCCATTTTAATGGCATGCGATGCGATTTTAAAATTGTACAGTGCGGCTCTTAGGACCCGAAAATCGGGTCCCATCGCATAACACTAATTAAGGCATGCGATGGTATGCGATGGTATGCGATGGGCGGCGTGCTAGGAAACAAGTACCAAGGAAAGTGTTACAAAATTATTATTTTTTGGTCAGGGGCTATGGTGTGACTAATGGAGAACACACTGTTAACATCTACAGATAGGTCCTTCAACAACCTCGGATCTGAGAGCGCAATTTGGCCCAAAATACTTATTCAGCAAACACTACACTATTAGTCCTACTTTGCATTACAGGATTTTATGAGTTGAGTATTGCTGTTTTTTGTAACACACACAGACACTACACTTTTGCAGTTCCATGAATTACAGTTCAATAGAGAGCCTTTGCATGGGTTATTACTGTTAAGTGGCTACTTCATTACATTACATCCTCTTTTTTTCTATTCCCAGATCATAGAAGCATTTGAGGGAGGTGAACAAATCCATCAGGTTTTGATAAATAAACCACTAGAGATATGTGAGTGACACCTAAGTGCCTATTTTCTATCCAAATAATATTGCACTGTACTTTATGTGGCTTTTTTCATAGGGGATTTAGGAAGATTTGAATCATGTGGACATATTTTTATTTACTTTTAGACTCTAAGGGGTTAATCCTACAAGCCCCGATGATTTCACTGGTGAAAATTACTTATGGGGGCCAGAATAGCAAATTTGGACTGAAACTAACCAGTTAAGGGTACAAGATTGAGTGCCTTTGCCTGCTTTTAAACACCATCAGAACAGCTCCTCACACCTTGCACCTTTAACCCCTTTAGTGGTGGGGATTTTTTTTTCTAGGGAACGTTCCCCACTGGGCTCATTTGTTCTGGGAGAGCTCCCTAAAAATACCCCCACCACTGTGTTTCCAGGGGCTGGGCAGCGCCGCTGAGCACTACATCAGCAGCTGCCTGGTCCTGCCCCGTCAACCCAGCTGTGTGCGGCATGACGTTAGCAAGGTCACACCGCACACAGCCAGGGGAAGGAGGGGAAGGAAGCGGGCTGGGCAGCTGGAGCCGGGCAGCAGCTGAAGCAGAGCTCAGCACTCAGCTTAGCAGTGCTGCCTGACATTAAGAAGCGCAGAAAGTGGCATTCCTGAGAATTTTCCGGGTTTGCCAGGCTGGGCAATGGAGCATAGCCCGGAAAATTCTTGAAACTACCACTGAAGGGGTTAATAGGATCAACTCCATCATGTAATGCCTTTTGGTGAACATTATGCCAGGTAGAGACCCAACAACTTCCTCCTCCTCCACATTCCTCTTTCTCATCATTCCTCCTCCAACTATTCCTCCCCTCATGGTGTAGTGTCAGTGAGCAGAGTTTTTATGTGTGAGGTCCGTATAGTGTCAGTAGGTAGTTATTCTGGTTGATTCGCAAGGCCGCAAATATGCAGCCTTGTAAGTCCACCAAACCCCACTTTGCGAATGATTTGCTGGCGCCACCCATTCGCAAGCAAGACTCACATGCCAATTGGGTGGTAAGAAGTGCTATAACCCCGAAATCAACAGTGAACACCAGAATCAAAACAAAAGTTTTTTTCTGCTGCGGGACTTGTATGGGGTGTAAACAATGTAAAAGTATGGGAAATAATAAAATTGAAAATTTCAAATCAAATGTAACGGGCAAAGAGTATAAAATTGAGCATTTTGTAACCTGCAATAGTCAAGATGTTGTATATCTTATCGAGTGCTCCTGCGGTAAGCAGTATGTCGGAAGGACAAGCCGACAATTCAAAATCAGAATAAGGAAACATATGAATAACATAAAAAAGGGATTAGAAACTCATAACATGTCAGCGCATTTCAAAACAGAGCACCAGTGCTCAGTGAATCATATGAGAAGTTTTAAAATTATTGATCATATAAAAGGTAACTGGAGAACTGGAGATAAAAAAGGAGATTTAGCACGTGCCGAGATGCGCTGGATTTATGAGTTAGATACCCTGAGCCCTAAAGGCTTAAACGGGGAGTTCGAAGTAAAGTGTTTTTTGTAAAAACATACTAATCCCTGTATTTTATGTGTAAGACCCAATACATTATGAAAAATTCCCATTTGTTATACATAACTTTTACATTGATGTTGACTAACTTTCATTGACATTTTGTGTATAAAAAGTTTTTCATGTTATTTTTTATGTTTGTACAACTTTAAGAGATATATAGGGACTGTATCTTTAAGAGAACCCAGGTATGTGTGTAAAAGTGACCTGGAACATGTATATCTCAGATCCTTGGAGACGTATAAATAATCAGGAGCTGTGTCCTCCAGCTGCACCTTGACAAAGACCTTAATTGGTAGAAAGGCGTTGATGAGCAGCTGGAGGATATTGTTCGTGGGGAGAAGGAGAGAGACCAGACTCCAAACAGACTAAAGTTCCCGGTATTTATCACACAGTATCCAGCCAAGAACTTTGGACCTGTGTGCCCGCCAGACGCTGCGAGCGCAGGCAGCAGAGGCGGAGGAGTGTTCCGACGTTTACATCTAAGCCGGATACTCTTTAAACGGGACCCGGGACGGTGAACCACGTAAAGGGAAAAAACCGCAGTGGCAGTGCGGCCCTCCAATTCATGCTATACCGAACACCGGGGATCCCATTGGGGAAATAGTAAGGACTTAGGACCCAAGTGGCAGTACGGTCTCTTTGTCCTGAAAGTACCCGTCCAGACTCACTGCACATTAAAGATCTATAGGTGAACGCAGAAGGAGAAGGGAGTAACCGTAGTGGCAGTGCGGCTTCCAGAACTTAAGGCGCTACACCACAAGTCCTGGTGGATATCCGTTGAGACCTGGGGAAACCATAAGGACTAGGGAGTTAACCGAAGTGGCAGAACGGTCTCTCAGCCCTGAAGCACCCCATACACCTAGATAGGTGTACCCACCATATGACCTATAGTGCAGCCTGGATTTTACAGGGATACTTACGTCTCCAAGAATCTGGTGAGCTACCTTTAAAAAAAAAAAAATTCTCTCCCATGCAAAGAAGAGAGTGAACCCCCTTCTTTTTTTATTTTATATATACTTTTTAGACTGTTTTGTGTGACTTTTTAAGGAAATTCCTTCTTTTTATGTGACGTTTTATTTAATAAAGCATTCAGTTATTTTTTCCTTGAAATTGAGGAGTGGACCGCCTTTATTTGGGATTTCCAGTAAATTGATGCATATTGTTGAGCGCTGCAGAACGGTTCTCATCTCACTTGTAAACTTTTGTACTTATTGGGGTGTTGTTGAGATTGAAACACCATTGAGAACAACTGCGGCAGAGGGATTAAGGAGCGCTAGAGAATACCCGGACTTTTTTCCATTTTTTGCAAGACTCACATGCCGGGCATGTGAAGGATGTGGGATCCACTCACATCTTTTGATGGTCGCCAACCATCGAAAGATGTGGGTGGTGCATTCATATGTAAGGTTGCTCTAAACAACCTTACATATGTGTGCATGCTGGGAAGGAAATGAGTGGGAAGCTGACATCCAGTGAGGTCAACTGCCTGCCCCCCACACCCACGTCATTGCCTCATTAGCATGAGATCTAGACAAGATAGAGATTTGGACCCGCTTCCTTCAAACAATCCATAGCACTATATTTTTGCTGCTGATTGCATTTGGCATCGATAGAGTCCCTTGTCTACAGGCTACCAATAAATGCTCAGCTGTGTGAATATTAGCAGTGCGTCATAATCTAAATTAGGCACTCTTTTGGAAGCCGGTTTATTGCCTGTGTCACATTTCAACTGAGCTGCCTGCAAACAGTGGATGAAACCACATATTTGTGTCCAATCAGAGAAGATCAAAGGGACCTTTAAAGTGTGGGCAGGTCCACGTGATGTCATAAAGTCACCAGGTTGTCACAAATGCTCCTCTGGAAATGTTTTGGACATCCAAGATATCTTTATGGGGCCGCTTGGGACCTGCTTGGCCCCAGGCAGGTGTCTAGGTTACTTGTGAAAAATAAGCTACTGGTTCTCTGTGCTTTTGGTTCTAAAAGTTCAATTTGCAATAATATTACATGTAAAGATTGAGGTCAAAACCATTGAGAATTAGCAACTTGCAATAAATGTCAATTAGGTTTTCTAGCCCGAGGTGTTTTTGATTTATTTAACACTATTTAATTTTCCTATTTGGTGAAGGTTAGATTGTAATCAATCTAAATGAGTAAATCTAATTATTTCATTAAATTATTCATCTCTGGTGGCATTTACTTTTCAAAATAAACATATGGGGGAAGTTTACTAAGATGTGTATTCTACTTCACATGTGATGTTGCTATGTACATCATACTCACTCAATATCAATTGGTATCTGGACTGATCATAGACTGACTCATGATAGACAGTCATATGGTCGACCACTAATGGTCGACAGTCAAAAGGTCGACAGGGTCAAAAGGTAGACAGTCAAAAGTTCAACAGAGTTTAAAAGTTGACACACAATAGGTTGACAGGGTCTAAAGGTCAACATGGTCAAAAGATCGACATGAAAAAGGTCGACATAAAAAATATAGACATGCATTTTTTTCCAAATTATCAGCCGACATGTGCCGACAGGACAGGCGTTATTTCATGCCCTACCATCCACTAGGGCGTGGAGGGAGACCGAGCTCGTAGCATGGCGAGCGGACGCGGTACACTTAGACAGTGTCCATGTCGATCAACATAGGCACCCTAAAAACATTAAAAACTCATGTTGACCTTTTCCCATGTCGACCTTTTGACCATGTGAACCTTTTCATGTCGACCTTTTAACCATGTCGACCTTTTTGACCCTGTCGACCTTGTGACTGTCAACCATTAGTAAGTCTATGTTTTATACCATAACTATATAAATTCATTCTGCTGGAATCCACAATTACAGAAGTCTCTGCACTTTGAGGTAATTGCCAGTAAAAGCCTTCCTCGTGGAATTTGTTGGTAAGTTTCTGGGTTGTGCTAAAACCTGTTTTAGAGTGCACACTCTAGGCTAAAAAGATTAAGTAATACAAAGCCAGTTTGTACAAGGGTCTACAAATTGCATTTTTTTTCTTTCAGTTATCAAAGCGACTCTGTGACATGCCTGTTCTTATGATATTATGAAAGCAATCTTTCACTTTTTTTTTGGGATGGTGACCATATTAGATGTAGATATGATAGAGGTTTGACTAATTTTAGGCAATTTGTTTGGACCCAGCCAGATGTCAAAATGTTGTGTTAACTCTGGAAAGTTTACTTTTTTCCCCCCTGGTAGCTGCAGTAGAAACTGAAGGAGATGTTGTTGTGGTGTTGTGGTGTTGTGTACCACTTGAGCTGCCAGCTTGCTCACCAGGAGCTTTTAGCATCTCTTAAGATCTAGGTCAGTTGGAAAGACATCACTTTTGACTTTAACCTAGGATCGAGCACTGTCGTCAAAATGTAGTGATCTGATTTCCAAATATTACTAAGGTGCGTACACACGGGGGCGATTTAGTGCAAAATCGTGGGAAATATGGTCGCTGAGCGACCATATTGCCCGCAATGGGAGTGTGCACCGGCGATATATCGCCGGATGCGCGCTCCCGTTTTTGCCCCTGTGGTGATCGCTGGTCGCAGGAACATGCTCCAGAAGGTATTCTCCACTGTGTTGGACCAATGTACACTACCCATCCTCTCCCAAAAGCATGGTTTATTATATAGCTATGGATGGCTTTTGCTGGTCCTCCATCCGCTGAAGCCTATAAAGGATGGAATTTCACCTGGCTTTAACCTTTTGCTTCAGTTAGTGGCAGGGAAACTGCGCTTTTTCTCGTATTACAGATCCTTCAATCGCCTGCATGCTTTGACTGAATGCCCAAAATGTTCCAAAATTTTATGGGTTGCAGACAGCATCTCATGCATGTCCTTGTCATTTTTAAAAACCGTGTACCAACAAGTTGATTTTGTGAGAAAAACATAGGACTTGTTGGAATTCACCCTGCATCAATGCTTTTAATATTTGTGGTGTTATCAGAAATCACAAATTCTGTGGCATAAACCATTTTGGAAAAACATCCCTTAGTTTTTTTAAGAGGTTATCAGTGGTATGCTTCTAAGCATGTGGACCCCAAAATTATTGTAGTGTGTACCCTTACTCCATTTGCTTTTCCAATCGGAGTCCATGTTGATTTTAAAGTATGAGAAAGTACCAAAAAATGATAATGAAAAAAAATCACGTTGACCGTTTCATGTGTAGACCATGACCATATTGACATTTTGCTTGTGTCAACATTTTTTCATTGTCTACCTAGTGCACGTCAACCTTTTTGTCAATGTCAACCTAGTGCATGTAAACCTATTAACTGTTGATCTAAACACTGTAAAACCTATAATCCGGATCCCCCCATGACCAGGCATGACAATGGCCTTCCTCTTATCATGGCCATGAGCTGATCCTATTGGTGCCTGACGTACACAAAAAAGATTCATCCACAGCAAGCATCCTCATTAGTGCCGAAATCACCTATACAAATATTCCTCTCATCCTCTTGCACTTCCTCAGTGGCATCCTCAATTTATATGTCATCAGCTATACTTCTGACACTTATCCTCACATTTACAGAGGGATCAGGAATGGTGTAAGGTAGGTACTCTGTAAGTACAGAATCACAAAGCTCAGGCTCACATATAGCATTCGAGGATACACTTAGACTCTCCTAAGGGATCTGTGACATTTCTATTTCGGAACGCACAGTTTGCTCTACTGCATTAGTGATTTTAATTGTTTTTACACCTAAAGCTGGGTACGCAGTAGACAATTTCTCTAACCATATGCATTATAATAATAGCATTAATGATGTTTTTGTGCATATTGTCTAGTGTGTATGCACTATATCCTTAACAATGTGCACATAGGCATGCTGGGGGTGCCCAGGCACCGCCTAATGGCCAGCACACCCCCGCTGCTGGCACCACCTTCAGCTTGCAACACATTGCTTCCCATCCTTCAACCTGCAACACACAGTCCTGTAAATCAACGGCCCCTCCCAAAATGGGAGACACTAGAGGTACTGCCATACCTCTAGTGTCTGTCGGAGGAGAGCAGTGTGCCCAGAGCTACCTAGAAGTGCAGATTGCGCTGGTAGCTCTAGGCACACTGATTGCGCTGGTAGCGCTGGCACACTGTTTGAAAGGAACCCCCACGGCAACAAACATTTACCCCCTCCCCATCCTGGCAATGAACATGTAAGACCCATGGCAAAGAGAAAGTAAGACCCTTTGGCAATGAGCAAGTAAGACCCCTTGGCAACAAGCATGTAAGTCCTTTTTGGCAACAAGCATGCAAACCCCCCTTGCCTGGACAACAAGCATATACAGTAAATCCCCCTGGCAACAAACGTGTAACCCCCCATAGCAGAAAGCATGTAATTTCCATGAGCAATGAGCATGTAAACAACTGTGAATAAAATCCTTGCCTTTGGGAAAATCCTATACCCTGTGGCAATGAGAATGTAGATCCCCCCTGGGCAATGAGTATGTAATCCCTCATGGCAACGAGAATGAAACTGCTGACAAGAAGCATGTATCCTCAGGCATTGAGCAATGTAACTCTGACAATGAGCATGTAGGTAAGTGGCACTTATGTGGCATAATATGTAATAGACATTATGGTGTGTGGTATAATGTGTAATAGACATTACGATGTGTGTCATTATGTATAATGGGCATTACAGTGTGTGGCATTATGTTTAAAGGGCATTATGGTGTGCGGCATTATGTGTAATGGGCATTACTGTGTATGTGTGTATGTGGGAATGATTTATTCTGAAGCCCATATACATAAATAAGTCACATTCTATTAAGTTTGCATTGATGGCCAGTAGGCAGTGATAGACATGCCCAGTAGGTGGTGATAGACACGCCCCTCTGATAGTGCACCCCCTAACAAAATGGCCCCCTGACAAAATGGTCTACGCATGCCTATGGATGTGCATTCCTACAGGTCATTAATGAGTCTTTTTGAGAATTCTGTTAGTTTTCACAAAATATATATTTTGTTCTGGAGCTCCAGAAAGTTCAAGCGAAATCATTAATGATATCATTCATGGAGCATATTGTCTAATGTCTGCCCAGCTTTAAGCCTCATACACACTAACTGCAGCCAATATACTTTAGTAGACGATGTCAGTCACAGGTGGATGAACTGAGCATACACACTAAACTATATTAGTAAATTATATAAGAAACTGTTAATAAATAAATAAATTAGTAAATTATATTGTTTAGTGATGTCACCGGGACCCGTTGAACATGCAGGTCATTGGCTATATAGTCAAAATCGACTTGCATGTTCAGCTGACGGAGGGTCATCAGTGATGTGTGCTAGCGTGCATCGTTAATGATAATGAATGGCCCCTCTGAGTGACATCTTTTTAAAAATGTGTCTAGTGTGTGACATCTTTTTAAAAAATTGGCTTTATTCAGCACTGATCACATCTGTAAAGATATGCAAGCAGGTTGAATTTGCAAATGCTACCATCAGCAAGCACCAAGCCAAACCTCCAATTGTCACTCCATATCACACTGCATGTACACTATACTTAAGAACCCACCAACCTTACACAATCCCATACACGCATAATAGAAAGTGTTCTCACAAATGTGCAACACCACCCGGTTACAAGCATCCGATGATTTTTCTATCCCAAATACTCAATTGCAGATATTGTTGTGATTGTGAATGAATGCATGTAGCAAGCAATTAAACATTAGACATGATAAAACACCTAAAACAATTATAGAGATTCTTTTTGCTAAAATGGTGTGCATACTTTAGGCTAACTTGCTAACATGTAGGATCAAGTCACATAAGTTTATATCAAAGACCATATGTAACACGTATATTGGAGCACTGTAATGCAGTGGGATTCTGACTAAGTTTCTATTTGATTTTGACTATATATTAAAAAAACAAATAGAAATCAAATCAAAATCGAACGGTCTTCAGCCGTATACAATGCCAATTCGATCCCGATGCGCGCTCCAATGTAGTGCAAATTGAGCAGAAATATAGACTGTGCAGGCAAGACTATATAGTCAAAAATATAATGCATTTTGCTTGCTGTGCGATTCAATTTCGATCGATTAGCAGGGCAATAACACCATGTGTACACACCTTAAGTTTAATCTAAAAATATATTTACCAATTCTAAACAAATAACATTGCAGTGTCTAAAAGCTAATGATCATACTGTGTTCTGGAACCATAAACATTTGTATACACACTTCACCTGATCACATGCCTGTGATTTCACAGGCAGGCTGATAATCAATAGACTGCGCATGCCTATGGCTTGTAGTACACATGCACAAGGCCATCCTGTGAAACAATCCTGCAATTGTACGCAAGTTGATTGACAGAAAGCTGGCTTACAGTATGGGGGTGGTAACCGTCCATTTTCTGGGAGTCCCAGGGAAAATGTTAGCATGCTCAGGCGTTTGAGGGGAAGTTGTTTGACGTCAGCTCCGGCCCAAAACAGCCTGTTTCTATCACAGCCACTGCTTTAGTCCTGGGCTACACACAGACTGCACACTAATGCCACTTTGAGATCGCAAATGCAGTGTCGCACCAGGACTTTTAACCAGTTCAGTCCCAGTGCGATCCTGCATGTGTTGCAGGTTTGCTGACATCATTGCGCCACGGAGCATCAGCGCGTCATCGGGGTGGGAGATGGATTATTCAGAACTGATTGCACAGCTGCTACTTTGCAGAGCCCTGGAAAGTATCAGAGCATAACATCTTAACAATGAGTATATCGATCCTTCTGGCCCTAAGTTCATCATTAGTAACATGTTGCACACATAGGCGTGCGCACATAGAGTGTTAGGGGTGCACAGGCACCATGTTTTATATTGTAGCGAGTGTGAATAGCTGATGGTAGACACGTTTGATTAGTGGTGTTAGACACACCCAATGGGCGTGTAAGACACCCCCTAATGAAATGTGCTGCGCACGCCTATGGTTGCACACAACCCTTCAGCTACACAGAAAAGTTACCGTATTGCAGATGAGCCCTGTTTTAAACTTGAAAATGTTGCGTAGGCAGAAATTGTGCATGCTTCTGTCAGTAACGTCCAGTACACTTCCCGGCTTAATCTTTGATATGTGGGAATGTTATTGCGAATGCGTTGGCGGTCGTATTTTACTGGTTTCATCAATGCTAGCAACAGTTCAGGCATGTGCATTGAGTGAAATGTCCAGATGCTTTTGCAGATTTTGGGACTGTCCTGTGTCCCACCTGCGGCTTTCAGTGTCCAGCGGTGGGAGCAGTTGGTAGACCTGCTATAATCAATTATGGGAGCAGTTCTCTTTTTAATGCAGAGAAGCTGACTTTTTCCTCACTGACAACAAGAGTTACTTCAAATGAGCTCTTTTAACTTCTATTTTTTTCCCTAAATAACAGGCAAATTCACTTGTGTACTGTAATGTATATTATTTTATTTAAGTTAAATTATTCACTACTGAATAACAATAAGCAGTTTGTAATAGCATTTCACATTTGTGTGATATAAAATCAAAACCCTTTACATTCCTAAAAGAGATACAATTCTATGGAAACATTCAATATTAACTTTGTAGCCATCGACCTTTTTAGTATTAAATAAACAATGACAATAAATTCTTAGTAAATTATTCTAGACTTTCTTTCCCTAAGCAAAGAAACACAATAGGCCATAGGTGCCGATTTATGTTTTTGCAGGTGGGTGCTCGAGCCAAAAATATAGGGGAGAGGCTTAATGGGAAAGGGGCGTGGCCACAAAATAATACTGATTTATATTACGCAGCACAGTTGTCTCCAATATTCAAATTATATAGCAACAGTGCCATATACATAAATGCCCACACAGTACAGGTACAAAAATCCCCCCCACAGTGCCAAATACATAAATGCCCCCACAGTGCAGGTACATAAATGCTCACACAGTACCTGTGCCAGCGCCAAGGGAGGGGGGAGTGCAGTGGGACACGGGCGGGTGGGCCGCTGCTGAGCGAGTGGGTGCTCGGGCCCTCAAGCACCCACAGAATCAGCACCTATGCAATAGGCCGAATGTAATAGGGTGTGAGAATCAGAAAGTGAGGGATTTTGGGAGTTTTTTTCATTTTTTTAAAGTAGCAATCATTTACATGGCAAAATCAACCTGGTCTTTCAGTGTAAATGATTGCCGCTTTAAAAAAAATGGGAAAACTCTCCCAAAATCTCTCACATTCTGATTTTCACACCCTTTGAACAATATAGCTACAGTCCAGAATACAGTCTGCAAAATATTTGTTGTAAGAACAGTTCCTGACTGGCTTAATTGACTAGCCAATGTGGATGACAGTATATAGAGGTAACTGTTTAGAAGAGTTTTCAGCTGGACAATCCTTATCCACTTTTGTAATTGAAGGATAGGATAGAGAAGTACAATACAATTTATTTCATAGTTTTTTTTAGTACACTTAGGGCCTTATTCTGGTTGGAGCGGCCGGGCCGTACGCGTACGTCCCGGGATTTTTTATGATCTGCGCATGCGTACATTCGCTAATGCGCAGGCGCGACCACTCACCAACGCTTACGGACGGGTCTCTACATGCGAAAAAACCTGTACGCGAGTGTACGGGTATTGGGGGCGGCATAGGGGCGTGTTGAGGGGAGTGGCCGAAATAATGAGGGAAAATGGGCGTAAATATGGGCGTACACGGGGGTGTGCACCAAAAATGAGCGGTGCTACTACCGCACGATCGCCTAAAGCACCGTTCATTTCGGACACCAGACAGGCGGCCGCCAACCGCCAGCTCAGACCACCCCTACAGATACCGCATGCCAGCGTGCGCCTGAGTTTGCTAATTAACGCTGATTCCTACTCAAACACATACACCTGAATGTAATAAGCAATGCTGCAGTCTATTAAGTCCAAACCATGATTTCACTACCTGCAAGCCACACACAGCACTCAAACACATTGGAAGCTTATCTTTCTATACTTCTCGACATTTAAAGGTTTATTTAATTTAAGGTAAGAATCTTTTTAAGACCTGCTTATATATGCTAAGGTAGCTATTTGCTAAACAGTTAGACACATTCACTACGTGCTTTCATAGACTTTACACAGTAGCACACTCAATCTACACAAGTCGACATGTGTCAACGTGTTCACTCTAATACAAACATAGGTTTTGTATTTATGATACAATAACATAAACCACATCTAACACCTACAAAGTATGTTTCAGCAATGTTTTAAGCCCATGCCCACTATTTTGCACACAATCTTTGTATAGTACCCAAAATACAGAACTGTACCACTATCTGATCTGCTATGAATTGGATTTTACTACACTGTGGATGTAAGATGCCACCAATCACATTATTGCACTCACATCTCTCTAACAAAGGATTCCTACATCTGCTTATGACACTGTAAAATCATATATATTTAAAAACTTATACATGTTTCTTCACAAGCAATTTTATCATGTTTGGCCGATTCACACATCTTTTTTTAGGGAGGACACATATGCATTCCTACACAAATTTACCTTTTCACCCTTGTTTGTCTGCCTCACCCACTCCATGAGGAAAGCATTGTTCTGGACCTGCTTTTACCTACTACTGTAGGAGCTACCTCACCTGCACACAAACTGCTTTCTCACCTATTAAGTTGCTCTGCACATGTGCTGACACAAACTAATTAGCAGGGAAAAGTTGGATAGGAACATGGGAATGACCATGGAGAGGGTTACACATGGGAAACTTCGACCACACTTCAACAAATGTTCAAAAATACCCTGGTCAGTAAGTACACATAAATCTAGTATTTGTTTCACACAAGAAATTACACATACAACAATTTTGTTTTAATTGCTAAAATAAATTTATTTGCTGTTCAGATCACAGCCTAGTAGACACTTTCATGTCATAAATCAAATAAACAAATAAAATAGACACAAAAATAAAAAAACAGCCAGAACAAGAGGTTGCATATCTCCAAACATGTGTTACCCTGCAAATGCAATGGTGAAAGAAATGGGAACACCAGAATACGTACTGCAACAACCAGGGTGAATACTAAGCAAGATACACACCACCAAAAATTTATCCTGCATTTGTAGAGGTCAAAATAAGAACTTTAATGCCCATGGCACGAAAATGGATAGATGGCCAACTCAGGAAGTGGATGTCCAGTGCAATTTAAACATTTGGGGTCCAACCACAGAGGAAGTGAACCAGGTCTCATTATTTGGGCCCTTTTCTCCCCCTTTTAGATGGGGCCTTGGGGACAGGGGCCTTTGGGTCAGATGGCTTGCGGCGTCTTCCCCTAGTGGACACAGGAGGGTCAGCAGAGGTGGAAGGTTGGGGAGCAGCTTGGGGTGGGGCAGCAGATGGGGGATTGTCCCTTAGGGACCTGGCGGTGGGCAGCAGCTCCGCAAGAATGTCATTCAGGCGGCTGAGGTGTTGGCCAATGTTTTGCATGCCAGCCGCCAGAGTGTCATTAATGCGGTTGAAGGCCTCACACTGCTGCCTGTTTGTGGCCTTCCAATCCTCCAAAAAATCCCCAATCTGCTGCTGACGGAGCGCAGCATCCACCCCTTGCTGCTCGATCCTCTCCAGCGTCACCATCATGCTCTCTTCCCATGTCTCCTGTGGCTGGGGCTGGGGGTGTCTTCTTGATGGAGGCTGGACCACTCGCTCCACCTGTGGCTCTGCAGAGGAAGATGCTGCCGGTACATCCTGGGTTTCTGCTTCTGCTAGGATAATAATTGAAAAAAATGTCACCATCACATACGCACTAAAAAATCTCTTTCAAAATACAATGCATTACTGTGACTTACCATCAAAAGCAGCATCAAAGACCTCCGCCGGGAGCTCACTGTCCATATTGGAGATCCCCCTGACCTCGCCCACATCAATGACGTCCAAGGCGTCCTGCTCCAGGGGGGTATACTCCAAAGTATCGGGCATAGGACCTCTCCCGGTGGACATGCTGTGGTTGTACCGGTCAGTCATCTTCCTCTTCATTGCCGTTTTGAAGTCAGTCCACCTACAAGTTTAAAAATACAAATATCACCATGAGATATGTGCATCACTGTGCTACGTGTAGGGTTACCACCTAGTCCCTTTAATTCCGGACACATGTTACTTACACAGGTTCTGTGGCAGTTTAAAATTAGGTGAAGTGGAGTCTTGAAGTCAGCCAGCCACAGAACCTGTGTAATTAATATGTGTCCGGAATTAAAGGGACTAGGTGGTACCCCTAGCTACGTGACATTTCCTAGTGTGGGTGATCTTATGTTTTTTAGCCATATGTGTCCCACACACACATTCATGTCTCCATTAGGAGGCATTTCAGTGTCTCATCACATTCATTAGGCCACTAAATGCACATACATACATCACTATGCAGAAATGACATCATCCATGGCCAAATTATGCACCTCCACCTGTTGTGAAACTACACATTCCACCATAGCTTGACAATGTGGTTATTATGGAGTAATTTAACTATGGGATGGCATACTGGGATGTGTAGTTTCTCACCAGCTACTTGTGCACAGTTTGCTCATTCTTGTTTCAGTAGCATCATATGGAACATGTTACAACAACTCTTTCAAAAACACACTTTCTCTTGTCCCATCACATACTTCACATGAGCAGAACTGTGCCCATAACCTCACATCACACCAAGGGTGCATGTTTCATATATCAATGTGGGTTATTAGACATGGTTGTGTTCACATGTGACATTGAAGTGTAGCACTATCTACAAACACACCTTTCTATTATTCTCAAAACATACATGTAACATATGTACACACATATGACATTATCAGGGGGACAAACACCAGGGCTATTTTTCAGCAGGCTCCAGCAGCAACTGAGGCCCTTATTCTAGGTCACTCTTTCTGACCACATATTTCTTAGATGGTCAAAACCATGTGCACTGCAGGTGAGGCAGGTGTAAAACCCCACCCAAATCTGATTATCTCTGCACAAGTAACACCTGCCTCACCTGCAGTGCACATGGTTTTGTCCATCTAAGAAATATTTTGTCTGAGTGAACTAGAATAAGGGCCTCAGTTCCTGCTGGAGCCTGCTGAAAAATAGCCCTGACAAACACACTAACCTTTTCTTCACCGCTAGCCAATCTCTGACCACTGGTGACACCTGGTTCACTTCCTCTGTGATCTTGTCCCAAAGCTTTCTCCTTGCACTGGCACCCGGCTTCCTGGTTGCCAATTCTATCCATTCGCGTGCCCTGGGCACTAAGATTCTTAATTCTGCCTCTACAAATGCAGGGTTTCTCTTTCTGGTGGTGGCATCCTGCTCAGTCCTCACCCTCGATGTTGCAGCCTGTTTTCTGGTGGCCCCAGTTCTCTCACCATGCACCTGCTGGGTCACACCTGTTTGGAGAGATGCAACCTCTTGTTCTGGCTGGTTGCTTGGCCCTTGTGGAGCTGGTGGAGGTTGAACAGGGCCTGTTAGTGAGGGGCCCGCTTGGTCTGGCAGGCTACCTCTCTCTTGAGCCCTCCTTCTCCGCTCCTGTTCCCTCTTCTGTAACGCTTCAAGCAGGGATTCTGCTTGTGCTCTCTGCAGAGCGTCCTCAGCTGCGGAATCGTCTGAGTTAGACATGTTTGCAGCAATTCTGGCCTGCATCTGACTGAATATTTATATGTTAATCTCCCGCCATGAACAAGGGGGCGTATATTTTTTCCCGCAATGTACTTGCTAATTTACGCCGATATTTCCCGCCGATGATTGCCGCTTAAATTACGCAGGTCTCCACGCACCTGATCAATCACCTGTATATGCACATACACAGGTTGTGGAGCATTGTGTTCTGCATCGTGAAATGTGTGCACCTGTCATTCCAATGATGAGTGTTGTCAGCTGGTATCTGTTGGAGTTCGTGTATGCTTTGTGAGTCACATTTCAAAACATCACGTTATAATGCTTTCCTTACATATGTAATGAGTCTGAAATTGTCATACACCAACATGTTGCATTGTGCCCCTTTAAGCAGCGTATTTATAAGTAGACGCTTGCGTGTATTATTTTATGCACACTGTATATACAGTACGTCTCTCCATGGAAATGGGTGTATTGTGCCCCTTTAAGCAGCGTATTTATAAGTAGACGCTTGCGTGTATTATTTTATGCACACTGTATATACAGTACGTCTCTCCATGGAAATGGGTGTATTGTGCCCCTTTAAGCAGCGTATTTATAAGTAGACGCTTGCGTGTATTATTTTCCGCACACTGTATATACAGTTCCTCTCTATACATTGAATGCATGCTGTTGGTTTTGGTCTGTGTATATCGGAACGGTCCGCGTAAGTTTCTATTCGCATCCAGTTTGTTAATGTAAGAAGGATTAATAAAGTTAATACTAAACAAACCATTTTTTACACCAATCAGCAAGCACCAAAAGTGATATATGTACCTGCAATTAATAACTGCGCCATTGGCACTATGACTTCAACCAGGGCTAGGCCGTTTTCGACCCAGGAGTTGTTGGCCTTGGTTGAGGTCATGGACCGTCACCTGGGGCCCAGGGGCCCATATGTCAGCAATATGGACAAGCGGCGGGCGTATACTGCTGCCCGCCGCCTAATCTACTCCACGACCGGCGTCCGCAGAAGCCTGGGGCAAGTGGAGCGGCGCTGGTCTGACCTGCGCCGGCGGCAGCCAGTTTTGCTCTGCACACTTCGCCGCCATATTGCCCGATGTAAGTTTTTATTACTAGTATGTCTGCGTTTTTTTGCAAATGTTTTCTGTACTTTTTATAAATATGTTCCTGAGTATGTGGGTGTATATGGGGTGTATATGGGGTGTATAGGGGGTGTATATGGGGTGTATATGGGGTGTATATGGGTGTATATGGGGTGTATAGGGGGTGTATATGGGGTGTATAGGGGGTGTATAGGGGGTGTATATGGGTGTATAGGGGGTGTATAGGGGGTGTATATGGGTGTATAGGGGGTGTATATGGGTGTATAGGGGGTGTATAGGGGGTGTATATGGGTGTATAGGGGGTGTATATGGGTGTATAGGGGGTGTATAGGGGGTGTATATGGGTGTATAGAGGGTGTATATGGGTGTATAGGGGGTGTATATGGGTGTATAGGGGGTGTATAGGGGGTGTATAGGGGGTGTATAGGGGGGGGGTTTAAGTAGTTGCTCAGTTTTTGGGTGTAGCATATCAATTAGTTTGCATGATAAATGTCTGAAATATAACAGCAATGATAATTTGGAAGGTTATGAGCATGACTAATGTGAATTTTTCTTTCCCCCTTTTTTATGCAACCCAATCTTCGATTTCTATGTCATCAACATGAACATTTCAGCACGGGCAAGGGCACGCATGGAAGCCCGGGAGCAGGCAGCCCGGGACCAGGCAGCCCAGGAGCAGGCAGCCCTGGAGCAGCCAGACGAGGAGGAGGAAGAGGAGGAGGAAGAGGAGGAGGAGGAAGAAGAGGAGGAGGAAGAAGAGGAGGAGGAAGAGGAGAAGGAGGAAGAAGAGGAGGAGGAAGAGGAGGAGGAGGAGGAAGAGGAGGCCGAGACAATGGCTCAAGCTGGGGCCCACACAATTTCCCCATCCCCTTCCCCCACCCCCTCCCCAACCCCCACCCCCACCCCCTCCCCAACCCCCACCCCCACCCCCTCCCCAACCCCCTCCCCTACCCCCACCCACACCCCTACCCCCACCCCCACCCCTACCCCCACCCCCTCCCCACCCCATTTCCAACCCCCCTACACCTCTCCACCACCCACCCCCAAACCTCTCCAATCCCCACTCACACCCACTACCTCTATCCAAATTCCCATCCCATCCCCCTTGCTCCTGACCCCCCCAACCACCGCACAGCCAACCAGCGGCGACCAGGATGGCTCAAGTAGCCGTAAGTAAATAATGTGTCTAATGTTTACCTACACATTTCTACACATAAACAATCACAACAACCACATATGTGTATCCAACATCAACATTAGTTGCAACATATCACTGCAGGGCGACCATGAGGTGTGTCCTGTCCTTCTCCAGGAACAAGGGTCCCCTTGGTGGTTTTTTGGAGTGTGGCCATGCCTCACCCCTTGAATAATTGACATAACAGTACATCCAATGAGATATCCGACATTAGTGGTGTGGTAGTTATGTGGCTCCAGGTGTTGGGTAACTCCAGTTCCCAGCATGATGTGCAACATAAATGTAGAGATTGTTTTGTTAATAGTGTGTGAGGCCATGCGGATGCATGCTTTACAAACATAGCTGTAGGCCTATAATTTGTACAGCAATGTCCTAAATTTAAAATAGTAAGGAGTGCTTAAGCCACAACAATGTCATAACCCTTAAATAGCACAGCCTAATTGTGAGGTTAGAGGACAGTCCCCCAAAACCAAACTACCAATTGGGATACAGCATACATTCATCCAAGAAGGAGTAATTGAATTAATGTTATTTACTATGTACAGTATGTGTGTGTTAACATATTATTTTTTAGTACTGTGTTTACAGCAGACCCATCTTCAATGTAGTTTAAAAATGTATGTGGCCTTCACACATAACTCTGAACTTTTTATTATGTACAAATACAACAAACATTTGTGTATGTTATATATTAATTTTTTTTTTTATCCCTTCACTACAGACACTGAACAGCAGCAGGAGGAGGTGGCAGCCCTCATGCGGGAGATCGTCCTGACCCTCCTGTATTTACAGATTCTTTTTGGCCTTCTGGAGGCCCGCATTTAATTTATTTTTATCCCCCCCCCCCCCCTTATTATTTTTGTTCTAAATAAACGTTTCTATTGTGTTATAAATTGCCTGTGTTTTTAATAATAAATATGTTAGAGGGCTTGTAAGGGTAGGTACATACAGATGTGTAATGTAAGTTATATTTGTAATTTGAGGTGAGGGGTAATGATTGATGTGTGAATGTGTGTGTTTTTGAGTAAAATAACACATAGTGAAAATGCATGAATGTTTAATGTTGTTCGATTAAAACATCACACATAACATCAGGGTAGGTATACATGTTACACATTGTGGACAAAGTAATTATGGACATAATTTAGTACATATACAGAAACACTAACATAACTTGATTTAAAAGTAACAGCAATATGGGGACACATAGATAGTGATTAAAATGCCACATTAGAACATAACAAATATACATGTAATGAGGGTTAAAATGTTGTTTTATTAGGTCTTTATTAAGGTAGACAATTGAGTTAATAGAAAACAATAATTGAATAACAAATAGATTAATTAATCAATTGTCAGAATTCTAGTTGAAAGGCAAGATTTGCAGGTCCATATATGTGAAGGGTATGCCAGCGTACACGGACGTACGCTCACTCTCACGAGCGGTGACATAAGCTGAGTTTTCCATTGAAAACAATAGGGACCCGTCCGTGCAAGCTGGCGTACGCTCAGATCTCCGCAAGAAGGCGGTGGGAAGACGGACGAGAGACGTCCGTAAACGGCGGCGTACGCTCAGTTGTACGTCAGTTGTCGGAGTGTAAGGGCTGGCCCGTCCATGTACGTTGGCGTACGCTCATTTGTACGCCACTCCCCTTCTACGTTGTTTATGCCCGTACGTACGCGGCAAAGTTGTGGGTGGACTTAACCCCAACGGCCGCGTGCGGCTAGCGTACGTTAATAGCGAACGTACGCACGTTTGGCCGCACCGATCAGAATAAGGCCCTTAATCAGACTGATTTCCTCTTAAAGGTTTTTCTCACCGCTTTTCTTTTGTAGCGGTGTGATACCACCCACCTGTGAATACCTGTTCCTGGAAGCTACGAAGCGACGTACCAGAAGCTGAACCACTGAAGAATAACAGGTGTGTTTGATAGAGAAGTGTTGTAATTGAAGATAATCAATGCAGGTGTCGATTATAAGCAAGGGTCTCCTTCTCTGCAGACTGCAGTAACTCTCCGCAAATTCCAGGCAGGGGGAGAGCAGTATGGTATTTCAAGGTATTTTCTTTACACCGCTCAATCCCTACACCTGCTGCTTTCACTCAACTGTCACTTGCCTGACACTGGTCATGTGACCTACTCCAGACCTCTTTGAGCAGCTGCGTAGGCTGCTGGAAATTGTCTGCTGGTGTAATGATAGACATGTGTTGTATACAGTATATGTGCATATCAACCAAAAGCTTTCTATAACGTGCTGTTTCTTTAAAGATAATGGGGGAAATTTACTAAGATGTGTATTCTGCTTCACATTTGATGTTGCTACTTCTTATTTATTTAGCACCCTCTAGAACAGGGGTAGCCAACTCCAGTCCTGGAGAGCTACCAACAGTTAACGTTTTCCAGGTCTCCTCACAGAATCACAAGTGAAGTAATTAGCTCCACCTGTGGATCATTTATATTGTGTCAGTGAGTAATGAGTGCACCTGTGCCCCAGCTCGGTGATCTAGAAAACTTGAACTGTTGGTAGCTCTCGAGTACTGGAGTTGGCTACCACTGCTCTAGAAGATAGTAGACAGGATTTGATTGGTTGCCCATAGCAACATCACATGTGAAGTAGAATACACATCTTAAGGTGTCCATACACAGTGCGATGATCTGACCCTTTATGGGCTGTATTGCATCGCAATGCATGCATTTTGCATACGATTTGCGTGCGATGCGATCCGAGGGCAGTACAAAAAGTATGTGCAGCACATACCTTTTGTACTGCAAGTGCTTTACAAAAGTTCTATTGTGCAATTGCAAATATTTTGCTTTGTGGCCTTGCCCTGTGCTGGGTGGTCCCAAGTATGTTAGAGAGTACAGTTGCAGTTTTGCAATTCTTAGTGATGCTGAATTAGGCCCGTAGATTGTAAGCTCCTCTGCAAAATATGTCTGAAGCTATATTAATAACTGGTAATAAATAATAAACAATAGTTTGGTTATCTGAAAGCCAGACCTACACACCTCTAGAGCTAACCAGTGCCATTTGCAATACAGGTTGAGTATCCCCTATCCGAAATGCTCGGGACCGCGAGCATTTAGGATAGGGGAATTTTCCGGTTTTTAGAATATTTTTTTGCAGCCATACTTACCTGTCCCCTGATGGTCCCCGGGCGTCCCTCGGCGTCCGCGCAGTCCCCGGGCATCCACAGCAGGCCTCCGGCATCTTCTCCTGGTCTCCAGCGGTCCCAGGAATGCATTGTGCGAGTGTGCGCGCGCACCGGTGACGTCACCAGCGCGCGCGCACACTCGCGCAATGCATTCCTGGGACTGCTGGAGACCCTGGAGAAGATGCCGGAGGCCTGCTGTGGACGCCCGGGGACTTGGTAAGTATGAAAAGAGGGTTAGGGGGTTAAAAAAAAAAAAATTTGAATGATTCCAAAAACCACGGTTTTTGGAATAATTCGGATACGGGATGTCCGGATACCGGATACTCAACCTGTAATGGAAAACGAAAAGAGGGTAGCCATTACTGTGGTGCACCAGGCTGACTCCAATCAATGTTGTGCGGTCCGCCTCCACTCTTTTTATTTTGCACTTGGGGCTATAGCTCCACCTTGCAGCCACCACCAGTGCTAACCAATTGCTCAAGTTACCAGAGTTTTTGTTCAGTATTTATACTACTGTAGGTTTCTGTCATTTTACGTTCTATAGAACTCTGTAAACAATATTGTGTCAATAAAATATTTGAAAATGAAAAACTAGAAAATAAATTATTAGTAAATGTGGTTTAGAACTGATTTTACATTATGTTATTCCTTGACCATCTCCATATTAGTATGTTTATTACCTCCAGAGATTAAAAAAAACTATTTAACCAAAAACACATAGGGGGAAATTTGCTAAGATGTATTCGTAAAAAAAAAATTGTATTTTCATAGGAAAATAAGATTTTTTTTGGCATATTCGTATT
Organism: Crinia signifera; assembly: GCF_055691185.1. Classification (NCBI taxonomy): domain Eukaryota; kingdom Metazoa; phylum Chordata; class Amphibia; order Anura; family Myobatrachidae; genus Crinia; species Crinia signifera. The sequence continues at coordinate 212,506,326 of NC_139220.1, forward strand.
TTTGGCATTTACTCTGCCAAAAATAAGATTTTTCATATTCGTATTGATGGGACATTCGTATTTGTATTTAGAAATACGAATGAATACACAATTGATAGAATATGACCGGAATCACCATTCAAAAGAATGGTGATTCCTGATTTACTAAGCGGCCATACGGTGATTCCTGATTTACTAAGCGGATTAGAACTGATTTTACATTATGTTATTCCTTGACCATCTCCATATTAGTATGTTCATTACCTCCAGAGATTAAAAAAAACTATTTAACCAAAAACACATAGGGGGAAATTTACTAAGATGGATTCGTAAAAAAAAAAATTGTATTTTCATGGGAAAATAAGAATTTTTTTTGGCATATTCGTATTTTTGGCATTTACTCTGCCAAAAATACGATTTTTCATATTCGTATTGATGGGACATTCGTATTTGTATTTAGAAATACGAATGAATACACAATCGATAGAATATGACCGGAATCACCATTCAAAAGAATGGTGATTCCTGATTTACTAAGCGGCCATACGGTGATTCCTGATTTACTAAGCGGATTTACTAGTGGCTAATCAGGAGCCGCTAGCAGGGGCAAATGCAGGATTTTCAGAAGGGGGTTTCCAGAGGGGCGGAGCAAAGCATGGAGATGGACACTTAGGTGACCCAGTATATGCCGGGTCAGTTAAAGTATTCTAGATAGACCAAATGTATATAAATAATAATAATAATAATAATATATATATATATATATATATATATATACAGTATATATATGTGTGTGTGTATATATATATATATACATACATACATACATATATATATATATATATATATATATATACATACATACATACAGGGGTGTCAGCAGCAGTATAGACCCCTGGGCATAGCAATGTATTGGGGCCCCTACCGATCCGCCAGCGGTAGGGGTGGGGGAAGCTTTGATGTCCCACGGGTGGTAGGGGGTATTATATCAACCGCTCAGCATGTAGGGCATGGATCAGTAATTTCCACTAATTACTCCTTTACTGCACAGATGATGGGAGATGGAGTGGGAGAAGGGGGCATTGGGCTGAATGAAGGGGTCCTGATACATAACTTCCAGGGTGGTAGAGGATGTTTAATACACAGAGGAGGGGTGTATAGTGGAGTGGGCTTATTATTCATAATTTTCTGGTGGGAGGACAGCTTGCTTGACTGCAGATATCTCCAGTTCCCGGAAATAGATTTCTTAGATTTTAATGGAATTAATAACTAGAGAGTGTGTGCAGTTGGAGCAGTAACCAGCTGCTGGAAGGCTGATATCTCTGGTTCTGGGAAGTAATAGAGACAAGCTACTAGTCCATCAAATGGGGAGAGTCCCAGCTTTTGGAATATAGCCTCAGAAAAACTCTGTCAGACAGAACCTGAAATATCTGACTGGGAAGAGTAATTAACAGGCTTGGATGGGGACCACTGCTTTGAAGAAAGATATCTCCGGTTCCCAAGGGCCGATTTTTTAAATTATTGTACCCATGGAAAAGGGGGACCCTCAGCTTTCAGTCTAGGGCCCTTAGACTCCTGGGGTACTCAGAAACCCCCCCTGCATGCGCCGCAAGACGGCCAATAGCGGTATTCGGGGGCGGAGCCGCACGATGTAAATAAAGACAACGTGCGGCTCCGGCTCAGTCCGTCTTGGTTTGGGTAGCTGGTTTATTTTTTTGCCAAGACCCCTGGACTACTGCTTGATTGAAGAGGACAGATCTTCGCCATAGGACACTTGTAAGTATAATTTCCTTCCACAGGTTCCCCTATAGATTTTGTCGGATCCCAGACACCGGACCCCAGGACCAGGACACCGGAACCAGAGCACCAGGACCCCCGGACCAGGACACCGGACCCCCAGACCAGGACATTGGACCCCCGGACCCGTTCCGAGGGCTACCTACGGGCTCAAGATAGGTAAGTATCAGTATGTATTAAAGTTTTATTTTTCTTATGTGTCAGTGTGTTTTTATTTAACTGTTGGTTTTGCTGTGGAACTAAAAGTCACAGCAAACCCATTAATTGGCCGCATGCTGGGACTTGTGGTTCTCCAAGTCCCAGTATGCGTTCCAGGCTTGCTGGGACTCATAGTTCCACAGCAAAACCCAATGGTTTATTCTATCTTTTTACACTTAGTCTGCCCGGTGACCACAGCCCAGGGTCACCGAGGACAGCACCAGGCTTTAGCCTGGTCAGGTAAGTCCTGGAGGGGCAGGACGCCTTTATTGAGGGGGTCCCCACTCCCCCAGGGCTCCTGACCAGACTGACTGGTCAGTAGGGAGGAATTCTTTGGCAGGAGGGACTTGTATATAAAGTCTGCCCCGGCTGTGGCATTACCCTGCTGGCTGGTTGGGCCTGGGGTTGGTTCTTAAATTACAGTGGACCCCTACTCATTTTGTCCCCCGTATTTTGGGAACCAGCCCCGCCCCTGGAGCTGGTTTTAAAAAATCGGGGAACCCCTATTTGCCGTTTTTTTTTTTTTTATTACCAGCCCCCGGCTCTTTCAGCCTGGTGCTGGCTACGGCTGTGGGGGGGACCCCACACCATTTTTTAATTAATTAATTAATTTTTCTATTTTTTTTTTTTACACACACTGCAGCCTGCACGGATCTGACTGATCCATGCTGACTGCGTAGACAAATTCGTATTAGCGGCCATATATACGGCCGCTAAAACGAATCAATATGACTTTAGAGGTTTACAAAGCAATCGTATTTGACTGCTTTGTAAATAACCCTCCGGAACAGGACTTTGCATATGGCTGAAACAGCTGTATGCAGACGTATTCATTCGTATTAAGAATACGAATACGATCTATCGTATTCATATTCTTAGTAACTTCCCCCATATTGTCATTACTATGAACATGAAATACATTTTTGGGTATAAAGCTTTGATCCTAGCTCTCATTTTACAGAAACTGTAACAATGTATTCTGCAGTTAATTTATTTGTCTACTACTGTACATATTAGCGCATGACAACTAAAACAATGATATGGAGCAAGAGATAATATTTACATAAATATTTAGACATCATTATTTGAAATCTTGGTTTATAACTATTTATCATCAGTGGAAAATGTTTCAAAGTTACTGAAATTAAATCTTAAGGTGTGTATACACTTGTACAATCTGCATGAGATCCAGATGAGATTTTGACTGTATAGTCAAAATCTCATCTGGATCTCATGCAGAAAGTCTTGGCTGCATAGACTATATTGTGCAGATCTGCACTATATAGTCTAAATTGTATACACAGTCTAAATTGTATACATAGTCAAAATCTCATCTGGATCTCATGCAGCATTAGAGATGCTCTTTAAATGTCAATAAATGACTTTGGATTTTCCGAGAACCTCCTTTGTCCACCATCCTGTGCCACTCTATTTGGCTGACATAATGGGGCAGATGTATTAAGCCTGGTGAAGAGATACAGTAAAGTGGAAGGTGATAATGCACCAGTCAATTAACTCCTAACTGTCATTTTTTAAACATAACTGTTTGGCTAGTGCGTTATCAACTTCTACTGTATCTCCACTTTATTTTCACTTTATATCTTCACCGGGTTTAATACATCTGCCCCAATGTATCACATTGAGAACATCACCATTATTCTTCATGAATGTCACAACAAAGTTTTCAACATCTGAGCTTCCTGGATTTCGTACAATGAGGTTTCAGCTTAACCTACTGGATAGCAGAATTAAATAATTTTCTTAGACTGGACACCAGCAGTTTCCTTTCCACTATTTCGCCACCCTAAACAAACAATCCCATCCTTCTCTCTCTCCCGTCCTTACCTCCTCCCTGCTACATGTACAGCATTGACCCTAGACTCAGTATAAATATTTTAAGTAATTGGTGGCTTTTGTAATTTTTTGTAATTGGTGGCTTTTTTATCTATACTTTTACCAATGGCTCAAATAACTGCTTGTGACGACTACATTTACTTTTTTTCCGTTATTTTAGGTTTTTTGTTACAAATTAAAAAAAAAAAAAATTAAATTAACAAAATGCTAGTTAATCTAAACTTTGACACAGCTTGTTTAACATCTTTGTTTCTTAAGCTGTAGATGATGGGATTCAGCATTGGTATGACCACTGTGTAGAACAGAGTCAACACCCAATCCTGGTCCACTGCGTATGCAGAAGTTGGTCGTAAATACATGAAGAGAGCTGGGCAATAGTACATGACTACACAAGTAAAGTGAGAGATACATGTGGAAAGGGACTTGTGCTGACCTCTAGAAGAGGCGATTCTAAATAATGGTAATAAAATATTGGCATATGATATCAGTATAAACAAGAAAGAGCCCACTAAAATAGAGCCAGCAAAAGCAAATAAGAAAAGCTCATTAAGAAATGTATCTTTGCATGAAAGCTTTAGGATGGGGTTGATATCACAGTAGAAATGACTTATATGATGTGACCCACAGAATGGTAAGGTAAATGCAAAATATGTATGTATGAATGAGTTAAGAAATCCTACAGTGTAAACTGAACAAATGAGTTGATAACATCTTGCATGGCTGATAAGTGTTGTATAATACAAAGGCTTACATATGGCGGCGTACCGGTCATAGGCCATCACAGCAAGTAATAGCCCTTCAGAGCTTGCCAAGTCAATGAACAGAAACATTTGTGTTGCACAAGCAATGAAGGAAATCGTCTTGTTTACAGAGAGAATGTTGGCCATGGTGTTTGGGGTAATAGTAGATGAATAGAACACGTCCACAAAGGATAAATTCATGATGAAAAAGTACATCGGTGTTTGCAGAGCTGGAGTCACTCTAATTATCACAATGATCATAAGATTGCCGAGCAATGTTACCAGGTACACTGACAAGCAGAGGACAAAGAGAGGAAGCTGAAGGTTTGGGTCAGAGGAAAGACCCGCGAGAACAAATTCTGTAACAAGTGCTGAGTCATTTGGCTTCATTGTGTGATGATCAGTAGCAGGAAACTATAAAATGATATTACAATTTATTCAACATATAAGCTTGCCTCCTTTAATGAACATTATCATGTACTCATCATGATTCTTGCAACAAAGGCCATATACAATATGACAACATATTCTGGGCAACAATTTCTGCTCAACATTTGATGCTATGTCCTATGTCATAGCTTTCCCAAATGTAACATCCACCAACCAGCAGACTGAAGATGAAAGAACAGTAACATTTTATTTCCTCATTCTGCTATTAAACAAAAATGTTTCTGTGTCTTTAGCAGTAGCAGTGACAAAAGGGTCCTGCCGGTGAAGGCTTACACTCTATGATAAAATGGAAGTAAAATACAAGATTTGGATTGTGAATGGAGACAGATTTGGGACTTTACTCTTGTACAATAAACAAAGTACATGCAGGCAAAGATCCTCAGCACATCCATGTACTGAAGGTATCAGACAGTTCCTTATTTTTAAATTCACATTCTGTCCAATTCCAGTGATGTAGCCGCTAAATTTAAAGAACTGGTTTTAAGGAAAAATAGAAAGATCAGGAGAAAAGAATTACTGTATCATGCACTAACAAAGAAAGTAATTCCTTTTTGGGACACTCTGTGGGAGTTATTCAAATGTTGTTTTCACAACTTTTATATGTCGTGATATTAGTGTGATATTCAATTCTTCACTGTCTTTAAAAGTTGACAGTTTTTTGAACATCTTTTATTTCACAGTCATTTTCAGTGGGATTCCTATTCAAATGTTTGGTGATAATTTTCACACTTTTTAATAGTCGTCTAAACTTGGTCATTTTCCCGTCTTTTTATCCACCTGGGTGTTGGGTGGTGATAAAAGTGTTATTTTTTTAAAGTTATTTTTATCTTTAAAAATAAATGTTTTATTGAATGACATTTCCTTTTTTATATAAGGGGGTTAAGGATAAAAGTATTAAAAAGGGGTTATTTTCATCTTGTTGTAGTCTTTCTTATAGTGCATATTCTGGTCTTTTCTGATTTGCTACAGTATCTCTGCAGTTTTCTCTGCAGTCAGCCTACAGCACATTGTAGCAGGGCATTTTTTTTTTTGTAGGTTTATGAATCCCACATTCATAAATGAAGCGCCCAGCAAGACCAGGCTGTTGCTGCACTCCATCAACTCTCCCTGACACCTTTGCACATCTCTGTCCCCACCGCATCTCTCTATCCCCTTTGTACATCGTTCCCCTGCCGTACCTCTCCATCACTTCTGCACCTCTCCATTCCCCATCTGCACTTTTCGCTTCCCCCTTGTACTTCTCAGTCACCCCCATCAGCCTAGCACTTAAAAACATAAAAAATGCTCAACAAAACTCTCCTAATCTGCAGGCGTGCAGAATACAGCAGCCATCTGGGCTACAGCAGAGGGCAATGCGTCAGGCAGAAGTCAGAGGGTTACTGACCCCCAGAGCCCATCGGACACAGCATGGTGAGCCATGTAGCCTGTCACACACACACACATGTTACATAGCTCACCATCAGTGGTGCAAGTAGAAATGTTTTCTCAGCGGTACTGATTGTACGTGCCATAGGTACACAGAAAAATGGGCATGGTATGTGCCATGAGGGGGCGTGACCACATGACATTAGGGGAGTGGCCACCTTACACAGCCCCTTTTCTTTGCATTATAGAGAAGGGAGCGCTCTGTAGTGCAGCTAATGCCTTTACCAACTTTGGTCCCTATCACCCCCAGTTTATCCTCCCAAAACCATGGCCGTGATTAGAAATCACCAATGGTACAGCGTACCTGCAACATATTTCTTACCCCATTGCTTGCAGCACTGCTCACCATGCTGTGCCAGCCATGGCTCCCTGCACAGCACAGCAGGTGGTTGTCTATCCTAGGGGTGGCAGGCTGCAGTGCTAGTCCACAGTGGACTAGTGCTGCAGCATGACACCCCTAGGAGACAGCAGCCTGCCACCCATAGGAGTCTGCAGTACGTCCCGCTTTGCCAAATACTGTGCAGTCCAGCGGAGGTAAGAGGATCCAAATGAAGGGGGAGATAAAAATGGTGCGAAAATTATATGAACAGCAGTGGTATCATGGTGTGATATTTCACCAACCCCACAATTAGACGACAAAAGAAAGAAATACAAACAAATGAATGGCACACTGGATCATCACTTCAAAATACTTCAGATGCACGTGTCTGCAAGGTGTGAGAAAACTGCCGCTCAAAAAATTGACATTTGAATACCCATCCAAAATATGCAATCTGTGATATTAAAAAACAGATAAAATGGGTGTGAGATTAAAAAAGGGAATAAATAGGCATGATAATTAAGACCAACTACAGCTGATTAGATGTCTAAAGTAAACATATTTGAATAGCAAACCCGACCATTACTTCAAAAGATGTCAGAGGCGTGAATTTGAAAGTGGGAAAAAAATGATGCCCAAAAGTAAACATTTGAATACCTCCCTTTGGGGTTTATTCTAGTTCATTCTTTCTGACAAAATCCTTCTTAGATGGACAAAACCATGGCCCTTATTCTGATCGGTGCGGATATTCACGCTTGCGTACGGCCCGCCGATGTTTATCGTCTGCGCATGTGCAGAGGTCACTCTGCGCATGTGCAGGCGATTTCGCCGCATGGATTCTTTATACGCCGCACAGGGGGCGTAGAGGGGCGTGAGGGGCTACTTATCCTCATTACCCTATGCATACGCCCCGCGTTTCATGGGCGTTCCCATGCAAACGCGGGGCGTATGCATGGTAATGAGGCCGTGACGCGTGGGTACGGGGCGGGCATCTGACATCGCCGGATGTCAGCTGCCCGCCCCCATACAAGATTTCACACGGACAAGTGTCCGTGTGGTCTTGTGTTGCGGGACCTGGTGGAGCGTGCGGCCCTGCATTCGATGTTCGGCGACCATCGAATGCAGGGGCTGCTCCCACCATGGAGGAGGCGTATCCCCGTCCACATTCATGCGGACCGCCACATATCCGCATACGGACGGAGGTGGCGATCCGTATGGAAGGCGGGGATTCGCCAAGACGGACATCACCGCATATTTCTGATCGGGCCGCACCGATCAGAATAAGGGCCCATGTGCACTGCAGGGGGGCAGATGTAACATGTGCATAGAGAATTAGATTTGGGTGAGTTTTTTGTTTCTGTGCAGGGAAAATACTGACTGCATGATTTTACACTGCAACATAGATCTCACTTTGAAGAAAAACCCAACCCAAATCTAATTCTCTCTACACAAGTTACATCTGCCCCACCCGCAGTGCACATGGTTTTGTCCATCTAAGAAGGATTTTGTCAGAAAGAATGAACTAGAATAACCCCCTTTGTTTGGTATTTTTATAATTAGTTAATGTGTTTAAAACATATCTTTTATTTCATTTATTTTTTAAATATAAGTGTATCCAGACTTTTCAAATTGTCAATCTGTCCCGGAAAATCAACGTAAATAGGCTCAAAAATAGAGCGTAAAGGTCCAAATAATTTTAGAGTCAAAGCATTGTCTATTCATACTTATAAAAGTTGGTTTAGAAATCAGAGACCATTTAACAGAAAATTCCCTCTTATGGGGGTCCCCAGGTATTTGCAGTCACAGTTAGTAATTTGATAGAAAATAAAAAAAAATTACATCGAAAGATCACAAATTTGTTCAGCACGAAGGTGGAGATAAACACTCTGTAAAAATATTATAGTAGAATTGAATACTATTCATGTCTCCTGTGTGCATGTATGGATTGTACTTATATTCCAGTATGGACAAAATAAGAGGTTATAATATTTTTCTCTAATTCTGTTGGGAATTTGTGAACTTTCATCATGAAAGAGGTCACAGCAGGATCTGTGTGTGCAATGTCACAAATGGCATGTAATTTGTTCAATAAAGTTACGGGCACAATACTGTACATTCCTTCTTCTATTTACATGTGCACATGAGGACATAAATAATAGTGTGACAAAAGAAAGCGTCAAAATACTTTTCTTTATTGCATTATTGCCACTCAAAATCTAGTGGCTAAATTACTGAAATTGTGCCATTACCAGTAAACTTGAGCCTATTCCATAGAGGTTTTTAAAGTGTAATTTCATTTTTAGTTTGCAATACACCCCTGGAGGAGAGAGTTCCCGGTGAGGGTGTGTGAAAAACATGCAAATACTGTGCAAATCTGTGCAAATTCTAAAGTTTTCTTAAGAAGGCAGATTTACTGTAGTTTGTGATTGTTACTCTGGTATAATGGAACCAATGGTTCTGAGGAAGCCGCCGAGGGTAAACCACAAGGCGGGGAAACGCGTCAACCAAGGGATAAAAACTGTGCACCATCCGATTCTATATACCTACCTGCAGGCCGTTATAAGCACTCTGGAAAAAGCTGCAATAATACTTGTTTATGTACCAACAGCTGGGAGAAGACGGGGAAACTAACAAGTGCAGGTATTTTACAACCTTTTTAAGTCTGGCCAGACATGGACTAACATAAATGGAAGGAGATCTGAAGGAACTTTATTAACAGTGACCCTTTTTCTTTTTTAACAAAAGACTTCTAACACAACATGCCCGGGGGTTTGTTATCCACCCTACTAATATTATTGGGACCCTTTATGTTAAATGTTGTTTGTCCATGTTTAGTGCTAAGTGCACCGTCTAATAATTATTTTAATAACAAAAATCTTTTTAGTGTTTATATTTTATGCCACACTGGCCAGTGATTAATTAATAAATTAACATAATTAATGTACAAATCTTTCTAGCGCAGTTTTCTTTGTTTCTTTAAAAGGAAAAGTAGTTGAGAAAGTTATTAAAGAGGAAGGCAAACATAGCAAGCATTGGCAATTGACAAATCACCTTTCAGTCCTGATATCATACAGAAACAATACATAAAGCAAACAAGTCATTAGAGTAAGTCAGTGTCAGTGTTCTGCACCCACAGACCCTAGAAACATTTGTTTTATCTAATTGTCAAGACAAGAGTTTTAGTTGCTATATAAATAAAACTGGCAACAAAAGGCAGGTTGTGGATCTCCACATTCTACAAGTTATTGCTGGAAAAAATAACTTTATTATTGCATATTAGAAATGTGATTGATGCCAATAAAACCAATCTTCAGATGCAATCCTTTTTCTTCCAATAATTCATGATTGTAGGCAGTGGCTCCAGAGGTGGAGCTACAGCACAGTTCAAACTTCAAATAGGGGAGTCACTGACTCACTGGCAGTTGGTGTTGCTCCACTATATGAATTTTGAACTGTGCTGCAGCCAACCCCTTTAAGATATCTTCAGAGTGCACACACTCATAAGATATCTCATGAATCAATCAGGAATTGGAAGATCTGTCCAACAACTGTACAGTGTGTACTTTGCTTAACACAGCATGTCTGGGATGCTGTTATAAACTGTATGTTAATACATTTCAGTAACAAGTATAAATGCTTAAAAAAGCATATCTGCATATCTGCACTTATGGGATGACCATCGGTGTGACCAGCAGGCAGAATACCTATGCCGGCATCCCAATGAGGGGAATCCTGACAGGGCTAAGGTAAGTTAAAGTATCATTTTCCTGCCCCCGGAACCATAACTCTTCCCCCCTGCAGTCTAACTCTCCCCCCCCCCACAACCCCTCCCTGGCCTAAACCCCCTTCTAAGTGTCTAACACTCCCTCCCTGCAGCTTAACCCAAACACCCCCCCCCACACACACACACACACAGCCTAACCCCCTCTGTGTAAACCTTAAATTTCCCCAACCTTGTGCAAACCTAGGCTGAAAATCACTGTGGTCCCCAACCTAACGCTACCACTGCCCACATACTTACATTCGGGTTGCCAGTAGTCCGGATTTTAGCGCCACTGAGCGGGACACTGAGCAAAATGATTGCTGAGCAATATATTGCTGAGCAATATTAACCAATATTCTTCAGCGATCATATTGCTCCGTGTGTTTAAGAAACAAGATTTGAAAACTCTATCTTGAATACCTTATGCATGAACACTGTTCAATAATTCAATATGATTCAGTTCTGCTGTGCTATACTGTAAAAGAAACTGTTCATTAATAAATAAATAAATAAAATATTTAGCTATAATGTGACGGAATTTATAATCAAATTTTCTAGTCATAGTTAAGCTAAATATAACTCAAATCTTTATCTTCAATGCAGATAATAGAACAATACTCTATATCATAATTACTTACCTTTTTATTGTATTGTATGTACCTAACTGAATGCAAGAATGAAAAATGATATACAGTACTGTACAAATGATAACATTATTTGTATTGATGCCAGGCTGCTGCCAGTTGCTCTCATTTTTCACTGCATCTTTATATAACAATTCTTTCTACGCACAGTCTTTTGAGCTTTAAAATATTGTTCTACTTCAGTCCCATAAGGATTAATTCTAATTAATAATTGCTAAGGGGCCAATTATGGTTTTTGTTTTGACTGTTGTCCCAATTGAAGTTATTAATCCCAGTACATTATATTTACAATCTGCACAGATAGCTAATTTACATTTTTTATCATCAGAACCCACCTTCTATATGCCACTTTGGACTTCAAGCCTTTGGATGCCAACTTTGCTGTTAGAGATGTGCAAAATATCCGCTAAAATGCCAGGGTTGTAGTCCAGGAATAGAGATGGAGGGCCTCTCAGCCAGCACAGGGAATAGCCACATGCGCGCGCGCCCCAGTCACACTGCAACGGGGAGCGGATTCCCTACCCGTCTCTGCTTCCGGGAAATGGGGGGGCAGCTATCGGGGAACAGCAGGGAGGCGGCAGTGGGCTCCATCAGAACGGGCTGCGCAATCCCCCTTCTGGCGAAGATCTAATGAGAGCTGCTCCATCTGTATGAATCACTTTAGCTATTGCCAGCAAATGATCTGAAGACACTTAATTGAAGTTTAGTTAAATATGGCGCCCCCCCCAAAAAAAATAAAAATAAAAAACAGTCGCTGTGAGTGAGGCTGGCATTTTTAGCGGATATTTTGCACATCTCTCAGAGCAATGTTGGCACTCGAAGGGTTAATACATAGGGCCGGATTCAGTAAAGCAAAACAGCAAGTCATTTTGGCCCTTATTCTGGTTGGTGCGGCCGGAGCCGCACACGGTGCTCCGGCCGCACAAACCAATCCCCGCCCATGAGACGGATCACCACGGCCGTCCGTACACGGACGGCTGGCGATCCGCATAAAAATGGTGGGGCGTACGCCTCCACCATGGTGGGAGCTGCCCCCTGCATTCGATGGTCGTCGACCATCGAAGGCAGGGCCGCACGCCACAGCAGCTCCCGCAAGCTGAGACCACACGGACAATCGTCCGTGTGATAGCTTGTATGGGGGCTGAGAGCTGACATCCGGCGACGTCAGCTTTCCGCCCCCATCAGTGGCGTCATACCCTCATTAGCATGCATACGCCCCGCGTTTGCATGGGAACGCCCATGAAACGCGGGGCGTATACATAGGGAAATGAGGGTATGAAGCCCCTCACGCCCCTATACGCCCCCTTTGCGGCGGACGAAATACGTCTGCGGCGAATGGGGCTGCACATGCGCAGATTGACCTCTGCGCATGTGCAGACTAAAAACATCGGCGGTACGGCCGCACGCGGGCCGTACCGTCCGATTCTGAATAAGGGCCTTTGTGTCTGGAACACACTGAGGCCCTCATTCAGATCTGATCACAGTACAAATTTGTTCTCAAAATTCATTGTGAATTCAGCCTAAGGATAATTGAAGAAATAAGCGCAGAATTCTCACTGTTCTAAATTGTCTATGCTTAGATCTATGTGTCTGAGTCACAGTCTGTGAATCAGACCTAGACTAATTAGAGGTGTTTACACTAACACTCCCTTTTAATTCTGCAGCTCAAATAACTAAACTCCTTTTTGAGTACAATAATCATTAGATCACCAAACTTTTTCTTATCTACATTAGCTCCCGCCCCTCTAGAGAAATCTAGTGTCCTTTGTTCTCAAAATGGACAAAACCATGTGCACTGCAGGTGGGGCAGATGTAACATGTGCAGAGAGAGTTAAATTTGGGTGGGGTGTGCTGAAACGGAAATCTAAATTGCAGTGTAAAAATAATGTGGCCAGTATTTACCCTGCACAGAAACAAAATAACTCACCCAAATCTACTGTAACTCTCTCTCTATCTGCACGTTACATCTGCCCAGGGCCGGATTAAGGTCTGTGGGGGCCCTGGACAACAGACTTGCTGGAACCCCTATTAAAGGTTCACTTGAAGAAACTTCCCACTTGAATTAAAGTGTTCTTTGTATTCCAACTTGCAGTGGCGGATTCAGGGGGGGGGGCACCCGGGCACGTGCCCCCCCTGTCATTTCATTTTGTAGCTGAGGACCAGGGCTTTCCAACGAGCCCAGCCCCGTGTCTCTAGCCCCTCGGGAACCAGAGATATCGCCTGGCAAAGCTGTAACGTTTTTTCCCCATAGGATAATATGGGACCCGTCAATTCCGACCCCCACCCGGTTCCGACGGCTGCCAGTTCCCCCCCTGGCATCACAGAAGCTTGTGGTTGATCTCATTCAATTCCAAATCGCTGGGCCTTCAATATGATATCAGGCTGGCCCATATCGGTCAATCGGTTCCAGAGATATTACGTGTAAACTAATTTTTTTATTTTTGAAATGTAATTTCATGGCTGTTCATGTTCTTTGAGGGCAGATTACTCTGGAACCAAACGTTCCAGTTTCACTGGGCCAAAATCATTCAAAGCCCACTCAAAAGTTCTTCAATATGATACTTGTCTCATGTAAATGTATCAGTTGGTTCCGAAGATATAGCCGGTTAAATTAGATAACTGGTTAAAGGGGGGAGGGGTGGTTTTCTCTCCCCCTCACACCAGCAAATGCAGGGACTAGGCTGGTGTAAAAGGGGCCAACCTGGGAATGCATTTTCTGGTGTGAAAGGGGTATTATTTCAAATAGCCGGGACCTGCAGTGCTCTGAATACAGCCAGGCTCTGCCACTGTCAGTGGCATTCACTTCTGCCTGGCGGCTGTCCCCCATTTACCGCGAGCATGTATTCCCCTTGACAATGAGCATGTAATCCCACATGGCAATGAGCATGGAACCTCTGGCAATGAACATGAAACCCTTGGCAATGAGCATGTAGATAAGCAGCACTTATGTAGCATAATTTTTAATAGGCATTATGGTGTTTGACATAATACATAATGGACATAATGGCGTGTAACTTAACGTGTAATGGACAATGAGTGTAAATGTTTAATGCGCGCCTTTGGTGGACAATGTTCCTGTTTATGAAACGTATTGTGAATTTTGGCTTAATCTGTGTGGCATTATGTGAATTCTGGTTCAATCCGTGCGGCATTATGTGAATTTTGGCTCAATCCGTGTGGCCTTATGTGAATTTTGTCACAATCCGTGTGGTATTATGTGAATTTTGGCTCAATCCATATGGCATTATGTTTATTTTGGCTCAATCCATTTGGCATTATGTGAATTTTGGCTCAATCCGTGTGTTATTATGTAAATTTTGGCTCAATTCGTGTGGCATTATGTGAATTTTGACAAAATCCATGTGGCACTATTTGAATTTTGGTTCAATCCATGTGGCATTATGTGAATTTTGGCTCAATCCGTGTGGCTTGATGTGAATTTTGACACAATCCATATGGCATTATTTGAATTTTGGCTCAATCTGTGTGCCATTATGTGAATTTTGGCTCATTCCATTTGGCATCATGTGTAAGGGGCAAGTATAATGGGGTCTAGTATTTTGTTGCATAATGTGTAGAAGTTGTATATGGTGTTGTACACTACACTCAAGGACATGCCCCCTGTTGAGTGGCCACGCCCCATTTTCCGGAGCGCGCCTTCGGCGCGCGCACAACTACATCCTTCACTTTTGTCACCATGGTGGGCCTGCGTACTTTAAATGCCAGGGCCTATTTTTAATCCCATTCCCACCCTCTCTCTGCCGCTCTCTTAGCATGTACACTGGCACCACTAACACCGCCCCTCCCCCACCTAAACCCTCTTTTATCATGGTGCCCCCCCTGTCATTTTATCCTGGATCCGCCCCTGCCAACTTGTACCTGTGAGGACATGCTTAGGGAAATCTCCACCGTCATATTACTATGTCGCTGAAAGCAACCTCCTAAACTATAAACCAGCAGGTAAAAGCGCACAGTGAAATATGACCAGTGCAATAGCCCAGCCTGGACACCGTGTAATACTACAGGGTCTTAATTTACTTATTAAGATGGATTTGACCTAATAACCTAAATGTAGGCTGATAGCATTTAACAGTGAATAACTTGGCCAAAACACTGCCGGGTACTGGAAAAGTCTGGGACAGGTTAGTGGCAGTTAACTTACCTGCCGGGGCAGCCCCACAGGTAGTGATGAATACAGCAACAATTACCCAGTACAGAGGGCATCCCATTCTTCAGCACCAGCACTTTAATGAAGAGTGTCACCAAGGGCAGGCATCGCTTGGACAAAACACCACGAACATTGGCAGACCGAGTCCCTGCATAGACCACAGAGTCAGACTAGACTGCAAAGTGGACAGTATGGTCACCCCTGCAAATGTCCAAGCAAGTTTGAAGCCATGTGGGGGATGGAGATCTTTCCACAGCGATGAACCTCCAGCATTAGTGCCACTGTGGAACTAGTGGTGCATTAACTGCACTAAGGCGATGAAGGAAAACATGTAGCTTACCGGCATATCAAAAACTTCAGCAGGATGTTGAAGGAGCTGGAGATGCTGAAGTGACGCAAGTGACCACAGGTGCCAAATGGGAGGCAGCCTATGGCATGAAACCCATGACAATGATCTATGGCATTGGCCACAGAGATTCCCGGCATGTGGCCTCAGCAGATTTGAATCCCAACATGCGCTGCACCCAGAGAAGAGATGGCTGTGAGACACGTCAGACGCCCACTGACCTGAACGTCACGGCACAGCATTGGAGCAGGAGCAGCATATGCAGGCAGCTCAGGGTGAGTTTCTCGTAGAGTGATGAAGTGAGATCAGACACTGACCCTGCGCAGCCTATGGCTGCTGCTCCTTGAGACCAAGGACATAGCAGTATGTGTGGGCCCTTAATTTGTGGGGGCCCCGGGGCGACCGCCCCTATCGCCCCTGCCTTAATCCACCACTGCATCTGCCACACCTGCAATGCACATGGTTTTGCCCATTTTGAGAACAAATTTGTGCTGCGATCAGATCTGAATAAAGGCCAGTGTTGCTATTCAAGTTCAGAAAATACATTTATATTTTTTCTGTGCAGGGTAAATACTGACTGCTTTTGTATGTAACCCACAAATGTTAGACATCTTTGTTTTTACACTGCAATTTAGATTTCTGTTTAAACACACCCCAACCAAGTCTAACTCTCTCTGCACATGTTATATCTGCCCCACCTGCAGTGCACATGGTTTTGCCCATTTACTTGATTTTTGCTTTGTTAAGAAAGGTGAATTAGGCCCGTAGTGTGGTGCGAGTCCAGTGGCCATGCAGGATGCCAGCCAAATTTTCAGGAATTTTAAAAGCAGTCAATTACAAGGCAAAACCATCCGGCATCCCGCATGGCCTCTGTATGCACACTGAAATACATTCGGCCTATAGTCACTTATTGGCATCAATTTCCCTAGAGAGTTCCAGGGTTTTAAGATATGGGGCTTAGGTGCAGGAGTTGTGTGAGTTTCTTGTTTTCTACATGCAGCAAGTTTATATATACTCTGTATAGAAATCCTATTTCACCATGCATCCACAGTCCCCAGTATTTGTGTAATCAAAAGGACATTGAAGTAGGTCTGTCAGCAAATATAGTGATTATGTTCACTTATACATGATAAGAATGATGGAGGAGCATATGTGGCAAGGGAAAGTGAAGTATACAGTATATGATGCCTTTGAAGTGTCATTGCCCACTGCCCTGTGTTATAACATAGTAACATAGAAATTAAGGTTGAAAGACGCTCCCCTGACAAAAGCTTAAGGTGCTGGAAATGCCAGATTCAGGTAATGCTGGCGCAGTCGGAGCCTGCAAATCCTCTGGCAACGAGCATGTTACCTTCTGGCAATTAACATTTTACCTTATGGCAACCCTGGCAATGAGCACGGAACCCGGTGCAAGAAACATGTAACCTCTGTCAGCAAGCATGAATCACCTGGCAATGAGCATATGACAGAGTGAAAGAAGTAGGAATCTTATGCACAGGCTAACAATTAAAGGAGCCAGTGTACTTACAGTACAACAATTGATGTAAAATATTAGTCAGGTAGATCTATGTCCTATACTTTAATTACATAACAATCTGGCGGTGCTCCCACAGAGTTTAATGTAATGATCATTGATTATCAAAGAGAAAATAAACTATTTTTTTGCTGGGGCACAACTTATATTTAAATATCTAATATCCTTTATTTAAGTATTATAAAACCAAAGACAAACATGACATACATACACAAAAACAACATATATTAGTGACCGTGTAATATATCTTATCACAAAACAATCAAAGTTCAAATTAGCTGTTGATTGAACAGAACTCAAGAATTAAGGATTCCGGTTATTGAATTAATCAAAGGTGCTGGTATACGTATATTCTATCCAGCTTCTGGTGGACTGCTGTGAGACCACTTATTGTGTATAGGATGTTACATTCTAGTAGAAGACTTATGAGCCGATTCTGGATCACATGCAGTGATTCGAATTTGGTCCCTTCCTCGATGGACGGGATTTGCACATGAGCAAACCCAGACAGCAAATGTCTGAGGCAAGTTACACACTAGCCGGACCATTCACAGTGGGGATGGAGGGCCGGGGGCTGTCAGCAGTGTGGACGGGGATCACCCATGGGGATCACTCCGTCTTTTGGCCAGACACACGCAAATAAAAGTCAGTTCAGACTGACTTTTGTTGGCGAACATCTAATGATTTCTCCTGCAGCGGCGGCATGTGAGGGGATGTGTCTTCATTACACATCCCCTTGCGAGGGGAAACAGCAGTGCGGGGGGCTGGTGTTCAGTGGGACAGCCTCTCTTGCGCTTGGTAAGCTTACAGAGCCAACCTGAATCAGGCCCTTAATTTATACAGCACATTTCTGCACATACACTGCCAGAAATAGGCATCAATCTACACATTTTCCATCATGTAGCCAGCAATATAATATATTAATGCAAATTAATATGGATTAAAACCCCATGAACAAACCAAAGCCAGGCAAAATGGTACCATCGGGCACTCGCTATCCCCCCTCTGTGTGCGCAGCGGGATCGCCGGATCTTCCTGCACAGCATTTTGATGGATTTTAGAGAATAATGGCGCGCTCCTAAGACTCTGCCGCCTTTTCTTCATTGCCCTTGGATCAGTCCCTACTGATCCTGTTTGAATTTTTTTTAAACAAGGGGGTGGGGTTGTGAAAAAATGGCGCTGAATTAAGTTGGAGTTCGGACTATACTTATCTATTCATGTGACTTTTGATGTTTGTGACTTCTACACCTCCCATGCTTGTTTTTATCACGGTTGTCAAGTAGGAACATGCAATGAAATATGGAACCAATTGGTAATGGGATTTCCGCATACAGGGTCACTCGGAATAAAGCATTCAAAATGTACAAGCAAGGGCGCGTACCTTACTTACACATACATGAATTGCTTGAAACATGTAAAGGTATCTTTAAACAGGAAGCGGGTGCGTACCCATACTCACAATGGAATTGAGGATAACACTCCTCAAAAGGTATCTTTTCAACTCCTACCCGATATGAAGTGATGATAAAGCTCCTCGGGAAGCGCCACTTAAGTATATTCCACTACGTCTCTCAAGACCTTCTCCCCATGAGCACCTCCAAACAAGAAAGACTCCCTCCTGCCAATGCGTTTCGAGACTTCTGTTCCTTATCAAAGCATGCCTTGATAAAGAGCAGAAGTCTCGAAACTCGTGGGCAGGAGGGAGGCTTCCTGCACAGCTGGCATCTGCTAAATGACTTTACCTCTCTGGCCCTCTCATCGGCAGGGATTCACTAGCTGTCAGGAGAAGCCGATGTCTGTCACTACTAAACTGCCCGCTTGGATTCTCTTATTTACTCTCATTTACTGCTCCGCTGCACAAAACACTGCATCAGAAGAAACAGCAGAAATTCTGGGCAATTTATGTGACAGCAAACTTTATCCTTGTCTTTTTTCACTATATCTGTCACCGATGAAGGCTGGATACGCTCATGTACATATTCGATGAGAAATCTCAGATATAAGAAAGCAGTAATTCGTCACGGATGTGACAGATCTCTTATGAACCTTTATTTTCATGCTTTCCCTATATTTGATTACAATTCATTATTCATATTACATCTAATTATAAACAGAAGCTTTGACGTGTCATATTTATTTTGGAGACAATAATTGTTTGGACAGTACAAATATATTAACTAATTCTTCACATGTTACATTGCTGCAGTGTTTGAATCCATACTAATATGCATGAACATATATTGATGCCTATTTCTGACAGCTTACGTGCAGAAAACTGCATTTGTACTGTACCGGTAAAAAATAAGTCTACTACTAAAACGTAACAGACTTATCAAATACTGTACACAATTAGTGGTCTCACGGCAGTCAACTAGAAGCTGGATAGAATATACGTATATCATCACCTTTGATTAATTCAATAGCCGGAATCCTTAAAGCTTGATTTCTGTTCAATCAACAGCTTATTTGAACTTTGATTGTTTCTTGATCATAGATATCATATTACACAATCACACCAATATGGTTTTATAATACTTAAAAGAAGGATTTTAGATATTTAAATTGATGTTGTGCCACAGCAAGAAAGAGTTTATTTTCTCTTTGATAATCAAAGAGAATGTAACCCCTGGTAACAAGGATGCAGGTAAAGAATATAAGGTAAGTAATGTATGGGGGGTGTCAGAAACTTAGGCATGGGGAAGCAACATTTCTAATTATGCCACTGATGGGAGGCCCAGTGGCGTAGCTACTGACCTTACAATGTGAGGTTCGCTTTTATACAGTCCAGGCATATTTACATTTCAAATGTGGTGCCAGCCACCACCCAATCAGAGCTTACGTACCGGCAACCGCGGTTAGTAATTGGCTGCAACACCTGGTGACATATTTGAAATGGTGTAAGCAGTACTTCAGGGGACATTATGTGTGAAGGCAGCACTAGTGGGGGCATTATCTGTGTAAGCGGCACTAGTGGGGCATTATGTGTGTAAGCGGCACTAGTGGGGCATTATGTGTGTAGGTGACACTAGTGGGGACATTATCTGTGTAAGCAGCACAACAGGGTGCATAATGTGTATAAGCGGCACCACAGGGAATTATTTGCGAAAGAGGTGCTACAGGGGGCATTATGTGTGTAAGAAGCATTACAGGTGACATTATGTGTAAGTAGCACTAAAATGC
Organism: Crinia signifera; assembly: GCF_055691185.1. Taxonomy (NCBI): domain Eukaryota; kingdom Metazoa; phylum Chordata; class Amphibia; order Anura; family Myobatrachidae; genus Crinia; species Crinia signifera. Next base: position 212,526,723 of record NC_139220.1, read on the forward strand.
CATGGGGAGGCGTAAAATGTATTATTATGCCACTGGGTGTATAACTTTACCCAGAAGTGCTAGGAATGCTTGCGAGGCCAGGAGAAGATGCAGAAAGCTGGCATAAACTAAAATAAGCATTACGGTGTGTGACATAATGTGTAATGGGCATGATGACATGTGGCATAATATGTAATGGGCATATTACACGGTGTGTGGCATAATGTGTAATGGGCATTACAGTGTGTGGCATCATACCGTTTCTCGGCACCATGTCACCTAGCTAAACCTCTGCTCTCTCAGAGACATCCTTAATTTTGTGATATGTAGACTCAGGGATACCCCTCAGATACCAGCACCTTTAGCATCTGCCTAAAGTTGCCTAATCATAGTGCGGGCCCTGCCTGCAATCAGGAAAATGTCCTGCTCTGTGGACTACAGTAGTTCACCAAAATCATGATAACCCCAACAGAATCAGGGCAGACTTCTTTCTCTTATCTGTTCTTGCAGCTTCCGCTACTACCGCTAGCTGCTGATGCTGGTAAAAACTTTTGTTCAGTACACTCTTCTTTCAACACCTCCACTCTCTACAAGCTTTTCAATGTCACACAAACATTCGTTTTAGATTTTCTGTAGCAACCTGTGAATAGATTTGGCTAAGCACATGAAAAGACATCAACATATCATTCCCTTTACAGACATCATGGACCACAACAACTGTCTCTCAGCTCACCAATTTGGGACTATCATAATTTTTGATGCTTTTAATAATTGTAGTTCTTAAATCTTGCAAAGTCTTTTTGCCTATTTTGGATAGGAATCATTTTTCGACTTAGACTATTGGACTATGGAGATCTCTGAATATGATTTTTGCTAATTATTTATTATACCTCCTAAGCTGGGTATAAATTAGATGGTATGTGTACAATGGAGAAAATGCAGATTGGCAAGCCGTCACTCATTTGCCACGATGAGAGATGGCAGGGAATGGGGGGTAGCGGGGGCCATGCATTTTGCAGCATGGCTCTTGCTAGCGATGTCCTTTGTTGTCCTGCATGTATAGAACATGGAGGATGATACTGATGACATGCTGCAGTGCGTATATTTAGCAACATTGCACGTATATATATATACACTGGATGAAATTTTGATCTCGGCATTCAGAAACATCGCAATCTGCAAAATTTTTACGAATATCATCCACTGTGCATGCAACTTTAGGTGAAATGCAACAATAGATCAAAGCAGCCAAGACAGCAACTTAGCTCTGACTCAAGAACCCCACACCTTCAAAAGCGTTAACACAGGTGCTAAGGTTAAAGCAGGGGCGTAACTATAGCACCGCAGCCCCCGCCATCGCGGGGGGGCGCTGTGCATGTGGGGGCGCCGGGGGCTGCGGTGCTATAGTTAAACCCCCCCTCAATCCCCCGCAGCGCAGACTTACCTATCGCGCTGGTCCCGGCATCTCCGTTCTTCTGCTGAGGACCACCAGAAAATGGCCGCCCCCATATAGCACACAGTTATCTGAAACTGTCTGCTGTATGGGGGCGGCCATTTTCTGGTGGTCCTCAGCTGAAGAACGTAGCCGCCGGGACCAGCGCGATAGGTAAGTCTGCGCTGCGGGGGATTGAGGGGGGGTTTGCAATGCATGGGCGGCGGGGTAAGGGTGCTCGGCGGGGTAGGGGTGCTCGTCGGGGCGGCGAGGGGGGCGCCCAAAACGTAGCTACGCCACTGGGTTAAAGGTGAACTTTATATGAACACATCTCACTGTTAATAGGTGAGTTCTTAGAGGATTATAAAGCATGTATGCTGCATAGTACCTGCTGAAGCAATTTAATGTCCTGTCTTTTTTTTATACTTGAGAGGGAATATGACCAGGAAGGATGAGAATTCTTAAGACCATTCATACTGTATATTCTATCTGCTTATTTTGGATCACTCATATTTTGGGTATGCCCCTTAGGTGGTTTGCCCATATTTGATTTTTGTACAGTTATGCCTCCATGCTGGTTGGTACTGGTTTAGGTGCATCTGCAGTTGCTAGCACATTCAGTGATATATATTAGTTGTGCATATTAACTTCCTTCTTTTCTATAATTTGGGATTTTTCTTTGAAAATAACAGGCCCAATTCAGACCTGATCAATGCTGATCGATATTTTTTATTTGACACAAGATTGGGAGATTGGGGGACATGGGATTTATTTCCCACCATCTGTGAAAAAAAATTGTTTCCCCCCCTTTGGGTACTGTTTCAGTTATTGTCTAATAGTGATCACCAGATATTAACAACTATGAGGGCCCATTGTTAGAAAGAAAACACTCTTACAAGACAGGGTGCCTCCATGTTTGTGTGGACCAATATGGGGGATATAGGTCACAATGGAAACTATGGGCCTTATTCTGGTCTGTGCGGCCGGAGCCGAATATGCGGCGAAGACCGTGCGTTCTAAACCCCGCCTTCCGTACGGATCGCTCACTCCGTCCGAATGCGGTAAGCCGCTGACCGCACGGAGCACGAGTGGATTTCTCATGTATACACCTCCTCCATCTCTGGGAACCTCCCCCATCATTCGATGGTCGCAGACCATCGAATGCAGGACCGAGTGGACAGGCAGCTCCCGTGAGCTCAGACCACTCGGGCATTTCTCCGTGCAAAAGCAGGAATCTGGGCGGGCAGCTGACATCCGGCAATGTCATATGTCCGCCCCCTACACGTGCGTCATGGCCGCATTAACATACGTACGCCTAGCGTTTTCATGGGAACGCCCATGCATATGCATATGTTAATGAGGCCAAACAGCCCTTCACGCCCCTCTCCTCCCCCTGTTCGTAGTGTAAACAATTCATGCGGAATTTGGACGTATGTCCCTTTCGCACATGCGCAGATATGCCTCTGCACAACACAAAACATCGGCGGAACGAACGCACGTGGACATATCCGCACCAACCAGAATAAGGGCCAAAGTTTTTCTGTAACATTGGGTGATATTGTCTGGTGGTCACCAGATAAAGCTGCTAAGTGTCCCACATAATTTGAAATAGGGGATCTCCTGCTTTCATATGCAAGTGACCCCTACATTTACAGGTGTAATTGTGTGATTAATACTGCATATAGTAACCTCCCACCCATATACAACATTATGCTTAGTTTCTGTGCAGATGGTATTAGTCCTGTTATAACAGGTGTTCTCCAGATGATAGCTACTAGTGGGCCATATAATTTGAAAGAGCAGACTCCCCTTTTTCAAATATGTCTGCCCACAAAGTTTCCAGTTTCATTATGGGGACTAGAATGTACATGGTGCCAGTGCCTATATACTGAACACATGCATTTTCTGGTATTAATATATTATAGTCTGGTGATAATAGATATTTACTATACAAAAAAGTACTAAGGGGACCCATCTTTCTAAACTTTGTTCCCCTGATTTTATTGATGCCAGGCAAGAGAGACTGTCCTCTATCCTTTTACTCAAAGATTTTTCCAATTCAACATTTACTATCAGGGCACTATGCACAAATTGAGTGTTAGTTGTGCACAGGCACAACCTAATGATGTGCATATCCTAATCAACACCTCCTTGCGGCTACGGCACTTCAGTTAAAGGGCTTCCGTTTTAAATGAGCCAATCAGAGCTGACAGCCAATCAGTGCGGCTATCAGGCCACGAGCTATGATTGGCTCATGAGCCGTTGCTGCATTTAAAATGGCCAAGGTCTGCTGGAGGACATATAGCTGAAGCACCATAGAGGCAGGGAGTACAGCAGTGGCGGTGGGTATTGGGCATTCTGTGAGCAGAGGTGAGAGGATGGCTGAGAGGAGCAGCACCAGCTACCAAACGCTGGTGCACTGCAGCCTGAACATGCCTTTCTGTCTGAGCTCTGAGTGTGAGTCAATGTTTCATTTTTTTCAGAGGTAGTACTGCTCTCTGTCACTAATTCTCAATATGAATAATACCAAGGGTGTTATGTTTTGCTCCAGAAAGTAACACCCTTGGTATTATTCACCTTGAGCCTTAGTGACAAATATTATAGTGGATGAACCCTGTGCAATACACCCTTATGTGTGTGGTAGTAATCTGAGGATAGAACAAAGAATAAAGAATATATTGTCATGTTTGCTGGAAATATTTCAGTTTTAATCTAATCGCTCTGTGTAACAGTACATGCAAATAAAGTCAAAAACATATATGGATGACGCAGGTATGCAGGGATATGATAATGGTCTAGTACAATTAATACTGCAAAACACTAATGGTGCTTAGCTATACCAGCAATACCTTTTATCAAAGTCTTTTGCTTTTTCGAACTGTATCCCATTAAAAGAAGCACCCAGCAATCAATTATGTGTGTTTTGCATTGTTAACTATACTAGACCATTGTCATATCACTACATACCTGTGTCATCTATATGTTTTTAACTTAATTTGCATGTACTGTTACACAGAGTAATTAGAAGATTAAAAATTAAATAGGCAGGATATTATGGTGTAGCTGAGAGATGATTTATATTGTAATTAGCACCAAAAAACGATGGTAGACACGCCTGATTGGCAGTGTTCGACACACCCAATGACACGCCCCTTTGGTGGTGCACCCCCTAATATTCTGCGCACTCCTATGCATGCATGTGCTAATTTCTCTTCTTTATCTGGCCTGCAAGGTGCCCCAATGGTCATTAGACCCTGTGAGGCAATGATACAACCTTTTTAAATCCTCAAATATTACATTCTGTGAATATTAAGATATCAAGGCCCTTATTCTGATCGGTGCGGATATTCCCGAATTCTTACGGTGCGGTCCGCACGCCACGCTGTGCGGCGGCGTGCGGGCATCGTCCGTAGAAACGCCCACGTGTCCTCCGCATTCGGACGGACTCACTCTTTAAGAACAGGGCGTGTGTACGGACGACATACAAACCGTGCGTGTGAGGTGGAAACGTACAGATTCTTGCACGGTCTTCCCGCACAAGCACGGTCTTACCGCGTCAGAACGTACGGGAAGCTGTCCGTACGCCCCGATGCGGAGTATTTACGCACAATCCAACACTTTTGTACTGAGTACACACAGCGATCACATGACACACTTAGGCTATTAGGCAACCTCCTGAAAAAGGGATTGTTATCAATTGCAATCAATTAAATGCTCATCTATACTAACCCACATTCCTACTTCATTCATGACACACATTAACCCTTACAGCATGTGACCCTAACATACATCTATATACACTATGTACATTTTGCTTATTTTAAACATTTTTAACAACTTACACATATACTTTAGCATGTTAGGAAAAAACACTGACAACTTTGAACTTTAAATAAATATTTATTCACAAACAAGAATAAAAAACTGAAAATTAATTTTCCGCATCAATGATGCTGTCCTTGAGGCTTAACATTTGCCGCATCAGGCCTCGTAGACGAAGGAGAGCCCCACGGCGACCCTCCTCTGCTTGGGCAGGCTCACCTGTGGAGGAAATTCAAATTTAAAAATGACTAATGATATTCATGCATACATTTAACATAGTCAAACCTACATTTTAAACATGCATTGTGACAGGTGTGTGTGTATATATATATATATATATATATATATATATATCTCTATATATAAATATATATATATATACACACATATCTAACTATATATATGAGACATACACCTATACATACATGCATACATACTACATGGAAAGCCTGATTTTGGCCCTCTACCCTTTACTCTGTAGAACACCTCACAGTCATACTGCTCCTTCTCAATCCAAACCCACCCATGACTAAGCTCTGAGAAGCATGCCACGCGCTGCACCAATCACAATTCAGCAAACAAAGTTCAGTGTCTGTTATATGATGGAGCCTGGCAGGGGAGTTACACAACTCTCAGGAATGCTCAGTACATTTGTGCAATCAAGCATGGCTTGCCTGCTGATGGTCTGCTCCAGAAATCATTGTCAGAATGCCAGTTAGGGGAGGCTGCAGCACTAACCCACTCCCATGCTCAAAAGCATTACTAAGACCAAATCCACACACAATTATGGTGCAAAACATACATGCAGACCGCAGGGGGTGGTTAGCTAGAGGAGGGCCCAGGGGCACTGACCACTTGTTACTCCAGTATAAGCCACGCCTGTCCATACTCCATTTAGGCCATACTGAATCTAGTTTACAAAGATCATTCACCAGTAAACTCTACTCACCTATATGAGGCTACAGATTGTATGCAACCAGCAGGGACATGTAACCCTTACATGAGCAAGTCATCACTTTCTTCCTGGATACAGATTAACTACACAGGTTCAGTGGCACTTCAATTCGACCTGAAAGCCATCCGCACAACCTGTGTCATTAATATGTGTCCAGGATGAAAGGGATGGTTTGGCCACCCTATCTAACCCCAAAGTGTGTCTGTTGCTACCCAATTTGTTGTTTGCCTTTATAGTATTTTTAAACACATTTGAATCAACAGTGCTACATATCAAATAGTGGATGTCAAAAGGAATAACGATTCTTTATCTATACATACCACTTTCGGCCGGCTGCTCCACCTCACAGGCCTCCTCATCCTTCCCCTCTTCCTGGGCCTCCTCGGCTGGCACGACCTCCTCCTCGGCTGCCACCTCGTGGTCGAAAGCCACCACCTCTGCCTCCACTGGCCACACATCCTCCTCCATTCCATCCCTTTCCTCCGCCACCCCTTCTTCATTTTCTTCCTCCTCGCCCATAGCTGGCTCCGCCTCCTCCTGGGCCTGGGACGCCTCTGCCTCCTCCTGGGCCTGGGACGCCTCTGCCTCCTCCCGGGCCTGCCTTGCTCGTGCATGTGTTGTGTTTGGGAAAAATAAAAAAAGTGCCAATTAGTGGTAATTTGTATTAAGCCTTATCAACCTATAAATGCAAAGGTTATAAGTACTGATAATTGTACATGCAAACAGCTCCTCAGTGGCCTTTACAAAACACAGCCTGTAACATGGCAGGTATGCTGTGACATTTGGCCCATTGTAAGCATCACAAGCATTAATCCTCCCCAATAACATATTTTATGATCATTACAGGGTGTCAAACAGGAAGTAGCACTCATATATTGTATGCCATGTTTAACTCATGATCAGGCTGGTGACCTTAGTGGATTAAATAATGTCAGGTAAGCAATCATGTCCAAATCCACATTTACTGTTGAAATACTCACATCTAGCAATGCTGGCCCTTATTGATTGCAGCCTCTCTGAGCGATGGTCCGCCGCACCTGGGTGCGTGCGTATATACGGCGGCGGGCCACCGCATAGGCAGAGCATTTCTGCCTGTTCGTTATAAAGGGGCCCGCCCGCCCCAGCCTGGTCTCCATAACGGAGACCAGTGTTCTCAGCTCTGCTGGCGAAAAAGGTGCTGCTCTGCCATAAGCCGCCATCTTAGCAATGGCACAAATCAAACAATCATGTGCTGTCATTGGTTGATCAGAGTGATATTTGGTATTAACTTTATTGTTCATTTTTACACTAACAGCGTGTATGCGCCCGAACAGACGGCTAACCCATTGCATCGCACACCCATCCTAAACAGTGTAAAATAAGATGGAAACACATTATATCTAATCTATAACATTCACCAAACATGGGTATAAGCAACAGGTGAAATAGTCTGCATCACTAGACACTTACACCTAACTCAACAAGGTACTAAACAGCTAATTTATAATGAAAGCTATGCAGCAGAAGCATAGCAAATAGTGGCAGACCTTTTCCCAAAATTAGGCCATGCTGCCATGTGTACACTTACCTTCTACTGGCCCCTACTACAGAGGTGGAATGAAAAGTAGCTAGCATCTAACCTGAATTTGGAGTGCTTTCACATATGATTTGGATGCTAGCACTGATTACTTGTGGCTAAGTGGTGAACTGGATTGACATATGGAATGGGTAGTGTCAGTTGTACTACATAGCAAACAAGTGCACAGTACAGAAGTACATTCAAATATACATTTCATGTGTGACCTCAGTTTTATTTGGTCATTGGTGTTGGAATCTGCATTTAGCTAATAAATCAGACTTACTGAGTTTGCCAGGTTTTTTGGAAATATTTTTCAACACCAAGGGGCGGCCCGTATGCGCCGCACGGTTGACGCTGGCGTACGGGACGCGGCCGTATGGAACGCAGGTTGCAGCTGTTTAACGCCAATTACAGAAATAGTATTTAAAGTTGTCCTAGAAAGGCAAACACTTGTTGCAAACATGGCTGGCTCAGAGTCAGAGGTGGTTCAGAATCTCTTGTCCCGCATGGAGGCCAACACCACCTATGTGCCCCTCAACCCAGAGCACCCAGATGGCCCATCAACATCAGGCCAATCAGCAGCTGGCCCATCCTCAGCATCAGCAGAATCATTGGGAACACAGCAGGTGGCTTTCCAACAGAGTAGCCAGCCCAGCACTTCAAGTACAGCAACCGGTGGCCGTGGCCGTGGCAGTGCCCGTGCCAGTGGCCATGCCCGTGGCCGCAGTGGGGCAACAGAGGAACCAACCACAAGAATGGCATATGAACCGCGGGAGCTTGACATCCTGGTGACCCGGGCACGTGATTTAATAGAGTGCCCAGCGGTCAAGTTGACACACACAAGGAGATGGAAGATCTGGGAGGAGATAACGGTGGAGATTAATGCAGTGGCTCCACAAGTTCGTCAGACGGAGCATGTTAAGAAGAGGCAAGTACATGTGTGTTACATTTGAGTAGTACAAGTCCAGTAATGTTTACATTCAATATTAGATGGAGTTGGGCAATGGGTGTTCACGTTGCTTGGAGGCACAGACATGTTGGCCATGACATTGAATTGATAGTTATTGGAGGGTGACTGTTTTTGTATCTTCTAAGGGTTGGTTTGAAAAATGAATATAATGTAAGTTTGGTGTCAGTAGGCACATGTTGTATTATGTTTCATATTGCAATGGGTGCTACAGCAAACATGAGGAGTTACATGTATTAATATGTACACTTTGATTGCAGGTGGCACGACTTCAAAGTCAACCTCAAGAAGAAATTGACCCAGCGGTGGGAACACAGCCACACCTCTGGGGCTGGCCCCATGCCATCAAAGCTGGAGCTCACCCCCCTGGAAGAGATGGCCCAGTGCTGCATTGCAGTGGAGGAGGTCCGGGGGGTGAGTACTATAGACAGCGAGTCCCCAGCGGAAGTGATGGCTTCTACGCTTGAAGATGTTTTAAATTTGGCATGGAATGTGTGGTAATTGGTAATTTCTCGTTCAACAGCATCCCCACCGCTTGGTCCAGATTCTCTTGAGGAGGTTGTGGAGTCTGTGCCACCTGGCCCCAGTAGCAGGCCCGTGCAGCAGCAGCCGGGATTGTCCGCGGCTGAATTGTCCATGTGGGGCCGTGTGCTGGATAGTATTGTGCAGCAGGGAGAGTCGGCATTCGAGCGGGTGCGTAGGGCCGAGGAGGTGCTGCAGGGTTTGACCACCAGCCAGCAGAGTATTGCTGCGAGCCTGCAGGCTATGAGTGCCAGCCAGCAAGCTATTGCTGCTAGCCTGCAGGTGCTGGCTGATCAAGCCCTGCGGCAAAATGAACTCCTCCTCCGCCATAATGAACTTATGGTGGAGCTAGTTACCAGCAATAGGGCCCTAATTTCACCCGCTTCGGGTGCATTACCAACACCATCACTCCCTGCTGCCAGAGGGGGAAGAACATCCACCCCCTCACCAGCATGTGCTCCACATGAGCCACCATCTGACTCTGGCCGTGGACGAGGCCGAAGAGCTGCTGCACGTGGCAAGGAGCCTGCCAGGGGCAAACGTGCCCGCAAATGAACTTGTGTCCCCATTAATCTCCACCGTTATGTCTTCCCAAATCTTCCGTTGAGCTGTGTGTGTCAGCATCCTGTGTCCAAATCCGTGCCCAGGGTCACCACTTTTGGCCGCGGTTCAAATGTCATGTTTGGTTCCCCTGTTGCCCTGTTTCGGCTACCATTACTGTGTGCTGTACTTGAAGTGTTGGTGCTGTACTTTTGTTGTGAAGCCACCTGATGTGTTCCTAATGATTCTGCTGTGGCTATTTATTCTATATTATTTCTTTTTAGTCCTGTTATGGTACCATTTTTTTTGTGATGTTTTTGAAATTTTTTCAAAAGTTTCTTTAATAAATGTTATTTTGGCCCCACAAATGTCTGTATTAATTGATACATGCAGAAGTGCCATGTGTATTAGTATTATTAATATTAAGTTGTGTTCATTATTTGCAGTGTAAAAGTGTGTGACAAGTGCAGCATGTAATGTTCCCTTTAAGCTGCAATGCTTCCAATTGTAGCAGTGAGAAGCGTGTAATTAACAAGTAATGGGTAAAGTATGTGATTGTATTTGGTTCAGGTGACATTGGTTGAGGTGCGTCCGTCCTGATTAGGCGTTCCGATTGCCTAGCGCATGACCGAGTGGTGTCCGCAAAGCAAGAGTAGCCTTTTGGACACCGCACATTTATTCCCTTTTTGTTCGCGTGCATTTGGCGTGCTGTCCGAATGCACGCCTACCAAAATATGTGTACTCCCCCGTGTCCGCCCATGTTTCCGCCCAGTTTAGCCCACTTTGAAACTACACCCCTGTGTCATTCCGCATGACGCCCATAACACACCCATATTGCACATTTCTGTACGGTATTAATGAGAACAAGTACGGAGACCATGCGTGGCACATACGCGTCGCGTTCTCCACGCATGCGCAGACGGCTAAAAAACGCCATCCGAAAGAATTCGGAAAAGTACGCACCGATCAGAATAAGGGCCCAAGTGACAAATTCAAGAAATGACTAGTGTGAGTGGGGAATCGTAAGCAGGCAAAGAGACTTGAATGAGCTGCGTTTCATATGAAGACACCATTAAAACTGAATGACAACAATTGTGAATTTGCACAGAAAATAAGGCGTATATTTATTAAAGTGATAGGCATCATTTGGTTTTCCACCCTTACGCAACACCATCTTGCAACCATATTAGAGCACCACAGTGAGACACTTAGCTACTTAGAAACTTTTATATGCACTGTTCACAGACATTTAACTGTCTAGTGCTCTGTATGTACCGCTGCACTTCAATTCTATTCAGATATTGAGTATAAGTAGCCAAAAATTGGGCTGTACCAACATTCTATTGCTCAACAAACCATACTATTGGTAAAGTCCTGGGCTGTTTGGTGACTTTGGTGGATCTACTGGTGCATACTATTTACTCTGCTTATTACTATCACCATGTATGTACATTAGTACACACATATAGTATTCAACATCTTAATTATAAAAAAGCATACTTCACAAAGAAAATCCTTTCTCCTATTGTTTTCCTTCTGGTGATTAACATTTATTAAGGAACAAGAAAAATATTTTAGTACAGTACTACACCCCTTTTCTCCTCCTGCCTTATGACGCTTATTGAATGAAGCAAAAAATATTGCTTCCTCTAAATTGCTGAAGAGGAGTATATGAAAAGTACAATACTCACCTTAGTCTAGTAATTTTAATTAAAGTTTAGCTGAGGTACCTGGTGGTGCTCGGGTTTGGTTGTGCTTAACCGCTCGCCATGCCCATGTGACCGGCATAAACCTGCCTGTGGTGCCCTCCTGGATCTGACCACAGTTTTCTTATCTTAAACCCATTGTCCTCTACCTGCCTTTATGTTATGCAACCCCCTGGTACCCTGGAGTGTTGGGATTGTGGGTGTTAGTGGCTGTGAACCTAGCCTGGGCCCAATCAATGTCCTCTACCCCTTCCATGTTATGCAACTTTGCCATATGTTGCTTCCCTGGCCCAATTTGTGTAGTGGCCAGCCCCTTGTTGGGCCCTGGCACCCCCACAGGGGGTGCTAGATATGTCTTACCCCCACAGTTTTTTTCTTCAAAATTGTTAGTCATTTGTGTACCAATTTCAGTGTAAATTGCTCCAGGCATTCCATAGTTATAATTGAACATACACACCTACATCCATTTTATATATATAAATGTTGCTATGGGCAACCAATCAGAATCTACTTCTTATATTTTTTAGTACCTTCTAAAAGGAGGAAGGAAAAAATACTTTAAAGTTTTAACATAAGCATCTAAGGCGGGAAGCAGCAAATCAGGCTGACTGCAATGTCAGTTGGGGTCAACTTTGTGTTTGAACCCAATTGACTTTGCTATCAGCCTGAATCATATTTTTTCTAAATTCACGGGCGAATTTAGCAGTACAAATGATTATAAACTTGCCCAAGTGATAGAACTCCATATACGGCCTAGTTCTATCTATGGTGTACTCATTCGTACACCAAACACGGCATGACAAGAAGTGACTGACCGGATCCTCCATGCAGCAGGTGTGACGGACGTGAGAACACAGTGCTGAGACAGGTGCCAGGTGAGGAACTCCTCCACAATGCCGGTGATGAGAGACAGCAGCATCTGTATCCCCGATGACTGGGGGGTTATGCCTAAGTACCCAGTGCATTTATAATGTGTTGTTCCCTACTCACCCCAAGTATCTACCTACCAACTGCTATTATATAAATCAAACTCTAAAGCTATATGAACCCCAAGCACCCTAATGGTACCTTGAAGGTGTGCTAATGGATTATTAAACAGTTCCCTAGACCCATCCCACATCCTCACCCAGCACTCTCTAGTACTGAAATGGCACCTGAACATGAGGGAGGGATTTTGTACATGAAATCCAAAAAACACAAAAACCGACCGGGAAAATTATGTGTTGCATTGTCTCTGTTTGACAGGAAGACTCATAAAACTTGGATCACCTAAATGAGGGCGTGTTCAGGGTTTGTTTTTTTTTCAAACCAAACTGCTCATCCCTAGTAAAAGGTCCTCTCCTGTTTGATTGTTGCAGTATTACGCCACTGAGAAGACACAGCAACAGATCACTTCTGTGAATATCAGTAATCAGGTTGGTCAGAATGGCTGTTTACACTGCTGGGAAATCTGCATAGGTTGTGCATATGTAACATGCACCTGAGCAGCTGGGCACATAGACTCATTTTTTCAAAAGCTTACTGGTAGCACCCTAATCACTAGAACACCTCATGGTTAATATTGCATGTGTTGGAAAACTAGCAGAATAATATTCACACAAATATGTCTGAACCAACTGGTAAATATTACTAGTAAACCTTGTGAAAGGCAAACCATGAGAACATGTAACATCTCCTGCCCACCCACCATCGCCACCCTACGGGCAGCCGTCAATCAGCTGACAAGTGACCTGTTCGTACCCAATTCCTCCACCATGTGTGTTACTGACCGCAGAAACCTGTTCAGGCGCAGCAGTGTTTACACAGACTTGTTTTTTTATTTGCAGATTTTTCCCTTCCAGCCTGCAATCCATCACATTCCACCCACATTCCCTGTTATACATTGCACCTATTCAGGAATTATTCCAACATAGTAACAAAAAGCATCAGGCAGACAGCATGGCATCCATCCTCTAGAGAGGATACAGTGTATGGATGCCATGCTGCCTGCCTGATGCTACTTGTTATTATGTTGGATTAATTCCTGATGATGGTCTTACTAAGACCGAAACGTTACGTTGGAAGACAAGATGCCTATCTGTATGCAATAAATCACAAGTTGGAAATCTTGACCATGGTGAGTGCCCATTTCTTCTATGGTATCTACTGACGTTCACTTCATCTGGTGGAGCACCCCCTGTTGCTGTACTTTGGTTATGAGTGCGGTCTCATTGGAGGGTACTTGTTTCCTAGCACGGCCACCGATTTACATCGGGGTGGTCGTGTCGGAAAAATCGGGTCGATCGCATCGCATGCAATTTGGTCGTATGCGATGCGATCGACGTGACCGACCGATTTTCGACCCGATTTTTTCATTGAATGAAATGTAAATCGGGTCCCTGGGACCCGATTTTACATTGGATTCAATGTAAAATATTCCCAACCCCCCCAAATTTAACGGCGTAAACCACCACCCCACGATAGACGCCAACCCGAAGCATGGCGAGCGCAGCGAGCCCGCGAGGGGCGGCGGTGCGCGTCCTCCGACCTTTTCATTCCCCTACTATCCACGTCGGCGTGGAGTTGAGAATAGAATAGTGTGGCGAGCGCAGCGAGCCACCAAGCCCGAAGCGTGGCGAGCGCAGCGAGCCCCGCGAGGGGACGCGTATACCTGTGAAGTTATACGCGGCCCCTCGCGGGGCTCGCTGCGCTCGCCACGCTTCGGGCTCGCCACACTATTCTATTCTCAACTCCACGCCGACGTGGATAGTAGGGGAATGAAAAGGTCGGAGGACGCACACCGCCGCCCCTCGCGGGCTCGCTGCGCTCGCCACGCTTCGGGTTGGCGTCTATCGTGGGGTGACGACGGGGACATCTATAATGTGAAATGGGTCATATTGGCCCATTTCACATTTTTCACATTTTCTCACGATTTCAATGTTAAAAAATATTTTAACATTGAAGCCTATGGAAAAATCGGGGGTATCGCGTCGGGACCAATGTTAATGGTCCCGACCGACGCGATGGCCCCGATATTTTACCTTTCCAGACACGATTTCAATGTTAAAATATTTTTTAACATTGAAGCCTATGTAAAAATCGGGGGCATCGCGTCGGTCGCGTCGGGACCAATGTTAATGGTCCCGACCGACGCGATGCCCCCGATATTGTGTCCTAGCCGGCAAAATGGACCTGATTTCAAAGGAAATCGGGTCCATCGTATGGATCGTGTACCTTAACTTAAAGGTACACGATCCATAAGATTGTGGCCGTGCTAGGAAACAAGTACCCATTGGAGATATATATATATATATATATACATAGATATAGCAGACGCAGTGGTCCAGCACAGCCACTTAAAAGTACATCTCCGGCGGGTACCCCCAGACAGCTCGAACAGCATAATAGACTTCAGGAACTGCAGCACTCCAGCACTTGAATAAACGTGATAACATTTATTTTAGCTTACAGCAACGTTTCAATACAAACAACTGTATTTTCCTCAGGCTAACTTAAGTGATTACAAGCACCAACCTTTATGTGGAACAACCAACGCTATGCCCGGTCTGTCAGCGCTCATTAGTGACGTCACACTTAACGAGCCGTCACCAGCTTCTCACAATATGGTAATGTATACTGACGGTTACCAAGGGTAACCAGCTCCCATCACCACATCAATATCACAAATATGAATAAAACACATACAAACATACAATACAGCTAAGAACACACACTATATGTATGCATGAATCCATTACATTACAATTATCAATAATATTACTAGATAAGTTTATCTCAAGGAATTATTCAATTACCTTCAATCTTCCATCCCACGAACATCCCCTCTTCGCCAACTATATCCATCAGCATTGGTGAAACTGAGATCACCTCCACCTACCAAACGCGCTGCCTCGGTGTCATCATTGACTCCTCCCTCTCTTTCACCCCCCACATCCGTGCTCTCTCACATTCTTGCCGCTTTCACCTCCGCAACATCTCGCGCATCAGACTATTCCTCTCCACAGACGCGACCAAAGTTCTCATTCACTCTCTTGTCATCTCCCGCCTTGACTACTGCAACATCCTTCTCTCTGGGCTACCTCTCGCCCGCCTCGCCCCTCTCCAATCCATTCTTAATGCTGCTGCTAGGCTCATCTTCCTTTCCTGCCGCTCCACCTCCGCCCTATGTCTATCTCTTCACTGGCTCCCCATTCCTTTCCGGGTTCTCTTTAAACTCCTCACCACCACCTACAAGGCACTCTCCTCCTCCACCGCTCCTTACCTCTCTTCACTGATCTCTATCCACACTCCCTCCCGTCCTCTTCGCTCCGCCGCCGACTGACCTCTCACCTAATCACTTCCTCCCACTCCCGTGTCCAAGATTTCTCTCGCGCTGCCCTCCTGCACTGGAACTACCTCCTGCCACCCAACAAGCTTTCTGATTCCCTTACCTCCTTCAAGCGCTCCCTCAAAACCCACTTCTTCTGACTGGCCTATCCCTCCTCCTCCTAACCTTTTTTGCTCATCCTATCCTGCCTACCCTGCCCCTACATCCGTTCCTACTTATCCTATTGTTTTTCGTTCATCAACCCACCTCCTTTTAGTTGTTAACTCTTTTGAGTAGGGCCCTCCTTCCTCATGTACTCACCCTACCTCTTTACCTCACCAGTGCTCCTGTCCTGTTCTTCCTTTCCTCTACTTCATCTTCAGTCCGACACCTACTTCAGAACTGATGCTGATTTTAGTTCTACCAGCTATACCCTATTTATGTTGTATTTTATCAACACACCCTGTACGTTACCTTGTAATTTGTTTTTTGTTTGCTATGTACGGCGCTGGGGACAGTTTGTGGCGCCTTATAAATAAACGTACTACTACTACTACCTTATCAAGACATTTCATTTACAAAACTATCAAAGACAGCAACAGAGAATAAAACAAATAAAAAGGGAAAAACCTGATACATCTTATTACTATACAATGAAACATTATTCAGTGCAAAAATGCTCCCAATCCCGATGCCTCATTTAAGCCTAGTGGGACTAGTGTATCTAGGCGTATAATCCACCTAGCCTCACATGGTAGTATCAATCGCCCCCTGTCACCTTCCCTGACCGATGCCACTATATGATCAATCATTCTCTATTTGACACTTGTTAATGTATGTCCTGACATAGCAAAATGGCGTGCTACCGGCTGTTGACTGACCCCTGTTGCCAAAGCAGATTTTATAGCAGATCGGTGTGCTGACATACGTTCTTTGAAAGAACGTTTGGTTTTCCAATGTAACGGAGTACACATGGGCATAAAATCTGATACACAATGAATTTTGTATTGCATAATAATGTGTGTCTGATCTTTAACGGTTTTCCAGACCTCGGGTGATAAAATATATCACCAGGAATTAGAAACTTACACGTGACACAAGTGCATCTCACACGCCCTAAGATCTTTCTTCTAGTTGTTACAGTATCAGCTGGTGTGTATGTTTTCACCAATGTATCCCTCAGACTTCTGGACCTTTTGTAGCATGGTACGAGTCGGTATTATTGTTATGGCAGCATTGCCATTTTGGTCTGTGTGCGGTGCCTCTGGTTACTCAGAGGTGCTGCTGCTGGTTTTTGCATCCTGCAGTACCTCTGTGTGGCCAGAGGTGCTGCTGTTTGGCCCTGCATGCAGGGTTGTGCTTTCTGAGGACAGTCCCAGCTGGTGTAATCAGCTGGGCTGTTCTCGGAGTGCTATACCCAGCTGCAGCACATGTGAGTAATTGTGGGCCTGTCTCCATGTGCTGCAGCTATTGGTCTGAGCTGCTTAAAAGAGGCATTGGCCCTGAGCTCAGGGCCTTTGATAGCTTTTGGTTTGTGAGCTTCATGTTTGTTTGCTAAGAGCTTCTTTTGCCATTATCCTGAATCCTTGTATCCTGAATCCTTGTATCCTGAGTCCATGTATCCTGAGTTCCTGAGTCAGTTATCTTGCTTTTGATTTCGTTTCTGTATGTATCCTGTACCTGTTCCTGAGTAAAGCAGTGAGTTCCATCCAGCCTGCCTCTGTCCGTCTGTGCCTCCAGCAATAATATTTCTGTCGTGCTGTCCTAGCAACTCCTAACAATTATTAAGTTTCAGGTCAGGGTCTGTTTTAATAACCGGCCAGTATTTTTTAGCAACTCGTAATATCTGGGCTATTGTTAGTATATGTGCTAACAAAAGGTAGGTGTTCTTCATTTGAGTCCTTCAAGATCTTATGTTTAGGGGACAGTAGATTACTTCTGTCTAGTGCAGTCACCGTGTTCCTTGACATATAAAAGATGGTTCTTTTGGTACCCACGTTTAATAAATGTATCTACCATCTCACTCATTTGTTCTTCAGCTTTAACCTTATTAGAGTTAATATGTTTAACTCTCATGAGTTGAGATCGCGGTAGACCTTGAATAATGCCCTTGGGGAGACAGCTCGATGCATGTAACAGATTATTTCTATCTATCTGTCTCTTTAGCAAAGATACTAGTGCTGAACCCTCTTTTACTTCTATGTGGACATCTAAGAAATTAATAGCACTTTTATTGGTCTCATAAGTGAATTTTATAGGGCTAAAACCCTCATTTTGTGTGTCAATCAGGTTTTTAAGGTCTTTAGGTGGGCCTTTCCAAAAAATCAGTAGATCGTCAATATAGCGGGCATACAATAGAATCCTACCCGCTATATTGACGTTGGAGAAGAATACTTCCTGTTCCACTTTAAACATATAAATGTTGACAAATGAGGGGGAGACTGCAGCCCCCATTGCGCACCCAACATTCTGTAAGTAGAACACATCTTTGTAAACAAAGACATTTTTGGTGAGTACAAGTCTCAACAGTTGAAACACCAATCCTATATAAGGACCACTATAATTGGAATTATCACTCAAGAATTGTTGTAATGCCAGCAGTCCTTCTTCCTGTGGAATCGCAGTATATAAACTGCTCACATCCACTGAAAACAGCCAAGTTCCTTCTCCTAACTTAGGAATCTGGCGCAATTTGTTGAGCAGGGACGTTATATCCAACAGATATTCCGGATGTTCCCAGATACATGGTTGTAAAATGCTGTTTATGTAGACTGATATCCATTGGAATAAAGAGTCCCTAGCAGACACTATGGGTCTGCTCGGTGGGTCCACTAGTGTATCTTCAGGGAGGTTTTTCAGAACCTCAGAAGGCTCAAAGAAAATGCCCAATTATTAGGCTTTTTTGCACAAATCCATTGGTGAAAACATATACCGTGGGGCCGAGAATCTATCATGGATTCTTTGAGTTTCCACCCGAAAACAGATATTTGTGTTATAAAAAACTGACATTAACATAGCAGGAAAAAAAAATCATAAAAATCCAGACTACTATATATATATATATATATATATATATATATATATATATATATATATATATATATATATATATATTACAAGAAATGGTACCCCAACCGCGCCCAAGATAATAACAGGAGCAGCAACTCTAATGGACCCCTGTTAGCCGGGTCCAGATAGGAAAATAGAGATATACAAAAGGTTTAGAGTGCGCTAAAGAAAACTCAACGGTTTAAAATTTATACATTTATTCCATAGTCTTCACAAAGACTTCAAGCTTTAAAAATACAGCAGGTCTGTTATTGGTACAGATGGTGTCGTAGGCCCAACGCGTTTCGTCAATAAATTGACTTCATCAGGGGCTTAGCGGACAATAAGTCAGCAAGACGTATAAACACTTTAGTAGGTTAAAGAATTACATACAGTATCCTTATATATATATATATATATATGACAAATAACCCTTTTTTTTCTCTCTTGGAGTATATAAAGTCCCATACATATCACACCAGAATACTCTTTAACTTAATTATTTAACAACCGCAATGTTACAGGAAACCCACTACAGAGTCTTGAACAGAGCTTATAGATCACAATCTCAGAGAATACATATGGTGGTGGAGGAATCAGGCTGCTGTCCTAAATGTTATGCGTCAAATGCATAATTTTTCCATAACTTTGGGAATGTGGCAAAATTCAGAGATTTTGGAATAAAATAGCTGTATTTTTTAATAATTTTTTTTAGCTATCTATATGACCAGACCCTCTAGCAATGCTATGTCTCCATTATATGCACTGGAATCTAGGACCGACTTATAAGTCAATTATTCCTCTACTATCCATTATATTAACGGTGGCTAGAAATCTTATTCTAGTACAATGGACTAATGAATCTCCACCCCTCCTCACTTCTGTTCAACAACTGTTCCTAAAAATCTTATATTATTATAGACGGGGATCATTAGTCGTTCATTTCTACAGACAATGGGGTTGAATTCCCCCTTAGAATAATAAAATCCTAAGCACATATCCAGAATAAGGCTTGGTAGAACTCAGGGCACTTAATACAAAATGGACATCCCTCTTGATATACGATTGGCATCACTTGTGTTAAACTATTTCATTGATAATAATGACATTTCAACATAAACGACTAGATTTTGTCATGTTGGGAGGTAAATATGGTATAAATTAAATGTAAACCAGTGGAGTATATTAGATTTAAGATAATTCTTTAATAATCGCTGTGTACTGTTTATAGCTCCACCTTATTGAGTGACAACTATTTTATAAAGGTTTCTTGTAGTGGAATAAAGGCAACGTACCAATATTACAACACACATAGAAAAATACAATCCACCTACAGTATCTTGTCATGCGCATGAATAACACTAGTATATACAGACTGGAACAGGAAATATGGGAGATAATGGTGTAACTGTGCACTGCCCGGGGGCCCAGAGTACAATATCCAGTACTTATGTAATATCTGGGCTCCTGTTTTTCTTATGAGACCACGTCCGCTCGCCACGCTTGCTGCGCTCGCCACACTATATAAAATCAACTCCATGCGTAGTTGGATAGTAGGGGTATGAAAAAATGGGGTGCATTTAACATGGGAGCCCAGATAATACATAAGTACCCAATATCCCCTGCATTATCCCCTAGGCTGTGCCTATGCATGTACAGTGATTGATAAGAATTTATAACTTTTATGTAAAATAAAAATGAAATAAAAACATACAACAGATACTTTCTTAGCATCCAATAAATCAGTGCACACTCTGTCCACTGCAGTATTTATAGAATACATGCTCAAAACCGTACTAGTAGCCAGTAAAACAGTGCTCTGTCCAATGTGCTGGAGATAGGTGCAAAATTAAAGAAAAATACTGAAAGAAAACCTATAGCTGGCCATCAAAACTGAATCCTTGACTGTGGATATTTATTTTTTTACCAGAAACTGCTTTGCCAACATTATGTGCAACTATTTTGTAGACATACCACATTGAATACATCACCAGTATGTTTCATGAAGGCCCCAACCTAATTTCATATAATCTCTCTGGATTTCACTCAATAAGGTCTCAGGCAGGGGTGGCTCCGGAGGTGGGGCAGCAGCACAGTTTTAAATTCAAATAGTGGAGCTACACCAAGACAGTCTGGAATGGCAGTTGGTGGCAGTTGCTTTGCTTCCCCTATTTGAATTTTGAACTTAACTGCAGCCCCTTTTTTGGAGCCTCCCCTGGTCCCAGACTTAACCTATAAGAAAAGTAAATAATTTTGGCATCCTGGACAGCATCAGTTCTATTTCCCCTATTTCTCTACCCTAAATGAATGCTCCCTGATCCATCCTTCTTCTTCATTTACCTCACTTCTACAGGTGCAGTGTTGACCCTTGTCTCAACACAAACTTTTATTTTGAGTCTCTACCAAACAATTTTTGTAACTGATTGGCTTCTTTATTAACTCTTTATGATGTCATTCTGTTGTTTGTAAAAAAGAAAAATCTAAAATTATTTAAAAAATCAACAAAATACTAGTACATTTCAACTTTGACACAGCTTGTTTTACATCTTGGTTTCTTAGGCTGTAGATGATGGGATTCAGCAATGGTATGACCACTGTGTAGAACAGAGACAGCACCCAGTCCTGGTTCACTGTGTATGCAGAATTTGGCCGTAAATACATGAAGAATACAGGGCAGTAGAACATGGCTACACAAGTAAAGTGAGAGATACAGGTGGAAAGAGACTTGCGCCGACCTCTGGAAGAGCCAATCCTCAATAATGGTAATAAAATAAAGACATACGATATCAGTATACATAGGAAAGAACCAACTTCAATAGAACCAGCAACAACAAATGCCAATATCTCATTAAGAAATGTATCTTTGCATGAAAGCTTTAAGATGGGGTTGCTATCGCAGTAGAAATGATTTATATGATGTGACCCACAGAATGGTAAGGTAAATGCAAAATATGTATGTATGAATGAGTTAAGAAATCCTACAGTGTAAACTGAACAGACAAGTTGATAACATCTTGCATGGCTGATAAGTGTTGTATAATACAAAGGCTTACATATGGCGGCGTACCGGTCATAGGCCATCACAGCAAGCAGCATCGCTTCAGAGCTTGCCAAGTCAATGAAAAGAAACATTTGTGTTGCACAAGCGGTGAAGGAAATTTTCTTGTTTACAGAGAGAATGTTGGCCATGGTGTTGGGTGTAATAGTTGTTGAATAGAACACGTCCACAAAGGATAAATTTATGAGGAAAAAGTACATTGGTGTTTGCAGAGCTGGAGTGACCCTAATTATCACAATGATCATAAGATTGCCGAGCAATGTTACCAGGTACACTGACAAGCAGAGGACAAAGAGAGGAAGCTGAAGGTTTGGGTCAGAGGAAAGACCAGCGAGAACAAACTCTGTCACAAGTGTTGTGTCATTTGGCTCCATTTGAGCCCTAACTTGTCATAATATTATCATTTACCCTTCATGATCCGTGCAGCAAAGACCCTATTCTGTACAATATAAAAGACCTATTCTGAGTAACATTTGAAGTAATGTCCAATAATAGCTTTGCATATTTCATCAGCGACCAACCTGCAGAAGGAAGATGAAAAAATAGTGACATTATATTTCCTGATTCTGTTAGTCAACAAGTAGGATCTATGGGTGAAAAGTAATAGGATGAGAGAATCAGAAAGTGAGAGATTTGGTAAGAAAGCTCTATTTTTATAAAAGCGGCAATCAATACACTACAAAATCAAACTGGTTTTGCAGTGTAAATGATTGCCGCTTTAAAAAAACTAGAACTTTCTTACCAAATCTCTCACTTTCTGATTCTCTCACCCTATTACAGTTCACCCTATGTTTCTGTGTATTTGGTCCTGATTCAGGCCTGATTGCATGGCTGCTAATTTGCACAGTGGCGAATATCGATACACTGCTCACTGCCCGCTCATAAGCTAGGCCATCCTGAAACTTTTTCTATACGCATGCCATTCTCAAGGTGATTTACAGGGAGTAGGCATCTGGAGGTGTAAACTGGCCTTTTAGTGGGAGTGCTAATAAAATCGCAGGCGCGCCTAGGAAAACACTGGTGGTGTCAGGGAAAATGCTAGGCGTGCCTAAGAGTTTTATGGGAGGGTGTGTGAGGTCAACTTCAGTGCGGATATGCCTTTTTCCATCGCACTGCTGAATAAGTCCCGGGCTACACGGCACCTGCAATGAATGATGGCCAGTGTAAACATAATTTCACGTTGAGCCTGTTATGATTGGACATATTTGCGTGGCTGTGGATGGATTTGTAGCCGTACACATAATACTAATAATATTTTTTTGCAAGGCAGGATATCACTCTAGTGGGGTGGTGGCTTAACTGAAGACTTCCCGGTGTCAGAA
Source organism: Crinia signifera (assembly GCF_055691185.1). Taxonomy (NCBI): domain Eukaryota; kingdom Metazoa; phylum Chordata; class Amphibia; order Anura; family Myobatrachidae; genus Crinia; species Crinia signifera. The sequence goes on from NC_139220.1 coordinate 212,549,938, forward strand.
GCAGTCATAAATAAGTCCCTGCTGGTGAAGACTTACACTCTATGAGCCTTATTCAGATCTGAGCTCAGTACAAATTTGTTCGGAAAATGGGCAAAACCATGTGCACTGCAGGTGGGGCAGATGTAACATGAGCAGAGAGTTAAATTTGGATGGGGTGTGCTGAAATTGAAATCTAAATTGCAGTTCAAAAATAATGCAGCTAGTATATACCTTGCACAGAAACAAAATAACTCACATAAATCTAACTCTCTCTGCACATGTTACATCTGCCCCACCTGCAGTGCTCATGGTTTTGCCCATTTTCCGAACAAATTTGCACTGAGCTCAGATCTGAATAAGGCCCTATGAGGAAATGGAAGATGTTTATCACAAGATGTGGACTGTGAATGTAGACTTTAATTTGCCCTTTACAATAAACAACTCACATGCAGGAAAATATCCTCAGCACATCCATGTATGGACAGATGATATCAGACAGTTCCTCATCTATAAAATTACGTTCTGGCCAAATGTATTCAGAACAATTCCAGAAATTGGAGAGAGTTATTGGTGAGGATATTTTGAGAGATTTAAGTACCAAGGCTCATCAGATAAATACATTCTTAAATTGGCAGATTTATTGCAGTTTGTGACTTTCACTGCATTTAGTACAAAATACCACACTATCAGTGCTCTCAGTATATTTCTGTATTTCTTTATTTTTTTATTGCTAGGTACAGTCTGGCAATGATCTACCAAGAGATGCAGTGATATTGTTACTTTACTAATTGGGATCTTTAAATAGGGTGTGGATCAGTTGGTCTCCAGCAAGTTATTAGACAGCCATTAGGTAGACACCATTAGGTCGACATGCATTTAGGTTGACATGTGTCTAGGTCGACATGAGTCTAGGTCGACAGGGTCATTAGGTCGACAGTCAAAAGGTCGACATGGAATTTTCACAGTTTTTTTACCCGAATGTCGACACAGTCAACATGGACACAGGTTAAAGTGCACCGCGTCCACTCGCCATGCTTCAGGCTCATTGCCTCGCTACACTCGGCACACTATTTTATTCTCCCACCATGCCCTAGTGGATGGTAGGGCATGAAATACCGCCTGTCGGCACATGTCGGCTCAAAAAACTGTGAAAAACCCCATGTCGACCTTTTGGCTGTCGACCTAACCCATGTCGACCTAATGACCCTTTCGACCTAATCCATGTCGACCTAGACTCATGCCGACCTTCCTGCATGTTGCCCTAGACACGTCAATCTAAATGCATGTCGACCTAATGGTGTCTACGTAATGACTAACAACTTGCTGGTGACCCACTGACCGTATCCCTTTAAATATGTCTATATTCTTTGAATTAGAAATTTATCATTGTAAAGTACAGTGCTATAAGAATATATATTTATGCTAAATTAGTTCTACCTTACAGGGTTATGTACAAGTGGCACCGACGTACACCTTTGCAATATCTAAAATCAATGATCACAAAGGATAGATGAGAAAGTTTCTATGTACGATACTCACCATACACATAAAACTACAGATACTGTTATAATAAGCTGTGTGTAGGATAATAAAATTCAGCACGTCTGTACTTAGATGGGTATATAGTTACTAAATAAATACTGATTTGGACTGCAATAAGAATAACAGCACAATATTCATGATCATAATAACTTACATTTTTATTGTATTGTATGGTACCTAAATGAAGGCAAGAATGAATAATAACATACATAGAGTATGATTACCTGATTTGTACTGATGCCGGGCCGCTGTTAATAAATTACCTTTAATTTATCACTCGCCTTTATATTGTAATTCTTTCTACACGCAGTCTAGAGGGAGTCTACAGCTCCATAAGGATTTATCTTAATGAATCATTTCTAAGGGGCCAATTATAGTTATTGTGTGGTCCTTTGTCACAATTACAGTTAACAGACCCATTACATTTACAATCTGTATAGATAACTTACAATTACATAATCAGAACCTTTGAAGATATAGAGGGCCGGATTGGCCTGCCAGGATGCCAGACCAGTTGGTCTTACCCCATCAGTGGCCGCCGGACGCCCATAACCATCTGCTAGTGGCTGCCATGAATAGAGCTCAGCCTCGATTTGGGAGCATTAACGGCCAGCTTCTTCACATGCGCAGAAACTCATTGAAGCAGAAGAAACATGGCTGATGGGAAGCTGCTGCTCATGTGCAGCCAAATAATCTCCTCCTATAATTCTATGATGAGCGCGTCAGTCATCACTTTCAAACACAGCCTGTAACATGACAGGAGCTGATGCTGGTACTTTGGGGGTTATTATGGTTTACTCGCATTATAGCGAGTTCGGCCCCGTCCTGATGTTTAGGGGACTGCGCATGTGCATTTACTATTATGCACATGAGCAGCTCACCTTTGAGAATGACTTTGGCGACTTGCATAGCCGCCGAGCCAATCGCAAGGATCAGGGCAGACCAAGGGCAGAAGGCGAAGGGGACAGGGAATGCCCATGGGAATGCCCAGCATTTTATGGGTGTCCCCATGAAACCGCTTAGCATTACTATGGGTGCGTGGACAGGACGATGTCTGCTGGAAGCGGACGTCAGCCACCCAACCCCTGATTTTGTCCTAGCGCTCGCAAATAAAAGTCAGTTCCCACTGACTTTTATTTGCAAAGCTACAGTGGGAGAAATCAGTCGATGGTCGGTGACTGATATCTTCTTCAGCGGAGGCATGCGAGGGGGAAGTGTCTTCGTTACACATCCCCTTGCATGTTATTGAGGGGATTCAGTGGCAGGGGGGTATTCGGCGGGGCAGCGTCTAATATGCTCAGTAAGCTGCGATGTTTGCAGTTTACAGAGAAAACCAAAATTGGGCCCCTTCTCTTACTTCACTTTATATCTCTCCAAGCTTTGTTACATATCCCCCAATCTCTGTATAGGAATCAAGTTTACATCATGCTTTAGTAGTCCACAAGACACTGAGGAGTTGATTTATTAAGCTCGGTGAAGTGATAAACTGTCTGATTTTTATCACCGGCCAATCAGCTCCTACCTGTCATTTTTCAAACCAAGCCTATAACTTCACAGGTAGGAGCTGATTGGCCGGTGATAAAAACCAGACAGTTTATCACTTCACCGAGCTTAATAAATCTGCCCCTGAGGTAGAGGGTCTGTTTGTAATAGTGATGAGGTACCCACATACATGACAAGAAAAGAATACCCACCCACATACATGACAAGGGAAGAATAATTTGTATTATTTGATTCATTTCTTGGCTTTCAACTGCGTTCTTTAGTTTAAATGCACATTCACATTTTTCCCAAACTCCATAGCTGAGCATGCTCAAAATGTTATATTATCTCAAGGAAATTTGATGACGACATTGATCCAGTAATGATACAAATGAAAAATACAGTATTGCTTATTGGCCAATTCAGGAAGGAACTCTGTGCTGAGTGTGGGTCAGTGGCGTAACTGCTATGGGGCCAGGGTGCTTAGGGGGCCCAGCAGGTTATCCGCTGCACCCTCAAACCTTTAGTTACAGTATGCCACTGTCTGCCCCGTGTGTGGTATCCCGTGTATCTGGCTTCAGAACTGCCTACTGTGGAGAGAGTCGCAAGGTAGCTCTGCAGCGGTGTGACTGATGGGCTGGTGGACGCACTGTCTCTCAACTATCCCATTGACTCCCCACATCCTCCTCTGAGTGTGATCTGCAGCAGCAGTCCCGGTGAGTAAGCAGCACAGTCCACAGTCAGCCCTCTTCTGCACCGCTCTTTGTGCACATCGGGTTTCAAGGGGAGAAGGCCAGCGGTGGCAAGAAGGCGGGATGTTTGTGGTTTAAACCTTACAGCAACAGAGGCATAGTCTACTATAATTAACCCCAACACACAGCTCACTGCCATTTCCTCTTCGCAATGTTGGCTTCTCCTCAAAGTGAAGCAGAAGCATGCTGCAAGTCCCTATACTCCTCCACGGCCTCCAAGCTAATGATGACTCGGTCTCTCCCCTATGCTTGTCTCCATACCCCCCTCTGCCTGTCTCCATACCCCTCTATGCCTGTCTCCATACCCCCCTCTGCCTGTCTCCATGCCATCTCTGCGCCTGTCTCCATGTCATCTCTGCGCCTGTCTCCATGCCCCCTATGCCTGTCTCCATAGCCCCCTCTGCACCCGTCTCCATGTTCCCCACTGCCTCAGTCTTTCTCTACATACCTGCTGCCTCTCAGTCTGTCTCCATGTCACTGCTTTCACTCTCTCTATTTTTACTAATACTATGACTCATGTGCAACACTAGCCTGTGCAGTCATATGTCTTTTGAGCCATAACCACTGTAATGGAAACCTGGTTTGAGGGGCCCCCTAAACATCTTGCTATGGGGCCCACAAAGTTCTAGTTACGCCCCTGGTGTGGGTCACTCTCACTGATAATTTAATCAAACCACGCACATCATCATACCTCCCAACTGTCCCGATTACAGCAGGACAGTTCCGCTATATGTCCCACCTGCAGGCCGCAGTGTCCTGTGTGTGGGGGAAGATTGGAAGAGACTGTAATCACCACTGCTCTGCAAAGCATCTATTTTCTGAATCAATCACAGGTGATAAACAGACAATAACCACTAATGGGCCACATAATATGAAAGAGCAGACTCCCCTCTTTCAAATATGGGTAACCCAGGCTTGCCTACCCTCCCGGAATGGCCGGGAGGCTCCTTAAAATCGGGTCCGCCCCCAGGCCCCCCCAAGAAGGTGGGCAAGTCTCCCGCTTGCTGCCCAGAGCCCCTGCACCCCCTTTCCCTGCTAATTAAATTACCAGATTTTTCAGGTCTGCGGAGAGGGGGCGGGGTTTAATGACACGAGTAGCAGCATTTTGCGTCATTTAAGCCTTGCCCCCCTCTCCGCTGACCCGCGAATCACTGTAAGTACATTTTTCTGCCTGGCTTCATACTTAAGATAATATGATTGATGTGTGTGTGTGTGTGTGTGTGTGTGTATGTATGTACGTATGTATGTATGTATGTATATATATATATATATATATATATATATATATATATATATATATATATATATATATATAGCCACTCCAGATAGCGAGCACCAGCGGTCTTAGTCACCAAGAATTTATCACAACCACACAGGGTTTGCAAGCTTTCGGGCTTCCTTTATTCCAGCCCTTCGTCAGGCAACAATTACAAAAGCATAATGCACAATACAGATCTTAAATAGCAGTGTACATACCAGCGTGGTCAGACGCCGTCCTGGCCCGCAGCGTGTGCGTCCGCCGGAAGTGGAGGGCGCACCCTCGTCAATCCTCCCCGTCTCGCACCGCTGAGCGGTCGCCATGGCAACGTCAGACACAATCAGTCTCTTAAGCGCTGAAAGAATGCGCTGTGACTGTAAAACAAGTAAATAAGAATAAATATACAATACATACATAAAACAAACATATACAAAGCAGGATCAACCTGGAAAGAGCACAAACTCTATATACCTTAATCTCACATAGTTTTTTTAGTATTGTGAGAATGCAAATGAAAGCGGGGAAGGTTTATCCAAGCATAGGCCAATTGCCTAGGAGCAGTATAGAAGTGCACAGACTAATAGGGATATATATGTGACCTAATCTACAAATATACTCATATTTAAATGGTCATTAAGACCTTTGGGCTTGACTGTATCCAGCAGATAAATCCACTTAGATTCAAGGCGAAGGAGGCTTTTATGCCGGTCTCCACGCCTTTTATCCTCGGGCACATGATCAATTATGACATGCTTGAAATTAGCAAGACTATGTTTCATTTCATGAAAATGTCTGGCAAGGGGCTGATCCGATGTTTTTCTCCCCAGAGCTGCTCTTATAGTCGTCCGATGCATCGCCATCCTCTCCTTAAAGGGTCGGATGGTTTTGCCTATGTAGCATAAGCCACACGGGCATTTTACCATATACACTACATAGGGCGTACTACATGTCACAGCATGTCTGATCACGTACTTTTTTCCGGACTGAGGATGATAGAAGTTTTTTGTAGCAATCATATGTTGGCACGTAGTACAGCCAACACACTTAAAACACCCTGGCTCATGTCTACGTATTCTCTTGTCTACCAACATATGTTCACTAACATCACTATGTACCAGCCAGTCCCTCAAACTCTTTCCTTTTTTATAACACGGCATGATTTTAGCCTGTTTGAGTTTTTTTAGGTCATTGTCATTCCCTATAACTGGCCACAACTTATTACTCCAGTATTTTACATCTTGATGGGCAGTGTTGAAATTTTGCACCCAATGGATTCTTTCACCCGTATTCAAGGCTGCAGTTTTAGCTGGATTAACCAGAGCTTGTTCCCTGGTTACTTTAGCGACTTTCTTTCTGGCACCCTCCAAAATATTATCTGGGTACCCACGATTTTTGAATTTATCAGTCATACCATCAAAAGTCGTCTGTATTGCAGCCGGGTCACTGGTAATACGTTTTGCTCTCAGGTACTGAGAATAGGGGAGACTGCGGATGGTTGCAGGGGGGTGATAGCTATCTGCCCTAAGCAACATGTTCCTGTCAGTTTTCTTAGTGTACAATGAAGTACAAATCTTGTTATCAACAATCTTGATCAGGACATCCAAATATGCAATTTCTTCAAGATTCATCTGGAATGTGAACTTTATTGGACAATCTCTGCTATTGATGTCTAAGACTAATTTTTCAAAATCATCGGGACGTCCCCTCCATAACAGGAGGACATCATCGATGTACCTTTTATAAAAAATTATCCTGTCTCTCACTTCTCTATTAAAGAAAAACTCTTGCTCAATATCTACCATATAGGTATTAGCGTAAGCGGGGGCCACAGGGGATCCCATGGCACACCCGCTTACTTGGAGGTAGTACTTGTTGTTAAATAAAAAATAATTTTTTGTAAGTACTACCTCAAGCAGAGACAGAAAAAAATTCACTTCTGGTCCATCGTAAAGCGGATTGTCCAATATTAGTTTTTTTGCTGCCGCCAACCCTCCCTCGTGGGGGATGTTGGTGTAGAGGCTGGTGATGTCCAGGGTGCACAACCAGGTGCCATCTGGCACATCACCAACCTCCCGCAGCTTCAACAACAAATCTGTAGTGTCTCTCAAATAGGTATCCCCACTCTGTACACACGGCTGGAGAAAAGCATCCAGATACTGGGAAATGTTATTAAATAATCCACCCCGGGCGGATATTATTGGCCTGCCCGGGGGGTTCTCCAATCGCTTATGTATCTTTGGCAGTGTGTACAGAATGGGGACCCTTGGTTGAGACACTTTGAGGAAATCTCCCACTTGTTCCGAAATGTGCATCTCAAATACAGCACCATCAATAAGTTTAAACACATCAGTTTTATAACGGTCAGTGGGATCATTTTTCAATTCTAAGTAAACATTATTATCGGATAATTGCAGGTAAATCTCATTGCAATATTGGTGGACATTTTGCACAACCACCCCTCCCCCCTTGTCCGCAGACCTAATGACTATGTCACGATAGCCATTCAGGTCTTTAAGAGCCTGCCACTCAACTTTAGACAGGTTATTTCTTCTTGTAACTGACTGTTTCTGTGATTCCATTACTTGAGAGTCCAATGCTTTCAAATACCCCAGTATCGCCACATTGTGGGTTACAGGGTCAAAAGTCGACTTATTGCAAAATCGTTTAGATGGAAGTGTATTCACTACATTGACAGGGGTTATATCAGTTCTTTTCTCAAAGAATTCTCTTAGTTTAAGCTGTCGACCTAGATGGTATAAGTCTATCTTCCAATTAAGGCTGTTGAAGGGATTTGTTGGCACAAAACTTAACCCCTTGTTCAACACCTTAATCTCATTCTCTGTCAAAGTCCTGTCAGATAAGTTAAATACCTGATTTATTTGTTGCGTGTCTTTTTCTTTGTAGCCGCGGTATCGTTTGCCGCCTCTCCTGGTACGTTTCTGGGTCGACCTCTGCCACGTCGTGTGGTCACCCCTAAAGGGTGCTTGGCTCCAGCATAATTCTGGCGGGCAGAGTCATCACCTGAGGAGGAGGGAGCATCACTTGAATAATTATTGGCTTGGAAACGGCCTCTGCGCTGATTGAAATTTCTGGCATTGGATCTTGTATCTGCCTTGCCAGACAACCATCTGTACACCTGATGTTCAGAATAATCTCTATTCACAGTGTCTAGCTTCCTCTTTTTAAAAGCAACCAGTTCAGTTCTATAGGCCAACAATTGTGAATTTATTTTTTCCATCCAATCCTGCGTTTTATCTTGTAACAGGATTTTTTTATTCATTCCCTCAAACTCCTTAATTTTGTCACGTACTAGCTTTAATTCTCGGCCAGCTTCTTCCACTACAATGGTCATCAGATCTAGCGAGCATTTATTCAACACCGCGATCCATTTGCGACAAAATTCGCCATTGTGGCGACCAATCGTAGGTGCATTATTCACCCGGAAACCCCGGGGTATTTTTTTATCACGCACATAGTCAGACAATGTAATGCCATGCAACAAAAAGTCTATTTCCTTCTTTTTTAAACGCAATAATTGAAAATAAATATCATCTGCTGTAGCATCTCCCAAGGAATCAGCAAACTTTTCAGTAAACAGAATAGCTTCAGTTTCACTTTCAGACAGGCTCTTGGTCTCAAATAACGGCACCTGTGTCCAATCAAAACCACCAGCTTCATCCATAGCGTATATAGAGTAAGCAAAAGATATGTTGTAGACCAACACAGTTTTTCCCAGACTTAGCACAAGCAGGGATACGCTAGTGTGGTTTCAGCCTGGAAATCATGCACAAACAGTACACTGTATCTTAGTGTTGGAGGTGCTAAACTGTCTGAGTAGTGTCACAAACCGCAGTCTGTGTGTCCACACTACTAATACATACAAGTCCAGCAGACGAGCACCCTCCTTCCAACAGAGCAGCAGCCGCAGTGCTTCAGCCAATAAACAAATATAGCCACTCCAGATAGCGAGCACCAGCGGTCTTAGTCACCAAGAATTTATCACAACCACACAGGGTTTGCAAGCTTTCGGGCTTCCTTTATTCCAGCCCTTCGTCAGGCAACAATTACAAAAGCATAATGCACAATACAGATCTTAAATAGCAGTGTACATACCAGCGTGGTCAGACGCCGTCCTGGCCCGCAGCGTGTGCGTCCGCCGGAAGTGGAGGGCGCACCCTCGTCAATCCTCCCCGTCTCGCACCGCTGAGCGGTCGCCATGGCAACGTCAGACACAATCAGTCTCTTAAGCGCTGAAAGAATGCGCTGTGACTGTAAAACAAGTAAATAAGAATAAATATACAATACATACATAAAACAAACATATACAAAGCAGGATCAACCTGGAAAGAGCACAAACTCTATATACCTTAATCTCACATAGTTTTTTTAGTATTGTGAGAATGCAAATGAAAGCGGGGAAGGTTTATCCAAGCATAGGCCAATTGCCTAGGAGCAGTATAGAAGTGCACAGACTAATAGGGATATATATGTGACCTAATCTACAAATATACTCATATTTAAATGGTCATTAAGACCTTTGGGCTTGACTGTATCCAGCAGATAAATCCACTTAGATTCAAGGCGAAGGAGGCTTTTATGCCGGTCTCCACGCCTTTTATCCTCGGGCACATGATCAATTATGACATGCTTGAAATTAGCAAGACTATGTTTCATTTCATGAAAATGTCTGGCAAGGGGCTGATCCGATGTTTTTCCCCCCAGAGCTGCTCTTATAGTCGTCCGATGCATCGCCATCCTCTCCTTAAAGGGTCGAATGGTTTTGCCTATGTAGCATAAGCCACACGGGCATTTTACCATATACACTACATAGGGCGTACTACATGTCACAGCATGTCTGATCACGTACTTTTTTCCGGACTGAGGATGATAGAAGTTTTTTGTAGCAATCATATGTTGGCACGTAGTACAGCCAACACACTTAAAACACCCTGGCTCATGTCTACGTATTCTCTTGTCTACCAACATATGTTCACTAACATCACTATGTACCAGCCAGTCCCTCAAACTCTTTCCTTTTTTATAACACGGCATGATTTTAGCCTGTTTGAGTTTTTTTAGGTCATTGTCATTCCCTATAACTGGCCACAACTTATTACTCCAGTATTTTACATCTTGATGGGCAGTGTTGAAATTTTGCACCCAATGGATTCTTTCACCCGTATTCAAGGCTGCAGTTTTAGCTGGATTAACCAGAGCTTGTTCCCTGGTTACTTTAGCGACTTTCTTTCTGGCACCCTCCAAAATATTATCTGGGTACCCACGATTTTTGAATTTATCAGTCATACCATCAAAAGTCGTCTGTATTGCAGCCGGGTCACTGGTAATACGTTTTGCTCTCAGGTACTGAGAATAGGGGAGACTGCGGATGGTTGCAGGGGGGTGATAGCTATCTGCCCTAAGCAACATGTTCCTGTCAGTTTTCTTAGTGTACAATGAAGTACAAATCTTGTTATCAACAATCTTGATCAGGACATCCAAATATGCAATTTCTTCAAGATTCATCTGGAATGTGAACTTTATTGGACAATCTCTGCTATTGATGTCTAAGACTAATTTTTCAAAATCATCGGGACGTCCCCTCCATAACAGGAGGACATCATCGATGTACCTTTTATAAAAAATTATCCTGTCTCTCACTTCTCTATTAAAGAAAAACTCTTGCTCAATATCTACCATATAGGTATTAGCGTAAGCGGGGGCCACAGGGGATCCCATGGCACACCCGCTTACTTGGAGGTAGTACTTGTTGTTAAATAAAAAATAATTTTTTGTAAGTACTACCTCAAGCAGAGACAGAAAAAAATTCACTTCTGGTCCATCGTAAAGCGGATTGTCCAATATTAGTTTTTTTGCTGCCGCCAACCCTCCCTCGTGGGGGATGTTGGTGTAGAGGCTGGTGATGTCCAGGGTGCACAACCAGGTGCCATCTGGCACATCACCAACCTCCCGCAGCTTCAACAACAAATCTGTAGTGTCTCTCAAATAGGTATCCCCACTCTGTACACACGGCTGGAGAAAAGCATCCAGATACTGGGAAATGTTATTAAATAATCCACCCCGGGCGGATATTATTGGCCTGCCCGGGGGGTTCTCCAATCGCTTATGTATCTTTGGCAGCTAAAACTGCAGCCTTGAATACGGGTGAAAGAATCCATTGGGTGCAAAATTTCAACACTGCCCATCAAGATGTAAAATACTGGAGTAATAAGTTGTGGCCAGTTATAGGGAATGACAATGACCTAAAAAAACTCAAACAGGCTAAAATCATGCCGTGTTATAAAAAAGGAAAGAGTTTGAGGGACTGGCTGGTACATAGTGATGTTAGTGAACATATGTTGGTAGACAAGAGAATACGTAGACATGAGCCAGGGTGTTTTAAGTGTGTTGGCTGTACTACGTGCCAACATATGATTGCTACAAAAAACTTCTATCATCCTCAGTCCGGAAAAAAGTACGTGATCAGACATGCTGTGACATGTAGTACGCCCTATGTAGTGTATATGGTAAAATGCCCGTGTGGCTTATGCTACATAGGCAAAACCATCCGACCCTTTAAGGAGAGGATGGCGATGCATCGGACGACTATAAGAGCAGCTCTGGGGGGAAAAACATCGGATCAGCCCCTTGCCAGACATTTTCATGAAATGAAACATAGTCTTGCTAATTTCAAGCATGTCATAATTGATCATGTGCCCGAGGATAAAAGGCGTGGAGACCGGCATAAAAGCCTCCTTCGCCTTGAATCTAAGTGGATTTATCTGCTGGATACAGTCAAGCCCAAAGGTCTTAATGACCATTTAAATATGAGTATATTTGTAGATTAGGTCACATATATATCCCTATTAGTCTGTGCACTTCTATACTGCTCCTAGGCAATTGGCCTATGCTTGGATAAACCTTCCCCGCTTTCATTTGCATTCTCACAATACTAAAAAAACTATGTGAGATTAAGGTATATAGAGTTTGTGCTCTTTCCAGGTTGATCCTGCTTTGTATATGTTTGTTTTATGTATGTATTGTATATTTATTCTTATTTACTTGTTTTACAGTCACAGCGCATTCTTTCAGCGCTTAAGAGACTGATTGTGTCTGACGTTGCCATGGCGACCGCTCAGCGGTGCGAGACGGGGAGGATTGACGAGGGTGCGCCCTCCACTTCCGGCGGACGCACACGCTGCGGGCCAGGACGGCGTCTGACCACGCTGGTATGTACACTGCTATTTAAGATCTGTATTGTGCATTATGCTTTTGTAATTGTTGCCTGACGAAGGGCTGGAATAAAGGAAGCCCGAAAGCTTGCAAACCCTGTGTGGTTGTGATAAATTCTTGGTGACTAAGACCGCTGGTGCTCGCTATCTGGAGTGGCTATATTTGTTTATTGGCTGAAGCACTGCGGCTGCTGCTCTGTTGGAAGGAGGGTGCTCGTCTGCTGGACTTGTATATATATATATATATATATATAAAGTAATGAAGGAAGCCAGCACATCCATTTCCAAATGGAAAAAATTCTTTTATATTTGAAAGTCAAAAATAGAAAAAAACAGCATGGGGACACACCATGTAGGGTAAACAGTGTCAGCATAATGACAGTCCAAGCAAGGAACGTTACCACAATCCAGCAAAAGTTAGCATGGGTGTCCACTTTCAAGCCACTGATGCCCGACGGCCGTTTCGGTATGGTCACCGTCGTCAGGAGCATAAATGGCTATCAGTTAGACCACATATATATAGCAAGGCCAATCTAAAGTGAATCAACACACCTGTATAATTGCTGCCAACAACTTCCACCTGTGCATGCCCGCTCTCACCATGAAACAAGCCCGGAAGAACGCTGTATGCAGTACGGACAGCCGGATATGACGTTACGCGGGTACAGACAGAAGTCCTTCCCCGCGTCCGTCTCCACGGCAACTGGCCGCATACACATTTAACAAACCTAACGCCTGGATCTACGGCGTCAGACTAGGTACAAACCCAGTGCTGGCGTCCGTTACCATGGCGAGGTCTCACTATGATGCACGTCTCAGCCAAATAAACAGCGATGCCGGCAAACTGACGGAATACGCCGTATTAGCGAGTGGGCACAAATACATATCGGGCACAGCAATCACTTAAAGGGGCCATGATGGTGGGCAGCGCTTGGTGTATAGTTGCTGGCTATTTAAGGTGGAACAACAGATGAAATGCAACGTGTTTCCCCATGCTGTTTTTTCTATTTTTGACTTTCAAATATAAAAGAATTTTTTCCATTTGGAAATGGATGTGCTGGCTTCCTTCATTACTTTATACGTTACCCTATGTGGCCCTGGCACTCCGGTGTTGTTGACTTAAGTGTGCGAATTGCTTTGGACTATTACTAATTTTTGATGCAAACTCTGCACCTGCATTTAAAGATACAGAACTGTATTTTTTTTCTCTTTTTTGAGATTTTTTTCTCTCTGCAACTTTTTATTGATTTTTTTTTCTTCTTGTTTTGAGTTGGATTACAAATATATGACTTACATCATGACTGAAAATGTTGATAAAACCTTGTCTGAAGCTCTAACGGGGATAAAACGCTTTGATAGCAAAGATGAAGCACGCATATTGTTTTCCAATACTGATTCCTTGGCCTTTGACGTGGATACGCCTGTTGAAATCTATTCTGATTTATTGAAGTTAAAGAAAAGACAAGTGGAGTTAACCCTGCATGGTCTCACTCTGTCGCAATATTATAAAGAAAAGATGATCCCACGCGGCTTTAGGATTCGCAACCAGCCGACCATCGGCAGGACCAATGCAGTGTTTTGTCAGCAATGGTGTCAAATACTCAATGACTGTTCGTTACAATTAATCTTATTAGTTATTGAGCATGTTAACCTTGATTTAGAGCTTGTGCAACAAGAAATTACTGTATGTGAAAATGCTGGCATTGATGTTTTGAGAAATGATCCATCAGGTGATATGCTTGCAAAACTTGGTGATTCCATAGAGGCCTTTAGAATGGAATTGCTGGCATTCAAAAAGAGCAAATATAAAGTAGTCAAGGAAGACTACAGGGACTTACGTGTTTATGGGTGGTTACATGACAATGAACCCAAGACTAATTGGAGGGAGAATTTCAGAATGCGTAGGAGGAGGGCAGGACGTGTTGACAAAGGATTCTCAGACTTAGAGACTCACACCTCAGCTAGCGACTCTGACCAATCGACACAGCGGGTTTTCCCCAAGGGCAGCTTGACAAGATCCAAGTACAAAACACAGGGAGGAGACCTTGCAGAAGGGGTGGATTTAGGAGGAGGAAGAGACAGGAAGCAACAGGGACGCAGAAACAAAATGAAGCCGTAATATTTAATTTATCAGACTATACGCCCGATGAGCATGAGCTGGATGTTCTAGGTAAGGGCCTTAGTTATGTAAAAACCTTCAGACAGCGCCCATTTGACTTCGAGGTGGAGCTTTACAGATTCCATCGCTCCCTAAGATTGAAAGATTTTTTTTCAAAAAATCCTGTCCCCCCCCAAAAAAACCCAATCCCTTCAAAACTAAAAGCACCTTTGACCCGCCCAGTCAAAATCGTTTGATTGAGACCTTTGTTAACCTAGTCAAACGTGACACCCTTGAATTCATGAGCAAACAAAAATTATCCTACTCCAACTTGACTAAAGAACAGGATATGGCCCTTAAAAAATTGGGATCCAACACCGATATCACCATCCGCCCTGCCGATAAGGGGGGCGGGGTGGTGATATTGAATAGATTGGATTATATTGCTGAGGTCCTTAGGCAACTTGCAGATGATGTTTGTTATAAGAGATTAACGTATGACCCCACGTATGCCTATAAAAAAGAAATTGATTCAGTGATACAGATGGGTCTTGTTAATGAGTGGCTTGATGAGCCGACAGTCTATTTCTTGACACAAACCCATCCCCGGACTCCTATTCTTTATGTGTTGCCCAAGGTGCACAAGACCCTGGTCAAGCCACCGGGTCATCCCATTGTGTCCACCTGTGGATCATTATGCCAGCCCATATCCCAGTACATCGACTTTTGGCTTCAACCGGTGGTACAGAACACCACTTACTACCTACGAGACACCACCGACTTTATACAAAAGCTCAAACGACTGGGCACCTTGCCAGACAATTCTTTGTTAGTGACTTTAGATGTGTCAAGTTTGTATACAAACATCATACATAGGGATGGACTGGATGCAGTCAGGAGCTTAGTTTCTGCCAGTCCACACTATGAGGGTCCCAATGTCAATTATCTGTTGTTACTTATGGAAATTGTGCTTACTAAAAATTATTTTCTTTTTGAGAATTTTTTTTATTTGCAGCGGCAGGGCACGGCCATGGGGTCAAACATGGCCCCGGCCTATGCCAACCTGTTTATGCATATGTATGAGAATCAGTATATCATGTCACACAGTATTTTTTCATCTTTCATATTTTTTTACGTTAGATACATTGACGACCTCTTCATGGTGTGGACTGGTGGACCCAAGCTTCTGGCTGAGTTTGTTGACCATCTGAATCAGTTACCGACCCCCATCCGCTTTACACTGGCGTTAAGTGAGGTTTACATTAGCTTCCTTGATGTAGGGGTGACCCTCCGGGGCGGTTCCATTACCACTAGCATTTATCGCAAGCCTACAGACAAAAATACACTGTTGATGGCAGACAGCTTTCACCCGCGTCCACTAAAACGGGGGTTGCCGCTGTCCCAATTGCTCAGAGTGAGGCGCATCACCTCGGATGAGAATGATGTGTGCACCTCCCTGATTGAAATGGGTAAGAGATTTGAGGAGAGGGGTTACTTGGGTGATGAGATCAGAGAAGCCATTAGCCACTGTAGTGAGATCACGCAGGAACAGGCCCTTATTTCAAAAGATAAAACAGATCAACCTGATAGACTAACTTTCATTAGCACATATTCGATAGCATCTAAAAGAATTCGAGATGTGGTATTGAGACATTGGCATGTACTGCAGGCTGACCCTGTGATGGGACAATTTTGTGTTAACAGCCCCATGTTTTGTTATAAAAAAAGCAGAAATGTCAAGGATTTGGTTGCAAAGTCTGATCTGTTGCCTGTTAGGAGTGCCACGAAATGGCTTGCGCCCAAAAATGGCAGTTTTAAATGTATTAAATGCATTAATTGCCAGTTTGTACTAACCTCCGATATCTTTGTTGATCCTAGAACTTCAAACTCTTATCCAATTCGTTTTCATCTTACCTGTGACAGCCGCTTTGTCGTGTATGCGATTACTTGCACATGCAAGTTGGTGTATATTGGAAAAACAATAAGGACATTGAAAGAACGTATTGCAATGCATCGCTCTTCGTTGAAGAAAGCCCTTACTGCCATCGATGCTACTACTCCGCCTGTGGCTAGGCATTTCCATCAGTTAAAGCACTCCATGAAGGACTTTCACTTTATGCCCGTTGATCACGTCCCCCCACTGAGAAGAGGGGGTGATCGTGGCAACCTATTATTGAGAAGAGAAAGCTTTTGGATTCGCCAACTTGGCTGCATGTCACCTTATGGACTTAATGAGGAATACTCCCTCAGTTGCTTCCTTTAAATGTGATCATTCATCTGGACATTTTTCATATCTCTTTGCATGTTTTCTTTCTTTCTTACGTACAGGATTTGATGCATTTTCACTACGATGTTTTTTATATGTTATATATATAGCTGGGTTATCACATTGCATTTCATCTGTTGTTCCACCTTAAATAGCCAGCAACTATACACCAAGCGCTGCCCACCATCATGGCCCCTTTAAGTGATTGCTGTGCCCCATATGTATTTTTGCCCACTCGCTAATACGGCGTATTCCGTCAGTTTGCCGGCATCGCTGTTTATTTGGCTGAGACGTGCATCATAGTGAGACCTCGCCATGGTAACGGACGCCAGCACTGGGTTTGTACCTAGTCTGACGCCGTAGATCCAGGCATTAGGTTTGTTAAATGTGTATGCGGCCAGTTGCCGTGGAGACGGACGCGGGGAAGGACTTCTGTCTGTACCCGCGTAACGTCATATCCGGCTGTCCGTACTGCATACAGCGTTCTTCCGGGCTTGTTTCATGGTGAGAGCGGGCATGCACAGGTGGAAGTTGTTGGCAGCAATTATACAGGTGTGTTGATTCACTTTAGATTGGCCTTGCTATATATATGTGGTCTAACTGATAGCCATTTATGCTCCTGACGACGGTGACCATACCGAAACGGCCGTCGGGCATCAGTGGCTTGAAAGTGGACACCCATGCTAACTTTTGCTGGATTGTGGTAACGTTCCTTGCTTGGACTGTCATTATGCTGACACTGTTTACCCTACATGGTGTGTCCCCATGCTGTTTTTTCTATTTTTGACTTTCAAATATAAAAGAATTTTTTCCATTTGGAAATGGATGTGCTGGCTTCCTTTATTACTTTATACGTTACCCTATGTGGCCCTGGCACTCCGGTGTTGTTGACTTAAGTGTGCAAATTGCTTTGGACTATTATATATATATATATATATATATATATACACACACACACACACACACATATATGTGTATGTATAGAGAAAGAGGGAGCACTTGTCGGCCTGGCACTCTCCACATGGAATTCAACAGTCACAGGTGCCCTCTGAATAGATGGTTTATAGGCGACGGTGCAAGACAGCGGCACTCCACGGGCTTTTCAATACATTTTAGTAGCAAAGATGTGAATTCCAACGTTTCGGGGGTCATAGAACACCTTTACTGCCTCTGCCTTTGTTTGCACCATTGCCTATATATGGCGGGAAGAGGCGCAGGCTAGCGTGAGCAGCCAGAGGGTATAAATAGAGCCGGCGGGCAGCAAGTCAGTCAGTACACACACTGCTGGTCACCTCCTGTGTCTGCCTGCTGTAAGTGCCTGAGCTGAAGACTTTGCGGCCTGAGGTGATGAGGCGGTGCATGGCGGTGGCTGTCCACTCAATAGCCGCCTGGGAGATGGAGCAGCTGACAGGATGGCTATGGGGAGCAGGCTGTGGGAGAGGTGATAGAGAGATGTGATACTGCAGGAAGTCCAAATACTACAGGTGAGAGGAGTATTAATATTAATACTGTATCTATGCAGGGTTAGGGTTGGTCATCGACCTCCCCACCCTGGCAACAAGCATGCAAGTCCCCTTGGCAATGAGCATATAAGTCCCCTTGCCAATGAGCATACAACCCCCCTCCCCCTGACAACAAGCATATAACTCCTCCTGGCAACTAGCATGTAATCCCCTCTCTGGCAATGAGCGTGTAACTCCCTAGAAATGAGCATGTAATTCCCCCTAGCAATGAGCATCTAATCCCTAATGGGAATGACAATGAAACCCGTGGCAAGAAGCATGTAACCCCTGGCAATGAGCATGTAGGTAAGCTTCACTTACTGTATGTGGTATAATATGTAATAGGCATTACGGTGGGTGGCATTATGTGTAATGGATATTACGATGGGTGGCGTGATGTGTAATGGGCATTATGGTGTGTGGCATTATATGGAATGGGCATTACTGTGTGTGGCATTATGCGTGATGGGCATTATGGTGTGTGGCATTATGTGTGATGGGCATTATGGTGTGTGGCATTATGTGTAATTGGCATTATGTACAATGGGCATTACAGTGTAAATGTTTGCCGCACACTGGCCATGCTTCTGGTGTATGTGTGGGGGAATGATTCATTCTGAAGTGCATATACATAAATTAGTCACCTTCTGTTTAGTTTGCATTGATGCCCAATAGGCGTTGATAGACACGCCCAGTAGATGGTGATGGACATTCCCAGTAGGCGGTGATGGACACACCACTCCAATGGTGCACACCTATTTATAGGAGTCTGAAAGGGTGGTCAAGAAAGCCTGAAACTGTGGTGTGCACCACCCAGGGGACATATACAAATGTGTCCACATACATCTTGCCTTTTTTTCTTAATTTGGCACAACATGCAAAACACGGCTTAGCTGTTATTATTTATTTACAGTTTCTTATATAGCACAGCATATTCCATTGCACTTTACAACTAGAAACAACAGTGATAAAACAAACTGAGTAGTAGTTTGGTGACCTCTCATAATGAAGATATTAAGCTTTAAATCACCATGCAAATGTTGCTTATTGATTTATCTGATTAGTTTAACCGTAATAACACAAAATAATATTCATGCTGACATACATACTGTAACTGTTGATTAGACATTTACTAAATTTGGAACATTAATGCGATTCACAATAGAATGGACTACGTTTTTATTATCAAATATGAATAATATTGGACATATTGTACATTTTTTGAAAGGGATTTTCTTTTAGTTGTAAAAATGAGTTGGTACTTCTTTACTTTCATGGCGCCACTAGATAGGACAGATAGGATACTAGATAGGATACGATTTTGTATGCGATTTGACATAAGATATCGCATAAGATATAGGATAAGATTTACTATCCATTTCATTACCCCACTATCCACTAGGGCGTGGAGTTGATTTTATATAGCGTGGCGAGCGCAGCGAGCCACCGAGCCCGAAGCGTGGCGAGCGCAGCGAGCCCCGCGAGGGGACACGGATGTTGTTTCAAAGCAAGTTCCCAATATTGCATGCCATTTGCATGCAATTCAATAAAATACATTCCGTGTCCGCTCGCCACGCTTCGGGCTCGCCACGCTATATAAAATCAACTCCACGCCCTAGTGGATAGTGGGGTAATGAAATGGATAGTAAATCTTATCCTATATCTTATGCGATATCTTATGTCAAATCGCATACAAAATCGTATCCTATCTAGTATCCTATCTGTCCTATCTAGTGGCGCCGTGAAAGTAAAGAAGTACCAATGAGTTTATGTAAAATATAATACAGTATATGTATCTGAATTTCTCTCGCATTTTGAGATTTTAAATGTAGTACAACACATCTAATATCACATCTAATATCTATTTAACTGATAATTAAGGTTTTTGTTTTTAAATCAGTTATGATGAACAGTAATTTGAAAGTTGGTATTTTCTGCTGTTATGACTCTACATAAATAAAGTATATTAAGATAGACAAAACCAACCAATGCAGTTATAAAATTTGATGATTATGGATTAACACGGTCATGGACTTTCATAGGCACTCCAAAGTTCATTCAGGTGTGTCCACATTACTCAGTAGTGCCAGCAGTGGCATAACTAGAAATTTTTCTCCCCCTGCAAAAAAAGTTCTTCGTGCCCCCCATATATTTATTTCTCTATAGTCAAAAAAACACACACACACACACACACACACACACTACAAACATGTGCACTGTTAGATACTATTATACAGGGTAACATCACCCATTTTCACCCACATTACCTGGGGGTTACAGTGCAGGGGGATAGTGGCCTTACCTATTGGGCGAGGTGGGCACGCGCAGCTTGGCTCCTGACCAATGGGGCCAGGGTACTAAAGATAGGGGGGCTAGCATATGGCTATGGGCTGATCAGACTTTTTTTTAAAGGGCAAATCATTTACAAGGCACATTTTTTCCTTGTAATTGAATGCATTTTTTTTTTTAAATGCCAGAAACGCAGATGCTATTACATCCGGCCCATAGTCATTTTTAGGGTCCCCCCCTCTTCTTACATACATACATACACATCATACATACAAAGACACACACATAGCATACATATACACACAGCATATATATATATATATATATATATACACACATACAGACACACAACCTACATACATAAATACAGTATAGGTACACAAGGCATACCTACAAACATAAAAATATCATGCATGCACACAAAACCCACACACAGCATATCCTATACACACACATAGCATATTCGACATACACAGCATATACACACATAGAGCATACCTACAAACATACATGTAGCATGATAAACACAACAGACACACACAATATCATATACACACATACAGCATGCATAAACACAACACATACACACACAGCATATAAGACACACATTGCATATACACACGCAGTATACCTACAAACATACATATAGCCCACACACACGCACACTGCCACCCCTCCACCCACACATGAAGCACTAACCATTGGGAGGAGGACATCAGTCACTGGTTGGGAGAGGAGCTGCTGCTGCAAATGCTCAGTAGCTCCCTTCCTGTGTGATCTGTCTGTGTAGGGAGCTCTGCTGTTTGAGCTCTCAGGAGGTTATTCTGGTTGGTGCGTAAATTTCCGAATTCTTTCGGAGCGGAACGCACGCCACGCTGTGCGGACATTGTAAGAAGAAACGCCCACAGGTCCGCCGCATACGGACGGACTCGCTCTCTAAGAAGAGGGTGTGTTTACGGACAACATCCAAACCGTGCGTGTGCGTTGGCCACACAAAGATTTTGCACGGTCTTACAGCGTCAGAACGGACGTGAAGCTGCACGTACGCACCGATGCCGTGTATTTCCGCAAAACTCATGACTATTCTCTGAACTCATAAATCTGTTACATGACACACTTATGCAATTAGGCTACTTCATTAAAAATTGTTTGTTTGTAATTGGAATCAATTAAATCCTAATAGATACTTAAACACATTAAACACATTACTACCACTTTACATTAACCCTTACATCATGTGAAGTGAAGTTAAAGAGTGAAATTAATGAGTAGAGGAGTGGATTGTATTGTGTTCAGTGGTTCAGGTGCGGCCGTACTAATTGGGCGATCCGAATGCCTAGCGCATGACGGAGTGGTGTCCGCAAAGTGAAACTTGCTTATGAAGATCGCATATTTCCTGCCTGTTGGTTCGTTTGCAATCGTGTTCTGTCCGAATGCACGCCTACCAGAATTAGTGCACTCCCTCGTGTACGCCCATGTTTATGCCCAGTTTAGCCCACTTTGAAACTACGCCCCTGTGTAGTTCCGAATGACGCCCATATTTCCCAAATGAATGCGGTGCACATTTCTGTACGGTATTAGTGAGTACGGAGACCGTGCGTGGCACATGCGCATAGTGTGGCACATGTGCATAGCGTTGCCCCCGCATGTGCAGACGGCTAAAAAACGCATCCGAAAGAATTCGGAAATTTACGCATCGACCAGAATAAGGCCCTCAGTGAGGAGCCGCTGCTGCCCTCAGTTTTGGCCCCGGACAGTGCAGAGATGCAGACAAGGTTGTCTCCTTAGATTAGAAGGTGAGTATCAAAGATACAGACAGGATTGATCCCACTACCAGCGCTTAATGGAAGATATCTACCATATGCCCCTTCGGGATAATGGGCGTCTCCTCAATATGAATGATGAACTCCGTGGAGTAAGAGGACCCACATGCAGAATTAAGAAATATGATATGGTGTAATACCATTTTATTATGACATAAATAAATGACAAATCACATGTAAAATCAAAGAATGGTCCTCTTACTCCACGGAGTTCGTCATCCATATTGATGGAGAAATGCACATGGAATGATATTCATTAAGCATTTTATTTTGGAGAAGAGGAGACACCCATTACACGTATGGTAGATATCTTCCATTCACCTTCTAATCCAATTGTATTATCAGCATGGGGACACCGTATTTCTTGGATTGAACTTCATACTAGCTGCTTGAAGCATATTGCGCCGGACTGTCACCTTGGATACTTTGCTTGTCAAGGTTGTCTCATTGTCTGCAGCAATTCACAAATAAATAAAACAAAATGGAAACAAAGAAGGGTTGGGCTGAAGCGCTGCCTCTATGTATAAAGGTATAATGATGAGGAGAGGTGTTTTTTGAAAGATAAATGTTTTATTATAGAAATGTGCAGATATCACTATAAAATATGGTATGCTTGGTGGGAAAGGGGTGTTCCCAGTCGTGACTGGAAAGTCTTTCCTCCAAAGTGGGTACCCGTCCGTCTGTCGCTGTTTAAGAGCCCCTGGGGGAATGAGGGTGTCAACGGACCCCTTTATACCATAGGCCCAACTGGGCTTATGTCTCTTATAGGCAGTCAAATAGCGACAGTTCACTGGGTTGTATTAGTACAGTCTGGCACAAGTGTGCTTGAGTTCGCAGAAGTGTGGTACATCTACCGATAATCTGTTAATGGTGTGCAGGAGTGCGAGGTACGTTTTGGGATTCAGCGAGGTGCGGCGTCCCGCTTGCTCGCTTCTTACCCTTTGTGTCCTGCGGCCGGAATGTCCTTCCGTCCTGCTGAGTCTGGCTCTACCCCTCTGCGTGCGCAGCCGCGCTGGGTGGGGGAGCCTGTCCGTGAGTCTGGGGTGGCGCTGCAGCCGCAGCGCTCGGGTCCCCGTTGCTGTGTGCCTGCCCGGTCTTACCGGCGTCAGTCTGGACGCGACTTCCGGGTCTCGGATCTCGCGAGATCAGCGTTTGATCCCCGGAGTGACGTCAGATGATGCCGGTGCGCTCGACTCCCGCCGGAGGAGACTTCGCCGTGGTTCTTAATTGCAGGGAAGATAGTTGGTGTAGGTGCTGGGTGCCTTGTGTCCAACGCGTTTCGGCCAGTAGGCCTTTTTCAAGGATAAAGTCTGTAGTTGCTGTTCTGGGTTTTAAGGCTCTGGTTGTCACTGATTGGTTGCATTTCCCACGATCGTATTGGTCCTGTGTTTCAGAGGGAGGTATTATGCAGATTGGTCCTCTCTGATAGGTTAAGGTTCGTTCGTGGGGTGTTTCTCTAATAATCGTTCATGGGTTGCACCTGTGGTGTGTTGTGTACTGTTTTGAATTGCTGGGGTTTGCGGGGTGGTGTGTTGTGGCTGATTTAAATGGGTTTGGGTGGAATTACTGTTTCCCTATAGTCACGTTAAAGGTGTGTTGTGATGGTGTACACTGTTGGTGTCTATTTTTGGGACTGTTAATCTGATGATGCGGTTGAAGGGTGGTTGGGGGTGGTAGAGTGGGAGGGATAAAATGCGTGCAGAAGTGTCTGCTGGGGTCTTAGTATGTTTGGAGTTATCTGTCCTCTATTCCTAAGTGCTATATATAGCAGTGTGTTGTTTGGGCGATGTTAATATTAATTATGGGCGTTCTAGCTGGTTATGCCAAGCTTATTCCGAGGGAAGGTTTTTGGTGTTGATGGGTCCCTGTTGTCATGGTCATGTGGTTAAGCTATTACACGTATTAATAGGTTGGGCTGGGGTTCTTCGAGTCAGAATCATGTTGTGATAAAGCTGGAGAGATAAAGTACAGAGTGTGATGGGGAGAAAAATACAAGAGTTATACGAAAGGTCTGTGTGTACTGTGTCTCTAAATTGTTGTTATGTGTTTGGGTCTGGGCTGATATGTCTGCTGTTTGGTGTGGTGTGGCGGAGAGTGGTGAGATTTTTGCTGGTTTCTAATCCTTCAAATTATTGAAGCGATATTGAAGTCTATGTTTAGACCTTTTGGTTCTAATGTTTTCAGTGTGTATATCCATTTGAGCTCCTCACGGTCAAGTGTTTTCCCGAAGTCTCCCCCCCTCCAGTTGGGTGTTAATTTTGTGATTATGCAGAATTCTAGGTCTTTGGGGTCTTGTGCGTGTGTCTGTTTGAAATGTGCAGAAAGGCTGTGTTGTTCATAGCCTTTACGGATGTTTCTGATGTGCTCCGCCAGGCGGGTTTTGAAGGGTCTGATGGTGCGGCCTACGTATTGTAGACCGCATGTGCATGTTATAAGGTATATAATGCCTTTAGTATGGCATGTGACTTCATGTTTTATGGTAAAAGTTTCTTTTGTGTTTGTGGATGTGAAGGTTTTTGTGGTTTTATGTATTTTACTGTTTTGTGTTTTGCATCCTATGCATACTCCACATCGGTGGAATCCGTTTGTGTTTGCTGAATTGTCCAGTTTGCTCTGTCTGATTTCTTTTGGTGGTATGTGGTTTCTCACTAGCTGTTGTTTTATGTCGGGTGCTCGTCTGTACACTATTTTGGGTTGTGGTGGTAGTATGTCCGCTAAGGTTTCGTCCTGTAGTAGGATATTCCAGTTTTTGGTGACCATTTTTTTGATTTGTTGAGCTGAGTCACTAAATTGTGTGATGAAATAGATATCGTTATTTGGTTTGTCTGAAGTTTTTGGTTTCATTTTTAGAAGGTCATTTCTGTCTCTTTGTTCTGCTCTTTGGTATGCGTCGTTAATTAGTTGTGTGTCATATTTTTTGTCTAGGAGTTGTGTTTTGAGTGTTTCGCTTTGTGTTTTGAATGTGGTTATGTCAGTGCAGTTGCGTCGGAGTCTCGTGAATTGTCCTAGGGGTATGCTTTTTATCCAGTTGTTGTGATGTCCGCTGTCAGATGATATATAACTGTTTACGTCCACTTTTTTATGGTAAGTCTTGGTTTCTATTCTTTGTTGTTTGATATGTATGTCCAGATCCAAAAATTCGACTTGTGTTTTACTGTATATGGTTGTGAATACAATGTTTTTGTTATTTGAATTTATGTATGTGATGAAGTCTCTCAGTGTTTTTTCGGTGCCTTGCCAGATGAACAGAATGTCATCTATGTACCTTCGCCAAAGGACCAAATTCGCCCCAAAGTCATGCCCATTCCAGATGGATTCCTCCTCCCACTTGCTCATGAATAAATTAGCATAACTTGGGGCGAATTCGCCCCAAGTTATGCTAATTTATTCATGAGCAAGTGGGAGGAGGAATCCATCTGGAATGGGCATGACTTTGGGGCGAATTTGGTCCTTTGGCGAAGGTACATAGATGACATTCTGTTCATCTGGCAAGGCACCGAAAAAACACTGAGAGACTTCATCACATACATAAATTCAAATAACAAAAACATTGTATTCACAACCATATACAGTAAAACACAAGTCGAATTTTTGGATCTGGACATACATATCAAACAACAAAGAATAGAAACCAAGACTTACCATAAAAAAGTGGACGTAAACAGTTATATATCATCTGACAGCGGACATCACAACAACTGGATAAAAAGCATACCCCTAGGACAATTCACGAGACTCCGACGCAACTGCACTGACATAACCACATTCAAAACACAAAGCGAAACACTCAAAACACAACTCCTAGACAAAAAATATGACACACAACTAATTAACGACGCATACCAAAGAGCAGAACAAAGAGACAGAAATGACCTTCTAAAAATGAAACCAAAAACTTCAGACAAACCAAATAACGATATCTATTTCATCACACAATTTAGTGACTCAGCTCAACAAATCAAAAAAATGGTCACCAAAAACTGGAATATCCTACTACAGGACGAAACCTTAGCGGACATACTACCACCACAACCCAAAATAGTGTACAGACGAGCACCCGACATAAAACAACAGCTAGTGAGAAACCACATACCACCAAAAGAAATCAGACAGAGCAAACTGGACAATTCAGCAAACACAAACGGATTCCACCGATGTGGAGTATGCATAGGATGCAAAACACAAAACAGTAAAATACATAAAACCACGGTACTTATGTAATATCTGGGCTCCCGTTTTGCTTATGAGACCGCGTTCCCTCGCGGGGCTCGCTGCGCTCGCCACGCTTCGGGCACGGTGGCTCGCTGCGCTCGCCACACTATATAAAATCAACTCCATGCGTAGTTGGATAGTAGGAGTATGAAAAAATGGGGTGCATTGAACATGGGAGCCCAGATAATACATAAGTACCAAAACCACAAAAACCTTCACATCCACAAACACAAAAGAAACTTTTACCATAAAACATGAAGTCACATGCCATACTAAAGGCATTATATACCTTATAACATGCAAATGCGGTCTACAATACGTAGGCCGCACCATCAGACCCTTCAAAACCCGCCTGGCGGAGCACATCAGAAACATCCGTAAAGGCTATGAACAACACAGCCTTTCTGCACATTTCAAACAGACACACGCACAAGACCCCAAAGACATAGAATTCTGCATAATCACAAAATTAACACCCAACTGGAGGGGGGGAGACTTCGGGAAAACACTTGACCGTGAGGAGCTCAAATGGATATACACACTGAAAACATTAGAACCAAAAGGTCTAAACATAGACTTCAATATCGCTTCAATAATTTGAAGGATTAGAAACCAGCAAAAATCTCACCACTCTCCGCCACACCACACCAAACAGCAGACATATCAGCCCAGACCCAAACACATAACAACAATTTAGAGACACAGTACACACAGACCTTTCGTATAACTCTTGTATTTTTCTCCCCATCACACTCTGTACTTTATCTCTCCAGCTTTATCACAACATGATTCTGACTCGAAGAACCCCAGCCCAACCTATTAATACGTGTAATAGCTTAACCACATGACCATGACAACAGGGACCCATCAACACCAAAAACCTTCCCTCGGAATAAGCTTGGCATAACCAGCTAGAACGCCCATAATTAATATTAACATCGCCCAAACAACACACTGCTATATATAGCACTTAGGAATAGAGGACAGATAACCCCAAACATACTAAGACCCCAGCAGACACTTCTGCACGCATTTTATCCCTCCCACTCTACCACCCCCAACCACCCTTCAACCGCATCATCAGATTAACAGTCCCAAAAATAGACACCAACAGTGTACACCATCACAACACACCTTTAACGTGACTATAGGGAAACAGTAATTCCACCCAAACCCATTTAAATCAGCCACAACACACCACCCCGCAAACCCCAGCAATTCAAAACAGTACACAACACACCACAGGTGCAACCCATGAACGATTATTAGAGAAACACCCCACGAACGAACCTTAACCTATCAGAGAGGACCAATCTGCATAATACCTCCCTCTGAAACACAGGACCAATACGATCGTGGGAAATGCAACCAATCAGTGACAACCAGAGCCTTAAAACCCAGAACAGCAACTACAGACTTTATCCTTGAAAAAGGCCTACTGGCCGAAACGCGTTGGACACAAGGCACCCAGCACCTACACCAACTATCTTCCCTGCAATTAAGAACCACGGCGAAGTCTCCTCCGGCGGGAGTCGAGCGCACCGGCATCATCTGACGTCACTCCGGGGATCAAACGCTGATCTCGCGAGATCCGAGACCCGGAAGTCGCGTCCAGACTGACGCCGGTAAGACCGGGCAGGCACACAGCAACGGGGACCCGAGCGCTGCGGCTGCAGCGCCACCCCAGACTCACGGACAGGCTCCCCCACCCAGCGCGGCTGCGCACGCAGAGGGGTAGAGCCAGACTCAGCAGGACGGAAGGACATTCCGGCCGCAGGACACAAAGGGTAAGAAGCGAGCAAGCGGGACGCCGCACCTCGCTGAATCCCAAAACGTACCTCGCACTCCTGCACACCATTAACAGATTATCGGTAGATG
The DNA here is from genome assembly GCF_055691185.1 of Crinia signifera. Lineage (NCBI taxonomy): Eukaryota > Metazoa > Chordata > Amphibia > Anura > Myobatrachidae > Crinia > Crinia signifera. The sequence continues at coordinate 212,578,248 of NC_139220.1, forward strand.
TACCACACTTCTGCGAACTCAAGCACACTTGTGCCAGACTGTACTAATACAACCCAGTGAACTGTCGCTATTTGACTGCCTATAAGAGACATAAGCCCAGTTGGGCCTATGGTATAAAGGGGTCCGTTGACACCCTCATTCCCCCAGGGGCTCTTAAACAGCGACAGACGGACGGGTACCCACTTTGGAGGAAAGACTTTCCAGTCACGACTGGGAACACCCCTTTCCCACCAAGCATACCATATTTTATAGTGATATCTGCACATTTCTATAATAAAACATTTATCTTTCAAAAAACACCTCTCCTCATCATTATACCTTTATACATAGAGGCAGCGCTTCAGCCCAACCCTTCTTTGTTTCCATTTATGACCCACAGGGGAAGCGGGTAACCCCTGAGGCTAAGCAGCGCCCAAACCATTAGCCACTTTAAGCGAGCGCAGTGTACACCCCAAATAAATAAAACAAAATGTCTGACAGCAGGCATGGGGGGAAAGGGGTGGGGTCTCCCTTAATCCAGCTCTGTCCCCTATGAGGTGCTGCAAGAGCCCCGCACAGCCTCCGCCTGTATCGCGTCCTGTCTCGGGGCTTCAGGTGGGAGCCCCCTCTAGTGAGGCCACTGGACTAGGGGAGGCGATCGTCCCATGTCCCCAGCCTGTGCCAGTCAGGCAGCTACGGGAGTCCTGTCTCATGGCTGTGTGTAGCAATAACACACGTGACTGCCTCCAGCTCCCATAGTTTACAGTGTCGGGACCCTGCGCCCTCTTAGCGCCTGCTCCCCCTGCCACCGCTAGGGCTGTGGAGCCCTAGTTATGCCAGTGAGTGCCAGACATCTTTACATGCTACTTTTTCAGTTCAAATGCATCTTATTCGCAAAGCAGCTTATGCTGATTAAAATATGTGGTATGTCTATATTCTGTATGAGATCGTGGCTAAATCTGCATACAAAATGCTACACTATGCATATACAGCAGTGGACACACAGACAATATATTCGCAAAGTGATGCAAATAAGGTGCACAAACAGCTTACGATTACATTGATACAGTATGCAGCACGCCCATATTCTATGTTTGACTGTATCTGAATATTGAATGTACGGTACTTATGTAATATCTGGGCTCCCATTTTTCTTATGATACCGCGTGCGCTCGCCACGCTTCGAGCACGGTGGCTCGCTGCGCTCGCCACACTATATAAAATCAACTCCATGCGTAGTTGGATAGTAGGGGTATGAAAAAATGGGGTGCATTTAACATGGGAGCCCAGATAACACATAAGTACCAAATGTACTGTATGTAGCATAGCATTTCATATTCAGTGTTGAAACCTTGCAGAAGCATATATAGGGTGGAAGATGGACAGCAGTAGTTGGAGGCCTGTCACTAGCTGCAAGCTCAAGGCTGGTCTCCCACAGAAATACCACTGAAGCACTTTATCCTGTGTCAGACTAGTACCTCCCATGAAAATCTACTCAGTGCATATACAAGACAATCTTCAACTGGATGGTGCATTGGGGATAGCAGGTTTTACTGAGAAGGCTGCACTTTATGAAAGAAAGTGTGTGCTCACCAGTGGTCGATGCAATGATGGGGCTGCAGCACAGTCCAAAACTAAAGGAGCTACTGCTGTGGTACACCTGGCTGACTCCTGACAATGTATGACATAATTTGGAGGTGTTGTTATTCAGTTTGCCTCTTTTAGTTTTGGACTGGGCTGCAGCCCCTTTATTGGCATTAACCACTGGCATTAACCAATTGCTCCAGTTACCAGTTATAGTAGTCTGTTAACACTTACCTCCGTAATGGTGCAATAAATATTTCACCAAAAACAGATGTTGCCATTAAAGATCTGTGGTTCGATTTTCCAGAAATTCTGAAACCACCTGAATTTTGTAGATTCAGAGTGAACCAAAACTTCCAGATCTACTATGGAGATCTAATCCAACTAGAGTCCCAATTTAGATCTTTCCACTGTTTGTAATTCAGTTTTTATATCTGATTTTGAGGTTCTGATTGCAAAAATTATATGATTTTAGCTTCAGATTTAGATTTAATTAATTTGTATACATTTTTTTAAATGATTATCAATTGTTTTGACAATTTTTAACCAAACCAAATTGAACCAAACACTGGTGACTGGTTTTGCCAAAACCACAACACACTGATTAATTAAAACCCAAATACTTCGGTCCATGCACATATCTAGTTTTAAAATTGCCTCTCAAGTTACAGAAATTGTAGCAGTTTTTTTACAATTAATTTAATTGTCTATTACATAAAAGTGCATGACTATAAACATATATTGAAAATTGTGCATATTAACATGAATAGTTTGAATGGTGCATCTTTGCTGTGACATTTTGGTTTACAATTTTTTATACTCAGTGAAAATTTCTAAAGTTACTGAACTTTAATCTTTGAGATGTTCTCTCTGTTAATCCATTATTTTGGATTTTCTCAGAACCTAATTTGTCCACTATCCTCTGCAACTCTATTTACAAGACATACCACTTTAATCCATCACCAGTATTCTTTATGAATTCCATGAACATTTTTCCAACCTATGATCTCCCTGGATTTCACACAATGAGGCACCAGGCTAAAGCTATGTATATATGAATATTCCTTTCCCCTATTTATCCACCCTAAACTAACAATTACTTTCCCTTCTTCTACATGTACAGCATCAACCCGAGTCTCTGTATCCACTTGTCATTTGAGTATATTCCATACACTTATTCTAATTCATGTATTTACATACTATTTCCCCAATGGCTCAAATTACTTGCACGTGGGCTTGGCTGCTATTCATTCCTTTCTATTTTTTACTGTTATTTCTAGAGGGGTGTGGGTTAAGGCAGACTCAATCAAAATTATTTAAAAATCAACAAAATAGTAGTGAGTCTCAATTTTAACACAGCTTGTTTTACATCTTGGTTTCTCAGGCTGTAGATGATGGGATTCAGCATTGGTATGACCACTGTGTAGAACAGAGTCAACATCCAGTCCTGGTCCACTGTGTATGCAGAAGTTGGCCGTAAATACATGAAGAGAGCTGGGCAATAGTACATAGCTACACAACTAAAGTGAGAGATACAGGTGGAAAGAGACTTGCGCTGACCTCTAGAAGAGGCGATTCGAAATAATGGTAATAAAATATGGGCATATGATATCAGTATAAACAAGAAAGAGCCCACTAAAATAGAGCCAGCAAAAAGAAATAAGAAAAGCACATTAAGAAATGTATCTTTGCATGACAGCTTTAAGATCGGGTTGACATCGCAGAAGAAATGACTTATATGGTTTGACCCACAGAATGGTAAGGTAAATGCAAAAGATGTTTGTATTAATGAGTTAAGAAATCCTACAGTGTAAACTGAGCAAATGAGTTGATAACATCTTGCATGGCTGATAAGTGTTGTATAATACAAAGGCTTACATATGGCGGTGTACCGGTCATAGGCCATTACAGCAAGCAGCATCGCTTCAGAGCTTGCCAAGTCAATGAAAAGAAACATTTGTGTTGCACAAGCGGTGATGGAAATTGTCTTGTTTACAGAGAGAATGTTGGCCATGGTGTTGGGGGTAATAGTAGATGAATAGAAAATGTCTACAAAGGATAAATTTATGATGAAAAAGTACATCGGTGTTTGCAGAGCTGGAGTAACCCTAATTATTACAATGATCATAAGATTGCCCAGCAATGTTACCAGGTACACTGACAAGCAGAGGACAAAGAGAGGAAGCTGAAGGTTTGGGTCAGAGAAAAGACCAGCGAGAACAAATTCTGTCACAAGTGCTGAGTCATTTGGCTTCATTGTGTGATGGTTATTTGTAGGAAACTATATATATATAAAATATATAGTATCATTTATTTAATAAAAGTATCATTTGACTTCCAACTTTTAATGAACACTATAATTCACTTTTATGATTCTTGCAACAAAGAGTGCATACAATATGGTAATCAACATTTGATGCTATGTCCACTGATAGCTTTGCCACCTCCAACATCCACCAACCTGCAGACTGAAGATGAAAGAACAGTAACATTATATTTCCTGATTCTGTTAGTTAACAAGTAGGGCCTATGTTTATGCATCTTTGGCAGTAGCGGTCAGAGGGCCCTGCTGGTGAAGTTTTACACGCTATGGAGTGTATTCAATTGTAGTCAGGACTGCTGTCTTGTTCGGAAAGACGGCAGTTTCTGACTTGAATATGTCAGAATGGGTTCATCGTAATCAATTAGGGCAGTTTTTTTTACATGAATACTCTGACCTGTCGGAAACCAGATGGATTGGCAGAATCGCCACAGATCCACATGCTTTTGTTGGAAACGGGGCAAATCCGACAGATTTTGGCCCCGTTTCCAACAATCGCAATCCATTCTAAAAAACTAGGCTGGGAGGACGGCACCGGGTGAGCAACACACCCGGTGCCGTTCTCCTGTCTGCTGTCCTCCAACCCGACTCCCACACCCTCTGACACTCACCGGGTCCTGCTGCCGGGCCGTGTGAGAGCAGCTCACCTGGCACCTCCCAGTCCCGGCAGCGGCTGGGTGAGCAGCAGCGGCCAAATCCAACAGTCAGATTTGGTCGCTGACTGAATAGGTAGTGTTGGATACATTCAGACAAATGAATGACTGAATGGATCTGACACTGATTGAATAAGCCTGTATGAGGAAATGGAAAATGTAAATGACAAGATTGGACTGTGAGTGGAGAGATATTTGGATATTTCCTTTATTTGTACACAATAAAGAACTCACATGCAGATGTACATCCATGTAAAGTAAACACCAGACAGTTACTTATCTATATAATCATATTCTAGCCAAATGGAATCCAAACAATTCCAGTGATGTAGCTGCTACATTTGAAGTGGCAATTGGTTCTGTGGTAAAAATAGAAAGATAGTAAATTTCTTCCAGAAAAAAATTGTTTTTTTTTTTAAAACCACTCTCCTATGTGTATCCACAGATATTACTAACATTCTGTGATGAAAAGATAAGTGGTTACAGGTTGAGTATTCCTTATCCAAAATGCTTAGGACCAGGGGAATTTTGGATAACGTATTATTCCGTATTTCAGAATATTTTTATATTTCAATGATGTACCGTGATGTATCTTGCATTTATGCTGTATAAACACATCAACCATATGAAATACACACATATATATTTTATTTGTGCATAAAACAAGGTTTCAAAACATGAAACATAGTTTGTGTACGATCTCAGATACGGAATTTAAATGCCAGTAGATCATTTTCTTGCACATATTTAGTGCCAGATAGATATCATGTCCTCAGTAGTGCTGTTACAAATGTTCCCAGTAGGATTTTAGCAAAAAAAAATTTTTTTTCACTTTCTGGAATGTAGAGTTTTTGGAAAAATTTGGATAACGGATATTTGGATATGGGATACTCAACCTGTATATTATTTTTCCCCGGTCTTTATTCTATTTTGGAACTTTCATCCTTTCCTTTTGGAAATAATCACAGCTCACTTCTAAAGGAGCTGTGTGTAGGGCCACAAAAGGCCCTTAATTTGTTCATTGGTTTCTATGTTATGTTACACTCCCTCCTTTCTTTACAAGTTCACATGAGGACATAAAGAAGAAAATATTAGTGTGACAAGAGAAAATGCCGGAAGATTTTAATGTCTTTATTGTATAATTGCCTCTTTAATGCCTAGCAGCTAAATTGCTGCAATTGTTCCACAACCAGCAAATTGTAGCTATTACATCCTGTCCTCTGTCTGAGTTGCTAATTGAAAACAGAAATAGAAGTGTAATTTCAGTGTGCAATACACCCCTGGAGGAGAGAGTTCCCAGTGATGATTTCTGACAGAATTCAAGTACTGTACCAAGGTTTATCAGTTAGCCAAATACTAAAGTTCCCTATAACAATATACACCACTCTCAGAGGTCTCTTAGTGTATTTCTGTATTTTTTTTTATTTGTGGGTTCACTTTGGCAATGATCTACCAAGAGGAGCAGTGACATTTTTACTTTGCTAAATAGGATATTTGAGTATCATCAGCATAGAAATGAGATCGGAAGTTGAATGAGCTTACCCAGAGAGAATGTATAAAGAGAGAAAATAAAAGGACCAAGAACAGAGTCTTGAGGGACACCTACTGTCAGTGAAGGTGCAGGAGAGGTGGTCATGAGAAGAGACAGAGAAGGAGCGGTCAGAGAGGTAGGACAATAGCTAGGAAAGAGCATTATTATGCAGACCAAGGGAGTAAAGGATTTGGAGAAGGAAAGGGTGGTCCACAGTTTTAAAAAGCAACAGAGTGGTCAAGAAGAATAAGCAGAGAGTAGTGGCCCTTAGATTTGGCAGCATGAAGATCATTCAAAACCTTTGTGAGGGGAGTTTCAGTTGAGTGGAAAGGGTGGAAGCCAGGCTAGAATATATCAAGCAGGTAGTGGGAGGAAAGAAAGGTAGTAAGTTGGTCATAGACAATGTGCTCAAGTAGTTTTGAGGCAAAAGGTATAAGAGCGATGGGATGGTTGTTAGAGAGAGTGTTAGGATCATGGTTAGGTTTTTTTAAGAATAAGGTGTACAGGTCTGTGTAATTATATATTTTAGACCTAAACATTAAAATATAATTAATAAGCTTTGAGATCATGTATTGAAAATCTGATTTGAATATCCCATGTATGAACCCTATAAAATTATTTGGCTCAGTTCTTTTTAATTGTGCCAAAATGTATAATATAATAAAATATTATAGTTATCATAGTTGAGCTCCAAACGCATGAATGATCATCTTCAATGGAGAGAACAGCACCATACATCGTAATTACTTACCTTTTTATTGTATTGTATGGTACCTAAATGAAAGCAAGAGTGACAAATAATATACAAATGATTACCTGATTTGTATTGATACCAGGCTGCTGTAAAAAAATATACCTCTAATTTATCACTGCGCCTTTATATGGCAATTCTTTCTACATGCAGCCTTTTGAGCTTTGTGCTACTACAACCCCATGAGGATTATTTTAATTAATCGTTTCTAAGGGGCCAATTATGGTTACTGTTTTGACTGTTGTCACAAATGCAGTTATTAATCACAGTACATTATATTTACAATCTGTACAGCTACCTAAACTTAGATCTACATTATCAGAACCTTCAGGCTCACTTTTCCCACTTTAGCCACTCACATTATCTGATATATAGGACATATTCAATTAGCCTATTCACAAAACAGCCTTTTTCCTGTATAGAAAATTAATAAATGTTTTTTTCCTGTGCAATAACCCTGGATAGTGCCTTTTTTAAGTGGGTTAATCCCAATTAATTGAATTCATCCTGCACTGTAATTAGCGGTGGGGTAAATCCAACAGGTAATTGAATACCTTCATCGACTATTATATACATTTACCAACAGTGGCGTTTAAGAGAAGAGGATGTCTGAATCTGGGATCCCTCTTCTCTAGCTGGAAAATGGCACAATGATTTGCGCTCTGTCTTCCGGCAATAGGGGACTCCAGAGATTTGTGTATTAAATAAATGGGCGAAGAGTGCGCTCACATGGGCTCAGGGGCTCATGTGCACTGCACCAACACATTATAAATATTCACCAATGGTTACAATTCTTCCTAATTTTAATGTTTTACAGATATGCTCTTTCCTTTGCATTTTGTGAAAGAATAAAGTGCACCATATGCACATAGATCAGGGTTCAGATATTTCACCAAAAGGTTACCAGCAACCTAATCAATATGCAAGCAATATCGAAAGATGTAAAGAAGTGATCCTAAATTTAAAAAAAAGTCTCTGATCTAGTGGGGCAGATCTATAAACCAGCATTAAGTGCATATGCTGCACTTAATGCTGGTTAACTAGAGGGATTACATGTATGAACAGTGCTCCTAACATGCGCTAGGGACAGCCCACCGAGTAACACTCTTTTCTCCTTCAATCCCCCAGCAGTGGCCGGGCGATGTAAAAAAAATATATACTTCCATTTCGTATAGACATAATCAACAATAATGATAAAAGATGGCCGCATTTCAACATGGGCCGGAACCAAAGCACAGAAATAGCATGTAATTAAGAGTTCCAGGCAAATCATCTCCACGTTGTAGAATGTAGATCATCCACGTTCAGAGTACAACTTTGAATTTTGTGTCCCCAGAAATGTCCCTATTTTCAATACTGGCCACCTGCTCAAACTGCTGTATATCCTCTGTGTCTGCAAGTTGTTCTTCTGCAGTAGTTTATATATACTCTGGATCTGTGTCCAAAAATCGTGATGGGGTATCCTCATACAAGACAAGATGAATGATATGGGAACATAGATGGCAAGGAGAGAAGGAAGAGGATGTGTGTGAGAAACTTTCAACTGCATTCTGTGGGAGAGGGATTCGGTGTTTGCAGCAGATCCTACCTCCACTGCTCCAAGTGGAATTAACTATTTTATATTTTGATCTTTAGAAAATATAAATCCCCCTTAAACACAAGGGGTGAATCCAAAACATTATTACAGGGGGGCAAATGTGGTATCTGTTCCACTTCTGGGAGAGTTGGTGTGGCCTCATAACAAGGGGAGTGCTGCAAATGGAATGTCTTTGGTACTTGTGAGTTATCTGGGCGTCCGATTTGGGTACTTACGATTTGCATGCGATTTGCATGCGATATCGCATACGATATCGCATGCGATATCGCATGCGATTTACGATTTGCATGCGATTTAGCATGCGATTTGCATAAGATTTGCTATTCATTTCATTACCCCACTATCCCCAAAGTGTGTCTATCAACGTGAACCCGAAGCGTGGCGAGCGCAGCGAGCCCGCGAGGGGCGGCGGTACGCGTCCTCCGACCTTTTCATGCCCTACTATCCACTAGGGCGTGGAGTGAGAATAGAATAGTGTGGCGAGCGCAGCGAGCCACCGAGCCCGAAGCGTGGCGAGCGCAGCGAGCCCCGCGAGGGGACGCGGACACCTGTGAAGCCCGCAAGGGCACGCGGATACCTGTGAAGGTGTCCGCGTCCCCTCGCGGGGCTCGCTGCGCTCGCCACGCTTCGGGCTCGGTGGCTCGCTGCGCTCGCCACACTATTCTATTCTCACTCCACGCCCTAGTGGATAGTAGGGCATGAAAAGGTCGGAGGACGCGTACCGCCGCCCCTCGCGGGCTCGCTGCGCTCGCCACGCTTCGGGTTCACGTTGATAGACACACTTTGGGGATAGTGGGGTAATGAAATGAATAGCAAATCTTATGCAAATCGCATGCTAAATCGCATGCAAATCGCAAATCGCATGCGATATCGCATGCGATATCGTATGCGATCTAGTACCAAAATCGGACGCCCAGATAACTCACAAGTACCATGTCTTTTCCTCATTTTCATCATGCTTCATTGCCCACTCCCCTTATGCCAACCTCCTCACCCACTTCACAACTCATGCCAACCTCAGTCTCCTAAGTACTTACCCACTCACCTCAGCAATCACAGCCAGGCTACTCTACCCAAGCTGTAGATTTATGGCTAGCTTTAGACAGGACTGAGACTTTTGTGAGAGACATTATACAGTACAGATAAAGCCCTCCTAATTTAGCCCTTTAATAGGATTACTCTGAACAATACATAGAACAATACAGTAGGGGATTATCAGAGTAATCCGATGTATTGTACTGCAGCTGAGAACAATAGGATAGCCATGGCTAGCCATGGTGAGCCACGACCTAAGGAAGAAAGTTGAGAGGGGCTCCAACTGTATGTTGCAGACTAGCTGCCAATACAAAGAGGGGCCAAGCAGTGAGATAGTACCCTGCCCAAGGATAAGCTGTTTGTTACTGTCTGTATATTTATGTTGAATTTTGACAGTAACACCCTTGTATTAAAGTGCCGCTCATTGGTCAGATGCACTAAGCTTCAAAAGTGATAAGATGGAGAGTGATAAACAGCCAACCAATCAGCTCCTGCCTGCCATGTCACAGACAGTGTTTGAAAAACGTCAGGCAGGAGCTGATTGGCTGGTTGTTTATCACTATCCATTTTATTACTTTTGAAGCTTAGTGCATCTAGCCCCATGTCTGCTCCACACAAAAGATCAGGCTCATTGTTTTATATTGGTGAAATAGAGATGACAACTCTCCAAACATGATCATTATATTGATATAGACACCAAAAAAACATGAAAAAAATGTCGACTGTTGTTGACCTTTTAAATGTCCACCTTTTCACCATGTTGACTTTTTGACTGTTTACCAATAGTAGTCGCCTTTTGACTGTAGCACTAGCCACTGTAGATCTAATAAACCATTACCGTTTTGTACATATCTAATTTTGAGTTTTTGCTGCGAAAGGAATTATGTTAATTTGACTGGGCAAGATGTGTCCCTTTTCCTTACAAAAAAAAAACAACTTCATATTAAATGATTGGCAAATGATGCACTCATTGTGATAATTTAATGTACAGTATTATCCATTGAAAAGGTTACCTGCCCTAGCTGGATATAACCAACACTAACAAGTCTGGTGATCATTTACAGTACAAATATTAGAAGTGGTTTTGAATGTATATCCTTTTAATACTAGCCTAAGAATACTGTACATGTGTCTTTCCTTCAAATTGTTACACTGCATTTACTTTCAATTCATTATATCATAACTTGTTTATCTGCAGCCTAATGGCATTATAGAAACAGGGTCCATGGTAACAGAAAGTTAAATATTTAGAAAACAGAGACAAATAATGCATAATTGATAAGGTGTTGCTTTTGTCTCAAAATACAAGCATTCAATCAGGATCCTGTAATTGCTTTTCAGTTATGTGTGTGATAAAGATGCATAGAATTGTTTGAAATGGGTAGAATCTATGAAATAACATTTGGGCTTCCAATAATTTAATCCTATATAATAATAGGTTTCTGCTGCTCCTAACCTCCAGGGGTCAGTATACCGATGCGGGTATTCCGACCTCCCTCACAACAGTAGCGCTGTAAATCTGAATCGGTAAGTATGAGGGGCTAGCTGCTGGGTGCCCAGGGAAGGGGGGTTAGGGCAAGGCACTAGTAGGGGACTTAGGTTAGGCTATGGGGAGAGTAAGGTTAGGGTTAGTCTGCAGGGAGAGGGGTTAGGGTTTATTCACCTATAAGGGGAGGTTAGAGTTAGGCTGCGGGGAGGGAAGGGCTAGTCATTAGCGGGGAGACTTAGGATCAGGCTGCTGGGCGGGTAAGGCTAGGCTAAAATTGAGGGTTAGAGGGTAGGAATTAGGGTTAGGATGCCTTCCGAGCCCATCAGCATTTTTACTATAAGTATGCCACAGTCGGTAATAGAAACGCTGGCATCCAAAATACCGGGAATAGGGTGGCCAATCCCGGTATCGAGATCGGTGGGATCCAGGGATTTGGCACCATAGTTTCTGGGATTTTAAGATTATACTGCGCATGCTTTCAGCCGCACTCAGCCCGCCCGGCTCCTGGCCTCGTTTCTTTAATTAGGGAAGCCAATCTCGGGATCCTGGGATTGAGCATTTTTCAATCCCGGGATTGAAAAAATGCCCCGGGATTGGCTTCCCTAGCCGGGATACGTAAACTGGTGTAAAATTATTGACATTATCCTTTATTTATAGGGCACAAGAGGGTTCTGAAGTTCTTACAGAGTATATAAACAAATGATCAAAAAAAGAAAAACACTGATTTACATTACAAGACAATGCAAGGTAAGTAGAAGGTATATAAACATTACTGCATCAGTGAACCCGACACTCAGATAAGCATCAGGGTGGCTGAAACTGTGGGCTATGTGATAGTCTAAGTATGAAATTAAAAAGAACATGAGGGGAGATGACCCTGCTCATGGCTACTTACATTCTAAAGGGGAGGAGCATGTCTTGTTCATATGTTTGTAAATCCATTCATAAGGACACATAGACATGTGAGTTCACGGCTGTGCTGTTTTATTCCATCCAACTCCAGACACACTGCCTCAGGAACACCCACTTCCCAGCATTCCTCTGGTCCTAGAGACAATCACCGAAGATTCAGGCTTACACATATTAGTAAGGGAGTGTCTACAAATATTAAGCATTCTAATACACTAACATCACATCCTCTTTTCTTTTAAGATAAGCCCTGTACGCTTCAATGCAACAATTAACAACATCATATTAAGAACATCATCTAACACGTTTCAATGAGTCTCTCAGGTCTGTGTATTTTCCTTTTGGGTCTTTCATACACAGTCTGTTCTTCATCGACCATGTTGGACCTTTCTAGAATCGTGGTTTGTTCACCATTATCAGGATCATCATACATGTCAGATGAAGGATATTCTTCAGTCATGTTGTCTTCATTATGGTTAGGTTGAGAACTTAAATCCACCAGATTTCTTCTTACTTCCGTTCCATGCTCTGTACGTATAGTATAAGATCTTGGTGCTGCTTGTGCTTGCACAATACCGTTCTACACCCAAATACTTCTCATGATCTGTGAGACGGACTTGGTCAGATAAGCTTTTTGTTCACCTGTCATGGAACAGTTTCTGTCGCCTGTTGACGCTCCTTACTCAGTCTGACCAACTCTGAGTTATGTGTATCAAGCAGTTCATCATGTATCGGGATATTTGCTCTAATCCTCCTTCCCATCAGCATTTGTGCAGGAAAAAGCCCATTCTGTAAAGGTGTACTGCGGTAGATCAAAAGACTTTTGTACAAATCTTCTTCACCTTCTTGGGTTTTTTTCATGAGACTCTTTACAGTTTTTACTGAACTTTCCACCAACCCATTTGAGCATGGATAGTGGGGACTTGACGTAGTATGGAAATATTCCCACTCATCAGCAAATTGTCTAAATTCAGCACTGGAAAACTGAGGACCATTGTCAGTGAACACTTCCATAGGAACACCATGTCTTGCAAAGATTGACTTCATGCAATTGATTATGGCTTTACTATTAGTTGTATGTAGTGTCTTCACCTCATGGTAGTTAGAGTAATAATCAGTCACGACAATGTAAGTTTTCCCATTACAATCAAACAAATCTGCACCAGCTTTCTGGTACGGTCTTTCTGGCACTGCATGAGGACTCAGTGGCTCGACTTGTTGTTTTGGTCTATACGTGAGACATAATTCACATGTAGCTGTAGTCTGTGCTATGCTTGGTTCATTCTTGGCCAAACAGAACTTCATGTGCTCTCCGCTTACATTTTTATTCTCCTAAGTGGCCTTCATGTATCTTGCACAGTATAGTTTTTCTTAGTCGTGCAGGTTTGACAAACCTATTGCCTTTGTAAATAATACCATCGACAACTGTAAGGTCACTGCGGTACATACAATAATTATGAATAGACAGCGGGCACGCATGTTTTTCTGCTGGCCAACCTTTCAGAATAATATCTTTCAACACTTTCATTGTGTCATCTGTCTCATTTTCTTTCCGTATCTGTTCTTGTCTTACAAGAGACACTGGTAGAAAAGCTAAGATCAAAATTTTATCAAATTAACATAGGCGTCTATCTCTTCATCCATCAGACTTTTGGAACCTTCACTTTTGTCTACAGCACGAGAAAGTGTATCAGCGATGCACATGTATTTACCGGGACAGTACAGCAAGTGTACATCATGTTTCTATAGTCTGATCAGCATTCGTTGAATTCTCATGTAATGATTTAGTCATGATAGCTACCAATGGCTTGTGGTCAGTTTCCACTGTAAATGTTTGACCATACACAAATTGATGAAATCGCTCACATGCATATGTGATCGCTATAAGTTCTTTTTCTATCTGAGCATACCTTGTTTCAGCACTTGTCAGTGCTCTTGATGCATAGATTACTGGTTGCCATGTATCCTCATGTTCTTGTAACAACACTGAGCCTAGGCCAAATTGCGAAGCATCTTCTGAAATTCTTATTCTTTTCGCAGGATCAAATAATTTTAGCACTGGTTGCTCTGTAATGATCTGTTTCAAGTTTTGCCAACTTTCTACTTGTTCATGTGACCACATCCACTCGTTATCTTTGTCCAACAACCATCTAAGAGAGGCTGTTCGTTTAGAGAGTTGAGAAATAAACTTTTCTAAGTAAGTAATCATTCCTAGGAATCTTCTGACATAGGGCCTTATTCTGGTTGGTGCGGCCGGATCCGAATATGCGGCCAGGATGAGCGTCCTAAACCCCGCCTTTCGTAAGGATCGCTCACTGCGTCCGAATGCGGTAAGCCGCTGACCGCACGGAGCACGAGTGGATTTCTCTTCAATCTCTGGGAACCTCCCCCATCATTCAATGGTCGCAGACCATCGAATGCAGGCCCGAGTGGTCAGGCAACGCGGGGTGTACACATATGGTAATGAGCCCAAACAGCCCTTCACGCCCCTCTCCTCCCCCTGTTCGTAGTGTAAACAATTCATGCGGAATTTGGACGTATGTCCCTTTCGCACATGCGCAGATAAGCCTCTCCACATGCGCAAACACAAAACATCGGCGGAACGAACGCACGCGGACATAACCATAACCGCACCAACCAGAATAAGGCCCATAGTCTTTGTTGTTACGACGTTGCATGTTCACTATGGCTGATATTTTCCTTGGGTCTGGTTTTACACCTTGATCCGAAACCAGATCGCCCATAAAGGGAAGTGTAGCCACGCCAAATTCACATTTGTCCTTGTTTAACTTTCTTGACAAGTTCCATTACTTGTCTCAATCTAGAATCATGCTCATCCTTTGTAGATCCCCAGACAATAATGTCACCCATCATTGTTTCAACACCTGGAATATGTTCAAAAATCATGTGCATCTTTTTGTGATATACTTCTGGAGCAGACAAAATTACATATGGTAGTCAAAGAAATCTGTATCGACCTTCTGGTGTATTAAATATACAAAGCTTTGAGCTGGCCTCATCTAGCTTCATTTGCCAGAATCCTGAAGATACGTTGAATTTACTGAACCATTTTGCTCCCGCAAATTGCGACATGATTTCATCTCGTTTGATAGCTTTGTTTAAATCTCTGGGGTATTCTGAGTTGTCCATTTTTCTTTTCAACAATTACTAAGGAGCTTACCCATTCAATAGGCTCATCAACTTTCTGTATCACACCCAAGGCTTCCATGCAATTTAACTATTGTTTCAATTTTTCTCTCAGCGCAAACAGCACTTTTCTACAGGGGTGTATCACAGAAGAAACTTGTGTGTATATATTTATTTTATGCTCTCCAGGCAAGCAACCTAGACATTCAAACAAGTCTCTGTATTCTGTAAACATCGATTTGCAGTCATCTTCTACTTGTGATGTCACCGTAAAAACTTTCTTTAGCAAGCTTAGTTTCTCACAAGAACTTAATCCTAGAATCGGTTGCACATTTGGTACTTGTTTCCTAGCACGGCCACACCGATTTACATCGGGGTGGTCGTGTCGGAAAAATCGGGTCGATCGCATCGCATGCGATTTGGTCGCATGCGATGCGATCGACGCGACCGACCGATTTTGGACCCGATTTTTTTTTTATGAATGAAATGTAAATCGGGTCCCTGGGACCCAATTTTACATTGGATTCAATGTAAAATATTCCCAACCCCCCCAAATGTCACGGCGTACACCCCACCCCACGATAGACGCCAACCCGAAGCGTGGCGAGTGCAGCGAGCCCGCGAGGGGCGGCGGTGCGCGTCCTCCGACCTTTTCATTCCCCTACTATCCACGTCGGCGTGGAGTTGAGAATAGAATAGTGTGGCGAGCGCAGCGAGCCACCGAGCCCGAAGCGTGGCGAGCGCAGCGAGCCCCGCGAGGGGACGCGGATACCTTCACAGGTAAACGCGTCCCTTCGCGGACTTCACAGGTGTCCGCATCGCCACGGACACCTGTGAAGCCCGCGAGGGGACGCGTATAACTGTGAAGGTATCCGCGTCCCCTCGCCACGCTTCGGGCTCGCCACACTATTCTATTCTCAACTCCACGCCGACGTGGATAGTAGGGGAATGAAAAGGTCGGAGGACGCGCACCGCCGCCCCTCGCGGGCTCGCTGCGCTCGCCAAGCTTCGGGTTGGCGTCTATCGTGGGGTGACGACGGGGACATCTAAAATGTGAAATGGGTCATATTGGCCCATTTCACATTTTTCACATTTTTTCAGGATTTCAATGTTAAAAAATCTTTTAACATTGAAGCCTATGTAAAAATCGGGGGCATCGCGTCGGGACCTATGTTAATGGTCCCGACCGACGCGATGCCCCCGATATTTTACCTTTCCCGACACGATTTCAATGTTAAAATATTTTTTAACATTGAAGCCTATGGGGAAATCGCGGGCATCGCGTCGGTCGCGTCGGGACCATTGTTAACGGTCCCGACCGACGCGATGCCCCCGATATTTTGTCCTAGCCGGCCAAATGGACCTGATTTCAAAGGAAATCGGGTCCATCGTATGGATCGTGTACCTTAACTAAAGGTACACGATCCATAAGATTTGTGGCCGTGCTAGGAAACAAGTACCGCACATTTTTATCCACAATCAGTAGAGATGTTTTAAACTGTTCCTTATATTTCAGTGTCACTAAGCATGTACCTTTTACAGGAATTTCCTCCCCAGTGTACCCTGTAACTTTCACTTTGGCTGGATGAATTTTAGGTTTTACTCTAAAAGTCTTATAGTCTTGAAACAATATTAAATTCACCTGCGCGCCAGTATCAAGCTTAAAGGGAATGACAATCTCGTTCACAGTTAAAGGGACAATCCATTCTTTCTTATCTGTACTGCAAAGTTCAATGAAATTCACAAAGAACTCCTGTTTCTTTAACAGCAAGCACGTTGGTTGTTTCACTTTTCATTTTACAGCATTTGGCAAAGTGATTAAGTCTACCACATTTCATGCAGGTTTTACCATAAGCAGGGCACATTTTAGGATTGTGAGCATTTCCACATCTACTACAAATGTCCTTATTAGACTGTGGCTTAGACTGCTTCATTCTTGAGAATGGGGGTTTGCTTGGCTCTGTTTTCTGCACTACATGTACGGCACCATCAGCTTCCTTGTGCAACTTTTTGGCTTGAAGTCTAATTATTTCTGCAGATCTGCACATAGGGCCTTATTCTAGTTCACTTTATGACAAAATCTTTCAAGGAGGCCACACACGCACCGATGCGGGCGGTGCGATGCTGTACGATGGGGTGCGCGCTCCCGCGGCACCTCATCGTACAGTACAAAAAGTATGTG
Source organism: Crinia signifera (assembly GCF_055691185.1). Taxonomy (NCBI): domain Eukaryota; kingdom Metazoa; phylum Chordata; class Amphibia; order Anura; family Myobatrachidae; genus Crinia; species Crinia signifera. The sequence goes on from NC_139220.1 coordinate 212,595,425, forward strand.
CTGCACATACTTTTGTACTAGCCTTTTCTAGCATAGCATCGCATCGCATGCACATCGTATGCACAAGGCATACGATGCGATGCTATGTGTGCTAGTTTAGCCCACAACGCACACCGGGATCGGTGCGTGTGTGGGCTGCATTAGAAGGACAAAACCATGTGCACTACAGGTGGGGCAGATGTAACTTGTGCAGAAAGAATTCGATTTGGGTGGGGTTTTACTTCAAAGTGAGATCTATATTGCAGTGTAAAAATAAAGCAGCTAGTATTTACCCTGCACAGAAACAAAATAACTCAGCCAAATCGAATTCTCTCTGCACAAGTTACATCTGCCCCACATGCAGTGCACATGGTTTTGTCCATCTAAGAAGGATTTTGTCAGAAAGAGTGAACTACAATAAGGCCCATAGTCACTGCCTTGTCTAGTGTTAAGTCTTGCTCTCTCAGCAGTCTCTCTCTGAGTCCATTATCAGGTATTCCACAGATAATACTATCTCTAATCAGTGAATCCTTTAAATCACCAAACTCACAGGTTTTGCAGCTCTGTAGCATACTGATCAAATCCATCTCCAGACTTCTGATCACATGTGAAAAACTTATATCTTTCATATGTCACATTTTTCCTTGGAACAAAGTAATCTTCAAACTTTTGCATTATAGAAGATAGCACCATATTCTGCCCCTCAGCAAACTGAAAACTACAGTATTATAAAATGTCCAGCACATACTCTCCTAACACATGGAGGAAAATGGATGCCTTCATTTTGTCAGCCTCTGTATCAGCTCCACATGCACCAAGTAGAATAAGTTTAACCACCTAGGTGTAAAAATCTAAACAGGCGCTTATAGATGGTTTGTTGAGCTAGCTGCTCACACCAAGGGGTGGTCAGACCCCAAAGAAAATATACAAGGAAAAAAAGACAAGAAGTGGTGGAGCGCTACATAAAATATGAATATGACCAATTGGGTATTACATGTTAAAGATATTTATTCTAACAGATATATAATATATAACACTTTAAATAATATATATATATATATATATATATATATATATATATATATATATATATATATATATATATATATATATATATATATATATATATATATATATATATATATATATATATATATATAATACAAGTATCCACAGAGATTCCTTTGCAGGTCCCAAAGCAGAAGAAGAGGCGGCACTCAAAACGGACTTTTTAAATCAAGTGAATCTTTGTATTAAATCATGAATAAAAGTGCAGTTCGACGACGTTTCAAGACCAAAACAACGGTCTTTTCATCAGGTCAATACAATCATTACATTGTGCAATATGTGATCACAAAAGTATCTTACCTCAGAGGAGACTATATAGACATAGAGTGTAGTAGTAGCGTGCATACAGGACGCCAGCAGCCGGTGCACAGGACTTCCGGTTTCGGCAGACCTCTCGGAGCCGCCTCCGATGGGGAGTGTCCACTCGACGTCACTATGGCCGGGCTGCCAGAGAAAAAACTGTGAATAAAAGCGTGAGAAACCAACTGTCAAAATAAACCTGGTGTGGTGAAAGCAAAAGCTACTGTTAGAGAGATAAATGTGTGAGAGGAAAAGGGAGTGGAAAATTAAAACCAAATATACAAATATACATATATGCGAATATTTTAAACAAGTACAGGCTCAAGGTAGTTAAGAGAAAGACATAGAATAATTGGTACTTAATATATAATTATATAATAATGCAGCGGGTCTAATTAATCCCGTTCGTATATGTAAGTCGCCCAAGGATTGTCTGTCCGTGCGGCAATTCAAGTACCAATTTGAATCCATTTAATCATGAAGTAACAATGAAACTGTAATCGGTCCTGAACTCCTCAGGTACCGGTGTTGAGCCAGTGGGTCTGGATTGTGAACACTCAGGTTAAGCGCTAATCTATCATTGGATGTTGTAAGGTATATAAACCAATGTAAAGTGCACATACACTATAATTATAATGGGGGTGTAGACACCAACGAAAATGTCTACCTAATCGACCTATGTGGAAGCAATAAATCTATAAAGAGCGGGATCAGGTATAGCATTACAACTAGACAATATGTATCGATCTGCATAATTAAGCAATTGTTACTGTAAGACATGCAAAATACCGTATCATGATGTTTAGAGTTATTACAAAAAAATGTTCCAAGTGAATTTTTCATTCAGTCCTTTTGGGGACAATGTATTTAACAGGTAAATCCATTTGGACTCGCACTGGGACAATTTTTTGAGGCGATCACCCCCTCTAGGGATAGGGGGAATGTGATCGATTATTTTGCAGCGCATGCTGGTAAGGGGATGTCCAAGGGCTCGGAAATGCTTTGCCACTGGTTGTTCCACACACTTGGCATCTTTTCCTGCTATAGCAGCCCGAATTGCTGCCCGATGTTGAGCCATTCTGATGCGTAAATTGCACGTCGTTTGCCCGACATACATAAGTCCACACGGACACGTTATGGTGTATATAATGAAAGGCATAATACATGTCAGCGTGTGTTGGATGTGGAATTTTTTACCGGTATGATGATTCTTTACATAAGCCCCCGGTTCCATCGAGTTGCACGTTGTGCAAGAAGGGCATCGTACACTACCACGAATTTTGGTGGGTAAAAAAGTTCCACGATTTAGAGGCATCAAATTCGTTTTTACCAACATGTCCTTGATACTTCTCCCCCTCCTGTATGCTGGCATAAGTTGTTTATTCTTCAGACAAGGCAAAGCAGGGTCACTTGTTATCATTGGCCACAGACTTTTTATCGATTTAGAGAGGGTCTCGCATGTGGGGGTATATTTAGTAACAAATGGGATTTTCTCTCCCACAGATTTTTTATTGCTGGTTTTTAGTAAATCATCTCGAGATAATCGCAGCACCTCAGCCTTTGTCTGTAGCAATTTTTGTATGGCTTACAACGAAATTTAAAAACAAAAGAATTTTTCCAGTTCAAACCTGCAACTAGTGAATTAAATACCCCGGCATCTTTGATAAAAAATAAGACTACAACTTTTGACCCTCCATCATCGAACCCTACACTAAAGACCTTTAATCGCCTGCTAGACCTGTCAATAACCGAGTATGACTCTAATCAAAAAATGTGCCATAACAATATGTCCAGAGTGGAACGGAATGCTTTAAAACATCTATCAGAGGATAACACCCTAATTATCCGCCCCGCCGACAAAGGCGGGGGTATTGTATTGCAGGACAGAGCTACATATGTGACAAATCTCGACATCTTGCTAAATGATCCAGAAACATACTGTGCCTTGCGAGTGAATCCAACAGAGAAGTTCAACAAAGAACTGGCAGGCATACTACAGGAGGCTGTGGACACGGGTCAAATTGACAACAAAAGCCGTAATAAACTGCTTCAGGAACACCCTCGGATTCCGGTTATTTATTCAATCCCGAAGGTCCACAAAGATGATAAAAATCCTCCTCCAAGGCCTATAATATCGGCTATCGATTCTATAGCACATCCTGTCTCCAAATGGCTGGACTCTTTTCTGCAACCATTGTTGACACAGGAGTCGACATTTCTCAAAGACACGACACAGCTTCTAAATAAATTAAAGAATCTACCAGCTCCACCACCAGACCTGCAGTTATGCACATTGGACGTTAAAAATCTTTATTCTGTTATTCCACACTCAGGTGCACTGGCAGCTACTCAGGCTTTTTTGATACGGAAAAAATTCAACCTCATACCTATTCCACTTTTCATCCAACTTCTTGAATACACGTTATCCCACAATTATTTCATCCACAATGGCCAATATTTCATCCAAACCACGGGGTGTGCCATGGGATCCCCAGTGGCACCGGCCATAGCAAATATATACATGTTTGAAAAAGAGCAACAATTTTTCTTTGACAATGCCACGATTTCAGCCAAGATTTTCATGTATTGCCGCTACATAGACGATCTCCTGATACTATGGACCGGCACACAAGAGGAGTTAAAGGATATTATCCACAATATCAACATCCAAGATACCCCAATTAAATTTACATCCACCATGGATGCATCATCAATTCATTATTTGGATGTAAAGATATCAAAACAGGGTAACACCTTTAGTACATCGGTGTTCCACAAAGACACTGACAGTAACACTTTCCTATTAAACTCCAGCTGTCATCCCCCTCTATTGTAAAGGGGTCTGCCGCGATCACAGATGTTGCGTGCAGCCCGAATTTCAAGTAGTAAACCTATTCTGGCTGATACCTTGGACGACATGATTAAAAAATTCGTGGATCGTGGTTACCCTCTTAAAAAATTGCTACAGACAAAGGCTGAGGTGCTGCGATTATCTCGAGATGATTTACTAAAAACCAGCAATAAAAAATCTGTGGGAGAGAAAATCCCATTTGTTACTAAATATACCCCCACATGCGAGACCCTCTCTAAAATCGATAAAAAGTCTGTGGCCAATGATAACAAGTGACCCTGCTTTGCCTTGTCTGAAGAATAAACAACTTATGCCAGCATACAGGAGGGGGAGAAGTATCAAGGACATGTTGGTAAAAACGAATTTGATGCCTCTAAATCGTGGAACTTTTTTACCCACCAAAATTCGTGGTAGTGTACGATGCCCTTCTTGCACAACGTGCAACTCGATGGAACCGGGGGCTTATGTAAAGAATCATCATACCGGTAAAAAATTCCACATCCAACACACGCTGACATGTATTATGCCTTTCATTATATACACCATAACGTGTCCGTGTGGACTTATGTATGTCGGGCAAACGACGTGCAATTTACGCATCAGAATGGCTCAACATCGGGCAGCAATTCGGGCTGCTATAGCAGGAAAAGATGCCAAGTGTGTGGAACAACCAGTGGCAAAGCATTTCCGAGCCCTTGGACATCCCCTTACCAGCATGCGCTGCAAAATAATCGATCACATTCCCCCTATCCCTAGAGGGGGTGATCGCCTCAAAAAATTGTCCCAGTGCGAGTCCAAATGGATTTACCTGTTAAATACATTGTCCCCAAAAGGACTGAATGAAAAATTCACTTGGAACATTTTTTTGTAATAACTCTAAACATCATGATACGGTATTTTGCATGTCTTACAGTAACAATTGCTTAATTATGCAGATCGATACATATTGTCTAGTTGTAATGCTATACCTGATCCCGCTCTTTATAGATTTATTGCTTCCACATAGGTCGATTAGGTAGACATTTTCGTTGGTGTCTACACCCCCATTATAATTATAGTGTATGTGCACTTTACATTGGTTTATATACCTTACAACATCCAATGATAGATTAGCGCTTAACCTGAGTGTTCACAATCCAGACACACTGGCTCAACACCGGTACCTGAGGAGTTCAGGACCGATTACAGTTTCATTGTTACTTCATGATTAAATGGATTCAAATTGGTACTTGAATTGCCGCACGGACAGACAATCCTTGGGCAACTTACATATACGAACGGGATTAATTAGACCCGCTGCATTATTATATAATTATATATTAAGTACCAATTATTCTATGTCTTTCTCTTAACTACCTTGAGCCTGTAATTGTTTAAAATATTCGCATATATGTATATTTGTATATTTGTATATTTGGTTTTAATTTTCCACTCCCTTTTCCTCTCACACATTTATCTCTCTAACAGTAGCTTTTGCTTTCACCACACCAGGTTTATTTTGACAGTTGGTTTCTCACGCTTTTATTCACAGTTTTTTTGCTGGCAGCCCGGCCATAGTGACGTCGAGTGGACACTCCCCATCGGAGGCGGCTCCGAGAGGTCTGCCGAAACCGGAAGTCCTGTGCACCGGCTGCTGGCGTCCTGTATGCACGCTACTACTACACTCTATGTCTATATAGTCTCCTCTGAGGTAAGATACTTTTGTGATCACATATTGCACAATGTAATGATTGTATTGACCTGATGAAAAGACCGTTGTTTTGGTCTTGAAACGTCGTCGAACTGCACTTTTATTCATGATTTAATACAAAGATTCGCTTGATTTAAAAAGTCCGTTTTGAGTGCCGCCTCTTCTTCTGCTTTGGGACCTGCAAAGGAATCTCTGTGGATACTTGTATTGTATACCCCTGCGTGGAAGGCACCCCGGCATCCCCCCATCGGTCCTGAGTGCCAATCCCTACGTTCTCTCTCTCTCTCTATATATATATATATATATATATATATATATATATATATATATATATATATATATATATATATATATATATATATATATATATATATATATATATATATATATATATATATACACACACACACCGGGCGTCTGGCCGGCACTTCTTGGTGCTTCTTGTGTTGCTTGCCTGGTGCCTTCCAATAGTTCCCTGAACTGGGGTCAGGTATCCATCTATGTCACTCTCACGGCGGCACTCAGAGGTGAGAAATAAAAGCCAAAACACACTGTATGTGTTTAACGTTTCAGTGCTGGTGCACTTTTATCAAGAACAGTGTACCGTTACACTGTTCTTGATAAAAGTGCACCAGCACTGAAACGTTGAACACATACAGTGTGTTTTGGCTTTTATTTCTGACCTCTGAGTGCCGCCGTGAGATTATATATATATATATATATATATATATTTATATATATATATATATATAGGACAGGGGTTTGGCACTCCTTGTAACAGCAAAAACAGCAGCGCCGGTGCCTACACAGAGGATTGGTAGGAGATTTGCGGTGAGGCACTCGTGGCAATTATAATCCAGAACAAAGCTAGCCAACAGGAGATAGCAGCAACGTTTCAATTTATTACTTCAAATTTTCGTCAGGTAACCTGACGAAAATTTGAAGTAATAAATTGAAACGTTGCTGCTATCTCCTGTTGGCTAGCTTTGTTCTGGATTATAATTGCCACGAGTGCCTCACCGCAAATCTCATATATATATATATATATATATATATATATATATATATATATATATATATATATATATATATATATATACATACATACACACGGTATCTCACTTGTTCCCAGTCTTACTCTCCTGGTTTGAAGGATCACAATCTCCCATTTTATTACTTATGGTCACTGGAATGGTCACTGGAATGTCGGGTATCCATGAACCTGACTGGAAGCTTGAAAACTAATCCTGTTTTTAAGGATATGATGGTTCAGTCCTTATTTGAAGAAAAGGCTCCAGTGATTGGCAGGTGGTGGTGTCCCTTCTGATGTCCAGTTTATGAATGTCCAAGGAGAAAGGAGAGTTGGTCCAAGTGGAAAACCTGTGTTTGTAATCCAAGGTGTAGCCAGGGTGTCAAGTTTGTACTGATGCGTTTCGTCCTCCACAGACAACTTTCTGAAGGTATACCATTGTGGGTCTGATCAAAGGTTATATACCATCAGACAGGAAGTACAACATTTTACATGTCTGTATCAGCTCCACATGCAGCAATATATACATTAAACCTTTGCTTAAATATTTTCCAGTTCTCACACAAGTTACCAGACATCAGCAAGCCGGTTGGAGGAGCCAGTTTATCCATGGTTACTCACTGTTTGAAGAGAGGAGCACATGGCAGGCTTTGCAGACACTGAGTATCACAGCCTTACAGACTGCTGCAGGATCTTTCACACTTTTTGTACAGATGGAGCCCCTCTCTTTCATTGCCGGCGCTAGCCAGAAACTCACCGCTGGCAAAGAGGGACTCCATTAGACTGGGATGTGCGAGCATCTCACACTCACGCATGACCCAGTCAGTTGGCAGCTGGACAGCAGGACCCTGCCCGTCTCCACTTCAGGGAGACGAGCAGGGTTAGGGGGTGCAGCAGGGATGGCAACAGAAATCTTGGGGCCCAGTACACTACTTCTATTGTTACAAAAGAAACATAATTCTTAATCACTAATACTGGAGGGGGGTTCAGGTAAGTACCCTTACAGGAATCCAAGTGGGTACCTTTATAAACCATTGCTAGGCACTGCAATGCTTACAGCCCCTGAGCCACTCAAAACTTTGGGGCCCCTCACAAGCTTGGGGCCCGATACAGGTGTCCCCTTTGACCCCCCCCTGTCGCCTGCCCTGGGGTGCAGGGAGGTGGGGGAAAGTGTTGGGGACCGGCGGTGAGGCAGTGGGGACCCGGGGGGAGCTCCGTCAGAACGGGGCACACAAGCGTCTCATGCACGCGCGCCCCTTCCAAAGGCTGGTGGCTGATTTGATCACTCCATGTTTTCCCCCCTTGTTGAGTATTCAATATTCTCAGATAATTTAATGAGAATAAATAAATCTGGATCTAATCACTCACTATGTATCCCTCTACTTGGCAATTTCCACACTTTTATAGCTTGGATGATAATTTGAGGGTATCCTAGACTACTATCCTAAATCAAAATGACTTATATATCCCGAAGCTATAATACCAATGAGATCTGCCAATTCTGCCGATATCTCCCCCTCCTTAAAGTACATGTAGATGTGCCAGTTGGGTGGCTAGATAGTAAAACTTAAAGTTAGGCATTGCAAGACCCCCCTGATCGTGCTCTCTGACTAAGGTTGTCAGTTTAATTCTGGGATGTTTTTTTCTCCATAGAAATGATGAAATTATGCTATTAATTTTCCTAAATAGCTCATCCCTAATAAAAATAGGCAAATGCTGAAATATATGTAGAGAAACTTAAATTACCATCTTTAACAAGTTGACACGCCCCAATACTGTTAAGGGCAACCTTATCCAGTATTTACATTTAATCTTTATTTCATCTATTAGGGGCCAATATTATCTGAAACAAAGTCCATTGGACATCAAAATACCCAAATATTTAAATGTATCTACCCTGGGGAGCAACCCATTATTCCCATATTCACCCGGTCCTTCCTCAGTTGTTTTCAAAAGATCCAATTTATTCCAGTTAATTGTTATCCTTGAATAACGCCCAAATTCCTGGAGTGCCTCAATCACAACTGGCAGATCTCTAGTATAGTCCGATACACCCACCAATAAATCATCCGCATATAGGGAAATTGTGTTACCTTTCAAAGTGGGTAAGAGGACGTCTTTGCAACCGGGATGGTGTGCCACGTTTTAAGGATCTGTTGTGCCTTATACAAGTGGTTGTTGAACCACACATTATGGTACACCTTCTAGGGTGTTTGATTATTGGTGGTGGGCTGAAATATCCTGAAACATTCTGCACTAGAAGGCACTGTCTCTCTCATCACTTTTTCAGATTTCAGGCCAAAAAATCTACTGGAGAAACAGCTGACACCTCAAATCTGAGGTAGTGTAGATTTGGACTACTTATGGTGTTATGACGGACTAATCAAGTGTAGTACTAGTGCCACCATTTTATCTATACTATATATCATTTACATGATACATTTACGCAAATATATGTAAACGGTTTGAGATCGTTTAGTCGACCATAACTAGGTCGACAAGCATTGGCTCAACATGCAGCGAAATTGACATGGGTCAAGGTCGACATGGGTCAAGGTCGACATGGGTCAAGGTCGACACTAGCGTTAGGTCGACATGGGCTAGGTCGACAGTCAAAAGGTTGGGGTTTTTACTGTTTTTTTAACCAAATGACGACACAGTCGACATGGACATCATTTGAAGTGAGTGGCTTCGCTCGCTCTGCTTCGGGCACGGTGCCTCACTACGCTCTGCACAATATTTTATTCTCCCACCATGCCCTAGTGGATGGTAGGTCATAAAATACAGCCTGTCGGCACATGTCGGCTCAAAAAACAGTGAAAAACCCCATGTCGAACTAACGCTAGTGTCGACCTAGACCCATGTTGACCTAGTTACTGTAGACCTAATGAGCAATTCCTATGTGAACAATATCTCCAAATTCTATTATCAACAAAGTGTTCAATTCTGGTTAATAGTACCATTCAATGAGCTGGGGAAACAATTCATTTTCTTTTAATTACTGAGTATTAACCCCTTCCTCTCATGCACCCAAGTGGTATTACTAAACTAATTGAGCATCTACCACTATTTATGTCAATTGCAGTGGCGTAACTATAAATTTTGCTCCCCCCAGCCAAAAAGTTTCTGGCGCCCCCCCATGCCCCTTAAACATTACGTCACACATCATAATGCCCCTTGCACTATATGCCACATGCCGTCATTAACCTTACACTCCACACACCTAAATGCACCTTACACTATGGCCGGAATTTAATGCCGCCCGAGTTCAGTGCAGTGCGAGATGTCCGCTGAATTCTGACATTTTTTAAAGGGGAATTAACTTACAAGGTATGGTTTTGCCTTGTAAGTTAATTCCCCTTTAAAAAACGTCAGAATTCAGCGGACATCTCGCACTGCACTGAACTCGGGCGGCATTAAATTCCACCCTATACTGTCACACACCCTTATGCTCCTTACTTTATAGGCCACACATGATACTGCTCATTACAGTACACAAATCAAGACTTCTTTGCGACGAAGTCGCACCGCTACCAGAAAAAGGGTGTGACCTCACGGAGAGGGGGCAAGGCTTATTGGGAATAAGTCATGCCTCCTCCCGTTTTCATCACTATGGAGGCATGCTAAGCACTCTGTGAGCTTCTGGCATGCCCCCAGCCCCTCTGTCTCCCAAGCAGAGCACCGATTGACAGGGCCTCTCCCAACTGCCCCTCTCCTCATCGCTGGACATTGCTGCCCTTGGGTGGGACAGAGGGACAGTCACAAACAAAAATCCCTGTCCCACGAAAATCTGTACAGGTAGGGAGTACCTGACAGATACTAACGCATGAACACACAGATGCCGACAAACAGACAGATGACAAATGGACAGATCCTAAAACATTGGTGCTGACAAGTTGATACATATACGCTGACACAGACACATATGTTGACACATGGACACTGACAGACACCTATACACAGGGATACGCTGACACACAGACTGCACATAGAGACACTGATGCTGACAGACGCTGACATTTAGAGACATAACACAGACACCCAGACACCGACACAAACATGCTGACATGTGATGACACAGACTGACTGTTTTGCATCCCACTGTAGAAAACCAGGGTTTGAAAGGGTTAACCTTATTGTTGTGTTCAGCTCCTGTGCTGAAGCCTATAGAAGGGGAGGGCTCTGTAACCAGAGTGCAGAGTGCAGGAGAAAAGAAGGCAGCCGCTGGAGCAGGACAGTGAAGATAGAACAGAAAGCAGGGAGAGGGACGATGCTGCAGCTGCCCAGCCTGCGCGGAGGGACAGAGGTTGTGTGTACTGTTTACACAGACGAACTTCCTGCCTGTGTGTGCTGCTGCTGCTGGTAGGAAGGGAGGTAGAGACAGGACGGACCTCATCTCAGCTGTGCAGGTTAGAGTGAGAGGCTTCCGGCGCCCACGCAGCCCCAGCTCCTCCAAGCTGTGGCGGGGGCTGCCTTACACAAGCTACGCCACTGGTCAATTTGTATTACTTGCTGTTTAATTAAATGTATTTATTAATTCAACAAGTGCAGTCTCTCACAAACTCAAATCTATATGTCAGTGGTGTAAGTTCACCCCAGTTGCCCGGAGGCAAGATAAATATCGGTGCACCCCCACCCCCCACACACACACACAGCACATTATATAAATATATGTGTGCATGTGTATATGTATGTATGTATGTATGTTATGTTTAAAATAAAGAGTGTGATGTCTATGGTCCTACTAAGAGGGGAAGTCAGCTGCAGAAGCGATATTGAAGGCTTTCATTATGGTAGAGACTAGTTCCCATGCCGTATAGCTTACAGGAAGTGACGTTCAGTGAGGGCGGAAGTTGTTAGATGCCCTCACAACGTTTTTAAATTTATGTGTAATTCATGTAGGTGTCGTTTATTTTGTTTTATTTTTGCAGCATTGTACCCTCGCGGGCTCGCTACGCTCGCACGCTTCGGGCACGGTGGCTCGCTTCGCTCGCCACAGATTTATATTCCCCCTCCAGGTATACGTGGACCCAGGGCATGATGGGAAAATTACCTAAACTGCATGGGATCTAGACACTACCCTTTCATTATTTGCAGGGGAGGAGAGGTGCCCCCTTGGGAGCAGGAGCCTGGGGGCAGATAACTCCCTTGCCTCCCAGAGTTATGCCTCTGCTATACTATTTATGTTCTAGATCTGGGGTAGCCAACTCCAGTCATCGAGAGCTACAAACGGTTAATGTTTTCCAGATCTCCTCACAGAATCGCAAGTGAAATAATTAGCTTCACCTGTGGATCTTTTGAACTGTGTCAATGGGTAATGAGTGCACTTTTTGCAGCAGCTAGGATGTCTGGAAAATGTGAACTGTTGGTAACTCTCGAGGACTGGAGTTGGCTACCACTGCTCTAGTTTTGTAGATGTGTATTAGCTTGGAGCACCAACTATTATACATAAAAATATTTCTGATTAGCCTCGAAAATGAACCAACTCACGTTTCATAAGAATGTGGGTGCCTAATCAATATACAGGAAACAATTATGAATTCTAGTGAGTATATTATGTTGTGTCTGTGTTTTCATCATTTGATGCAAGATTTATGTTATAATCTATTACACTAAATATACTTTAATTGGTGAACCCAGCAACTGAACAAGATGCCAGACCAATTAGGGCTTTTATTAATGCTGCTGAATTAACTTATACACAGGAAATGTGTTTTGAACAGATCTCTCGCCAGCAATTTCCCTTGGGAGACTAATACTTATGCTAGAAGAACTATATGAAGCTGGAAAAATCCATGATTGTTGCTACTCTAACTGAAAAAATTGACTTCCTGAATTACTTGTTACATGGTTACAAAGGAAAGGTTTAGGAGTATCACCACTACCCATCTGCTACAACTGCATCTACTGTATCTGCTATGAGAATCTCAAGTAGGGAGAGCTCTTAAGCTAACACATTTGTCTGTACAATCTAGAAAGAAAACGTACATATTTGATTTTGTGAGTGGCCACTCTACTTTAATTAAAAAATAAAGCTAACAGAACAGCAATTAATAGTGATTATACACATTGAGGAAATATAGCCAACTTGATCATACAGCCCTATACAGTATGTCCTAGTACAGTTAAACCTGGATAAGTGGGACCTGGGTAAATGAGAAACCTTACTGAAACGAATTGTGGAGTCCTGCCATTTTTTAAGCAAAAAGCCTCTGTTAGCGAGACTGTCAATCCTCTTTGGGACTGATTTTTAGGTATTAGGAATTTAAGATAGATTGTGTCAGTTTATTAACCTCTATCATTGAGACAACGGCCTTTAGATACTCTGGAAATACAGAACTCAAACCCTGTACTAATCCCAGTTACAAATAGTGAGGTCAGAAGGGACTCTGGAAACCAAACAGGTCCAAAATGTACCTATATTTATTTAGCATTTAGACACCACCTCATTCAGGAACCTGCATCAGTGAGAACCTCTATAAGTAAGACAAACACTTCTTGAACCTGGATAAGTGAGAAACTAGATATAGATGGAGTCACACTCCTCTATGCATGCGAGATGCTCATGTGCCTCTGTCTCAGTGAAAGGTGTGCCGAGATGGGTTGCACTGGCACTACAGATAAGAGCGGCTCCATCTGTAAGTGAGATACCTCTTTAAGTGAGACAAAACATGCTATCCCTTGAGATTCCAATTGAACAGGTTTGACTTTAATAGGTATACACCTATAAATATTTTGTTATACTTCACAGCGATAAAAAGACTTCACAATCAGGTTTAATAAAAATCCCTTTTAGATAATCTAAGATGGGATATTGAGGTGCAACGTAGAACTGTCCGGAACATAGATTGAAACAATACCGAATCCTTAGGAATAGTTTTTTTTAAATGTTTCTTTAAAAAATAATGTGTACACTGTTTATTTATTTAGTAAACTTAATAAAAGATAGGTTTTAATAAATAGATTTTTTTTTGAATTTTTTTCATTCAAGCGTGTCCCAAACAAAGTCTTCTTTTCATTCTAATTAGATGTTGAAATAGATGTTGGATGAGGTGTATGTCATTGACTTTAAATATATAAAATGTAAGTGACAGTTCTGGGGGTATAAAACTGTAGTTTAAATGGAGGATAAAAGGACACCAACACCAAAACCAGGAAGAACCCAGATTGGGGGAGGCCCAGTGGAGTAGCAAGAGATGTGAAGTTAGAAAGGCAAATACATGTTCCTGTAACGGTTCAGGGAGGTGGGAACCAGTTGTTAAAGACAGATCTGGTATTCCAGAAGCAACAGGAGAGAAGGAGAGACTTTGTGGGAGATACGTGCATGAAATTAACACAGTTGCTACTGTAAATATAACCCAAGTCATCATGCTCAATATAGCATCTAGCTTTAACCTATCTATAGGCTGTTGTTTTGCGGATTAACTTTACAAACAGCATTTGACATCCCCACATAATGTAAATAACCACCAGAGACACACGGGCTGTCTAACAGCCTTGGTATTGTACTGTGTGTGTACGTGAAAAGAGGACATGGTCTCTTCTCACAGGGGCATACCATGAGTAATGGGGAGTCTAGCAGAAATATAATAATACTCTTGAATTGACATTAATTTACCATTCCATAGATATTTCACACTCTTCTTACATTTAGGGGGGTATTCAATCCTGGGTCACGACTGTCGGTACGTACTGTCAGCTGTTACCCTGGCCCGTTTGCGTTTTACTCGACCGCAAAAATAGCCAGATGGGATTCAATGTCCTGCCAGCCAATCGTCGAAAAGGGGCATGTATTTTTAAACGTTGGTGGATTATTGAGATCCGCCATGATAAACCAGGTCGATAGCTTTTAAGGTCGGATCCGTTCTGTCGATCTGCCTCTTCAATGCTGTCAGTAAAGACAGCATTGAATAGGCGCCTGTCGCTATTTCCCCTGTCGGAAATAGCGACAGGGATTGAATACACCCCCCCCCCCCTTAATGAGTACTAAGCAATCATCTGGCTTTTGTCAAAGACAGAAAAAAAATGTACTGGAAATTACTATACATTCTTACCCCTGCAAAGCTGGGGACCCTGCATTGCCCCTGTAACAACTGGGCCAAGGTAATTTAAATCCACTTGCAGGTGCAGTATAGTTGATGATGAGCGTAGAAAATGTTTCACTGTATATGGCACTGTATACCATACTAGAAACATAGAAAAAACTGAAATAGCATACCTTCCACATGTGTCTGTTTTAGGGTGAGGTACAGTGCTTGTAGAAAACATTGCCCAAAACTTCTCTGCTTGTGGATAGATAGATAGATAGATAGAAAGAAAAAAAATCTAAAGACATAAATACTGTAGATGTCTTTGGAAACATAAGTGAAATAATCTCCCACCATCTGCCCTTCATTCAGGACTGCTTCTAATGACCATGCAATATGTTCTAATTGGTTATCACTGTAACTACTGATTTATATTTAAGGCCTTGTGAGTACTGCCTTTGCTGAGTTCTCTATCACATGTTGTGACCAATGTAAATGAATGCCATTACTTGAGATTATATTATCCTTCAGCTAATTTTCTACAAGAAAATTGCATTATTGTAAAATTACATTTGTGCTGAGCTTTTCCAAGTCAATCCCTGCTATAATTTGTTAAGATCTGCAACCCCAAAGAGAATACACAACTTACTATAGATGGAGACACTGCATTTGTGAAATGTCGAGTGTAAGCAGAGCTGTGACATTTACCATCACCATATAGATCAGGTATGTAAATGTACATTAAAGTGTTAGTGTAAATATTATGTACTGTATACTGAATAAGCTTTTGTTGAAATGGACAGGGTGTGGAGCTCTGTCTCTAAAGGTCCCCATACACTATGCGATTTGGGCCCATTTTCACCCGATCGGGCTCAAATAGCCTGTGTGTGACATCCCATGCACATTGGTTCGAAGCCAGACATCATAAGTGCTGCATGTAAGATCTCCGGGTTGGACCCCCTGCCGGCAGCAGGGAAGAGGGATTGCATGTGATACATCCCATGCAGAAGCACCACATGCGATACATCAACCTTTCTACCCGGGAAGGTTTTGGGAGGCTCAAGGGAATTTGGATGGAACTTCTCATAGGGGAGAAAAAAAAAAGATATGGAACTACATGTTCGCCATCCCGCTCGCACCTGGCAGTGCAGGGGGTGGGCATGGGGCACAGCCCATGAAAACACTGGGTGTTCCCATTCAAATTGGCCGGTGACGCGGGTGCGGGCAGTTGACTTCAGCAGATGACAACTGCCCGCCCGCTTCCAGCACAGGGCGCTTGCAGATCTGAGACACCACAGAGGTGTCTCAGATCTGCAAGCACCGGAGAAATCATTTGATGGTTGCCAACCATCAAATGATTTCTCCCCTGTACTCAACACTGCGAATGGATGATTATGCTAATCATCCAATCGCAGCCTTACAGGGAATCGCGGTGTGCGAGGGGGGTGACCATCCCTGCGGGCAGCGTTGAGTACACAAGCAACACTGTGAAATTTGCAGCATTATGTCTGGACCAGAACAAGGTCCACAATATATACATTATTTTTATAAATCAGTGATCATAATTGGGATAGTAGATGTTTTTGTTGTTGTTTACTGATTATTATTAATCAGCTGTAGCATACAACATTTTCTAACAGGGTACTTTTATTTACGGATTTAAAAACATTTATTTTACATATTTAGCCAAGTAAAGGTACAACATTATTAGGTTTGTGCCACCTTCACGGAGCTCAATAAAATGTTTGCTTTCTATGCTAGAGGAGCAGACAAACTGCTAGGAATTAAATTGATTTAGGGTTGTCCTGCACAGTTCTATGTTGCTCCGTTGGGGCACGCATACCACGGGCACGCATTATTTCTGCTCACCCTTTTGAGGGGTGAGCAGAAATATGTGAAAAGATGACCCATTTCTCTGTAACACCCAATACTTTAGTCATGCTTAGTCATTTGCACTGCTGAACCTGGTACTTTTGGGTGCACTTAGCATGAAAAACAATGGGCAACCGCCGACCGAATAAGCCATTGCACATTGCCCTGTCTAGGTGCCCCCCCCAAAAAACATTAAATTCCTTGTTACAAATGTATGGTCCATGCTTTTCTAAATAGCATGTACAATAGTAATACAACTGTGAAAACATTCAGAATCACTTTTATAAGCTACTAATTACAATATTTCTCATTAGGTCATACATTTCGGGAATGTAGAGTTCATGTGGTTTACTTAATTCTGACTTTTCATCAGCCACTGTGAAACTGTAAACCCTACATTTATTTAATTGGCCATTAATACCGCTTTATTTACAATCACAGTCTCCTCCATTTTAGTTAGTCATTTATAAAATCCTTTTCAGTAAACCTAAAAAAAGAAGTTTTCTTGGTACTTGTTTCCTAGCACGGCGCCCATCGCATACCATAAGGCATACGATGGTATGCGATGCGATGTTACGCAATGGCAGTCGATAGTGGAGGTGGCGTGGGGGTGCATTTAACATTGTAAGCACCCATTAGGGTGCTTATACAATTAAAAATCGTATAGGGGCTTATACAATTTAAAATCGCATCGCATGCGGGCATATGGCATGCGATGCGATGTCATACAACTTAATATCATGGGCGCCGTGCTAGGAAACAAGTACTGTTTTCTTTTCTTTCTTTTTTTTTTTAATAAATGGCTGCTCAATATTATGTAGGTTACAAACACACTATTGCTTCAATTTACAGCATGAGTGTAACTAGGGAATTATATTTACGTATCGAAGTTGTAAATTTCTTAAATATATGGGAATGAGTGAATAAATACAATTATCAATTTACAAAAATTACAATACAATAATTGACTATGTATATTTGTGTTCTATTTAGAGTTTAGAGGAAATGCTATCAGGTTACCAGACATGAAAGTTAAAAAGACTCATAGTATAGGTTGAGTATCCCTTATTCAGATATCAGTTATCCAAATTAATCCGAAAACCATAGTTACCCAAATGTAATTTTTTTTTTGCTAAATGCAATAATGGGGACATCTGGCACTAAATATGTGCAGGAAAATTATTATTTAGCATTCAAATTCAGTGCCTGAGATAATACACAAACTTTGTTTCATGAAGAAATAAAATATATTTTTGTGTATTTCATGTGTTTGAACAACATATACACAAGATTCCTCTAGATACATCATTGAAATAGAAAAATACCGTATATACTCAAGTATAAGCCGACCCGCATATAAGCCGAGGCACCTAATTTTACAACAAAAAAAACTGGGAAAACTCATTGACTCAAGTGGGACCCTCACTCGAGTATAAGCCGAGGGGGGGCTTTTTCAGCATACAAAATGGTCTGAAAAAGTAGGCTTATAATTGAGTATATATGGTATTCTGAAATACAGAATAATCCGTTCTCCAAAATTCTTCGGGTTCCGAGCATGTTGGATAAGGTACACTAAACATGTATAATAAAATATTATTTTTACTTCTAGTTTAAACAGCTCATTTTAACTGCAGTATATTTAAATAACACATAGATTCGATTGAATGCATTTACTTGCAGTTTGGAATATTGGCACTATAGCTATAAACTAGACTGCCTGAATCCAACTACATGAACTAATGGAGCAACAAGTAGCATTGTGTGATATCTGGCTGACAGCACACATGCATACAATCATACCAAATCAATAACACAGAGAAAAAGGTAAGCTGGCAATTTATGAATAAAATAATAACATACAGATGCCTATATTTGAAAGCATTAAGATACAGAGTTCATTAGTATTTATTAATATACTGGTAAAGTATACTGTAAATATAGTAATTACTGTATGAAAATGCCATAAATCAATAATAATTTAAAATGCGCGTTTCAGTTGTAAGTTTGTTACTATGTAATAAATGATATAATTATGAATGATGCATATGTGTATTCAGAAACACTTTCATTGTATCTTTCGAAGCACTATATTTGAGTTAAAAAACATAGAACAGTGGAAAATAATGAGAAGTTCCTGTGACTGGTTTATCATGCTGATATTGTCTAACTATTATCTGCTTTATGCAGGAACACAAAAGTGACATAAGCTAGCTATTATTTTCAGCACCACACACTTAATCATCATCCTAGTATCAATACATCAATGCAAACAGACACTTACCTTGCTAATCTGTGTAGATAGCCATATTCTGTCCAGCTCTATGCTATCGTCTGTTGCATCATGCATTAGGAGCAAGTCTCTCCACCTTCTGTATAAACATTTGCATTATTTGGCTACAGATCTCCTCAATCAAAATAAAAAGATCTTTAAAGTCTTCACACAGCAGCAGAAAATGTAACCTTTGATGTACCTCTGAATATGTTAGCAGTGAAAATAAGCAATGCAAAAAACAAAACCAATTCCTTGTCTGCTGATGTCACAGTCTTGTTAAATATGGCAAAATAAATGCTCTACTTCTCATATACAAAAACGGTTTACGGTGTGTAATGTGTGCCTGTAAACATCGGGAAAAAGAGAGATAAATATTATCATTCTGTAGACTGAAATTCATCAAAATCAGCATCTACTCCAATGAGAGGAGCAAAAAAAAAAACCATGCATACTGTACACTGAGCTAAAATTGAGCACGGAATGCGAAAGTTAACTGCTTGTTGGCATTAATGTAGTGAAGCTTGTTTTCACCCTAGTGAGTAACGGGTGGGGAAAGTTTGTATGTAAACTGAATATAACATTTTAAAATTTGTAACATTTGAATTTAATATTGATATTATCTATAAATTATTATAGAACAGTTTTGGTTACAATTTTTGTTATGGACTATAGAAGGCTTACCTGTTTTTCTACAGATCTCCATTCCATTCAGTTTTTGATCGTTTTAATGTATAGTTTCCCTTTGTGTTACGTGTGAATCAGAGCTGATAGACATCAAGCTAGCCTGCCCCTCTTCAGCATCTAATGATGTTAAAGCCTTTACATTTTAATAGTGTCTCTAGGGAATATGTTTAGGCTCTGGGTCAGCACAGCTTTCAGAGTAGTCTAGAACTGGTGATCTGCACTTATAGAGCTTTTATGTTTGAATTTACATGGGATTCTGCAGTTTCCTTCCAAGAAAACTGTTTACTGTAATTACTTTGACTAAAACGCTTGCTATGCAGATTAGCAAGTGAATTGGAGTTAAAATCTAAAACAACTGGACTTTATCTGGGTCTTGCGGATAATAGTGTATAAACAACAGTGACATGCTAAGGTCAATGGCTGGGAATGCAATGGCTAGTATCAAAGCTGCCTCACCTCTGGCCTATCCCTAACAGTCGTATATTTTAAGAGGAGCGGTTCAAAGTTATAAATATCTTCTTTGTATTCTTCTTATCATTTTTATACTATGGTATGATGAGAGGTTCTCCTCCCCTGCCTCCCATGACCCCACTTCAAAAACAAATGTGGAAAAATTAGAAGGTTCTAACCTTCTTAATTGATTTTAATGCCACAACTCCAATTTTGGTAAACGGTCATTAGGTCAACATGCATTGGATCAACATGGCTTAGGTTGACACACGAAATAGGTCGAGATGGCTAAGGTCGAAAGGGTTGGAAGGTCGACACAAATATTAGGTTGACAATGGCAAGGTCGACAGTCAAAAGGCTGACATGAATTTTCCACATTTTCTTGGAGCTGACATATGCAGACAGGCGGTATTTCCTGCCCTACCAACTACTAGGGCAAGAACTACACATCCCAGCATGCTTTGCTTTTGCATGGCCAAAGAGCCAAATGGTAGCAGGGCATGCTGGGATGTGTAGTTCAACCTCTGGAGGGCCGAAGGTTCCCCATCCCTGCACTAGGGCATGGAGGGAGAATAGAATAGTGTGCCCAAAGCATGGCAATGAAACGAGCCATGCGAGGGGACACAGTACACTTAGATGGTGTCCATGTAGACTATGTTGACATAACATGGAAACGTGATAAACTCATGTCAACCTTGCCATTGTCGATTTAATGCTGGTGTCGACCTTCCAACCCTGTCAACCTAATGACCCACACCCCGAATTTTGACATGTGAAATGTAAGGAGCCCTGTGCCCAACTACTATTTTAAGCACAAAATTGTAACAGAAATACCATAGATCACACAAAGCCGCTCCAGAAGCCACCAGAGTACATTAATTACAGTGATGGGATGACTTTGCATAATAAATTAATATTTTAATGATATTCATTTTCAAGAACTCTCATTCTCTCTGCAACAACAGCTTGCACCTATTTCTTCATTCACTACTCCAGAGAGAACAGTATCACACCTGAACTTAACTCTAAAAACAGCCCTTGATTAAGTGGAATCGGTACATCTGTCAGAATGAACTTAGGTCTACAGTCATTAGGTCGACCCCATTAGGTCGACTGGCTGGAAGGTCGACCTGATTTAAGGTCGACATGGGCCAAGGTCGACATGACTTAAGGTCGAATTTGCATAAAGGTCGACATGAGGAAGGTCGACTGGTCATAAGGTCGACATGGGTTTTTCTGTTTTTTGATCCGAATGTCGACACAGTCGACATGGACACAGTTGGCAATGAGAATCAGACCCTCGCATCGCTTGCAATGCATCGGGCACGGTGGCTCGCTTCGCTCGCCACAGCTTTAATAACCTCCTCCACGCCCTAGTGGATGGTAGGGCATGAAATACCGCCTGTCGGCACATGTCGGCTCAAAAAACAGTGGAAAACCCCATTTCCACCTTATGACCAGTCGACCTTCCTCATGTCGACCTTTATGCAATTTCGACCTTAAGTCATGTCGACCTTGGCCCATGTCGACCTTAAGTCAGGTCGACCTTCCTGCCAGACGACCTAGTGGGGTCGACCTAATGACTGTAGACCTAAGTTCATTCTAATAGATGACCGCTTCCGATTAAGTGGCTCCAGTTACCCACCACACTCCACGTAGGCCTAGATGCCAACCGTGGCACTCTAAATTAACAAGACCCCTACAAAATCTCTCATGGAAAGTTGAACAGAAATGATGCAAATCTCGCAGTCCAGTGGATTTCCTCACATATACTATCTACCAGTCCTATAGTTATGCCCTGCAAACTGCCAAACATATTTCCAATCTCTAATTTCTGCTTAAGCTTCTAACCCAAAACGTAGTTTTTATACATTTAAAATCACTTCTCAACCCTCCCTCACCCAAGCCACCAGCCACTATCCATGCACAAGAACTTGCTTCCTACTTCAGGGATAAGATTGACAAGATCGGAGATGAATTGGTATGTTCCGACCCGGTGATTGGCTCAATTCCTTACCTGAGCCCTCTGATGCATTTACTTCACTTGATCCCACGACTGAAGATGAAGTATTTGCACTTTTCTCTTCCTCCCACTCTACTACCTCTCCTCTACACCAACACAATTAAGTGATCTCGGTCTCCTGTGTTTATTCCAACCTGAACTAAAATCTGTAACCTCTCTTTCTCAACTGGTATCTTTCTTTCATTGTACAAACATGAAGTTATTACGCCAATTCTGAAAAACCACAATTCTGAACCAAGTGCACTCCGACTACCGTCCCATTTCGCAGCTTTCATGCACCACTTAACTACTTGAAAGACTTGCCTACACTCACCTCACACACTTTCTTAGCTCGTACAACTTATTGGACCCGCTTCAGTCAGGCTTTCATTTACAACACTCCACAGAGACAGCACTGACTAAAGTTGCGAATGATCTAGTCACTATCAAGTCTAAAGGCCTCTACTCCCTAATTCTTCTAGATCTTTCTGCTGCTTTTGACACAGTTAACCATACACTTCTCATACAAACACTACAATCCCTAGGTCTTAAAGACACTGACCTTTCTTGGTTCCTTACTTAGCTCTCTAACCGCTCCTTCAGTGTTAGTTTCTCTGATTCCACCTCCTCTTCTCTACCTCTATCGGTTGGAGTACCTCAGGGCTCAGTCTGCCTCTGCTTTTCTCAATCTATACCTCATCTCTTGGCGCTCCCTGAAAACTCACCTCTTCAGGCAAGCTTATCAAATTCCAGAACAAGCCACTTAACCTTCATATACCTTTCCTATCTAATCACATCCCCACTGTACAGTCCACACATATCCACTCTTTCATTTTCACATTTTCCATCCTCCTGACCAAACTGCTGGGTCACTGTATCATACAGCACACCAGAAACCTTTGCAAATTAAATTCCCAGTTTGTTGTAGAACGGTCTCCTATTGCAAAACGCAACGGAATATGCTGCGCTATATAAGAAATTGTTAATAAAGTTTTGTCATGGCAGATGAGGAAGACATGTCTGTGAGATTACATCAGTAATGTATGACTGAATTGTGTGTTAAACCTGGAAAAAGCAGAAATGTAACTCAGCAACCAACTGGACTGCTCATAACCATTGCTGCCTGGGGGGCATAAACAGAGCGATCCGTGCTCCATTTCAAAGTGATCTAGTCAGATCGCTTAGAAATGGGTCTGAAATCACACCGTGTTAATGCCACTAAAGAGGTATTAAGAGGATTAATTTTGTAACCCGACACTTATTTCAGTATCCTGACTGCTGGTGCAGCAATGTTTCTAAACCAAATACTTGTCCTGCATTGTCTTGTAAAGTTGCTGGTTCCTGGTTTTGCTTTTTTTTTTATATACACTGTTAAAAGGCTGCATATGCCTTGTGGTGCCCATATAAAAGGATATTAATAACTATAGTTTGAGAGCCCATGGGAGAGGATGTTGTCAGGAGGCAGCATCCCAGAAAAAGAGAGCAAGAAAAAAAAATTGCAACAACGACAGAGAAAAGCAGTAATAATGTAAAAATAATAATAATAAAAAAAATAAAAAAATTATATATCTTCTTAAACATTGCTTCAAAGCTAAATTGGTTGCCATGGACACCTTCTCCACACATACAGTTGGGCAAAAAAATATTTGGTTAGCCACCAATTGAGCAAGTTGACCCACTTAAAAAGATGAAAGGTCACTAATTTCCATCATGTGTTTACTTTATCTGTGAGAGAAAGAATAAGTCGGGGGGGGAGAGAGACAGGAAAGCACATTGTATGATTTTTTGGCAATTTATTTGTATATTCGTGTGGAAAATAAATATTTGGACAATCAAAAAGTTAAACTCAATACTTTGTAATATATAACCTTGGTTGGCAATTACAGAGGTCAAATGTTTCTTGACCAGGTTTGCACACACTGTAGCAGGTACTTCAGCCCACTATTCCATGCAGATATTCTCTAGATCGGTTATATTTAAGGGCTGATGGTCATTGGCAAACTTTAGACAGGCTGGACATGTGCTGGCTTAAGTAGGTGGACCTTTCGGGTGCAGCAGGATTTCAATACATGACAACTTAGTGCGTTACTAAACTCTCTTGAGGTCATTGACCAGGTCCCCCCCCCGTGTAGTTCTGGGCTGATTCCTCACCGTTCTCAAGATCATTGATACCCCATGAGGTGAAATCTTGCACTGAGCCCCAGGTTGAGGGAGATTGTCAGTGATCTTGTATTTCTTCCAGTTTTTAATAATAATTGCGCCAACAGTTGATCTCTGCTTACCAAGCTGCTTGCATAATATCGAGTAGCTCATCCCAGCCTTGTGCACTTAGACAGCTCTCTGGTCTTGGCCATGGTGGAGAGGTGGCAGTCTGACTGAGGGTGTGGACAGGTGTCTTTTATACAGATAACCAGTTCAAACAGGTGCCATTAATACGGGTAATGAGCGGAGGATAGAAGAGCTTCTTAAAGAAGTAACAGGTCTGTGAGAGTAAGAAATCTTGCTGGTTGGTAGGTGGTCAAATTTCTGCCCCCCCCCCGCAAGAATATACAAATAAATTGTTTAAAAATCATACAATGCGATTCCCCCCCCCCCCCCCCACCACATTCTATCTCTCACGGTTGAAGTGTACCTATGATGGAAATTACAGACCTCATATCTTTTTAAGTGGGTCAACTTGCACAATCGGTGGCCATCCAAATACTTTTTGCCCCACTGTAGCTGCTTCAGACACCTATCTCAGAGTTCCAGTGGACATTGTCCCATGGCTATGGTGTTAAACGGCAATATCCCAAGCAATAAAGGTGTCAAGAGAAGAAATGGTGAAATGGGTGCCAGGGGCAGGGTCACAAAGGAGGGACACAGATTCCCATTGGACAAAGGAAACAAATTGCACGATCTAAGAATGTAAAATAATTAGAAAATGTCCATCTACAAATTACATTTTCAGCCATACAGTATGGACATCTGGTTTCCTGCTCAGTTTCTCATTTTACAGATCACTTCGTTACTCATACCACGTGCCTGATCAATTTATTTTCACCCATCCTGCATGAGAATGTCATTCACTTCCACCATTACTGACAGGATATTACTCAATTGTCACATAAAATCCCTTCCATTGCTGGGGACAAAGCTTCTACTTACTTGGCAAAAAATGACTGGTAAGTCAGACAGTCTGATCTGGTCATAGGAATACAAAAGGTCACAGGGAAGTGTCGTGGGTAGGAGGCAAACATTCCCAATACTATTAATACTACTCTCTATTCTACATACTTTGTCCAAATATTTTTTCCCCAAAGCATAAACTTGTTACAGTGGGAGGATGAAAATACCGCTTTCACACTGCCTACCTAACGTTTTAAAAAACGGTATTTTGAAACGGTATTTAAAATGGGTGTGAGCCTTCACATTGCAGTAGAATACCGTTTTAAATACGGTTTAAATACCATTCACATCAGTCAACCCGTTTAATCCCCTGAACAGGTTTCAAGGCAGAACGCTTCCCACTGCAGTCTTAAAAGTTTTAAAAGTGCGGTGTGAAAGGGGTATTAATGTCTGCATAAAATAAAAACACTTAGTTAAATGTATGTTTGATTGTTATGTCTGCTCTCTTTATAAACACATTAATTATAGGCTTTGGCCTCTTACCTGGTATTGCCCTTCCATCTTTCAAAACATTCCCAATATTTAAATGAAAATTAATACAGGCCAAGTCCCCCATTTCTATAATATAGGAAATTCAGATATACTGATTTTTTTGGGAGGGTGACAAAGATAGTAATACCTTTGTTCGGTTAGGTGTAAAAAAAAACCCCAAAAATAAAAATAAATTACAAAATAAAAAAAAAAACATTGTTTAATGCACAAAAAATATTGTATTACATTACCGTCAGGCAATGTGTATAAAGTGTACATGAAACCAATGCATTTTTTTGTTTAGACTTGGGACCTATACCAGAGATATCTCATTATGGTATACAAATATTCCAAAATACAGAAAAATACAATACCCAAAGTACTTCTGGTCCCAACCATTTCATATGTGGAAGACTAAACCTGTACCTGTCAGTCTTCAGTCATCTGCTTTTCTCAATCTATACCTCCTCTCTTGGCAAACTAATCAGCTCTTTCGGATTTCTGTATCACTTATATGCGGATGATACTCAAATTTATCAACCCCAGAGTTGTCACCAGTGGTTTTGGGCGGAGTCTTTGAATGTCTCCGCCATCTCATCTTGGATGTCTTCTCGCCACCTCAAACTCAATATTTCCAAAACTGAATTACTTATATTCTCACCAACCAAGAACAGTTACCATCCTGATATCGGCATATCTGTTAACTCGACAATCTACCCTACCCCACAAGCTTGTTGCCTAGGGGTCATCCTCGACTCTGAACTGTCCTTTCTTCCCCACATTCAATCTGTTTCCAAATCATGTTACATGCATCTAAAATACATATCCAAAATACGACCGTATCTCGCACAAGACACTACTAAATCTCTTATCCATGCACTCATTATATCCCGCATTGATTATTGCAATGTCTCCTAACTGGTCTTCCCAACAGACTCTCGCCACTGCAATTCATTTTAAATGCTGCTGCTAGACTGATCTTCCTAGCAAGACAATCATCGTCTGCTGATCCGCTCTGCCAGTTTCTCTATTGGTTGTTTGTATTTTACGGTATTCAATATAAAACACTTCTACTCACATACAAAGCTATTAACCATACTGCACCAGCATATATCTCTTTACTTATCAAAAAATATCTCCCATCTCGACCACTCCGCTCTGCAGATCTGAATCGCTCTTCTACACGGATCACTAGCTCCCATTCACTATTACAGGACTTCATCGGGCTGCTCCCACCCTATAGAATGCTCTTCCAAGCACAATAAAAAGAGGTGAATACTCACCTCTTCAGGCAAGCCTATCATATTTAAGTACAATACACATAACCCTGAGGCACTTATGTATTATATAGCTTCCCTTCTGGACCTGTAACTTGGTGGGACTGCTATGCTATTACTGGTGCCTGTCCTTGTGTTTCCCTCCTATATCCCTATAGATTATAAGCTTGCAGCAGGACCCTCCTACCTCCAAGTCTGTCTGTTGTTACCCAGTTTGTTTTATCCCTGTCTACAATTGTAAAGCGCAACGGAATCTTCTGCGCTATATAAGAAACTGTAAATAAATAATAAATTATATGAATCTCCTCAGGACAAGATATTTCACCAGGAGTGATTGGAAAACTTTAATAGCCATTTTGGGACATAACGTAAACAACTCTACTGTTGCCATCATTTCATTATTGACTTTTATTAGAACTCTACTCAAAGTAGAATACAAAGACTATTCAGAGAGGATGTTTATATACCATAGGAAAAATAAAGTTAAAAAAAAAATGATGTCTGTTTTTTACGTGCGGTATTCACACAAGCTATTGAAAAGAAAAAAAAAATCTGTCAGCAAAACAATCCATTATGAGACGCTATTCATAAATGCGTGGTGGTTCAGTTAATAGTATTCCTCCATCAATCATAGCATTTCGAAACCTTTGCACCTAAAACAAACACAAAAGAAACCATAAGATAGACAACATGATTGTATATGACAGTACCTGCAAACACAAATCCATTATGAATAATTAAATATAGCATGGCAGAAATAATTTCCATGATTATACCACATGAGCCTTCGGCTTATTATTTAGCATTACTGTATTATCATGAAAAACAATATCATCCCTAAAAATACACATGCTGAAGTTGAAAACAATGATGCCCAATGAAAGACGCCAGGTGCAAAAAAAATAAAAAATTGCATTTCTACTTGTGGTACCAGTTACAAAAAAAGTAAGTCACAGCCTCATAACTATAGGTACACAGACCTGATCACCAAGTGCTTTCTACCACGATTACTGATCACCAAGTGCTTCTATCCCTATAGATTGTGAGCAGGGCCCTCCTACCTCTGTCAGTTTGTTACTACCCAGATTGTTTTATTACCATTTCCTATTGTAAAGCGCAATGGAATTTGCTGCGCTATATAAGAAACTGTAAATAATAAAAATTATTCCACAAAGCCCAGGTAAATTATAAATTAGGATCTACGGGGTCCATTTACCAAGCCTCCGAGAGAAAGTGGCCTGAGACAAAGCACAGGACTATCCAATCAGCTGTCATTTTTCAAATTCCAAGGTTTAGTACATGACCGCTTAAGATTTTTAAGTGTATGTACAAGGGAATAACACACTTAGGGGTAGATGTATGAAGCAGGGCTAAGGGAGGAGAAGTGATAAAGGGCCTGGTACTTTATCACCAGCCAATCAGCTCCTAACTGTACCATTTTTAAACCCAGCCTGTTACTTAACAGTCAGAAGCGGATTGGACTGTGATAAAGTACCAGGCACTTTATCACTTTTCCTCCGTTATCCCCGCTTCATACATCTACCCCTTAATTTCTACAGAACCTAAAATTAATTAATCTGGGTGTTAGTACCT
Source organism: Crinia signifera (assembly GCF_055691185.1). NCBI lineage: Eukaryota > Metazoa > Chordata > Amphibia > Anura > Myobatrachidae > Crinia > Crinia signifera. The sequence goes on from NC_139220.1 coordinate 212,624,159, forward strand.
AAAATTACTTATTTTGACTACTAGAACCTAATATTTTTGTCATGGATATTTCGGACTTGTTTTCTGGGCGTGCATACTGTAGTAGCACTGATCCCACTTGCTACTGTAGAGGCCTGTGCCTCAAGGGAGTTCAGCTCAGGCTGTCTTTCTACAGAGGTGCTCTGCATGGCGATCCAATGTGCGTCTAGGATAGCAATGTTTCTGCAACCATGTGCTGCAGTAAGCAAAAGGTGCAATCGCAGTGGGCATTCTTTTGCACGAGTCACAGGTACATGGCCTAACTGATCTCTGCCTGTATAAACAACCCAGTTGTTCATTTTCTGGATAATTGTGGGCACTAAACTATAATTTACCTGTCTTCCTTTAAAAAAGCCAACTGTTTTTATTTGAATGAATTCATATGTGTATACATCTAGTTATCACACTAGGCTGTTTTAGCAGGCCTTGCCCAATTGTTAAAGGGCAAAAAACATGCCCTGCCCATTTTACTGTGCCCTGCTAAAACAACTAAACCCATCTGTCCCCACTGCAGGCTTCCAGAGCCCTAGGGAGAAGCCCTGCACCCACGTAGGTGCCGGGCACGCCCCCAGTGAGGGTGGTATTCAATGTTAGGGTCACGGCAGTCGAGCTTGCTCGACCGCCGTGACCCAGTCCCATTCTCGGTCAGCTCAACCGAGAACACGCAGGCGGGATTCAATGTCCCGCCTGCCGGGGAGCGAAAAGGGGGCGTGGCCGCGAGTTGCGGCCGGGAAGAGGCGAGCTGCAGCCGGCAGCTCGTCACTTCCCGGCTGTTCTCGGCAGAACGAGCTCGACAGCTAGAGATGTCGGGCTCGTTCTGCTGAGATACCCTGCTCAATGCTGTCGGGGAAGACAGCATTGAATAGGGCCCGGCGGGCATCTCCCCGGTGGGAGGTGCTCGCCGGAGATTGAATATCCCCCTTAGGCGGACACATCCCACCACATTCAAAGTACCCCTTGTCCCCAGCACACTGCCCTCCTGCAATGCTGGAGGGAACACTACACCTATCCTCAAATTATGCAATATAGCCATAGACAGCATGCTATGTACTTTGTAACTTAGTCCTGCCAAAACACGAATCATAAGTGCCTAATGCACTTTAAGCAAACTAAGATGAAACAGTGAGAAAAAAGTAGCACAGTGGAGGAAATGGTACATAACCTAGTTTAAAAAGGCAAAAGACAGATCTGATTCCAGTGACCCCTGCCGTGTATAGTTACACTTTAGCTGAAACTTTATACCGATTACCTACGTGCCTAATACACTATAGGAAATGTAAGATGAGAAATTAAGGAAAAAAAATTGTAGTGTTTAAAAAAGGCAAAAGTGTGCCATAATTCATTCTGGTTTACCTATGACATATCAGTTAACTGCAATGTTTTAGACTGTTTAAAAGATGTAGGAGCAGACTGGTTGGTAGTTTATTTTTCTCCACCTTGGGTGGATACAAACAAGAACAACCTTGGCACAGTATAATGGCAGAATCGTTCAGTGTACCTGTAATTGTGCACATTTTCTGGCTGGCTGTATTGCACAGCCAACCAGAAGTTATTGTATATGGTGCCATGCTGCATGGTACATCACGCTGCAAACCCTTGCGCTGTGCAAATGTGTATGCACAGTACGATGCAGGTTCCCGTTGCATGTGAGATCAGCCAGATCACACATCACTCAGTACATTTGCAGTAGCAGAACAGAGGAAAAATGGGCAGCATGTGATTTGTCCCATATGGCGCAAAAAGGATAGTTGTGTGAAGATACATCTGTAGATGAACTCAGGAAACACAACCTTCTAAAAATATTACGAGTATATTTAGAATTTACTCAATTAATTATTTTAGGTAAGCAAAAGCTTTATTAGCATAAATTGTTGATGTGCTTTCACAGTAAATCTTACAAATTTAGTTTATTCTATTTTAGATTATTGCTGCCCTTAACAAGATGAAACCCAAAGAGCTCTTCTTACAGGACCCTCCTTTAATTACCGAATCATAGAACGGGAACAAACATAGGCAATGCAGGATCCAAATGCACACATGAGCTTTGAAAAATGACCACACTGTTTAGATAGCCTTCATCAACAGCGCAAACTAAGCCTATCAGTCTGATGAATACATTTATGAACTGCTACACTTTACGTCCAAGATAAACAAAGATGCTTTTAAGCTGAAATAGAGCAAATAAAGATAGACATACAAATGAAAGGTAACATGACAAAATAATATGGGCACTCCTGTGTGTATATTGACATGGTAATGTCCTCTGCTTGTTTGTGCACCCAAAGTAAATGAAAACGCTGTGACAACCATAGGGGTTTATATACAAGAGGCCATGAGACTAATTATTATCATTAATCCATACAAAAGACACATACATGGCGCTGTGGCTAAGCCTGTGCAATTTAATAAAACATGGCATGTCAAAAACACTGACTAACAATGATTCCTAGAAGCAAAAAGGGTTTGAAATCTATTCAAGTGTTCCTATATTCCAATTAAATTGTAGGGTTTTTTTTTCTGTCAGTTTACCTAAACGATAACTGCTGAAATGAATGGAGGAAGCGAGCTGAGGGTAGAAATAAAAAAACACCTATACATACACCGCAAAGAGAAGTCACACAGGTGATGAGGCCTACTGCTATTAACAAAGGGGGTTATTCAGACCTGATCAGATCCCCGCTAAAAATTGCAGCGACCTAATGATTTTTCCGCTGTGTGCAGTCTGCGCAAAAAAAAAAAAGGCTTGTGAGGGCACTAAACTAAGACTTGCATAGAGTGGAGGAGCCAACCCATTAAATAAAAATTTAAAGTGCCAGCTCCCAGTTACTACACATTCTGTACAGATTCTGGAATGTCCCCTGCTGGATGAAGGAGAAACAATATTTCTGAAAATTTTACGCATTAAACAAAAAACAAGAAAGCAAAAGGTGTCACCATCTCAGTAGACCTCAAAAAACAATTTGGATTTTGAATATTTTGGAAATCAGATATGGAAGACTCAACCTGTACAAATGAAAGATATGCCCCTTTACAATTGTACGAGTTGTTGCCAGGTCAACGTGTGGTGTGAAAGGGCCTTTTCAAATTACCCGTGTCCAACAACCCAGCATTCCGACCCGGGTTAAAAGAAGGGTTAAACCCTGGTTGGACCCGGGTTGCTGTGCAGTGTGAACTGGTAACCCGGGTCAAGCTCCGGCACACTCCCTTTAGGCCTTTAGGATGGCTCACCTCGCAAATGCCGGGTCACTCCCGGAACGGACCCATGTCCAAATCCAGGGTGCAACCCAGTATTTGCAATGTGAAAGGGTGCCGGATGACTGCCCGATAGTCAGGATTCCGAAGGTCAGTACTCCGACATCGGAATCCCGACTGAGAGGGGCTATTCTTCCTTGTGGGGGTACACAACCACCATAGAACCTGTGGCGAGCAAAGCGAGCCAACGAGCCCGCAGCATGGCAAGCACAGCAAGCCGGCAAGGGGCTTGTTTGCGTTGGCCCCGCTGTTGGGGCATCAGCAGTCGGTATACTGACCTTCAGTATCCCGATTGTCGGACCACCATAGCACACCCAGGTGAAAGGGGTATAAATACAACATGGACTGCCATACATACAGCAAAATATTTCTAAAGCAAAAATCATGACGGATGAATTGAAATCTTTACCAACTGTTGATTGCAAAGTGAACCTTCTCTTCTTGTGCTCTTATTCTGGAGAAACGAAGGTTCACCATGATTGGGGAGACTATTTCACAGGGGACAATTACAAAAGCATTATAATAATATTTGTTCTGCAAGTCAGACCATAATGACTCTGTAAAATTATATGAGCAGATCTTTAATCTTACCGATTCACAGCGAAAAACCCAGGGGATCTCCCGAAAAAGCATGTAATGTATTCCTGCCTCTAGGCAACGCTGAGACAAGATTCTACCTATATTCTCACAGGCCATGGCATCTTTTGTGCTGTAAAGATGTTTTTTCACTGCCCATTCTGCAGTGGAGGCAGAGACCACGACATTGCCATCAGCATGTTCCACCACTGCAGTCACATGGTGCCCGCTGCGTTCCAGGCGTAGTCTACAATAAATAAATACATTTAAAAAAGTATTTGGATCTTCACAATCAGAACAGCAGATGCTCTTACACTATAAACTTACTCTTACCTCCTTTAACCTATAGTAATGATATATGTGTCCATATACAGTACATCTAAGCCTTCTTGCTGTTGTGTGACTCAGTAGTGCAAACCGGTTTTCGTGTGTGTCTTACCATTAAAATGTGTCTTAATCACAAAATGATGCATATGACGTACAAGCTGATTACATTGATATGAGGCATGTCTATATTCTTTGTATGATGACGGCTGTATCTGCATATGAAATGCTAAGTTATGGTTTCACTGGAAAACACTTTAGCATAGCTGTTAGTATGCAGAGACAGCCGTGGTCATACAAATAATATAGGCATGCTGCATATTATTTCAATCAGCAGGAGCTGCTTGTACATCATGGGCCAGATGCATTAAGCTTCAAAAGTGATAAAATGGAGAGTGATAACTAACCAGCGCCTACCTGTCATTTTTCAAACATAGTCTGTGACATAGCAGAGAGGAGCCGATTGGCTGGTTATTTATTACTCTCCATTTTATCACTTTTCAAGCTTAGTGCATCTGGCCCCATGTATGAATCATTTGTCACATATGATGCATTAGGATGGGAAATGCATATTTAGAGATGCTTGGCGCTGCCCATTCATGCAGTGCTCAAGCATTATGTGTAACAAGACTTGTAGCACATGGAGGATAGATGTGGACACATCTGTACTTCCCTTATGGTTTAATTGCTGCCAGTGACAAAAGTCTATTTTTTCTTGAAAACGGCTCAGTCTGTTTTAATCTCTTTATCCAAAAAATAAAATCATTACAACACTTCTAAAGTGTGAAAAGTATAAAAATGCTCCAAGGAAAGGTATTGTTAGCTTATTAAAATTCTACGATGGGATATGGTCAGGAATGGTGAGAAGATGGGGGACAATGTTTCCCCTTTCAGCATAACATTTGGCAGATTTAAATCTTAGCAAATAGGTATGTGTCTCTATGGGAGATTAGATAGATAAATAAATAAAAAAATCAGTAAAAATAATAAACCCTTGATCGGGTTACTATGTGTAATTGGCTAAACTGTTAACTCTGCAAGTCTATTAGAGCTTTCGAGCCCTGGAGCTTAGATTTTACTTTATAAAGTCACAAATCCTGTTCTCTAAAACCCCCTTACAGGTAATTTTATCTTTTTGAAGCCTCTTGTACTGACAGCCTAAGAAACAATCCTTATTGGGAAAATATGATCTCTTCCTCTAGAAAAAAATGTGCATGTGTCTTATCACCTGAGCCCATCTCCTGCTCATTTGAAAGACTTGCAAGTATGGCTATCTCACAGATAGACGCGGTGACAGTTTCAACATGTCTGCTGTCCCTGACAGCAGACATGTCCGTGCATGCCCAGGGGGGGCTGCGATGCCGCCCCCCCGTCGGCGATCGCTGTGATTGGCTGTTCAGTGTGAACAGCCATTCACAGCGTTTTCTGTGTCACCGGCGAATAACGTTCGCCGGTGACACGCGATCGGAGGTGATTGGTGCTGTAAAGTACAGCACCAATCACCGCGGGGTGTAAGGGTGACACTGGTGTCACCCCACCTCACCCCGCCCGCCCCCAAAGGCCGTGATTGGTCCGTCGGACCGACGGACCAATCACAGCCATGGAGGGGGGTTTAAACTAACGGTGACTGCACTGCAGACGCCATTCCGGTCTGGAATTGCGTGCAGTGCGGTCACCGTGCCTAGCTGCCGCGATATACTGACCAGAACCTTGCAAAATACTTACCTGATCCTTGCAAATATCTTGCCTGCTTCATCGCTGCTTGTAGTGTGCTGTATGCTTCCTGGATCCTGTTACTTGTGACTTCCTGTGTTGAGACCTTGTGCTGCTGCAGTGTAATAGCGTTAGTTAGATAGAGAGAGATAGAGAGAGATAGTGTCAGAGAGTGCTATATTTTGTGCTGCTGCAGTGTGATATAGTTATAGAGAGAGAGATAGAGAGAGATAGAGAGAGATAGAGAGAGATAGAGAGGCCTAGTGACAGAGAGTGCTATATTTTGTGCTGCTGCAGTGTGATAGTTATAGATAGAGAGATAGAGAGAGATAGAGAGATAGAGAGAGAGAGATAGAGATAGTGACAGATTGTGCTATATATTTTTTATATAACTGACTGCTGCCCCCCCTTTTGTGCTGATCAGTATAAATTAACTGATCAGCAACTTTTTGGGGGCGCAGGTTTTTTTTATATATATATATATACCTGTCACTGCTGCTGCTGCAGTGTCATAGAGTGTTAGATAGTGAGAGATAGAGAGAGATAGTGACAGAGAGTGATAGAGAGTGCTAAATTTTGTGTCTGCTGCCCCCGCCTTTTGTGCTGATCACTATATCTGAGGTGATCAGCAACTTTTTGGGGGTGCAGAGGTTTTTTTTTTTTTTATATATACCTGCCAGTTGCACTGTCAGTTGCACCAAAGGTTGTGCACCTGCTGCCCCTCACTGGTAATCAGTGTCGCATCACTGATCACCTTTTTTTTTTTTGTGTGTGCTGTGGGGTCTTTTTTTAATTTTTTTTTTACACACACTGTGATTTTGTGGGTGTCCTGTGGCCGCTGTGCGCTGATCAGTGACGTACATCACTGATCATCTTTTTCGGCACAGGGTTGATCTATTTTTTTTTTTTTTTTTGATCAAATTCCTGTTGCCTTTGAGCGCTGTTCAGTGACGGACGTTACTGACCAACATCTGTGCTCAATTTTTGGCGCAGGACCTTTTTTTTTTTTTTTTTTAACCCCTTCAATTTTTTTTTTTAACCCCTTCAATTTTTTTTTTTTGTATAAAGTATTTTTTTTTTTCTGCACTACATACACACTACACACTACATACCCCCCGGGTTGAAATAAAGTTTGTACCCCCCCCTACACTATACACGTGTTGAAACATTTCACTACCAGTAACACAAAAATAAAAATGGCATCCCAAATGTCATCCCAAATGTCATCCCAGTCATCCAGAAGAATGTATTCAGCGGAGGAGGCATATGCCATGATTGCTTCTGACTCTGACACAGCCAGTGATGCAAGCGGGGAATTTGAAGGATTCGCCTTAAGCTCCTCTTCCTCCTCTGGTGATGAGGGACCCCCTCAAAGACGCCCCCGTAGAGCAGCTGAGACCCCCCCCCCCAATAATTGATCTCGTATGGACCCCACCACCAGACAATTTTGAGCCCCAGGTTCCTGAGTTTTTGGCCATGCCAGGAATCCAATTTGATTCCACAGGTCTCAGAGAAATTGACTTTTTCAAATTATTTTTCTCTGATGATTTTATAAATTTAATGGTGGACCAAACTAATTTATATGCCCAGCAGTTTATTGCTCAAAACCCCACGTCATCATTTGCTAGGTGGACCCCTGTAGATGCAGTAGAGATGATGACGTTTTGGGGTCTGGTGTTTCATATGGGCATAGTAAAAAAGCCAGAAATTAGGCAATATTGGAGTACAGATGTTCTGTACAGCACCCCATTTTACCGTATGGCCATGCCCCGGGCTCGATTTGAGACGATCCTTAAATTTTTGCATTACAACGATAATGCACAGTGCCCACCCAGAGATGATCCCACCTTTGACCGGCTATTCAAAGTCAGGCCGGTCATTGATCATTTCAGTGCCAAATTTGAAGACATGTACATCCCAGATAAATTAATTTGCATAGACGAGTCCCTTATACATTTTAAAGGAAGGGTTAAATTCCGCCAGTACCTTCCCAGTAAGAGGGCAAGGTATGGCATAAAAATGTATAAGCTGTGTGAAAGCACCTCAGGGTACACTCACAGGTTTAGGGTATATGAAGGGAAGGATTCAAGAATTGAACCGCCAGAATGCCCCCCCTCCCTCGTAGGTGTTAGTGGAAAAATTGTCTGGGATTTAGTGCACCCCTTCCTGGATAAAGGTTATCACCTCTATGTGGATAACTTTTACACCAGCATCCCCCTGTTTAAGGCCCTTGGTTCAAGAGGTACAGCAGCTTGCGGTACTGTGCGCAAGAACCAAAGAGGCCTCCCAAAAACGCACATTGCCCAAGTAATGAAAAGGGGTGAAAGCAGGGGAATATGCACCGAAAATATGTTGTTGGTCAAATATAAGGACAAGAGGGATGTCCTTATACTGACAACAATTCACGGAGACAGTACCACCTCCGTCCCTGTACGAGGTACCAGTACCCACACCTCAAAACCTAATTGTATCCTGGATTACAATAGGTACATGGGCGGAGTGGATCTTTCAGATCAGGTACTGAAGCCGTACAGTGCCCTGCGGAAAACAAAAATCTGGTACAAGAAGCTGGCCGTGTATATCATCCAGATGGCACTGTATAACGCTTACGTGCTATTCCGTTCTACCGGCCAGAGGGGGACATTTATGCACTTTCAAGAGGAAGTCATAAAGGGCCTAATATTTGGGAACCAGCAGGCAGAGGGCCCCAGTACTTCTAGTACTGGCCCCCGTATTGTACCAGGGCAGCATTTTCCTGATGAAATCCCCTCCACTGGAAAAAAGGGCAGGACACAAAAAAGGTGCAAAGTTTGCTATAAAAAGGGAATAAGAAAGCAAACTATTTTCCAGTGTGACACTTGCCCCGACAAACCCGGCCTATGTATAAAGGAGTGTTTTAAAATATACCACACATCTATGGATTATTAGGTTCATAATTTCACCGTGCTTCGGGGGTCTTGCTAATGCCACATAGCACCCACCATTCATTCCACCAGAATCTGAGCCGCAAAATCCAAAAATCACTCCTTCCCTTCTGAGTCCTGCCATGCACCCAACTGGTATTTTTTGGTCACATGTGAGGCATTGCCGTACTCGGGAGAAATTGGGGCACAGATTTTGGGGTGCTTTTTCTCCTTCATACCTTCTGAAAATGAAAAATTTTGAGCCAGAACTGCATTTTTGTGTAAAAAAATGTAATTTTTCATTTTCACTGCCCACTTGTATCAAAATTGGTGAAACCCCTGGGGGTTTGAAATGTACACTATACCCCTAGATGAATTCCCTGAGGGGTGTACTTTGCAAAATGGGGTCACTTGTGGGGGGGTTCCACTGTATTGGTGCTTTGGGGGTCTTGCTAATGCGACATAGCACCCACCATCATTCCACCAGAATTTGTGCTACAAAATCCAAATATCACTCCTTCCCTTCTGAGTCCTGCCACTTTTTGGTCACACATGAGGCATTGCCGTACTCGGGAGAAATTGGGGCACAGATTTTGGGGTGCTTTGTCTCCTTCATTCCTTCTGAAAATGAAAAATTTTGAGCCAGAACTGCATTTTTGTGTAAAAAAATGTAATTTTTCATTTTCACTGCCCACTTGTATCAAAATTGGTGAAACCCCTGGGGGTTTGAAATGTACACTATACCCCTAGATGAATTCCCTGAGGGGTGTACTTTGCAAAATGGGGTGACTTGTGGGGGGGTTCCACTGTATTGGTGCTTGGGGGGTCTTGCTAATGCGACATAGCACCCACCAAAATTCCACCAGAATCTGTGCTGCAAAATCCAAAAATCACTCCTTCCCTTCTGAGTCCTGCCATGCACCCAACTGGTATTTTTTGGTCACATATGAGGCATTGCCGTACTCGGGAGAAATTGGGGCACAGATTTTGGGGTGCTTTTTCTCCTTCATACCTTCTGAAAATGAAAAATTTTGAGCCAGAACTGCATTTTTGTGTAAAAAATGTAATTTTTCATTTTCACTGCCCACTTGTATCAAAATTGGTGAAACCCCTGGGGGTTTGAAATGTACACTATACCCCTAGATGAATTCCCTGAGGGGTGTAGTTTGCAAAATGGGGTCACTTGTGGGGGGGGTTCCACTGTATTGGTGCTTGGGGGGTCTTGCTAATGCGACATAGCACCCACCAAAATTCCACCAGAATCTGAGCTGCAAAATCCAAAAATCACTCCTTCCCTTCTGAGTCCTGCCATGCACCCAACTGGTATTTTTTGGTCACATGTGAGGCATTGCCGTACTCGGGAGAAATTGGGGCACAGATTTTGGGGTGCTTTTTCTCCTTCATACCTTCTGAAAATGAAAAATTTTGAGCCAGAACTGCATTTTTGTGTAAAAAAAATGTAATTTTTCATTTTCACTGCCCAGTTGTATCAAAATTGGTGAAACCCCTGGGGGTTTGAAATGTACACTATACCCCTAGATGAATTCCCTGAGGGGTGTAGTTTGCTAAATGGGGTCACTTGTGGGGGGGTTCCACTGTATTGGTGCTTGGGGGGTCTTGCTAATGCGACATAGCACCCACCAAAATTCCACCAGAATCTGAGCTGCAAAATCCAAAAATCACTCCTTCCCTTCTGAGTCCTGCCATGCACCCAAATGGTATTTTTTGGTCACATGTGAGGCATTGCCGTACTCGGGAGAAATTGGGGCACAGATTTTGGGGTGCTTTTTCTCCTTCATACCTTCTGAAAATGAAAAATTTTGAGCCAGAACTGCATTTTTGTGTAAAAAATGTAATTTTTCATTTTCACTGCCCACTTGTATCAAAATTGGTGAAACCCCTGGGGGTTTGAAATGTACACTATACCCCTAGATGAATTCCCTGAGGGGTGTAGTTTGCAAAATGGGGTGACTTGTGGGGGGGTTCCACTGTATTGGTGCTTGGGGGGTCTTGCTAATGCGACATAGCACCCACCAAAATTCCACCAGAATCTGAGCTGCAAAATCCAAAAATCACTCCTTCCCTTCTGAGTCCTGCCATGCACCCAACTGGTATTTTTTAGTCACATGTGAGGCATTGCCGTACTCGGGAGAAATTGGGGCACAGATTTTGGGGTGCTTTTTCTCCTTCATACCTTCTGAAAATGAAAAATTTTGAGCCAGAACTGCATTTTTGTGTAAAAAAAAATGTAATTTTTCATTTTCACTGCCCACTTGTATCAAAATTGGTGAAACCCCTGGGGGTTTGAAATGTACACTATACCCCTAGATGAATTCCCTGAGGGGTGTACTTTGCAAAATGGGGTGACTTGTGGGGGGGTTCCACTGTATTGGTGCAACATAGCACCCACCATTCATTCCACCAAAATCTGTGCTGCAAAATCCAAAAATCACTCCTTCCCTTCTGAGTCCTGCCATGCACCCAACTGGTATTTTTTGGTCACATGTGAGGCATTGCCGTACTCGGGAGAAATTGGGGCACAGATTTTGGGGTGCTTTTTCTCCTTCATACCTTCTGAAAATGAAAAATTTTGAGCCAGAACTGCATTTTTGTGTAAAAAATGTAATTTTTCATTTTCACTGCCCACTTGTATCAAAATTGGTGAAACCCCTGGGGGTTTGAAATGTACACTATACCCCTAGATGAATTCCCTGAGGGGTGTAGTTTGCAAAATGGGGTCACTTGTGGGGGGGTTCCACTGTATTGGTGCTTGGGGGGTCTTGCTAATGCGACATAGCACCCACCAAAATTCCACCAGAATCTGAGCTGCAAAATCCAAAAATCACTCCTTCCCTTCTGAGTCCTGCCATGCACCCAACTGGTATTTTTTGGTCACATGTGAGGCATTGCCGTACTCGGGAGAAATTGGGGCACAGATTTTGGGGTGCTTTTTCTCCTTCATACCTTCTGAAAATGAAAAATTTTGAGCCAGAACTGCATTTTTGTGTAAAAAATGTAATTTTTCATTTTCACTGCCCACTTGTATCAAAATTGGTGAAACCCCTGGGGGTTTGAAATGTACACTATACCCCTAGATGAATTCCCTGAGGGGTGTACTTTGCAAAATGGGGTGACTTGTGGGGGGGTTCCACTGTATTGGTGCAACATAGCACCCACCATTCATTCCACCAGAATCTGTGCTGCAAAATCCAAAAATCACTCCTTCCCTTCTGAGTCCTGCCATGCACCCAACTGGTATTTTTTGGTCACATGTGAGGCATTGCCGTACTCGGGAGAAATTGGGGCACAGATTTTGGGGTGCTTTTTCTCCTTCATACCTTCTGAAAATGAAAAATTTTGAGCCAGAACTGCATTTTTGTGTAAAAAAATGTAATTTTTCATTTTCACTGCCCACTTGTATCAAAATTGGTGAAACCCCTGGGGGTTTGAAATGTACACTATACCCCTAGATGAATTCCCTGAGGGGTGTAGTTTGCAAAATGGGGTCACTTGTGGGGGGGTTCCACTGTATTGGTGCTTGGGGGGTCTTGCTAATGCGACATAGCACCCACCAAAATACCACCAGAATCTGAGCTGCAAAATCCAAAAATCACTCCTTCCCTTCTGAGTCCTGCCATGCACCCAAATGGTATTTTTTGGTCACATGTGAGGCATTGCCGTACTCGGGAGAAATTGGGGCACAGATATTGGGGTGCTTTGTCTCCTTCATACCTTCTGAAAATGACAAATTTGGAGCCAGAACTGCATTTTTGTGTAAAAAAAATAATTTTTCATTTTCACTGCCCAGTTGTACCACAATTGGTGAAACCCCTGGGGGTTTGAAATGTACACTATACCCCTAGATGAATTCCCTGAGGGGTGTAGTTTGCAAAATGGGGTCACTTGTGGGGGGGTTCCTAACTTTTAGCATCTTATGGTGCCTAGAAACCTACATGGTGCCTAAAAAATAATCTCATAAAAAGGAGGCTCCAAAATCAAGTAGGTGCTCCTTCTATTATGAAGCCTGTGGTTTGGTCAACGTGCACACTAGGGCCACATATAGGATATTTATGAAAACAAAAGAATTGGGGGAATCAATTTTTAGTCACATTTCTCTAGTAAAATGTACTGTGTTCCTTAGAAAAATGTATTAAAATTGCAAATCTGCAAAAAAAATGAAATTTTGAAATTTCACCTACACTTTGTTTTAATTCCTGTGAAACACCTAAAGGGTTAACAAACTTCCAAAATGCTGTTTTGAATACTGTGAGGGGTGCAGTTTTTGAAATGGTATCATTTATGGGGGTGTCTCACATACAAGTCCCTCAAAGTCACATCAGAACTGAACTGGTCCCTAAAAAAATCAGTGTTTGAAATTTTCTTGAAAATTTGAGAATTTGCTATTCATATTGTAAGCCTCCTAGTGTCCAAAAAAATTAAAAGGAAGTTGAAATAATGATGGAAACATAAAGTAGACATATGGTCTATGTTAGTTATTAACTATTTTGAGTGGTATGATTATTTGTCTCACAAGCAGAAAATTTAACATTTTGCAAATTGCTAAATTTTCCATTTTTTTACGACATTTTGGTATTTTTCACAAAAAAACACAGACTGTATCGACCCAAATTTACCACTAATTTGAAGTACAATGTGTCACGAAAAAACAATCTCAAAATCACTGGGATAAGTAAAAGCAAAAAAAAGTTATCCCCACTTAAGTGAGACATGTCAGATTTGAAAAAAAGGGCTCTGTCAGGAACGCAAAAACTGGCTCTGTCAGGAAGGGGTTAATATATATGTTAGGGCAGTGGCACACAATGTACTTATTTTGAATTAAATGAGGTCTGCCAATATACCTTCCCTCCCGGATCAGTGTGCCTTTTATAATTAGGGGGTGAGGCCCTACATAGGTATTGCCAAATACATATTACTGTCTGCCAGATCACGTATATCCCCCAAAAGAAACATTCCTGGACTACTGTATACTAAGGGTCTCAACTCAGAAGTGTCACTCCTGTGTGTTAGACGCAGAACTGTACCGGCTAGAAATAAATTTGTGTCTGCATACAATGTGTTACGTTGGTTACCAGATTTTCTGTTTACAGTGTTGTTGGCAAAAAATCCATTTAGGAAATGATGAGACTCTTCCAGACATCAAGGCTCCAGCACATTTTAAATATGTAGCAGATTTAGAAGTTCTGAAGGGATTTTGTGTTGCTTACCTTTCTTTCCAAATTAGAACTCCAAATGCAATGACGCTTAAATGTATTAAAACACATTTGGGACACTCATTTCTTACCTATGCCAATATTGTCTTGTTGGCCACACAGTGCCCCAACCCCGATCTTTAACTGCTAGCGCAAGGCGCTCTAGATTACGAGGGTTCCGATTGATGAAATCTGGATTAACAATTGCATTCTCTTCAGTGTCTATTTCGTGAACTTTTGAAGTCTGAAGATTGGCAGAGGTACTTGCAGGACGGATAGCTATGAAAAGAAAACAAAAAATAAATACTTTAGTAACTATGCAAAATTCAACATGATGAAGTTACCATCCACATAGTCATAGGATAAATTGGACAATCAGACGCAGAACTTTGTCCAAAAGGGAGAACAGTAGTAATTGCAGTTGTCATATTTGGGAGATTGGGGTTTTGTTTCTAAAACCGCAGTTGTAATTGCATATAGATATGGCTACAATAATTAGATTGCACTTTTGGTCCCTTCACTGCAGTGAAAAAAGAAATATTGCTCAGATATATAAACGACTACTCAACAGTACAGAGATCTGTCCAAACTCAAGTTCTTTATTTACAAAGCAGCTGCAGCATCCAGGCGGGTTTGAGGGGAAATTTTAAAACGACATTCACAAATCTGTGTAAATCCCCACTGTATGCATAACTGGAACCCACTGAAAAGCAGCGGCTTCTCCGAAATAAAGCACACAATCTTTAAATGTTAACAATACTTGCACATACATTACCATACATACCACAATACAGGATTACCTGCTACCGATCAATACATGACCAGTAAATGTCATTTGTGTAATGCTGCCACCTACTGTACTCAGGATAATATTATATTTGACAGTAAAATTGCTGCGTAAAATTATTCATTTTTAATTTATATAGTAACTACAGATTACAAAGCACTTTACAAAGAATTATTTTTATTCTTTGTCACACAAACCCATATGCACTAGAGTAGAAGCACCTCAAAGCATTGGGTCAGGCATGCAATTCTAAAAAAGGGCACCACAACACACCTTCACAGTATACTGTAGCAGAACCTCAGCCACAACCCTCACAGCATATATAGCGCTCGCCACACTATATAAAATCAACTCCACACTGACGTGGATGGTGGCGGTATGAAAAGGTTGGAGGACGCGTACCGCCGCCCCTCGCGGTCTTGCTGCGTTTACCATGCTTCAGGTTGGCGTGGGGGTGCTTTTAACATTGTAAGCATCCATTACGGTGCTTATACAATTAATAATCTTATAGGGGGCCATTTAACATTGAAAACACCCATTAGGGTGCTTATACAATTTTAAATCGTATACCATCATATATGGCATACAATGGCATATAATGCGATGGTATACGCTTTAAAATTGTATAACATCGGCTGCCACCGCGTAACATCGCATACCATTGTATGCCTTATGGTATGCGATGCAATGGGTGCCGTGCTACTAAACAAGTACCAAACATTCATTAAATTAACCTCAAATTACAGTCAAATACAACCTTGGTATGTATATTCTTATATCGCCGCTGTTTGCAGAAATTATCACTGATATGTAGAGTGATCATATATATCAGTGATAATTTTGACTCTAAATTGATGTTAATATTTTTGCTCATTAAAAAAAGGGGGATTTTGTACTTTGCATTATGAATTCTGCTGATTTAGGCAGATATGTGACAATCATGGCATCACTTACATTGTAACCACTTGGTCCATGTGAGAGTGTGTGTGTGTGTGTGTGTGTGTGTGTGTGTGTTGGAAATGCACAAATGGTCTATACTTTCTGACTTGACTATCAATTGTAATCATTAAAAAGCAAGATGATACCCCTTTCAGACATGCGACCTGGAAATTACCTGCCATTTTGAGTGCAGGGTAATTTTGTCAGGTGCAGTCTGACATCCATACACACTGAGCAGCAAATTACCGGGTTAAAAATGTAAACCTGGTAATTTGCTGAATTACACAGGTAGTTCTTCAGTCTATACCTGGGTCACCGACCTCGGTAAAAAGAAGGTTTGATGACCCAGGATTTAAGACCCAGGTTGATCCTTTCAGACTGAACAAATTACTGGGTAGAACTGCTTCATGCAGTAATTTGATGTTTAATGTGTAGTGCATGAACCAAAACTTAACCAAACTCTACTGAGAACAATTATTTTTGTCCCAATGGTTTATCACTTCCCAGTACTGAGATATTTGTATTTGGGCAATTGGCTACACATATGGAAATCGCTGTCCCCTATGAATTAGAGGACTTCCATTAAAATAGTGAATTGCAGATATTTATTATCTGTATGCTTGGTCTGGTTGTAGACATGGAAAACACTTACGATTATAAGACTGTTAAATGCATAGCTGGAACTCATTTCCCAAGTTCACATGAAATTATTTATAATTGTTTCTGACAATTTTCCTAGATTAGCTGACCTTCCATGTTTCCAGCCAAATGTATGAAGCCTGGAGCAAATGTATGAAGCTTGGAAATGTATGGTGACTGGAGCATGTGAATCCCAGCCCATGCCCCAATGCATAGGCTGTGACCTGATAACAACTACAAGTCACATTGCTGTGTTGCTAGCACCTGTGAAAGCTATAGTAAGCGCCACAATTACTCAGACACCCGGTAAGTGGAGCTTCACTTCTCTGATTAAACTACTTCATATTGTTTTAGTGCGTGCATAGAAAAATATAATAAGCATCCATTACTTGTTTATTTTTTGAACCTCCACTCCAGATCCAATGTCCAAAGGGAAAGTGCACCAAAGGCCCGCCAACTTCCCTAGATAAAGCTGGGTAACCATCTGATGGAATGTGGTCATATCGTCAACAATCATTAGGTTGACCACTATTGGTCAACAGGCCAAAGGTGAATATGCATTAGGTGGACATAGACAAATTGTCAACGCAAGCCCACGGTCAACATTCAGGATTTTTTTTAAAAAGGAATTTACCATCCCAGTGGACATGGAGGGGGAATATAATAGTGTGCAGACTCATGTCGACCTTTTCCATGTGTTGACCATGTCTATGTCAACCTTTTTGGTGTTTCAACCTTTGGTCTGTCAACCGATAGTGGTCAACATTATGACAGTTGACCAAGCTCCTGCGACCAGCGATCATAAGGGGGCTAAAACGGGAGCGCGCACCCGGCGATTTATCGCCGGTGCACACTCCAATTGCTGGCAATATGGTTGCTCAGCGACCATATTGCCAGCGATTATAGCCCATGTGTACGCATCTTAAGAAACATCAGTGGGAATCAATAAATACCAGAACTGGACTGCACAGGCTCCAGTCATCACTATCTGACATTCTGTTTGTAATGTCCCGTTCAGGGGGGTGTCACATCCAGTGGGGATGCTGGTGACACCTGTCACCAGAGAAAGGGGAGGGAGAGTTTACAGCCTCCCTGTATGGTTTGAGAATGTAGTAATAACCAGAATGGCCTGGACCATACTAACCCTCTCCATGAGGGAGAAAAATGCTCTGTTCCTGGACTTCCCTGGTAATGTATGATTGCCATCACCTGTGGTGAGCTAGTTAATGGATACGAAAGGTGTTTCACCACAGTGATGGCAATCATACATTACCAGGGAAGTCCAGGAACAGGGCATTTTTTCCCTCATGGAGAGGGTCAGGTAGGCAAGTATGGCCTGGACTATACAGAGAGGCTGTAGGTCCGGGCTACACATAGCAGCCAAGGCCGTCGTTCCTGTTCCGTGGGACCCTCTTGGCCACAAGAAGGCCGGTTTCACACACTCCGGCTCCTGCCGGAGGGTTAAATCCCGCATGGCCAGGGAGCCGTGCTGCACACATTAGTTGTGAATGGACACTATTGTGTCCCTTCACATGGGACGGCCCGGCTGCACCCGGATCCCACAGATGGAAGGGACGGCTGCCGGGCTGTGGCCATCCCCTCCATGATAAACTACTGTGTGCGGCACGGCTCCCTGGCCGTGCGGGATTTCACCGCCCGGAAGTCTGTGTGTGGCCAGATTCCGCAGGATCATTGAAATGTATGCATTCACCTTGAAAATCGGTCATCCCGCCATCCTGTTCTAACGCAACATGCTGTGGGAGGACCTAATGTGTGAGCAGCATTGTGTGGCCCAGCCTGTAATCTCTCCTTTCCGAATCTTCTAGGTAACAGCGGTCACAAGCACCCCTTGCATGGGACAATACAAATCCTGGAATGTCAGTTTGATGAATGGAGCCTCTCCGGTCAGGCATTCCGGTTTTTACCAAGTCCCGACATCAATGCACTAATGAGGAAGTGATATTACTGCACATGCTGGGAAGCTCCATAAGGAAGAAACTGATCATTTAAATAATTCATTTTATAGGGACAAAGAAAGTGGTGATAGTACATCTCTCATCATATTCAATTCAAGGAAAACTTGTGCATACAGAGAAAACTCATGCTTTAGTTGCATACTTCCCAACACGACCCTCTCCAGGAGGGACACAATGCTCTGTTCCTGGACTTAATTTAGGATTACCATCACCTGTGTTGAAACACCTTCATGATCATGTTACCTGCTCAAAACAGGTGATGGTAATTATAAATGAAGAGGGAAGTCCAGAAACAGAGCATTGTGTCCCTCCTGGAGAGGGTCATGTTGAGAGGTATGTAGTTGTAATATATATGTATGACGAATAATACAAACGAGTGTCCTGCTAAGAACAGCTTACATCGAAGTACTTTGACATGAATGTATAGATTTGATTGTGAACACACAGTAACACTACTGAAAGACGTTACTCGTCCTTATGCAGAAGTATCACCTGTCACTTACCTGACACAAGCACACCTGCACACGCAATGCTTGATAAGCGGCATTAAGTCGTCTTACCTAGAATAAGATTTCTGCTTCGTCTAAGCAGGGACATGGTTACATAAAGCCCGTGAAATATTAATTTGGCATTAGAGATGTGTTATTTGCCGCTTTCAGCCTGGGTTACTGTAGCTCACAGGACACGGGGACGAGACAGGGCGCAGACATATTTCTTGTGGGAAACTTCCGCTGCCCTCACTTAGAATCGTTAACTGTCGGCCATTTTGGTTATGGGCATCTCTCAGCTTCCTATCATGCGCATGTGAATAACAAATATATTAATTTAAGAGGCGTCTGATCTGATGACGGCATGCTCTGAGGGCGGTGTCAGTGGCGCTAGCTGGATTATTATGTATTTATTTATAGTATTTTGGAGTCTGCAACCTCATCTATAGTAGAGGCAATATACATACCTCCCAACATGACCCATGCCAGGAGGGACACAATGCTCTGCTCCTGGACTTTCTTCATATGCATGATTACCTTCATCTGTGCTGAACAGGCTAATTGATCAGAAAGGTGCTTCACCACAGGTGATGGCAATCATACAATAAGAAGGAAGTGCAGGAGAAGAGCAATGTGTCCCTCCTGGAGAGGGTCATGTTGGGAGGTATGCAATATATGTGTGTAATAATAAAATACCTGTGTCACCGTGCGGGATAAATGAGCAGATGGTCACTTTACTAGAAGACAGCTTTTATATCAAACGTGAGAATGACGAGTGGTGGCTGGCAGTTTACTCATACATACCTACAGTATCCGACCTCCTTCAGGGAAAAGAATGCTCTGTTCCTGGATTTCCCTGGTAATGCAAGATTGCCATCACCTGTGGTGAAACACCTGTCTTATCAATTAACAGCATTAGGCGATGGCAATCCTACATTACCAGAGAAGTCCTGGAATAGAGCATTTATTCTCCCTCATGGAGAGGGTCAGGTAGGCAATTATAGTTTAACTGCTGTTTTCCAGGTCAGGTGCACGTGCTTCTACGGTATGGCGCTGCTGTTTCTTGCAGTGGATTGGGCACACATCTTGTGTGAGTGCCACATAACCAGTAATCCAGCAGCTGGTCAAGTGGGCATCAGAGCTGGTAAAAACTAATGGTACTTGTGTAATAGCCTGTCAGCATAGCCCAACGGCTGCCTAGCATAGGGACTCTGCGGCATCCTGGCTCTGTCCCCGGTGTCTATAGCTCTGTCCCCGGCATCCATGGCAAGCCTAGTGAGCGCTTCTCACCAAGGGTGTAACTACCATAGGTGCAATGGGTGCAGCTGCTAGGGGGCCCATCTTTACTGTCTAAGTAATATGTTTTACATAGTTTTATCACCATCAGTTGCTAAATAGGGGGCCCTTACAAACTTTTGCTATGGGGCCTACGAATATTTAGTTACGCCACTGCCTCTCACACAGCGCCGGTAACCACCATATCCCCTGCGCTAGTGGATGCTGGCGGAGAGGGGATCATGCAGGCGCCACCTCAAGTGCGTCTTATGCACAATAAAGGAGGCATTTGCCAGTGCTCCATGTTACATACCCATACCGACAAATGCCTCCTTTTCAAACCCCCACTATCCACGCCAGGTTGAAGCGTGGCGAGCGCACGCGTTAAGCGTCCTCCCGACTTGTTCATACCCCCACTATCCACGTCGGCATGGAGATGATGTTGTAAAGTGTGACGAGCGGACGCGGAATACATGTGAAGTAATCCGCTGCGCTCGCCACACTTCGTGTTCGGTGGCTCCCTGCACTTTATAAAATCAACTCCATGCCAACGAGGATAGTGGGGGTATGAACAAGTTGGGAGGACGCATAACGCGTACCCTCGCAAGGCTCGCTGTGCTCGCCACGGTTCGGGCTGGCGTGGATAGTGGGGGTGTTTCAGGAACACATTCACACCAGCCATATCATACATCTGAGACAGTAATTACGACATGTGTTAACTGTTAAGTGGATTTTAGTTAATAATAAAGAATAAAAAAATCAACTTCGCAAAGTACAATAATATCAAATTACGGTAACTGCGTAACGCTGACCGACTATGCTGGCCGCAAGAACACTACGCCGAATCTGACACATACGCTGACTACGCTGGACGCGTGAACACTACGCTGATTCTGACAGCGCCGCTACGCTAACTACGTAATGGGCGCCGTGCTATTACACAAGTACCAAACTAATTTATCTAAGGACATGGCATAGCAGCTCTACAATGTCTAAGTTGGCATACAGTCATTTGATCTACATTGTTTAGGTCAACAACTATTGGACAAGAGGTTGACTTGAGTTTTATGTGATATTTTTGTAAAAGAATTACTTCATACTTTACCAACGTGGGCAGCGAGCCATGCGAGGGAACGCTGCACATATATACAGTGTAAATGTTGACCTATGTCGACATACTGTATACACAAAAAAAACCCCGGTACTTGTGTATTTTGGCGGCGCCCATCACATCGCATACCATAATGCATGCGATGCGACGCGATTTCGTTGGATAGTGTGCGATGGCATACAATTTCAAATTGTATGCCATTGTACATGGCATACAATGCCATAGGATGCGATGCGATTAAACATTGTATAAGCACCCTAATAGGTGCTTACAATGTTAAATGCACCCCCACGCCACCCCCCCACTATAAACGTGAACCCGAAGCGTGGCGAGCGGCGGCGGTACGCGTCCTACGACCTTTTCATACCCCCACTATCCACGTAGGCGTGGAGTTGAGAATAGATTAGTGTGGCGAGCGCAGCGAGCCACCGAGCCCGAAGCGTGGCGAGCGCATGCGGATACCTGTGAAGCCCGCGAAGGGACGCGTTTACCTGTGAAGGTATCCGCGTCCCCGCGTGGGGCTCGCTGCGCTCGCCACGCTTCGGGCTGGGTGGCTCGCTGCGCTCGCCACACTAATCTATTATCAACTCCACGCCGACGTGGATAGTGGGGGTATGAAAAGGTCGTAGGACGCGTACCGCTGCGCTCGCCACGCTTCGGGTTCACGTTTATAGTGGGGGGGTGGCGTGGGGGTGCATTTAACATTGTAAGCACCCGTTAGGGTGCTCAAAAGCACCCTTTAGGTGCTTATACGATTTTTCATCGTTTCATCATTTTTTCATGCGTTCATCGCACGATGCTGAAATCGGGCGCCGCCAAAATACACAAGTACCAAAAACCCATTGAAAACGAATGTCGACTTTTCGACCACATCAAACATTTGTTGACCTTTTGACTGTGTCGAACATTTGACTCTCAGTCTTTTGACCCTGTCGACCAATAGCTGTCGACCTTTTGTCAGTAAAACTAGATGCTGTAGATCTTATATACTGGAACATCTAAGCTGGAAGCTCGAAATACACAAGGTTGACACTGGAAAATAGTCAACATGAGCTTTTCACATTTTGGGGCAGATGTATCAACTTGCACTAAGTGCATATGCTCCGGGCTGCGCTGAAGATCTCAAGATAATTGCAAGATCTCATGCATGCCCATTGAGGTGGCTGGGGGGGAAGAGAAGTTTTTTGTTTTATTAATGAACATGTGCAGCACTCCAGGGGTGCCGATACGGAGAGCCGTAGATACTGGACATAACTGCTCTCCTTATCAGCTGTGTGTGTTTGTGTGTGTGTGTGTGTGTGTGTGTGGGGGGGGGGGGTTAATACATCAGGCTGTAACGGGTGCCCGCTTCTCCTTGTTATGCAGGAGAAGCGGGATCCGTTATTTCTAAAACGTTATGGGGGTAATAATACATCTGCCCCTTTATTCAGTGTTGACACTTAAGTTGACTCCAAATTAGTGTACCGCATCCCCTTGCAGGCAAGTGACGTGCCAATGGCTTCACTCCGCTACCACTGAGCTCAGCACACTTTACCATTCCCAGTTGTCCACATGGATGGTAAAGTATGAAAAAAATCCCCAAAATTGTGAAAAAAATCTTCTCAACCTTTTCGTGCGTTACCATTGTCACATCTACATCCAGTGTCGGACTGGGGTATCAAAGGCCCATCAGGGAAATGTAGTGTTCAGGGCCCATGTTTAGGGATGTGAACAGTCTCTGGAGTGAGTGGGGTCAACTGCCACAGAGGCGTAGCTAACCATTAGTGCAGTGATTCCCAACCCTGGTCCTCAAGTACTCCCAACAGTGCACGTTTTCCAGGTCACCCAGCAGGTGCAATCATTATTCAAACACATTTTTCACAGGTGGAGCTAATTATGGGCCTTATTCTGGTTCACTCTTTTTGACAAAATCCTTCTTGGATGGACAAAACCATGTGCACTGCAGGTGGGGCAGATGTACCATGTGCAGAGAGATTTAGCTTTGGGTGAGTTATTTTTTTTCTGTGCAGGGTAAATACTGTCTGCTTTATTTTTACACTGCAATATAGTGCAGTGAAGTAAAACCCCACCCAAATCTAATTCTCTCTGCACAAGTAACATCTGCCCCACCTGCAGTGCACATGGTTTTGTCCATCTAAGAAGGATTTTGTCAGAAAGAGTGAACTAGAATAAGGCCCAATGTCACTTGGGATTCTGTGCGGAAACCTGGAAAACGTGCACTGTTGGGGGTACTTGAGGACCAGGGTTGGGAACCACTGCATTATTGTGTGCACCATCTGTAGTAAGTATATTTAGTAAATACTGCTAGGGCATTTATAATAATGTACCAGATTAATAACAGCAGTGCAGTGTAGAGAATACACCATTGTCCCAAGCAGTAAAGGTAACCTTTATAATTCAGTGCACAGTCTGGAATCGGATCCATATAGGAGCAGATGGGCTCCTAGGCAGTGGGGCCCCACCAGGGGTTTCTCCACTGTTTCCCTATGGGCCAGTCCAAGCGTGGCCACATCAACCTATTGCTTGTGCTGATCTTCTGACTGTTGGCCTAGATACTGTACTGTCTGCCAGCTATTCGGATATCATTCTATTAATGTGTAGGTTTATGCTTGTGAACACTCATGTTTACAGGAACTTTATAATTACACAGGAGCCTGTTAATTTCCCTGTCCCAGCCCTGATAAATACCATTCCTTACTGACTCATAGCACTTCAGTAAGGTATTCATTTTCAGTGATCATTATCATGTCACTTGTCAGGACAGTGAGTTTATTGCCTGATTTGGACTCATCCTGTCTGCTGGGAGTTCACATCTATCACAAGTGCTACTTGAGAGCTTGAGGGACCCATATATCCAGGCCTGGAAAATACTGTGATATTGTGGCTTGTCGTAGTGATGGTATAATTGGAAATCAAGTATTCAGAGCTTCATTATTGTGAAAAATGGGCACGTGTCAACAAGCAATAACTCAGTAAAGCAATAATAATAGCATTAAAAGCGAATAAAAGCAATACAATTAAATGTTGATTAGTGATAATGTTATACATTTCCTGAAGCTGGGTATGTGCTAGGTGTTTATGGCTGGAAAGCCCCATTACACTAAACTTGTCCTGTCACTTCCCTCCAGTTCTTCTGTAACCCATGGTGATTTCTCCCTGCTGTAGTGATGACCATCGGCATCTTACCCATCGATGGTTGCCATTGATGGCTTTATTAGATTAAACTATAAATGGTTACAAATATATATTTTACCATCTACCATTGATGTTTTCTGCTATTGAATATCCACGCATATGCGGAGAAGATTGGCTGGAGATAGTTAGTGCTTCTCTGCACATGCGCAACTGACTGCTGTATAGCAGTGGTGCTGCTGTGGTTACCTTTTTGCTTGCGCATGCACACAGCAGCGATTGAATCTGGAGTCTACGGTATAGCACAGACGTATATTAGTGCAGACTTGTCATCTTAGCAGCTACCACCACAGTAGCATGCATGGCCAGTAGCTGAGAGAAGAAGACAGAGTTATTAACTATTGGCTTAAAGGCTGCACTGACCATACATGTTTCCACATAGGCAGGGCAAGATGTAAGTAGCCACCGTGCCTGCCTATAAAGATAGATACAGTGGGCGGGGAGAGGCGATTGACATAACATCAAGCCAGAATAAGTGTGTTTGCTGAGCTGCAGTGCCAGTGCAATGAAGAAAAAACAAATCACCATTGGCCCTATGCCTCCCATCGATGGTGGAATCCCATCTGCACCTCTGCCATCAATGGTAAAGCCATTGGGCACTAGGTTCTGACCATCGCTGGTTTGAAATCATTGATGGTTGATGTCCATCCCTACTCTGCTAATGAATCTGTGGGCAGGAGCGTGGGAAGATGGATGTATTTTGTTCTTTATAAAGGAGCTGGATAAATTGGACTAGACCACAGCCACCCACCTTAAAATCGGGGCTGTTTATTTAAGTGAACGCAGAAGATAACTTTGATATTGTCTGCATTTACCAATTATAAAATTAAATTAAGCTAGAATCATGTGCAGACTGCTGTATTTACATGAAGTTCCAGTGAAGAGATGTTTAACAAATAGACCCAATGGCTTGTTATTTAATTAGTGAGATAAGTAAAATATATTATTTTGAGTCTCCAGTGTCCCAGGAAACCCCCTCCCGTCAACCCAGCCAAAGACCACAACATGCAGTATGAAGCTGGGTGCACAATGGAGCGACGGGCATTCATTCCTACATCAGAACAAATGCACGGCAGGAATTGTCTGTACACATTGGCACAATAATAATAAAGGTCTGTACATTCTAGTGATAACCAATCACTCTACAAGATTAATTATATCCCCAGCATTTTAGAGGAGTCTTTCAAATTTGTAAAAGTATTCCTCTGGGGAAAGCCAACCCTGCACATGCTCTTAAAGCAGTTTACGCCAGGGGTGGCCAACCTGTGGCTTTTGTGATGCATACAGCTCTTTTCTAAATGAGATGCAGCTACCGCACCAGCGGCACTTCTGTTTGTCTTGACAAGCAGCAGTGCTGTGGAACCCGGCACACAGCCGAGTAGCGTGCTATGGCGGTCATTCTGGTTGACTTGCAAAGCTGAATTTTGCAGCCTTGTGAGCCAACCAAACATCGGCTGACACCAGCTGGATGGCGAATGTTCCCGCAGGCATGTGAATGGATGTTTTGCATAAACATCCATTTGCAGCCTTGTGTGCGGGGCTGAAATCAATCGATGTTCATTGATTATCGAATGATTTCTTAAGCGCTTGCAAATCTACAGTAAGTCCCTCTCTGGTGACTCAGATTTGCAGCTCCCAGCAATGTTAACAGGGCGGGCAAATGGCATCCGATGACATCAGCTACCAGCACCCACTTCACTCCATTATTTGCATGGGAACACCCAGTGTTTGCATGGGAACATGAAACGCTGGGTGTTCCCATGGGGGCGACCCTTGATCGACACTCCACACTGCCCGAACTGCTCTGTGTGAACTGGCCGGCAACTATGCAAGTCACCATGTTCGTTCACCACGCCTGCACAGAGCCTGCACATGCGCATAAATGGTTATGCGCATATGCAGAAACAAAACATTGCTTCCCTGTTTGAACACGCGGGGGAGCAAATGAACTAGAATGACCTCCAAAACTGTGGTCACTGTTGTGTGTCACCCCCCCAATGCTGACACACCACTGAGTTCTCTGGTGAGACAGGGGGGCTGGGTATGGCTTTCCCACCTTGGCAACCGTAGCCTTCTTGCTTGTTAGAAAGTATAAAAGGAGATGCCAGGAAGTACCTTCTTAGTGGCCATCTTTAATTCAGCTCCTCAGTGGTGGGTTTCTGTCTCCAGTGCTTCACCTTATTGGACCAGCTTCTTTCCTCGGCTTCCAAGTTATTTTAGTCACTAGTGGTGGGGACTGATACAGTTGTAGGCATAGCCTGGAATTGAGTTGTATCAAAATACAGTAAGATAGAAATGTCTAATTTGGCATTTGGGGTGCTTAGATGGGTTGCTAAGATTGAAATAAATGTGTCATAAGGTGTTATAAATACATTATATGGGCTGCTGATTTAAAATAAACATGATAAAAACATAAATGTGCTGCTAGTTTGAAGCAAAGGTGTCACAAGATGGTATTATGTAGAATGAATGTGCTGCTTGCAGCTAAACCACACCCCATTTAAAAAAATGGGTGTGGCCTTGTGAGGTCACACCCATTTTTTTTTTGCATAGTACCAGCTCTTTGTCTTACCATAACATATTTTTGGCTCATTACCTCTGTTTGGTTAGCCACCCCTGGTTTACACCATAGTCCAGTGGTTCTCAAACTGTGTGCCTAGGCACCCTGGGGTGCCTCAGGACATTTGCAGGGGTGCCTTGGGTTGGTGGACCAACATCCATTCATATTATTTATGGTCAATGTAACAGGCAAAACCAGTGCTTGTGGCTGCCAATCATAATATGTGGACAAACAGAAGCAAATCCCGTCCCTCACCCAGTAGCGTAACTATAAATTTTGCTCCCCCAAGCCAAAAACTATATATATAAACCCCACTAACTATATATATATATATATATATATATATATATATATATATATATATATATATATATATACATACATTTACACACACACAGGGATCCAGAAAAAATTACAGTGGGGGCACTACAATAAATAAATGGGGGGGGGGGGGGGGGGGCAGTTTTGTGCAGGTTCCTAGAAAAGTGTGTATGGTCTAATAAAACGGGTTGTGGACTCCAAGGAAATACTGTTCCCAGGAGCCACAAATTCATTTTCATCATTCCGGGTGCATGGGATACAGTTCTAGCTGGGGACAGATGGGTATATGCTGGGCAGAGAGAGGGAGACAGATGTGGGGAGAGGGGAGATAGATGCTGAGGAGTGCGCATGGGGCAGATGCTGGGTAGAGAGAGGGTGGTACAGATGTCGGGCAGGAAGAGGGGGACAGGTGATGGGCAGGGAGGTGGTACAGATGCTGGACAGAGAGAGGGGGAGAGATGCTGGGGATGGAGGGGGACAGACATTGGACAGAGAGAGGAAGACAGGTGCTGGGAAGAGGGAGGGGGGATGAATGGTGGGCAGAGAGAGGAGATGGATGGTGGGCAGACAGAGGCCGGATGGTGGACAGGGAGAAGGGGTACGGATGGTTGGCAGGGAGAGGAGGGGGGCAGATGCTGGGCAGGCATAGGGGGGAGAGAGAGGATATCCAGTGAGCCGGTGGGCAGATACTGGGCAGGTAGAGTGGGGACAAATATTGGGCAGGGAGTGGGGTAGGCACTGGGATGGAACGCAGGACTGGGGGGCGGGCATAGACGGACTACCTCATACATACATACATACATACATACATAGATACACTGCCTCCCTGATATATACAGATACATACTGTACATACATACACTGCATCCCTCTTACATACATACAAACATACATACAGTACAACCATCCATACACTACCTACCTCATGCATGCATACATAAATACACTGACTTCCTTATGCATACATACACTGCCTCCCTCATACATACATACATACATACATACATACATACACTGCCTCCCTCATACATACATACTGAAGGGTTAATCAGCCATCTTGTTTCTCTGTCTTATAGTTTCTGTTCCTGCTTATCTCAAGAAGTTATGTTCTGGCTTGTTTCCAGTGCTCGCTTGCCATCACGTACTTTGTAACTTTCCTCAGAAACTGGACATTCTGTGATTTCTCATAACTAACGAATGCTACACACTCCCCTATAAGGCGACGTATAAGCCACCCCACCTAGATGCTGTTATTTCCCTACCTCTGCACCAAATATTGACCAATCATGTAATTGAACCAGCGCCGTATGTTATGTATAAATATGTTGCTTTTGTCATTATTAAATTAGAGTTAAACCTTGTATCTGTGGTCCTCGTTACTGCTCATATCATATAAGGTTACACTCTCACGGAGCTCTAAGGGGTCTTCACACTGAGGTCAAATAAGGTAATGCATATATAAGGAAATCGATACATCGACACATGATCGATTTTCCTTCAGATGGGGGCTCGGCCGCGGGATTCGAAGTTCATTCCTACACGGTTGTCAGCAGACTCCAAAAGTCTACTCTGAGACCGCTGTGAGGTTACGGACAAACTCGATCCTGAACCTATGACTCTATCCCCGGGGGATATCGGATGTCAGTTCATAGAAGTTAAAATCTTCTATCTTTGTTTTGTGTACACACTGATCTAGGATCAGATACCGTACTTGGAGTACGAAGAGACCACGGGTCTTTATCCAAATAGAACCTCATTTTGAACACCCACTATTTCATTGGCCAAATTTCCTTACTATGTTTAGTTTGAAGTATAAGTTTTTCTTATTTCAATATCCTTGTGTGATTGGTAAGTATACACACTTGTGATATCTGTATTTCTTTGTAAACCGTGCGGCTGGTAAGTTCACGCACACTAATCTCACCACTTGTCCCATTTGATTACTGTATGCCAACAGACTTGCGGACTTTATGCTCTCCTTCTTGGAGTAACGCAACGTGAGGCTTCATATACAGTTCTCATAATCAGAACCACTAGACTCTATCCACTGTCACGTAGACAGTCTGTGGTCCCTACTAACAAAATCATTATACCTTTAAAACTATATGAGATGTCTAAAGTGAATACATAATTCTGAAAAGTGAGCAGACAAAGACCAACCCTCACAGCCTGCTGCAACAGGTTGTACCTGCCTTTCTGTGACGACGCCCCTGGTCTGCACACTTTGAATTTTTCACGCTCTCATATCATAGTCACATATGTCACATCCTAGACACCCACAAATAGGAACTTGTGAAGATTGTCAGTGTAGTATAGTGCTTTGGTACCACAACCCTGAAAGAGACGATTATTGGCCGAAATTAGTATCTGCCAATAGTGAACTTATAAGGTTCAAATCTACACTCACGTCCTTTTCTAACGGTACTGTTGTAGAGGCGGTCCTTGTATTAGGTTGCCATCTGCGCACGGACGTTATACAAAAATACATTGATCAACCATACCCTTTCTTTGTGACGGATATACCAATTAATCTCTTCAATTATCCAGTTATCTGTCCCAAATCAATAGAGCAGATTCACCAACTACCCGAAAGTAGTCAAATACTATATTTCTTAGACTTCAGTGAAGATTATAGTCACCAACAACAGATAAAGAAGTGGAAACTATTTTCACAGAAACATCAGAAACAAACTCACAATAAACATGGGTTCAAAACAAAGTAAAAAGACTGTAACATATCCACCTCCCCTACCTAACGAGACATGTAAAGATTACGTAGCCCGTAACTCACCCACTAATTATTTTTTAATCAACCCATGGATAGATAATCTAGCGGGATGGACTGAAAATTGTGGGAGCGAAGATGCATTTCCCAGAGATGGCGGCAACTACCCCTATTACATGGAAATGGTTAAGGGATTGTGTCTTGGAGACAAACAAGCCTGGCCATGGTATGATGCTGATCCGTCTTGGGACATGAAATACATGTCTGCAGGAGGTGAACAATGGCTCACCATTGCCCCCTTCTGGCATGACACCACAATCACCAAGAAACAAAGACAAATAAAACTCATATCTAAATCTTTACATGACAAAGAGGAGAAGAGAATTAAGAAGGTTGTTAAAATATTATCACCACCCCCTTATAGCCCAGTCTATCCCTCATTGACAGATACTGACCTGATGGCCATTAGTCACCAGGTTCTATACCCTAGTGCACCACCCCCCAATCCTGGTGTACCGGGGTCTGGTACAATACCTCCAGGACAAGTACCCCCTGTTAATAACGTCATACCCCCTGTAAACCAACAACTAGGAGAAGAATCTGACACTGACGACGAAACCCCTAAAACAGAACCTACTGAGGAGGAATTGCAGGAATTAATAAAAGATGCCACAGAGATGCTTAAACATAAACAACAACAAAAGACCAGAAAATCAGCTGATGATTCCATTATAAATCCACAGTCACTAAGTAGTATTAGTAGGGCCAGTAGAAAAATCACCAAAATGGAAGGAACTGATAACAGAACCTCCGGAGACGATGATTCTGCCTCCGGAGCCTCTGCCTCCGGTTTTTTTGCCCCCTTCATGACCATAGGAGACCAACTCCTCATCAAGGCTATGGACCTTGAGGAATTAAATAAGATAATTAAACATTGTCCCAAACCTCATGTCAGTCCCACTGGCACTGTAGCATACCTCAAAAAGGCTTGTACAGGCCGTAACTATACACATGATGACATCATATTAATTATTGACAACGTCACTGACCACAACTCCAAATGGGATTGGAAAAACGTAAAAACCATCGTCGACTGTCCAGCTAAAATGTCCACTAAGGATTATCCTTTAAACAATACAGACAGTGTAAAAACCATGTGGGAAGAAATAAGTACAGAAATTACAAAAGTATTTAAAACCAAGTCTTCCCTGCCCGTCGCAGTGGCCTGTAAACACAAGGCAACTGAGACGGTCACTGAATTTTGGAAAAGATTCAAGAAATGTTGGTCTGAGGAGGCTGGTTTAGACCCTGGAATGGATACACTCCTCATCTCCACATTCATTAATAACTTACACCCATCTATTATCACCACTGTCAAACAGAGTGTCTCTACCTGGACCTCTGACAACATCACTCAATTTAGTGATCACTTGTATGAAAAAGAATCAGCAGGATGTTTTGACATGAAGAAGACTCCTGTCACTTCTACTCACAACTTCCAGAACAACAATAGGGGCCCACCCAATGGATCAAATAGGGGACTCCCACAGAACAATCACAGGAGACCTCACAGGCCCCCTCAAGGTCAACCGTTCCGTACACCACCATATAACAGGGATTATAATAACACTGGCACAGTCCCTAAACAGACAACTTGTTTTAACTGTGGCCAAAACACACACTGGGCTAGGAACTGTCCATTCCCTTCCCAGAAACCACAACAACCTTACACACAAAGGCCCCAACAAGGACTGTCCCGACCAGGTTCTACACCAGTTCAAGACCATGTGCGATTCAGAATGGACTGGTCTGACCCTACCCATTGACGGGGCCCGGAGGAGGGTGTCCCATCTTTTGCACAGTTCACTACTCATTGGGAAGATTCACCCCTCATCACATTGTATGTAGATGATAAAAAACTGTCTTTTCTAGTGGACAGCGGGGCCACCACCAGTGTTTTGTGTTCTCTTAACTATGATGGTGAACTGCAAAAGACTACTCCTTCAATGGGAATCAACGGGATACCCACAGACACTTACCTGACTGACCCAGTTATCATACGTTCTGACAAGGGAAAACACTTAGGGATACACCAATTCAGGATCATCCCAGAATGTCCTGTTAACTTACTAGGCCGTGACTTGTTTAGTAAATTCCACATCTCCATCTCACCCTCTCCACAAGGGAGTGGGCTCCAAGTCACCTCCCCACACTTTGTGTCACTACAAAATACTCTGGACAACTCACTTGATCAAATTGATGATAGAATTTGGGCCATTGGCCCTTATGACACTGGTTTCGTACCATGCACACCCTACAAAGCCAAACTCAAACCAGACACACAGCCAGTGTTCTGTAGACAGTACCCACTTTCATCTGAGAAGATAGAAGGTCTTAGACCCATGATACAAGAATTCCTTGAACAAGGCATACTCCGATACGTCATCTCACCTTACTCGACACCCATCAACCCCGTTGCTAAGACTGACGGTGCTGTCAGATTCGTACAGGACTTGAGAAAAGTAAATGACCTCATTGTCCCTATTGCACCTATAGTACCAGATGTAAACTCACTCATCTCAGCAATCCCTGCAAACGCAACCCACTTTAGTGTCATCGATTTGAAAAACGCATTTTTTAGCATTCCTATAGACACAGAGACCCAATTACTATTTGCCTTTTCATTTGAGGGTAAACAATTAACCTGGTGTCGTTTACCCCAAGGCTATATTGACTCTCCAGTGGTCTATAGCATAGTCCTCCAAGCCACATTGGCTCCCTGGCACCCCCCCCATGGTTCTGTCCTGCTACAGTATGCAGATGATCTGCTTCTCTGTAGTACCACCGAGGAGGCCAGCCGGTTAGATGGAATTTCATTGTTAAACTGGTTATCAGAATGTGGACACAAGGTGTCAAAAGCAAAACTGCAATGGTGCAAAATGAATGTCAATTATCTGGGTTTTGTACTCTCCAAGGGAGAAAGGAAAATCAGTCCACAACGTATACAGTCTGTATTGGGCCTGGTCACCCCAACTACCCAGAAGGATATGCTGTCTTTCTTGGGTATGGTAAATTACTGCAGACAGTGGATTTCTGATTGTTCCTACTATGATAACATCTTGAGACAATGTACACTCAAGGACAAACCCAAGGTTATAGAATGGTCGGATGTAATGTTTTCTGCATTTGCGAAGTTAAGAGAAATGTTGGTAAAGAGTCCCGCGCTCGGCCTCCCGGATTATCTGTTAACATTCCATTTATTTGCAAGGGACACATGTACGACTATGGCGGGTGTGCTCACCCAACTTCACGGAGGCAAAATGCGCCCTGTCGCATTTTTTTCAAAAGTAATGCCTGTCACTGTGCAAGGAATGCCAGCTTGTCTTCGAGCCCTGGCTGCCTGTGCAATGGTTGTTGAGATGTCTACCACACTAACACTAGGACACCCTACTGTGTTACATACCACACATAACGTCCTTTCCATTCTCAATGGCCTACACACACAACATATGTCAGCTCAAAGACTCAGTGGTTATGAAGTACTCCTACTTAGTAACCCTTCTCTCACCATTAAGTATGCAACAAACTCTGAAGGTCCGGTCCCCATACTCAATGCCCTTTTAGGACTAAGAGGCCCTGACGACGAGGCACCTCCTCAACACGATTGTGCATTGACTATTGACTCAGAAACTTCGCCCAGAACAGACATGTACACTATACCTGTCCCGAGCGCTGACACGATCTTTGTCGACGGTTCTTGCAGTCGACCAAATGACAACACATACCAAGCAGGCTATGCGGTGGTTAAGCTTCCTGATATCACTCTTGAGGCAAAGGCAGTTCCCTTACAATCAGCACAGGCTGCAGAGCTCATTGCACTCACCAGAGCATGTCACCTATATTCAGGCAAACCTGTAACAATCTACACGGACTCCAAATACGCCTACGGTGTTGTCCATGACCATGGTATGATCTGGCAACGCCGAGGATTCACAGGTGCTGATGGAAAAGGCATATCCCATGCCCAACTCATCACTGACCTGTTGCACGCAATTACCTTGCCATCACAACTCGCCATTCTCCATTGTAAAGCTCACACTGGAGGAAAAGACGACATCAGCAGAGGCAACGCCTTAGCTGACGCCGCTGCTAAACGAGCTGCCACTACAGAAACTTACAACCTCATTCTTGCTATCATCTCACCACCATCACTAGATGATACCTATTTACTCACAGAATTACAGGCGGCTGCCTCTAACTCTGATCTTTCAGACTGGACATATCCAATTTTGCAGAAGAATCCACGGACTGGATTAATCTGCAAAGAGGGGAAACCATGCATTCCCCAAACCAGTGCTTCACTGTTCATAGCACATTACCACGGAGTGGGACACCATAGTATAGTCACAACCACCCTACTCCTCTCAAACGATTTCTACATCACAAATGTGAAAGAACTTATTAAACAATACATCAGTAGGTGTATAATATGTCTCAGAAACAACCCAAATAACCCCGACAAAGCTAGACACCAACACTTAGAATACCCAACCACTCCATTCACTCACCTGCAAATAGACTTTACACACATTAACAATGCAGGCAAACAGGAATATGCCCTCGTCATTGTCGACATGTTCTCACGATGGCCCGAGGCATACCCCACAAAGTCAGAAGACGCAAAAACCGTAGCCCGCATACTCACGCGTGAAATCATTCCGCGATGGGGATGCCCGCTCCAAATCAATAGTGATAAAGGCTCAGCCTTTACGGCCAAAATTACTGCAGAATTGGTCAAAGCTTTACAAATAGAATGGAAGTTTCACATTCCATATCACCCTCAAAGTTCCGGTATCGTGGAACGCATGAACCGCACCGTCAAAGACAAATTACGTAAAGCCACGGGAGGTACATTCGCTAAATGGAAACAAATCCTCCCCATTGTATTGGCTGAAATAAGAATGACGCCACAAAAGACTCTAGGATACTCCCCCTTCGAAATACTAATGGGTAGGCCTTTTCCCACACCCTGGGCAAAGAAACCACTGGTTACAACTGAGGGAGATCTAGACGTAATAAGAGAAGAGTACATTAGATCCCTAATAGAGAAACTTAATGAGTTAGAGCAAAATGTTATCTTTAAGAATCCTTCTCATCCACAGTTACCCACTCACCCATTCAGGGTTGGAGACAAGGTCGTGGTGAAGGTACTGCCGAGAAACAAGCACCCTGGAGACTTCACCTACGGACCAGAGACGGAAGTGGTCGCAGTCACCAGGACGGCTGTCCTCACAGACGAAGGACCAACGTGGATCCATGCATCCAGAGTGAAGAAAATTCCACTCCCACCGCAGATCGACACTGATCCCGACGCTGATCCAGAGAATTACACAGACGGGACGAGAGAGGTGATAACGGGGGCAGACAGCCCTGACCTCCAACAGGACGAGGTACTAACGGGAGTCAGTGACTCTGACCTCCAACCTGGAGAAGACCTGCCGGCTGGAGGTGACAAGGAATCAGGGGTACAACATTCTGAAGCCGAGGACGACGCTACAGGATATGACTCCCCCCACCTTAGCCCTAGTGACTTTACTCGGGCTTGTTCTTTATAATTGTTTTGCTGAAGTTGATATAACCCAAAATGATGGACGCTTTACCTTCTGGTATAATTCTTCTAGCACGACTGTCGCTACTTTTATATTTTCTTATTGTGATATTGTACCTTGCTCAAACAATCAAGGCGGGAATCGGGGAGAACCACCGCTGCCATGGCTGTGTAATGTCCACCACGCACCACACGCAGTAAGTCACGTGTATATCTGTGTCACCAGCACTCACTGGGGAGATTCCTGCGACTCATGGGGGGCTGTTGGGTGGAACACTAGAGCAGATACCACTGTCTTTGAGAGCAGCCAAGACTGGGGATATCGCCCCGATGTTGGCCTCCAGAAATGGTCCCATGGTCGATCCTTACTAACCCGTATGTCCCTACGAAAAAAGGGCACTTGCAATAGCCAATTTATCATTAACCTAGAAAACCCGGCCCCCGGCGATGCCGGACTATATGTCATGGGTAAATATCAATCAGGAGAAAGCGGGGGCCCAAGGGGAAGATTCCATTTAAAAGACATATATGATAACCCAGAATACACCGCCCTCAAAGCCACTGTAAAACCTAAAACACCACCATCATTCTTTAAACCACATGTCACTACTTTTAATGAAATGTTAGCCATTAACAACCCCACTTACGAAGACACTATATCCATAGAGACTGGATCATCTGACGTAAACTATTGGTTAGAATGGATGAAGTATAATGCCCGCAAGGTTAATCAAACTGATTGCTATGTATGTGGAAAGTCCAGACCCCATTTAGGTACTGTACCCATACGCATACCTCCCGATCAGGATAAGTGCTTTTTTAGTTTATACACTGATACCATAGTGGAAGAGGCCAAATGTGAACAATGGAAAAAGGAATACCCCATTATAACAAAGAATACCAACCCTGGTAGTACCATAACTATTTACCCCGGTAATTACACTTGTTATTTCTCTAATACTACTGATCAAAATGTTGTACAATTGAAATTATTTCCTGACGGGTATTGTGCTGAACGAAGAAATATCAGCATACCCACAATGAAGAAATCATTAGGCGATATCTATTTTATCTGTGGAGATATGAAATTGAGGACAAAATTAAATAGCCCTTGGAAAGGAGAATGTGCCCTGGCAAAGATTATCATGCCCATTCACATCCTCCCAGCCAACCTTCCTCAACCTCCTCCCACAGGCAACACAAACACACACTCTAGAGCTAAGAGAGATACCCCCAAGGAAAGTTTCGATCCACACATATATATTGATACTATTGGTGTCCCTCGGGGAGTTCCAGATGAATTTAAGGCTCGAGATGAAGTCGCTGCTGGCTTTGAGTCTCTAATTCCCCAAGTGACAATCAATAAGAACGTGAACTGGATAAATTATATATATTATAATCAGCAGCACTTTGTTAATGATACTAGAGATGCTTTAAAAGGTATTGCTGAACAGTTAGAAGCCACTTCTCAAATGACTTTTCAGAATCGTATGGCTTTAGATATGATGCTTGCCGAGAAAGGAGGAACCTGTGTGTACATAGGTAAGGTTGATGGATGCTGTACTTATATCCCAGACAACACAGGTCCTAATGGGAAAACTACCCTAGCTATTAAACATCTAGAAGATTTATCCATCGAACTCAAGAAGAACTCAGGTGTCACGGACCCCTGGAGTAGCTGGTTTGGATGGTTAAACGATTGGAAACACGCACTAACACAAATAGGCATATTTATCCTCATTGTAATTATTGTACTTATGATAGTAGGATATTGTGTCTTTCCCATATGCAAGAAGATTGGTTCCAAGTACCTGGATAATGTAACACCTGCTATGTACACTGATCTCGCCAAAAGCCCTCCCTCACCAGAAGATTATGGTGAATATGTCAAAGTTCACCGTACCAAACAAGATGCCATCTACAAGAATCAAATTGTCTAAAAAGGACATTGATTCTAAGAGGGGATTGAAGGGTTAATCAGCCATCTTGTTTCTCTGTCTTATAGTTTCTGTTCCTGCTTATCTCAAGAAGTTATGTTCTGGCTTGTTTCCAGTGCTCGCTTGCCATCACGTACTTTGTAACTTTCCTCAGAAACTGGACATTCTGTGATTTCTCATAACTAACGAATGCTACACACTCCCCTATAAGGCGACGTATAAGCCACCCCACCTAGATGCTGTTATTTCCCTACCTCTGCACCAAATATTGACCAATCATGTAATTGAACCAGCGCCGTATGTTATGTATAAATATGTTGCTTTTGTCATTATTAAATTAGAGTTAAACCTTGTATCTGTGGTCCTCGTTACTGCTCATATCATATAAGGTTACACTCTCACGGAGCTCTAAGGGGTCTTCACACTGAGGTCAAATAAGGTAATGCATATATAAGGAAATCGATACATCGACACATGATCGATTTTCCTTCACATACATACACACATACATACATACATACATACATACAACCATCCATACACTACCTACCTCATGCATGCATACATACATACATACATACACTGACTTCCTTATGCATACATACATACATACATACATACACACACTGCCTCCCTCATACATACATACATACACTGCACCCTCATGCATACATACATACATACATATGTCCCCAAAATGACATCCATACATATATCCCAACATATTAATAATATTGTACATACCACTGGCGCTGGGTGGAGGGCCTGCCAGCAGCAGCACTAGGGAGTCCAGCAGCAGGTGTATGCAGGGGCCAGCTTAATTGTCCCCTGGCAGAGAAGAGGCAGCAGCTCCGGCTCCAGGAATACATGCTTGTTCTCAGCACTGACTGGAGGGAGGAGGCGGGGCTCAGAACTGCAGCGTGGAAACTGAAAGTAAAGTGACTTCCTCTGCTGCTGCTGCCCTTCTATGTAAGCCCCGACTCCTGAGTCCCGTCCAGCAGCAGCTGCTGCTTTTATCCCAGCCGGCGCTGCTGCCTGTCACACGCTGTGACACACTAGTTAGTATGCCGGGCGCCCACCGCAGGCGGCTCCCCCAAGCAGCTGCGGGGGCTGCCTTTATTGTAGCTACGCCCCTGCCCTCACCAGATAACTGTGACATATAAACACAATGCACTTAATTTAATATTTTTTTTTCTGAATTTATCAATAAGAAGCATTTGGCCTAGGGGTGCCATGAAAATATATTGATGCTCTAGGGTGCCGTGATTCAAAAAATTTTGGGAACCACTGCCATAGTCTAAAGGGTTTTACCCCATATGTGGTGCTGATATTATTTTAGTTGGGGGTGGTATGTCATCACTTACTTTTTATTATTTATTTGTTTAATACATTTTTTTTTTATCTGCTAATTGTGAAGAGCACCTGAAACAGATAAACCTATTAGCGACAGTTTCTACCTACAGAAAAGTGCATGTAGGAGAACAAGCTGTTACTGCAATTTGAAAGTAACAGCTGAAACATTTATGGCGGGGGTGGGGCACAAATTAGGTAGTTACCCCACTGTAGCAAACCTAATGTGCTTTGCAAATTAACCTGAATCACCCCTTATATACACTCATGCACAGTAATGATGTAGCATTTAATTAGTTCTCTGAACTGAAAAATTGTTACCATTTATCTCAGATTTTATTCAGTTTAATTATACTGCTGGATTTATACAGGTTAAAGAGTATCAAAACCAAATTGTGTTTGTTACTCTGGAAATGCATCTTGACATCCACAAATTAACTTGGTGTGCATAAAACCCCTACTACAAAGGAGTTATGATTTTTGATCCTCTTTTTTAGTATGTGCATTGATGAAACAAAAAAGTATTACACAAATATTTGCTGGTACAGGAATCAGATACTAAATAACATCAAAATAAAATCAATTTACAGCAAAAATCATGCATCATGATTATAAATGGATAATCTTGAAAGATCTCTAGATCCTAATTTTAAAAGAGGGAAACATATGAAGAAATTGGATGGGAAGGGTGCTTCATGTGGATTCAGTATTAAATCCCGGCGTTCAGAATCCCGATCGCCGAAATCCTGATCGCCGAAATCCGGACAAGGGTGGGACGTGGATCGCCCCCCTTGCGGGCTCGCTGCGCTCGCCACGCAGCGGGCCCGGTGCCTCGCTACGCTCGGCACACTAATTTATTCTTCCTCCGGGGGTGTCGTGGACACCCCCGGAGGGAGAAAGTGTCGGGATTTCGGCGAACGGGATTCCAGCATCGGGATCCCGACCGCCGGGATTTACACTGCATCCCCTTCATGTGTATGGCTGTTTGGCGGGGATCATTCAAGAGAGGTCATGTTTCAAGTACTACGAAGAAGCTGACAGTCCATCCAATCAAGTTAAAAAGTAAGTTGTAGTGTACTTGCCAAGCCTACCAGAACTTTAATTGTAGTCCACGTTGATATTAAAGTATAAATAATATAATTAAAAAAATGTGAAATACAATGTTCACTGTTTGCTTGCAATGACCTTTTCTATAACAAACTTGTGCATGTCATCCATATGGTGTTGACCTTGACTATTGACCTAGACCCTATCGATCTTTTATCTAGAACCCCATAAAATAGATAAGACTTAGTTCCATACATTTTTAAATATATTAAAGGATGCCCTATACTAAATGTCAAAATGCATTCTAAAGCATATACACACATACATTCAGGTGTATTTGACCTGCATTTGGCCCTTATTCAATGTTTCCTATAGATTAGAGAAACATTGCCTGTTCTGATAAATCTTCCTAATAAATGGCCTCTGAGTGTAACATTTTAAACACCAATCCCTGGCTCCTGATGATAAGTTCTCTTTGCATCTAATTCTATTAATTGGTTATTAATTAGGGTAATTTTTGAGTTTGTATAGTGTTGCAGCAAAGTTGAATGGCAGTTGTTGGAGAGTACACCGGCGACCATAGAGAACCATTCATAGAGGTAGCAGAAAATTAAACCCTAAGGGCAGTGTGGTGGTGGACCCAGACCGAGCTGCAGGCCATCAGCTCCCCAGCACTCCCAGCAGGGGCCAACCTGGATTAAGGCGCAGTGTATACATGCCCTGGTCATGGAGGAGAGGCTGTCGTTCCAGTGCCTTAGTGAGGGGGCACCGTTCTGCACTCCCTGCGATCCTGCTCTCAAACATGCGC
The DNA here is from genome assembly GCF_055691185.1 of Crinia signifera. Lineage (NCBI taxonomy): Eukaryota > Metazoa > Chordata > Amphibia > Anura > Myobatrachidae > Crinia > Crinia signifera. The sequence continues at coordinate 212,664,918 of NC_139220.1, forward strand.
TCCCTGGCAAACAAGTTTGATGAGCTGTCCCTCCTCATGGGAAGCACAAGGTCGAGCATTGCAGGATCATCTGTCCTATGCTTTACAGAGACATGGCTGGATGACCACATTGCTGACCCCCCAGTGTCCCTGCCAGGGTTTGGTCTCTATAGAGCTGACCGCTCCAAGGTTCTCTCAGGGAAAACAAAGGGTGGCGGCATCTGGCCACCAGCATATATGACATGGAGCAATGAACACCCAGACTCTCTGTTCATAGTGCTGCGTGACTTCAACAGAATTAACCTAAGCCAGGAGCTACCCAAGTTCAAACAACAAATTACGTGCACCACCAGGGAAATGCGTACCCTTGACCACTGCTACACACCACCCTTAAGTCTGACCACTGCCTCATTCACCTACTCCCTACCTATATGCAGAAGTTGAGAGCAGCTAAGCCTGTCGTCAAGACAGTTAAGAAATGGAGTAACGAGACTAAGCTGAAACTCCAGTCCTGCCTCGACTGCACGGACTGGGGGGGTCTTTGAAGCCTTGGCAACTGACCTGAATGACACCTTCACATCCTACATAAGCTACTGTGAGGACATGTGTATACCCACCAAGACCTACCGCATCTTCAACAACAACAAGCCCTGGTTCAACGCCCAGCTCAGACAACTCTGCCGAGCCAAAGAGGAGGCCTACAGCAGCGGTGACAGAGCACAATACAAACGAGCCAGTAACTCCCTAACAAAAGAAATCAGGCTAGCAAAAAAGCGGTTCTTCGACAAGCTGACAAATGACCACTAATGACCCTGTATCTGTGTGGAAAGGAATGCAATCTACAGTATAACCAGCTACAAGAAAACACCCAAACCCACCACCATGTACCAAGACCTAGCTGATGAGCTGAACAACTTCTATTGCAGGTTTGAAAAAGTAGTCCACTGTGAACCAATCCATACCCTCTGTGCTGCCCCAAATGTCGACAGCCAACTCCAGGCACTCCAGGTCACCCAAGAAGAGGTGGAGGAGATGTTTAAGAGGGACACACAAAGCTTGGCTATTCGCACAGGATCCTCATCTATAAGAGGCAGAAGGGTGGACCCCCAGTTGGTACAGTGACTAAGAGAATGTCAATTATTATCGGAGGTGTGCTACCACTGGACATAAAGAATTGGAGCATATATAGTGAAGAAAAAGTATGTCCATGTGTGATGCACCTGCTGGAACTCACAAAAGTAAAATGCAACTTTTATTTGTCAATTTATGAAAGCGAAATATAAAAAAACACATACAACAAATACACACTGTGTTAAAAAACGGTGGCTCTCTGATCCTATGAGCGGTATTAATATACCATAAAATCAAATACAGAAATGGGGGGCCGTAATATCTTTACTGTGTAGTGAAATATCACAGTGTAATGTCACTGAATGATTGGCCACAATCCCTAGGTAGAGGCGCACTAAATGGTAATCCTAAATCTAATAGGACATATTGGTGGACAGATAGTATTAAAAATCTTCAATAAATGGTGCATGAGAGTCTGCCTGGACTGCTGTTTACCACAATTAGTGATCCTAACATCTATCGACACAGATGTCGTCACTTAAAGGATGTCTCCTCCCGAACAAATATGTAGGCTGGTGATTATCACAGTGCGCTAGATGTATGGGCGCCTGTCACCAATAAGCCTAGTTGGGGGTGATGTTTAAGAGGGCCAAACAAAGGAAAGCACCAGGTGCTGACGGGGTGTCACCATCTGCCCTGAGAGTATGCGCAAGTCAACTTGCCCCCATATTCACCAGGATTTTCAACAAATCAATGGAGCTATGCAAGGTTCCCTCCTGCCTCAAAAGCTCCACTATTGTGCCAGTCCCAAAGAAATCCACTATTACAAATCTGAATGACTACAGGCCAATAGCTCTGACGCCTGTGATCATGAAAACATCCGAGCGCCTAGTACTGAACCACCTGAAAGCTGTGACTGGCCACCAGCTAGACCCCCTCCAGTTTACCTACCGATCTAATCGATGCATTGAGGATGCAGTCAACCTGGGCCTGCACTACATACTCCACCTAGGAGTCCCTGAAGCCCTGTTCTTAGATTGTGGACTTTCTGACTGATAGAAAACAAGTTGTAAAAGCGGGGGAATTCACCTTCCAAGTGCAGTCCATCAGCACAGGAGCCCCCAGTGCTGTGTACTCTCACCCCTGCTCACCAATGACTGCACCTCAGAGGCGCAGTCAGTAAAGATAATCAAATTTGTCGTCATTGGCCTTATCAAGGATTGGGACGAATTTGCCTACAGACAAAAAGTGGACCGATTGGCCCGGTGGTGCAGCAGCAACCATCTAGAGATCATATCACTCAAAACCATTGTGGACTTTAGGAAGAAGGCTGTTGGTGTTCCTCTGCTAACAATTGCTGATAGTGTGGTTTCACTAGTGGACTCCTTCAAGTTCCTAGGAACCACAATCTTCTGGGACCTTAAATGGGGGCTCAACACTGATACTATTGTTAGAAAAGTGCAGCAGAGGCTATTCTTCCTTAGGCAACTGAGGAAGTTCAACATCCCACAGAATCTTCTGTTCCTCATCTACTCCGCAATTGTGGAGTCTGTACTGTGCTCCTCAATACTGTTCTGGTACGGCTCCGCCAGCGAGAGAGACAAATGCAGACTCTAAAAGGTAGTCAGATCTGCGGAGAATATAATCGAGACAGACCTTTCCTCTGTCCAGGACCTGTACCTGTCCAGAGCAAAAAAACGGGCAACGAATATAGTCAAGAACCAACTTCACCCTGGTCATGGCTTGTTTAACCTGCTGCCATCAGGCAGACACTACAGGGCTATTCCAACAGGTCCACCAGAAGCCTAAAAAGTTTCTTTCCTTAAGCGGTTCACCTGTTGACACGTGAACTCATGAACACCTCACTGTCTAGTCGCGCCATAACCCTTTGCACATAATCTAACATGGTGTCCCCTCGGAATAACTTTCTATATGACTGCACATGTTCCCCCACCTGTTTATATTGTTTATACTGTATGCTGTTGTATACTTGTTACCCACCTGGCTGCTGCACAGAAAACCGAAAACAAATTCCTAGTATACGCAAGTATACCTGGCCAATAAAGCCAATTCTGATTCTAGTTATAATATATAAAAAATTAAAAAAATAAATAAAAAGATTTTGCTTTGGCTCTTGAATGTGTATCTGAGACAACTTTGGGTCTGATTCTGAGGGCCAGCACTTGCTGGGGGAGGCACACCAGGCTTATAATGCCAGGGGATTCTATTATTTTAATGTGGTTATGACTTTTTTATTTTCATATTTTTTTTGCAACTGTTGGGAGTGGGACATTGTGGTCCTGGAGGTGGTAGTGGGGTAAGGTTAATCATGCTTGGGCGGTCTTGAGGCATATGGATTGACCCCAAAATGAAGGGGACAGTGATATGATAGAGGGAGTAGCTAATAATGTGCCTAGGGACAGCCTAACCCCTAAATTCACGCTTGTGTATAGTGTCCATCAAGTAAAAAATACACTAATTATTCCAGCTGATATGACATCACTACATTTATTTACATACTCTCTTTCACCTGAGTAGTCACCTATAAGAAGATCAAAATACTTGCAGATGTCATATTGATGGACAGAATGTAGTATTATTAATATTATTATTATCGTTTATTTATATGGCGCCACAAGGGTTCCACATCGACTGACGATACATACTGTAGATTAGCAAAAGAACAAAACAAGAAAAATTGTGATGTATAATGTACAATGGTACAATGGTAAGAATCCAGAGGGATCCTGGTAAGTGTTTTAACCTTGCCCAGCCCTCCTGCAGCTTAACCCTAACATTTCCGCATGCTAACCTTATCTGCCTCACCCCCAGCAGCCTAACCTTAACCCAAGTGCCCAACCATGTACCAGGATATTTACTGCAATTCTGACTGTTGGGATTCCGCAATTGGTATTCTGACTGCCGGGATACTGACACCATTCCCTGAAAAGAATGTTAGACCAACGTGTACTGGCATTTTAGGAATAAGTAAAAAAATCCATCCATCAGATTGGCTTATGTTAGAACAGAAAACAGATTTGATGTGTTTTGTTGATTAGTTTGAAATGTTGCATCTATTCTGGGCTCCATCATTCATTGTTTTGTACTCGAAATATTTCCTCATCTTGGTTGTCATTTTCTTTGCTGATATTTTCAGACAAATATCTTCCTTCTATGTTATAAATATCATCAGAGGTCTTTGATTTTTCAGGAACCTGCTTAATTGGTTTTACATTACCGGTCAAATTTCTTCCTCTGGTATCTTCATGAGAGTTCTTACCTTCTGGCAAAGTAATGCTTCTTGTTTCATTAGCAACTTTTACAAATGTACTCCTGCTAGATGTTTCATTGTTTTTGTTAATTAGCTGTAGACTTTCATTTTTTACTTTAGTCACTTCAATGTCACTGATATTATGAACATTGCTGCCTTTACCATACTTAGTTTGGTTCATTTGCAAATCTGGAAGCTTTTCTTGTTTTTCAGTGTTATTCCTTAGTTGCTGTCTTGCTTGTATCTGACTGTCCTCTGTATTATTTTTAAGGGATAATATTTCTTCTATCAGTTCTTGTTCACTAGCAATGTTATCATTCCCACCTCCTTGTGCGACCTTCACTTGTGATTTAGGATCCTCCTTCTCTGTTGGGCTGTGTATGTTCTCCTGTTCTGTTTCATCCTCTTCATCATCCCCAATGCTCGTAGTGCTCTTGCCTTCATACCTTAGTGATTGTAGGTCCTGCGTCTCTTTTTGTTTGGTTTGTTCGTCATCTAAAAAATATATACAATAAGTAATAATTACTAGTTTGTACTTGCTTTAAGAATCTTTTTCAACTATGGTTAGCAATATTTATCTCAGAGACACTTTAAGAGAAGAGGGCTCTGATTGGGCAGTAGACAACAATGTAACACACTATTCTGTGCATGTGCAGGTCTCTTGGAACATGGAGCCTGCGCTGCTTTCCCTAAGACATCTGTATTCAGGAGTGTAACTAGATATTTGCAGGCCCCATTACAAAAGCTTTTAAGGGCCCCTTTATACCAACCAATGTTGATAGTTTATACAACCCATGCACAGTAAATTTCACAGTGAAAATGCCCCCCCCCCCTTCAACTCTGCGTGCAATAGCAAATCACTGGAAATTGGCCGCAACCGCCATTTTCCTAGTGTCATTTGCATCTCTGCTGGACCATAAATAAATGGTTGTAGGGTGTGTGTGGTGTGTGTGTGTGGGCCCCCCTGGATCCAGGGGCCCGAGTGCACCACACACCTTGCACCCATAATAGATACCCGGGTAATTCTTCTTTCTTACTAGAGTAAAAGCTGTTCTCTGTGTATAGCTACACTGATTAATCTAAAAAATAAAAGCACACTTGATCAAGTGTTCTATATATCAGCAGGAAGTCTACATAAGACTCTCTTTGTGCTGGTTTCTTGTATTGGTGTGGTTCCTGATAAGTGCTCATTGAACTACATCAGCAGTGCCACAAAATATTGGGGAAAATCAATAACTGAAATATTTGCAAGCTCCATGCTAGTACATTTGCTTTCATTTTACACAGTTTCAGTTTCCCATCATTAATATGGAGAACCTTCTTTATATACTGTATCATTGGACTTTAGACTTGTTTACTGATGATTTTTCATAAGTCATGTATACATTTATGAATGTAGCCATTGCATTTAATCGCATTCCACAATGTCTAATCCTAAACTTCATACACAATAAGCAATATTGTTAACAATATTGCTCAGAAAGGGGCTTCTGAGCAATATCTTTCACAATATCGTCTAGTGTGTACACTCAATATAGCTATCAATGTGTGCTCACATGCGTCCTTAATAACCATTGTTGTCTTCGGAACATGCTGCTCAATTTGGGTATATAGCCAAATGACCTGCATGTTTAGGGGCCCCGGTAACATCAATGAACGATAGTGGCGTAGTTCGTGTGCACAATATTGGCCACCCGCAGCCGATATGGTTAATTATAAAGGCCGGGTCCAGTGTTGGTTAGTGTGTATGGGGCATAGAGTTGGTCTGTAGGTTATAAGTAGCCTTCAAAATTATAATGTACTGTATATGTACATTTCATTTTTATTTTTTATAAAGATAGACGTGATGCTATAAGGTTATTTACTAATGTTTTTCAAAAGTGCAAAACATTGTAAATTTCAAAGCAGCCAATTAGACCATCTTTTGCAGCTTAAATTTCAATTAATGAAAACAAATTTATCATTGATTTTGGTGATTTTGGTGCTTTAGGTGCAGATTTTCACCAATGAATAATGCTAGCAAATAGATATGTTTTCCCCATATAAGTAGCCTTTGGTTATCTTCGGTAATCCAGACTTCCAGTCGATAAACCTTTTACTTCCAGTAGATAAACCTTAGTACTTTTACTGGCTAATGCCACCGTTATAGCTTTCACCATGCTTACCTACTTTATAAGTCTCCTCTCCAGGAGGAGCCCGTAAACACCGTAGGGCATTTCAGGAAGCAGGGCTGAATGGTCTCATTATTAGGGCCCAATCACCAACATAGGGGAACACCTTTGATTCGATCCAGTCATTTAGCTCTGCCCCCTTCTCGCGGCTCCCTCAATCACCAGTAATTGATATACAATCTTGCCCACTTCAATAGAAATTGGGCAGGATGCGGGGTACTTGTGTAGTTTCACGGCGCCACATACGTAGTTAGCGTAGTGTCCCTTTCAGAATCGGGTTAACGTAGCTGCTGGCGCTACTCTGATAACGTAGCGTCCCTGTAGTCGCGTAAGCATCCCTATCAAGACCAGCGTAGTGTTCCCGCGACTAGCGTAGTAAGTCATAAATAGCATATGGTCGACCAGGTTAGTCAGCGTAGGCAGTCGTTTGCGTGGCAGTTACAAAGTTAGCGTAGCATGTTCACGCGGCCGTTTAGCGTAGCCAGCGTCCCTGTCAGATGCAGCGTAGTGTTCCTGCAGACAGCGTAGCATAGTCAGTCAGCTGGTAGATTGAGCGGTACGCAGTTAGCGTAGTCAGTCGGCTGATAGATTCCCTGGGAGTCAGACATATTTCAGTCATGGCTACTGGAAAGCTGACATTGTTCAACCTGCCACAGACGGAGGAGGAGTCGGTGGCATTTCTGCAGAGCCACAAATTCCTGACTGACACCCAGACCTGCCCCAATGGGCACCCTATGAGGCTGAGTGTCAGGGAGCGGATGTGGTGCTGCCATATCCTCAGCTGCAGAAAGAAGGTCAGCGTTAGGGCTGCCCAGTGGTTAAGAGGGTGCCATCTGACGTTTGTCACCCTGATCAGGTTCATCTTCTGCTGGGCAGAGGAGCTAACGAGCATCCGCTTCTGCGAGCAACACCTGGCCATCTCGCAGAAGAAGACCATACTGTATAACAACTTAATGCTGGAGGCCTGCACCATTGACCTCCTGTCGCAGCCTCACCGTCATATTGGCGGCCCAGGCACCATTGTGGAAGTGAGAAAAGCTGCTAACCACACATAAATCTATGGGAATATACTCCACAAAATAAATAAAATCAATACAGACCAGCGTGCAAAGATGAAGCGGACACACTGCTTTAAAAAAGTATAAATTTTATATAATTAAATACATTAGATAAAAAACAAACAATTCATAAAAATAAGCATAAAGATAAAAATAAAAAATGCAAATTATGAAAATGAAAAACACAATAAGTACACTGTATAACTGTTAAACAGGATAATAAATAGCAATCCTTAATAGGGTCAAGAATGGACGTTATTGGCTTAGGGGTGCACCGCTGTAGGTAGGTAATAGAAGTAGTTAGGAGTCGGATGATAAATGCTGTTGTAATATTATTAGAATGATGGTTAGTAATGCTCAGTCCGATGCAGGTTATTATTTATGAGGATGAAGTTAGTGGTGATCAACAGTCATTTATGCAGATAGAATGAATAAAGTAAAAGTCAAATGCGACTAATCTCCACGCCAGTGTAGATGTGTATACAAGCGGCAATAGAATAAGCAGCACTAGGACACAGGGGTTTTTTGTTGGTTGTCTCACCCTGTATCAGTAGCGGCTTGAGCGGTCTGTTGGTTTCTCCATTCTCGGGGGCGGGTGGCCGCCGGTAGTTGTCCTCTATGGGTCACCTTCGGATAGGTGCCGGCGGGTGCAGGCTTATCCTCCCGTTATACGGAGCGTCCGAATGTACAGACTGTGGTGGTATTGAAGAAAGGCGCTTGTGACTGGTGGAGACGCTGGGAAGCTGTGAGCAGCGTGGTTACTCCTGGGTCAGCGGTCAGCCTCTAACGTCACTATGCAATGACGTCAACGCGTTTCGTCTCCTACGTTGTATGGAGACTTTTTCAAGACGGATTTATATTATATTATATCTACCATTGTGGAAGTGGACGAGAGCCTGTTTGCCAAATGGAAGAGCCATGTTGGTCACATGCTGCCCCAGCAGTGGATCTTTGGGGGCATCTCCAGGGACACCGGCATAACGGCAGTCAAGAGACGTGATGGCAGCACCCTCATGGCTGCCATCGAGAGGCACATTGAACCTGGGACCACAATTTATTCCGACTGCTGGCGGGTCTACAACATGGAGCAGCTGGAGCAGGCTGGGTACCACCACATCAGGGTGAACCATTGATACCACTTTGTGAATCCGGAGACCAGGGTTCACACCCAGGACATTGAAAGGCTGTGGGGTTCCTGCAAGTGGCGCAATAAGTGCATCTGGAGGAAGACCATTGGCGCAGAACACCTCTTCCTGTGTATTCTCCATGCTCTGACCCTGCTCCCTCAGGCTGAGAAAGGCGACGGCACAGAGCCAGACACAAGTGCGTAGACTTCGCCTGCTGTTTCTGCCAGTGCAGTTTCGGAGGAATGACTTTCTAATTTTTTTGTGTCTTTTTTCTTGTTCTTGATCATTGTATTGTAATTTGATCATTTTTCCTTGATTCTTCTTCTTAATCTTAACTAAAAACCAGTTAGCAGTTAACACATGTCGTCATTACTGTCTCAGATGTATGATATGGCAGATGTGAATGTGTTCCTGAAACACCCCCACCATCCACGGCAGCCCGAAGTGTGGCGAGCGGACGTGGAATACATGTGAAGTGACCCGCTGCGCTCACCGCGCTTTGGGCTCGCTGCGCTCGCCACACTATAAAATCAACTCCGTGCTAATGTGGATAGTGGGGGATGAAAAGATCGCTAGGACACGTACAGCGTCCGCTCTTCACGCTTCGGGGTGGCATGGATAGTGGAATAAACAAGGTTGACAGCTGTTACATCGACAAGTGTCATTGAAGACAGGTTTACTAGTGTTTTTCAAATTTTTGGTCTGTGTCTTTTTTTGAATAATGCAGCACCCCTATACCCAACTAAAATTTAAACGCTCTAGTGTCTAAATTTAGATGCACCCTTTGTAGCGGTTTGCAGAGCATCAAAATTTTAGACGCGCACTTTTGTTAGCGTTTTGCCGGCGTCTAAGTACTAGACGCACCCTTCAGGCACCCCTTTTGTTAACGTTTTTCCGGGGTGTCTACTTTAGACGTCCCCTTTGTTAGCGGTGTGCCGGGCTGTCTATTTCTCTGTGGTACCACAAGTGCCGCAATGACCTGTCAGCGCAGTCACTATGCTCAGGGGCCACCACCACCCCCCCTCCTAGATTCACCTGCTGTCGGGGCCTGGTAGCAGCGGCAGCGCCTCAGCAGGGGCGGGAGCAGCAGCAGTGCCGCAGCAAGGTCCGGGAGCAGCGCCGCAGCGGGGTCCCAGCAGCAGTGGATATGCCGTCAGCAGCAGGGTCCCTGCGAAAGATGGGAACTAGCAGCGGTATTAATACCGCTACTAGTTCCCATCTGCTGCAGGGACCCCCACTGATGACAGCATATCCACTGCTGGGACCCCGCTGCCATGGCCCGTGCCGTGGGTGCTCGGGCCCCAGAGCACCCACGGTTTTGGCGCCTATGACTATGCTGACAACGTAGTTCAAGACAGCCTATGAGCTACACTGATAATGTAGCTACGTAGCTTAGAGAAGTAAGGCACTACACTGACAACGTAGTTCAAGGCAGCCTATGAGCTACGCTGATAACGTAGCTACGTGTTAGCGGTGTGCCGAGCTGTCTATTTCTCTGTGGAACTACTACGCTGATAACGTAGCAAGTGTTTTGCTGGCGCTGAACTTAGACGCTATAGCGTCTAAGTACTAGATGCACCCTTCAGACGCCCCCTTTGTTAGCGGTTTGCCGTGGTGTCTACTTTAAACGCCCCCTTTTTTAGCAGTGTGCTGGGCTGTCTATTTCTCTGTGGAACTACAAGTGCCACAATGACCTGTCAGTGCTGGGCTGCTGCGGAGTCATTACGCTGACAACATAGTTCAAGACAGCCTATGAGCTACACTGATAGCGTAGCTATGTGGTAGCGGTGTGCCAGGCTGTCTATTTCTCTGTGGAACTTCTACACTGATAATGTAGCTTAGTATAGCATAGAGCTGGCACCGTGCCAGGATTCAAACATAGAGTAGTGTACAGCTGGCGCCGTGAAACTACACAAGTACCGGATGCGGAAGAGTCTTCTACTCTTCTGGGCCTACGGAGGGCTACCCCAAAAATTGTGAGCATCACGGAAGATCATTTTCCTTGTGATATGTGCCTGTGCAATAGAGATTAGTCTCTGGGAACATTGTGGGTGCCATGTTTCCAGGAACTTGCACATGCACAGTAGACTCTACTGCAGCGCAGAGAGGAGGGGGCCAGCACAGAGTTTGCATAAGGGCACCCTTCTCTGTAAAACCACTCCTGATCGGGGCATAATTCCCAGAGGCAATTAGTGCGCTAGCCTCTGGGCTCCAAGCCCTTAAGAGCACCCTACATGTGTAGAAGCACTTGTGTAGTTCACAGTGGGATCCAAATATGACCTCTGCTCTTCCAACGGGTCTATGCAGTGCACACAACATACTTAATTTGCTCTATACCAGGAGCCCTGCTAACACCTGCAGTAGAGGACAGGATGGCTCCTGCCTGGTACTACTCGACATATTACATAGTTACATAGTAGTTGAGGCTGAAAAAAGACATACGTCCATTAATTTCAACCTTTGGTTAGAGGGTATGGTCTATTTGTTATATCCCTATAAATAAATTGTGTATTCTGATTTAATTTTGGACAAATTATGATTGTCACTTGTATCCCTGGATGTTTTTACCCAATAGATGTTTTTCCAACCTTAGTTTAAATATATTTATTGTGTCTGCCAACAATTCCTCTCCAGGAAGCAAGTTCCATAATGTAACTGCCCTGACTGTAAAAAAGTTGTTCCTTCTTAGGGTATGAAATCTCTCCTCTAGTCTTAATGCATGCCCACATGTCCTCAACTCCTTCTTTAGAGCAAAAAGGTTGCCTGACCGTTATTTACAGTATATTGGCCCCTGATATATTTGTACATGTTGAGCATGTCTCCAGGGCCGGTGCAAACCCTGTCTGCGCCTCAGGATTTCCGCAGGCTCTACACGGACAAAACCATGCCCGGGGGGGGGGGGGGGGGGGTGTAGCGTTGATTCTTTGGAATTTTTTTCAGTTCCATGGTATAATTTTTGCTGCTGGGCCCAATATTGTACTCCACATTCTAGATGTGGTCTAACCAATGCCTTGTAAAGTGGTATAATTACATTGATGTCCCTAGTCCAGTTGTTTCCAAACTTTTTTCAATCACGGCACCCTTAAGTATCAGAACATTTTTCACGGCACTGCTAGCCCAAACATTTCTAATTGAGAAACTAAGAAATAAATATTAAAGTAAGTAAATTGTGGTTATATCTATTCCTTAGTGTCAGTTATGTGATGGGGGCAGGATTCACTTCTGTTTGTCCACAATTCGCCTATTACATTGGTTATAAAATAATTTTAATGAGTCATGGATCACCGATCCAGGGCACCCCTGCAATTCCTCCGAGGCACCCCAGGGTGCCACGGCACACAGTTTGGGAACCACTGCCCTAGTCTCCATGCCCCTTCTTATACAGGCTAGTATCCTGTTGGCCTTATTTGCTGCTACATGACACTGAGCACTACACTGCAGTTTGTTGCCTATTTGGACTCCTAGATCCTTTTCCAGTTCTGATTTACTCAATGCCACCCCACTTACATTATAACTAGCACACTGGTTTTGTTTCCCAAGATGCATAACCTTGCCTTGTACCTCATTTTCCAGTTTTTTGCCCCCTAATTTATTTTGATTAATCTGAAGCGTGGAGACATCCTTGTTTGTTGTAATCACCCTGCTCAGTTTAATGTCATTTAGTAAAGATGTGAACTTTGCTAAGTAATCCCACCCCTATATCATTAATGAATATGTTAAATAATTTTGGCCATAGCACCAAACCCTGTGGTACTCCACTTAGTACTGGTATCCAACCTTAAACTTCCCCATTTACAACCACTCCCTCTTCTCTATACTGTAGCCAGTTTCTTACCCATCTACAAATCTTTGCCCCTAGTTCCAAGTCATTTAATTTAATGATCAACCTCTTATGTAGCAGAGTATCAAAAGCTTTAGCAAAATCTAGGAAGACCACGTCTACAGCATTTCCATTGTCTAGGTTGTTGCTGACTTCCTCATAAAAGCTTATTAAGTTCATTGGCATGAGCGATTTTTACAAACCCATGTTGGTTATTACTGATTATACTATGCATCTCTAAATATTTTTGGCTACATCCCTTAAAGTTCCCTCAAATCACTTCTCCACTATTGTTGTTAAGCTCACAGGTCTAAAATTTACAGGGTCGTCCCTTTTTCCTTTTTTTGATATTGGTACTACTTAGGCACTGTACCAGATGAAAAGGATTTATCAAAATTGTAATATAGAGGGTTTGCTAATTCATCTCTTAATTCCATTATAACCCTAGGATGAATATCATCCAGACTTGATGATTTGTTTGTTTTGATTTTGTTGAGCCTCTTTTTGAGATCACCTGTAGTGAATTCATTGTTGAGTTTTAGTGGGTTTGTCCCATGCGTGGTGCCTGTGGGTTCTATTGTCTGCTCCTCCTTAGTAAGGACAGCTGCAGCAAGTAATGGTGACCCACCATCTATTCTCACACAGCTGTAGCCCTTTATTTTGAAGGGGGTACTAGATTGTAAGCTCCTCCGAGTAGGGTCCTCTTCCCTCCTGTTGTCAAAGCCCTCTTCTCTTCACATTTCACTCACAGCTCTCCTTTACTCCAACACAGTGACCATCTTCATACTCATCTCCATCATTGGCCTCAAGCCTCTAGTTGTATGTTGATTGGGTCCTCACTACTTACATTTAAGCTGTAATGTGTATTGAACTGTGGTGCTCTTTATTTGTACTGTATTTTTGTTATTTATTCAATGTTATGCCAAGTTTTGTCTCCCTGTATTGTTCCTTTGTACGGCGCTGCGAAACACTTGTGGCGCCTTATAAATAAAATTATAATAAAATTATAATAATAAGTCCACCATGCCTCCGAGCGATTGAGATGAACTTATGCCCCTGCTCGTGAAGACACTATTTTGCTCTGGGACCCCATCAGACAAATACATTTTAGAACATTGATGCCTGCAAAAACAATGGACCTTGTGAAACTTTTAGGTTTTTCTAAAAAAATACTTAGTGTTTATGCATTCAAACTTGAGAGAAATCAATATAATTTTCTTTGCATCATTATTATATGTGTTTAACAAGATTTGAGAAGATTCAGCTCTTACCTGACTCTGAATTGATACTGCTTTTATTCTGAAGAGTAACAATGCGCTCAGTGCCAGGCTTCTGATTTTCTTTAAATATGTCTTCAGGATGTATATTTAGATAAATAGTTTCAGTTTTATTTTTTCCAGTAGCTGATTTTTTACCAGTCAAATTGCCATCTTTTTCACTTTCTTGAGCGTTTTTATTTTGTGACTTAAGGACTTTTTCCTCTCCACGTCTGTCTACTTTTTCCTGTGTTGTAACATTTCTCTTATCTTCACCAGTGCTGGTAGTGTTCTTGCCTTTATATCTCAATGCTTGTAATACTTGTTCAACATTCTGGATGCTTTGTTTGTCATCTAAAAAAGTAGGTGTTAATGAATAATAGCTAGTTTTACAAAAATCATAACTGCAATAGTTATATGTGTTTCTAATATATTTAAAACATATTTCTTACCGGTCTTTAAGATATTGCTAGCTGTGGTCTGAAATTTAACGGAATGTTCCGTGACGTAACTTTGATTTGTTGGTTTGTTATTTGTAACAGAAACTGATTGCTCTTTTACTCTATTAATTAAAGTACCAATTTTCTGGGTGAGCGCTGGTATTTTTTGTAAGTTGTCTTTTCCTTTTTTGCATAGTTCACTCATCATATTAATAACATTCATACACTGCGTCCTTTAATAAAAAAAATGTTGTTTAGTGAAACCGATATATGATATATAAGGGAATACAATTAATAACTCAAGAGGGGATGCATTCAGCATGATATTGATATATATATATATATATATATATATATATATATATATATATATATAGTGTAGATGGCAAAAAGGCGTCACTCGGAGACTGGATACAGGTTCAAAGCTTTATTGTGTGGTGACCACACAATAAAGCTTTGAACCTGTATCCAGTCTCCGAGTGACGCCTTTTTGCCATCTACACTACATTTGGTCCCAGACCTGGGAAGGCACCGGAGCAAGTATTGATTATACAGATTTGTGGAGTGCCGGATTTCTTGTTTGGATATATATATATCCCAGAGTATGGATCACACTCGCCTTCAACCAATATCAGCTGCCAGGGTGTCCACTCAGGTGTCCCAGAAAGTAAAGTGAAAAAATGAGGACACTCACTGGTCTTTAACAAGCAATTCTTTAATCCATCAAATCAATTATAAAGTGCAATGTGTATGGCAGTGGGCCATGGGCCAACGTTTCGGCCTGCCCCCAGACCTTCTTCAAGGCCTCCACTATCTCCTCTTAAACACTTAGACACTATCGCTGAAAATGGCTACAATACACATAGCTATCACATCAATGTTTGATTCCAAACATTGATGTGATAGCTATGTGTATTGTAGCCATTTTCAGCGATAGTGTCAGGACCTGCAGAAAGGTGGGGTCCCGTGACGGGGGCTGCAGGCTTAAATGCGTTGATCAATTCATGAACCAAATCTCCACTATTTATTATCAGTTCATTTAGTGTGTGCAGAGCCCTTACAATGTCTGTTTAAACAATGTGGTCACAAGCCATAGGGCACCCCAAAACTAGGAAAGGTGAGTGCCGATGTTAAGTGTATATATTGTTTATTAGATTAATTTTATAAATTAGTCTTATTGTGGTCACATTCTCTCATGCACCCTGCTTTAACTAAGATTCCATAGCTTATGTTAACCATTTCCCTAGATGATTAGTGACAGGTGTTTTGGTAGCTGCTCACCTATAAAAGCAAAGTGTGCTGTGAGCTTCAGACCAGATAGTATGCCTGGAATCAAACATTGATGTGATAGCTATGTGTATTGTAGCCATTTTCAGCGATAGTGTCAGGACCTGCAGAAAGGTGGGGTCCCGTGACGGGGGCTGCAGGCTTAAATGCATTGATCAATTCATGAACCAAATCTCCACTATTTATTATCAGCTAATTTAGTGTGTGCAGAGCCCCTACAATGTCTGTTTAAACAATGTGGTCACAAGCCATAGGGCACCCCAAAACTAGGAAAGGTGAGTGCCGATGTTAAGTGTGTGTATGTGTGTGTATATATATATATATATATATATATATATATAGTGTGACCCCAATATTGCGCTTATAGAATAGCAGCACCCCTATAGTACCTTGCTGTTAACAGAGGGACTGAAAGGGAAATGGATAGAAACAAGATAGAGGTGCGCTACAGTTTTATGACTGATGCCCACTTATCAGGTGGCTAGTAAAAAACTAAAGAATATCAAATAGATAAAAACAAATAACATTTATTCAGTAGTACAGCATGCAGTTTATCTTCAGTTATGCATTTCCATTTTGCTTATTAGTGAATATCTTTTTTGGAACCTAGACTTCTCGTGAACTAGGTGATCATAAAATGACCTTTCTATAAAATTTCATCTACTTGATTTACTGCAGCATATTACTGCAAAAAATAAAGGAATAGCAGATTATTTCTACACTATTCATACTATCATATAAGATACATTCATTGCTCCTGATGAAGTTCGGAAGGACGAAACGTGTAGGGCTGCAAAGTATTTCTGTATGTGGCACATCGTGAAAAATGGAAATGCATAACTGAAGATAAACTACATGCTGTACTACTGAATACATGTTATTTGTATTTATCTATTTGATATTCTTTTTGTTTTGGTAGCCACCTGATAAGTGGGCATTGGTGATAAAACTGTAGCGCACCTCTATCTTGTTGAGATATATATATATATATATTTATATATATATTGTGTGGGTGTCCGGCACTCCCCGCTCTTATCATACAATGCTGCTGCCCGGGTGCCTTTCTAGTGGTATGGTGTCCACAAATATTTCCTTCAAAAAAGCAGGTGTCACTCCGGGGCTTTAGGTGAAGCAATCAGGTGAAGTTTATTACTTCCACGGTCTACGCCGTTTCGGGTATTTAACCCTTCGTCAGGACCATAGGAAATCACAACAAAATGTTGTTGTGATTTCCTATGGTCCTGACGAAGGGTTAAATACCCGAAACGGCGTAGACCGTGGAAGTAATAAACTTCACCTGATTGCTTCACCTAAAGCCCCGGAGTGACGCCTGCTTTTTTGAAGGATATATATATATATATATATATTTTTTTTTATGAAAATCAAAACCGTCAGAATATTGAACCACAGGTAGATGATCTACAGCAGGGATCCTCAAACTATTTTGCTCTGGGACCCCATCAGACAATAAAAATAATGACCGGACCCCAGCAAGTTACTGCAGAAGGTCATCACATCACATGTGTAGTCAGCAGACAGCACATGCATGGCAGCATTGTGGAGGAACAAAATGATAGGAGGAGTCTAAACTAACAGACAATTTAACAGATCAATTAGACTCCCTGAATCACTGACTGAGATTAGAAAAGTCATCAGCCTGATGGTCAGCAACATAGAGTCCTGACCCCATGCTGAGAAGGTTGGGACCCATTTTGGGGTCAGGACCCACAGTTAGAGAACCGCTGATCTACAGCCATAAGATAATACCAGAAACTAATAACTATTCTAAATATACGTATCATAGCCCTCTGATGGATTATGATGTCATTGCCTTAAGGGCCCCTTACACTTGTGAGATTTTGTGAGATTTGACCCAATTCAGGTAGATTGAGTAAATTTATCTGACAAAATATGATGTGCCTGTCTGACAAAATCTTATGTGCCTGATGTGTAGGACACAGTGCACAATCCTGTGCCATTGGATATAACCAAGAGATTGTAAGAGATTGATCCTCCTGCACATAGGATAAATCTCGAGTCAATCAGGTCCAATTTGTTGAACAATAAGTTGAAGGGGGGCCTTTAACCCTTTCAGGTCCTACGCCTAGTCAGGCTCAACAGCCCTAGTGCTAGTAGCAGATCCAAACATTATTGATCAACATTAAATGTAGACCATTTTTGAAAAATAAAAACCCCACAATTATTTTAAACATTTAAACTAGCCTGTTTGAATTGCCAAAAAAAAATTGGGCTGCAAAGGGTTAAACCTTGTGGTTTGTGTTACACACAAAATAAAATGGTTGACTGCAAGAGGCAGACAATCCATTCACAAAAGAGATTTGGTTTGTGTTACACATCAGATTGTTCTGTTTTTTTTTGCCATACATTCATTATCATGAAGCTAAAATGAGATCATTGTTTACCCCTCACGCAAATATATATATATATATACCAAACAAAATCCCTGGAATTGCGCTATGAATAGATTTTAGGTCGCCTATAACACTAGGTCTTCCACTAGTAAGACCTCCACAATCCAAATTACCGCACAATAGCGTTATATGGCGCCCTTAACTACTTTAGAAATAGGGTTATTCCTGTCTTTCCCTTGACCAATTTATACACAATAGAAATTTTCCATTTTACATAAAACATTTATTTTTACAAGCATAAAAAATAATAAAACAAACTTTTCGCAGTTATTCTTGTCTTTGGTAATGTTATTCTTTGATTATAGATGATATCTAGTACCCGACGCGTTTCATCTCGTCAAGAGACTTCATCAGGGGAATGCCGATAATATTGTTACAATCTTAGATTGACTTTATGGTGGTATAGACTGAATAAGCCTGCACACTTTATTGTGGTATTCCAGAAGATTTTTTGATTAATTTGTTTTTGTCTGTTGACTCATTGTCTTTAGACGTAAATCCTTATATGTCCATTTTTCAAGGATTACTATCAGGAATGTACCTATTATATAAGGTTATATTCACAATATGCAATTGTTATTCACTCCTGTAAATAATCATATTCCAGAGGTGTATTTATATCATTGAATAAAGGATACCACCCTCAATAGTGGTATACAATCCCACTTTTTCAGGATAGTGTCTAACACAAAATATGTAGGAGACCACTCCTTGCTAGACCTGTGCCTGTGTGCTCCTCAAGAACCAAACTGCAAGGACTTGACGAGACGAAACGCATCGGGTACTAGATATCATCTATAATAAAAGAATAACATTACCAAAGACAAGAATAACTGAGAAAAGTTTGTTTTATTGTTTTTTATGCTTGTAAAAATAAATGTTTTATGTATAATGGAAAATTTCTATTGTGTATAAATTGGTCAAGGGAAAGACAGGAATAACCCTATTTCTAAAGTAGTTAAGGGCGCCATATAACACTATTGTGGGGTAATATATATAGGTAATATATATATTAGAAGCGATATTGATGGTTTTCAATAAAAGGATTTAAACTTGCATGGGAGGAGAGGTGCCCTCTTGGGAGTAGGAGCCCAGTGGCAGGTGACTCCATTGCCTCCCAGAGTTCCTCCTCGATTACCCCATATTGAATATATCACAACAGTAACATGTTTGTGCCTCGGCAGCATTCAACTTAGATTCTTTCTTGATGCTACCACTGTCTAATTTTTAGTCTTATTTGCCAACTTACGATTGAGTAGAAAATTTTTCCAGAAGTCTTGATTGATTTTTTTCAAACTGACCCATAACTGAGCTAAGATGCTCAAAACGTTGCTTCATTTCTTGATACTGATCTGAAGATAAAGAAATAATCTTTTATTTTATTTTAAGTAGACAATATTTTAATATATTGAATTATCTTTTCATTACTAAACAATGGATATTGTATTTGTATGTTTTAAAACTCCAAAGTCAAATTCTAATTTATCACAATTTGACTCCTGTGGTCCCATAATTGTTGATCCTAAGACCTACCCCTATAGGTTTCTATGAGGACTCTAGGAAAAGTTCCAATCTAATAAAAGCTATTGTTGGTCCTAATACAGTAGGTAACGCCATCTTTCAGAGGCGGAAGTTTGTCACAGTTCCCCTTAGACAAGTTGATGTTTGGTGCCCCCCCCCCCCATTAAAATAAAGTGTTTGTGTCTGTGTATATGTTGTGTAACAATGGCTAGTGGTTCATAATAAGACCCATAAGGTTCAGCAATGTGCAGCATTAAGAATCTGCATTCACCAGTAGATCCCATCTTTAGTGTTTTGTTATTAAAAGCATTCCCTTTTTACATTTTGGGCTTAAACAAACTGGTAAGTAGCAGATTATATGTACAATACAGGTCCTGGAGGCGGGGTGTTGCTCTGCCTCTTGTGTCCAGTGTCCACCCTGTTGTGTTAGTGGATGCAGGTGAATGAGGCCAGCTGTAAGTTCATGCTAGTTGCCTGGAGGCAAGATATATATTGGTGACCCCGGCCCCCCTTAATACACCCACACACACAACCTTATATGTGTATATGTGTATTAAAATGTGTTTTATATATATATATATATATATATATATATATATATTTATAAATAGCAAAGTTGACCCGGCACTCCCGGTATCAATTAAAATGCTGAGGTGCCTCCTAGGGACCGGCGGAAATCCATATGTACAGCAGGCATTCTGAGGCGGCATTCCACAGAAGTTATGGCATTAGTAAAAGTCCTTTATTGGATTAAAAGTCTGTGGAGTGCCGCATCAGAATGTCTGCTGTAGATATATGCACATGCATAGTACTCCAATAATAGAGGCACACAATCTAATTGTAAATTCACAACAAGTGTATTGGGCAAAATAACATGGATGTTATTTTGCCCAATACACTTGTTGTGAATTTACAATTGGATTGTGTGCCTCTATTATTGGAGTACTGTTTATGTGATTGGAGTACACCGTTCAAGATGTTTGAAGAATAATTGGAGTGCCGGCATATGTGGAAAAGTATACACATACATAGAGAGAGAAACACATTTCAGAATTCAGCTACAAAAAGGATATTGTGGTGCCCCCTTGGGAACAGGAGCACAGCGGCAGATGACTCCATTG
Organism: Crinia signifera; assembly: GCF_055691185.1. Classification (NCBI taxonomy): domain Eukaryota; kingdom Metazoa; phylum Chordata; class Amphibia; order Anura; family Myobatrachidae; genus Crinia; species Crinia signifera. The sequence continues at coordinate 212,685,472 of NC_139220.1, forward strand.
CCTCATAAAGATCTACCTCTGCATGAAGCACTCCTGGGACATGCGCAGTATGCACAAAACTTACTAGACTATTACAAGCTCAGTCTCCACACACTTTATAGGTATTGCAGAGGGGCTTATCAGAGGTCGCCACAGAACAGGTAAGTATTACTGATTGGCTACATTGCTATATTGCATTTATATGATGCAATACATAGTGAAAATAAGGAGTAGCTACTTTATGTCAGGTTTGCCTACCCTCCCGGAATTGCCTGGGGGCTCCTGAAACTCGTTCCCCCCCGGGAAGGTCGGCAATCCTCCCACAATTGCCAGGCAACTCTCGCACCCCCCTTTTGTGCTGCACTAATTACCGGGTTTTTCGCAGGTCCGCGGAAAGGGGTGGGACTAAAATGATGAAAATCGCTTCATTTTGCATCATTTTAACCCCGCCCCCTACTCACGGACCTGATAATCATGGCGTTTGCATGGATTGGGGGCAGAGCTTTCAGTCTTCAGCCCCGTCTCTTGAGATCCGGCTGTCCTCTCTTTAGGCTTCTCCCGGAGAGGCTATTTGAAAAGTCGGCAAGTATGCTTTATGTTCTATGTGAAAAGAGCCCTATTTGTTACATAATTCATGCAAAAATAACGTGCCCTTGGAGCAGATTCCTGTGAGAAAATACTTTGTGTTGTTTGGAATAGTTTCCCCTAATAAAATGTTCTAAGCATCATTGTCTGTATTTTGATTGCAATCACATCATAGTCTGTCAATGTCCTGTGTCCTTTACAGTTTTTTAAAATCTTTAGTGTATATATTATTTTTTCATGCTCTATGTATTGAAATCTAAGGGAGAAGACAAGCCAGTTTCCACGTTCACTGACTAATTGCCTGGAAACAGGTATCATCTTATAAATGATGCAGCACAGTAAGCAAATTGTTAATGCATTATGACATACAGTAGATCATATCCATTTATGGGCTAACAAGCACAAAACCAGCAGCTGGGTAAATAGACACGCAGGTCAGTGAGGACAGGCTTTTAGGCTAAAAAAGACATTAATTTGCTCCCAAGCACAAATATAGTACACAAATAGAAACACATGTTATCTATCATCAAAACTGTCTGCTCAGATCAGACAATGTAATGCTTACATTGGATCTACAATCATGCTTCTCCTGAACCTGCACTATATTGCCATTTACAGTACTGTATATAGAAGTTTTCCATCTCAGTATGGCTCCCATGTTTCCTGGTCTTTGCTAGATTTTACAGCTTTCTACTGAAAATGTTCAGATTCATACCATTCCCAGAATATGGGTAAACTTACTAATCAGATTCTAGAAAGTGTTAAATAAATAAGAAGTTAAATCTGATAGATTGCTAAAAGCACCATCCCATCTCCAATATAACTACTATCTTAGTAAATTTACAGTACCCTTATGTGTCTCTGTAGAATCATAAAAAAATAATAATCTTATTTTCCAAAGAAAATGAAGCACTGTATTGGTTGATTTTTATTGCCTGAACAAACGGCAGGACAGATGGGTGTTGTAGGTTCTTAGTTAAAAGTGACGGGAGCCCTATTTATAAGCCTGTCTCTACCTTTGTACAATAAAATGGACAATGCTAGTAAGAAGAAAATTACATTTTATATGACATAATCAGATAGTGACAAATGTGACATTTATGCTTATTCATCCGATTTGTCTAGGGGACAAATTGTGTAGAAGTTGAAATACCACTAAGAGCATCTTTGGACCATTGCCGGTCGTAACATCCGAACTTGCACTAGCCCTTTGACATCTGCAGTATTTGCGCCTGAGTATGATGTCCATTATGAGTGGTTCTGCATCTTTGTATGCATCCACTTACAGCTCATATTGCTGTCATGGAACATTCCATTAAAATGTACAGCACAGAAGGAAATGAGGGAGGATGACAGAGTAGGCATGAAGACTTATATTGTTGTGAAAATGCATGAGCAGTGTGGTAGTACAAAGATTAGCATAGGTGCCTAGATACCAAGCAGAAACCTATCTGTGAAAATATTGTATGTTCTTGTGATGTTTGTGTGGTCCTTCTCCAGATTCCTCTGACATACTGTAGATTATTTTGTTGACATCAAAATCTAGCTTAGTGCAAGTGTGAATGTGGGAAGAAATGTAGGATATAAGAAGCTCCACTTACGAGGTGAATGATTAAATATTTTTAGTGCTTCATGAATACTAATCTCCCAACATTGGCCCTTATTCTGGGATATTTGCAAAGGCAAATTCCTTCTCAAATGGACAAAACCATGTACACTGCAGGGGGGCAGATGTAACATGTGCAGAGAGCATTACATTTAGGTGAGTTATTTTTTTTTCTGTGCAGGAAAAATACTGGCTGCTTTATTTTTACACTGCAATATAGATATCACTTTGAAGTAAAATATAATTCTCTCTGCACAAGTTACATCTGCCCCACCTGCAGTGCACATGATTTTTTCAATCTGAGAAGGAATTTGCCATTGCGAGTGAAGAATAACCCCAATTGTAGATAGAAAGGTGCATGGCTATATATATATATAAATGGGAGTTGGAGTTTAGATGTGTTAACTGTGTTAGAGGAAAATGTGTTTAGAAAAAAACAAACCTTTTTTTTATGCACCATGCCCCTCCCCCTTCTTCATCATGTGATCCCAGTACAGTCTTCCAATCTAGTGATTGTATTGTGGAAAACTATACATATGTGTCCTCATACATCATTGCTGCAGTCATTCCCCATGCCTTGTGCCAAGTCTAGCAATATTTTACTAATGTTGAACTTCTTTTGCCATAAATAAGTCATACATGTAAACCGATACAACTAGCATGCACCAGGAGACTGTGCTGATTAATTTGATATGGCAATTACTGTTTACATCTGTGAGCGACTGAGTCTCAGAATCTCTACATGAGGTGCTACAATGCAGCAGCTGGGGCCTTTTTAAATGCCAATATCTGGTGTGCACTTAGTCACACACAGATATCATACCTCCCAACAATGAGATGAGATCTTGTTGAGAAGAGATGTGGCAATTCGGGCTAGATGCGAACATGTCTGTACAACTAGCTGTTAATATTAATAATTAAATAAACATGTGTTCTTACTGCATAGTGTAATAAAAGAGAAACGTAATCATTTAATAAAAACCAAAGTACAACACTTTGAGAATTTTCATGAAGCAATATATCCAGTTATATGAGAATTATTTCTACTTTCTACTGCGAATTATGTTTGGCATTCTGGAAATGTCTACTACATGACATTCAAACATTGGCTCTGTTATTCAACCCACTAGCCTGTTTGTTCAGCTTGCAGACAGAATACTCATGTGAATGAGCTGCTTACGGAAGAGATATTTGGAGGGTAAGTGACTTATGACTTTCAAAGTAAAAATACTCTCAGGAGAAACAAATGTGTATGGCAGTAATTTGTACATATACTACAAATAGAATTCAATTCTGCCCAATGTGCTATCAGAAGTTACCCAGATACACACATTGCCATCTATCAAGGGAACCAAAATTTGCTAATGTTCCTGTACAATTCTATGGGCCTGATTTAGCATCTCAAACCCCAACCCTACAGCCTAGGCTTATGGTAGATTCAAGAGGGGATCTCCTTTATTGGGATGGGGGTCTTCCTCAGGAATCCCAGGCTTAGTCTGACTAGTTGGGAGGATAATGCATTGGCCAGGGTGAACCAGTCAAGTGTGTCCCGTGACTGTGACATTACAACATGTTAGAGGAGCCCAGTGCTGGCTCTTTAAATATGGGGTACTCCTATGCATTTCCTTCTCCCCATATTTTTGGAACCAGAGCTGGTTCAAAGAGCTCAGAGCTGGTGGGGGGGGGGGGGGTGTTAATAAGATTAAACACTACTTACTACTTATCTCAACTGCACAGACCACCAGAAAGCATAATTCTGTCAAACGCGATTGATTCTCCGTAAGTGTTTGATCTTAAAATTCTCTTTTTCAGTGGTGCTTATCTTATATAAATCGAATAGATCAAATAATATGAACTGCAGTAGCACTGTCCCTCCTATATCACATGATGTATCGCTGCTGCGACAGCCCTTTTAACCCAAACCCTTTGTTTGTGCTTAATGCATATAATGGTTTGGCTGTCTGAGCAGCCTATGAGACAGTTGTTCTCCTGCCCCTTTCCATAACCTAAACTTATTTGTTGTGCTTACTGATAATAGTGAATTAAAATAACTGATATGAATGATTAAACAGCTTTAGATATGGGCCTATTCCTTATCCAATGGGCCCAGACAAAGGTCCCAATTCAGACTTGTTTGGAGAGCTGCAAATTTGCATCCCATCCGAACATCAGTAAACCGTGCAAGTGCACGGTATGTTGTACGCATGCGCAGGGTCCCCTAGCATACAGAACGTGAGAAGACTACCCTTCGCTGGCCATACACTAGGTGACTGACAGGCAGTTGGCTTTCTGAGGTGGGCGTGCCCATAGAAACACTGGAGGAGCCCCAACGAATGCATGCATTCCTCTGCCTGTTTGGGGCAGGCACATGGAGTCAGCACCTGCCCCAAAATTGTGTGGATATGTGCAGCTGCCGAGTGACTCCTTGGTCACGGTAGGAGAAATCATTAGATGATAAGTAAGAAACCATTGATTGATTTCTCCTCTGTGCGGCCACATGCAAACGGATGTGAACGTGTACACAACCATTCACATCCCTGCACATTGATAAGTGCAGCAGGGGGTAGCTATTCGGCAGGGCGGCGTTAACCGGCTCGTTAGGCTTCAAAAAACGCAGCTTGGCGAACAGGTCTGAATCGGGACTAAAATATGTATCCAACTCCTGGTGAGTTGCAGTGACAGGCCAGAGTAGTTGCTCTGGTTAGGGGACCAGCTGATCTAAAAAGCAGCTGTCCCATGATCCCTAACAGGGACACTTTCACTGCTAATTAATAATTAGAACTTTCAAAGAATTGTTTTTAAAACCCATACAAATCTTACCTTTCACTTCTATGACTTCATCTTCCTTCAAAGAAAGAATATCTAGTAGCTCATTCTGTAAGGAAATATATTTAATAAATTACATTTGAAAGAAGATAAAATGATACACAAAAATGAAAAATGAGTGTTGCCCGCTGTGGCAATGTTCAAATAGTACATGCATCTGTTAATATATTATTAGCACATTGTTGTCTCAAATCCGGCAGAAGTCACTTCTAGCTAATGCATCGATAATTTATTGTTCATGATTACAATTGACTTCAAAAGTCAAATTGTCTGTTTGTCAATCGCAAATAATTGGTTTTATTCTTGCAGTAGTATAACACCCTTCTATTAATTACTGAACTTTGGAAATCCCTGTAATAGGCGGATACAATAATTTAACTGCTACTGCTTTATACAGATTATTTTCTGCTTATAATAAATCATGTCATGTGTACCCAGTAACTATAGACTTTTCACCAGTTGTTATTCTATCTCCCTGGACTGATTAGAGGATTTTGAAAAAAACAACAACTTTTTTAAGGCGATTCCCCAAATACGCTTCTTAGAAAGGGTTGGTACAAAGATACATGACAATGACTATCTGCAGCACAGACTATAGTGACTGCATCAGTTAGCAGTTTGCATAAGGACTTCTCCAGCTAACTGTACTTACGCCATACACTTCATAATTTATCAAACCGCGACCATCTACAGCGTTGTGAGCCCCCCACTGCCATCTGCTACCTCTCCATCTGCCGTGGCTGGTCCCCACCGCCTCCCCGCACCCCCCTAAACCTGCCCGTTTCCATGAAGCGGAGACGGGCAGGGTTTCCACCGCCAAATGACTGGGACGCATATGCTTGTGAGATGTTTGCGGGTCCCAGTCTGATGGAGTCCCTCTCAGCCAGCGGGGTAATTCTGGCGGGCGCTGGAGATGAATGAGAGGGGCTCCATCTGTATTTGCGTTACTTAATTGATATTTATTTCATTTATATTACTAAATATTTAAAATGTATATTATAAAGAAGATTGCCATTTCATTTTAAGGAGGTAAACAATAGGTGTATAGAGGTTTATTTATTTATATTCAAAATATGTCTGATACTTTATTACAATTATTACAGTGGGATGTGACAGTGGGCAGAGGTTTGTAGTGTAGGAACCGCAAAGGCAGTTGGGTATGTGTAACAGCTTTCACCCCCCCCCCTCGGTTGAAAGTCTTCGGGAACCTTCTGCGATTAGCACAGCTTTCTGGCTGATGGATGTCCGCTGCTTAATACTTTGAGAGAGAGAGGGGACAGAAGACCATCCGAACGGGTAGCACACGCTGATGGCATGGTGACAGTCCTTTAGTTTGTGTTTTGAGATTTTAAAATAATTGATGCTACCATCATCTGCTTTCCTTGAAAAAAAAATACTAAATTTTGTTTAGGATCAGGCAGTAAAACCATTAAAAAGTTGTTGATTTGTTTACCTTTTCTTTTTCAAAATGTGCACTCTGCTGCTTCATTTGGAGTTCTTGAATGTCTTTCAGATCCTCTATCTCTTTATTCACGTCATCTAGTTGTCTTTGTAAATAAGCTGCTTTGCGTTGTAGATTTAATCTCTCTTGTAAAACACGTTGTGTTTGTCTTTCAACAAGCATCATGTCTTCCTGTAATACAATAAAAACAAATGATACAGATTTAAGTGTAAATAACAATGCAATGTTGGCCTAATTCATATCCAGAAGGCTATAGGGCACATAGTGCAAAGTACCAGTATTCCATGCATTGCACCGTCACTGGATCGCGTTGCTGGACAAGGGAAATTTACTTAAGGAAATGTGTAAAAAATAGGTGTAAAAATAGGTGTATTTGTATCCAGAAATACACTTATTTTTGACATTTTCTATCCCGAAAATACGGCAATTCGTATTGATAGCACATCAATATGAATTGCCGTATTTTCGGGATAGAAAATGTCAAAAATAAGTGTATTTCTGGATACAAATACACCTATTTTTACACCTATTTTTTACACATTTCCTTTAGTAAATTTCCCCCATTACATCTGCTGGTGTCAGTTGATTGACAGTCTGCAGACACTTGGGGGCAGGAAAGTGGGGGCCATGGACTACTGTAAGTTTCCCAAAACAGGCATGTCGCCTCAGTATTAGAGGAGTGCAGATTATATATATATATATATATATATATTCTTGTAAATGGGGTTTTGGTAGGTCAGTCGCACAGGTCAGCAATCTGTATTTTTAGCGTTTGAAAAGGAGGCCCCCCGTTGGGTATAGTCTTGTGTATTTCTATATGATCCCTGGGGGTGTGCTACCACTGGACAAAATTCATAGGTGGAAATTGAAGAGAGAAGACAGGTTTGTCTCGGTAGTGGTGCACCACAAAGTAATTATACGACTTAAAATATACCTTTTAATAGTTTACTTGGTAAAAAAAGCTGCGAAAATATGACAGACTACATATAACATGAAACAAAGACAAGTGAAAAGTAGTGCAAGTTAAAAACTTGGGCTCATGCGGCGTCCCTTAGCAAGTTTCATTTGTTTGTCACGTCTCTTCCCTGCGTGTTAGCTATGTCGCCTGATTTCCACTCGGGGGACGTGTTCTACACAATTATATTTATAAACTGATGCCTCCCTGTCTGTGAGCAATGTCTGTTTAGGTTACAAAGTTACAATGTGAGACAGGGGTAGGGAAGGCTGAGGGAGCGACCCCACAGCCGTTCAGTCGCTCCCTCAGCCTTCCCTACCCCTGTCTGATTGTTTGATTTCTAGTCCTTTTAAGGACTCTAATTTTTAGCTTAATATTGTTACATTGTCTGTTTGGTCACATCGCCACCAACGGAGCCTCATGCTATTTAGGTAAGCAATATTGTACACTCTTGTTCTCAACAGCACCTTTATAAAAAGGTCTAAGGACCTTGAAACGTCAGTTTCCTAAATACTGTCTGCTGTCTTGTATTTTTTTTCTGAGTGCCGCCACCTCCGATCTTCTATTGCATTCAGAGATGAACGCACATCTCTTTACTGGAAGGCACCAGACCTACAGAGGCTCGTTGTGAGCCATTACAGCATTTATACTCCGGAGTGCCACCCCAAGAAATTATATATATATATTTATATATATCTCCAACGTGGGTGCGACACTTATAGCATTAATGACGAACTCTTACAACTTCAGAGTGATCAACATTTAAACTTTTATAAAAAAAAATCAATTTAATCAGGATTTTTTTTTATAAAAATTGAAACGTTGAAGTTGTAAGAGTTCGTCATTAATGCTTTGAGTGCCGCACCCACGTTGGAGATACAAATTACTACTTTTGTTCAGGCACCGGCACAGATTTCTACAAGGTTACAAGGACTGCCGATCCCTACTCTGATTAATAGCTGTTATCACTTAGTATATATGTAATATATCACATACTATTTAATTGTTTACTTACTAATAAGAAATAACTAAGTTTATAAGAATTACAAACGGACCAATAGGAATTAGAAGGAAATTACATCATCACCAGATCCCCTATATACACCCACAGGGCTTAGGACACTCAGTCTGCTGTCCTTCCCTGTTGGAGATTGAACACTTACTGAGTAATATACTTATTTGGATCACCATATATATGGACTTTATTTATCATTTCTAGGCCCCATACCACAATTGTGTATTCTATTGTTTCTTGTGTTCCTTAGCCCTCTGGGGATTGTGTGGTAGGGCAGCCTGTGTTTTATTTCTACTTAATTACTAGCGCTTGGAGGATTATTGGGACGTGTGTATATATATATATATATATATATATATATATATATGTAGACAAACGGCTGGCACTTGGTACAGCAAGGGTTAAGTAGGATGAGGTGCCTTCCACAATGTAGGAGCGTATCTCCAGATACAGGAAAAGCAGGTTTCCAAATAAGAGAAGACAGGAGGCGGCACTCTCAAATAAGTGATCAATTGTATTCAATCCATAGCAAATGTGAAACAAAGAGTCAGCATTTTGGTGTCGACAAGTTTCGGAGCATTGCGCCCCTTCCTCAGGACAACTGACTAAACAGCAAGTCAAACGTGCAGTATATATATATAGCAGGTTTGTGGGCGACACTCTCAGCAAAAACAGCTCACAGGCAGAGTTTAATCATCAACGTTTCGAAGTTTAATAGGTTACTTTGTCTTCAGGATACATAAAACAAATGCATACAGTGACAGAATTTATACATACCAGATCCCCGCGAAATGAAGACGCCGTCTGCACGTTCTTCCGGGTCACATGGCGTCCGGACGTCATCACCCGGCTGCCGTTGCCATGGTATCAGCATAGCATTCGGCGCTCAGATGGCGCGTCTCTCACCGTTACCCAGGAAGCGGGTTACCTCAGGCTGGGGGCGTCTCCGCAGTAGCACATCGCCATGGTGATATGATGCTAGCTGACTGCAGCAGACACCGCCAGTGCTTTACGTTCACTGTGCATCGGGTCAACCTTTCAAAAAATACAATAACAGCACAAAATGTAATTTACAAATAGAAATAAAAACAGTACTTTACAAGAGAGTTTGCAACTGAGCACTGGCTTCATAGATAATTGCAGTACATTAAAACAAAAAATAATAATGCAGTGTATTTAAGCAGAACAGAATACATAGAATTCACCCATGACGGATCATTAGTTAGCTATAGACAAAGTGGTAAGAAGTCAATTCACAATCAGTACATGAAACCTTACAAGAAAAAATTCACATTAATTAATGTATACTAAGGATTTCTATAGGTTACGTATCATAAGAAGCAATGTAGCCCATGTGACTCATTCAGGCCACCCGGGGAGAGGGTGCCCAATCTCTGGATCCAGCTGGCTTCAGACCTAAGCGGTTTCAGAGATCTATCCCCCCTTCTCAATGAGACAGGTATATGATCAATAATAACACTTTTTAGTGATGCAATGCTGTGTTTCGCCTCAAAAAAATGGCGTGCTAGTGGCTGGTCACTACCACCTTTCTCAAAAGCCGCTTTGATGGATGAGCGGTGTCCAGCTAATCTTTCCCTAAGGGTTCTTTCAGTTTTACCAATGTAATTCATGGAGCAGGGACAGGTAAGCATATACACAATAAATTTGGTTGTGCACGTTACCTGGTGATTTATTGTAATTTTCTTGCCTGAGTGGGGATGTAGGAAATAGGGACCAGAGGACATGGACCGGCAAGCCGTGCAATCAAGACACCTATAACAACCATTCCGTGGCCTGAGAAATTGTTCACTATTCTGAGATCTAAGTCCTGTTATATCCGCCTTGACCAGGTAGTCCCTCAAATTCCTACCCCTAGTATAGCAGCTCATCAGTCCAGTATCAGTGAGACCCAACGTGGAATTCGATTTAATCATGGGCCAGAGTCTTTTACCAACAATGTTGATTGTGTGACTCTCTATGTTAAAGTGTTTGACCCAAGGAAGTTTTATCAGGGTATTCTCACGTGGCTTAGGACTGAGGAGCTGATCCCCAGGTTGTTCCAGGGCTTTGATTTTAGCTTTTTGCAATAAGGGCATTTGATAGCCCCTCTGATTGAATTTAATCACCATTTTATCAATAGCCTGCTCTGCTAGTGTATCATTACACTAGCAGCCAGTGAAATATTTTGTCAAAAAGAGTGCACTAGAATAAGGGCCTCAGTTCCTGCTGGAGCTTGCTGAAAAATAGCCCTGAGCACATGGCACCCTGCCCCCCAGCCCAGCCGGCCACTGGGCACACCATTCCTTGCATTCCACCTAAGAGAATAGACTTATGGAGAAAGATAGCACCATTGACAGAGGAGCAGTAGTCCCCTTACTTACAAGAATAATTTTAAACTAGACTAAACTGAGCAGCAATTTAAATATAAATATAAGAGCTCTATTTATTTATTTAAATGCCCTCTTTATTTATGTTTTTACAATTAAATCATATGTAAAGAAACAAATCGACATATATTGTTGTTATCAAGTCTCATTAAATTTACTTATTTATGCTAAGTTAACCTTCTAGGGTTATTCTTGTGCTAAGTTTACAGCAATCCTTTCCCACAATATGTGTGTGCCTGGAGATCACCTTGCAACTTTCAGCAAGAGACTCTATATATTGCATACATTTTACTCCCCCCCCCCCCCGCGTTAGGTTATCGGTCTATACCCATCTCTCGATCTAGACCAGGCTTTCCCAACCACGGTCCTCAAGGCACACCAACAGTGCAGGTTTTAGTGACATCCAGGCTTCAGCACAGATGGTTTAATCAGAATCACTCAGGTACTAATTGAGTCACCTGTGCTCAAGCCTGGATATCTACAAAACCTGCACTGTTAGGCTGGTTTCACACTGTCCGGCTCCTGCCGGACGGGAAATTACCGCACGGCTTAAAAGCCGTGCCGCCCCTACAGTGTGTGATGGACAGCTCTGTGTCCATTCACACTGGACGATCACGGCGCGGCCGCCGGGTAGCAGCCGGATCTTACCACTGCAGTGTCCGACTGCCGTGCCGTGGCTGTCCCGTTCTGCCCATTCAGTGTGGTGTGGAAGGCAATAGGCGCCTTCACACACCACGGAAATTACCGGATACTTACGCCCGCCCCCATGTGACGAGTAGGGCGGGCGTACACCCCGTCAGACTGGAAATGCCAGTCAAACTGTTTGGACCCACCCCCATGTGACGAGGGGGCGGGGCCACAGGATCTCCAAACCGGACCATGTGAAAGGTCCAGAAATCCGGCTAAAAGCCGGACAAAGTGGGCCCGGCTTTTTTCCGTCCGGTCAAAGCCGGACAGTGTGAAACCAGCCTTAGTGTGCCTTGAGGACCGTGGTTGGGAAAGCCTGATCTAGACATTTCCCTTCGCTTATACTTGGCACCAATTATCTTTGGCTCCCAAATAGATTTATCCATCTGTTCCATATCTCATAAAAATTCTAGCTATGTGTATATATATGTATATATATATATATATATATATATATATATATATAGACTCTGGTTTCAGTCCGGCACTCTCCCCTGCTCAGTGCAATGTACGTGGGTGCCTTCCGGATACATGCATAGAAGTCAGTTTCAAACAAGCAGCGGCACTCCACGGTTTGCTGTGATCAAATATTTATTCCAACGTTTCGGGGCGTATTCCCCCCGTTCTCAAGGATACAGTTGCACTGTATCCTTGAGAACGGGGGGAATACGCCCCGAAACGTTGGAATAAATATTTGATCACAGCAAACCGTGGAGTGCCGCTGCTTGTTTGAAACTGACTTCTATCTATATATATATATATATATATATATATATATATATATATATATTTCATGTTCTATAGTAGTTTTGACTAAGGCTTTCCAGATGGCCACCTCCGGTCCCTCCTTCGCCATCCATTTCCTAGCAATACATATCTTTGCCAGGGTACACATATTAATAAAATATTGTCTATCATTCTTATCCATTAAATCGCACTCTATGATAGATAAAACACAGGCTTTAGGTTTACATTTTTGGGTTTACACGTTTAGCCATAATATCAATCACTGCTGACCAGAATTCAATCACCTTCATGCCCAAATCAATGTTCCTTCATTTACACACATTTGGGACAGCTAGCGTCGTTCCTACCCCCAAATCTGTGCATTTGTTCTGGTGTCATATATGTCCTATGTACCACGTATAGTTGTACCTGCTGAAACCTTGCTTGATTTGTTGCCCTCTTACTATTAGCCTTAACTTTCTTCCATTCCTCCCCTGATATGTCTCCAATTTCAGCTTCCCATTTATTTTTCAATCCCATCAGTTCATCTATATGAGCTACCTGACCAAGCTTTCTATATAGCCATGAAACTTCATGCTGTGCTGGGTTTCTTTAAAGTAGTTCTTTCATTGGGGATTCCTTCAACTCTGGTCTTCCTCCTTCAAATTATTTATTTATTTATTAACAGTTTCTTATATAGGGCACACATATTGAACATTCACATCAGTCCCTGCCCCAGTGGAGCTTACAATCTATATTCCCTACCACATGTACATGCACATACAGACATTCTAGGGTTAATTTGTTGGAAGCCAATTAACCTACCTGTATATTTTTGGATTGTGGGAAGAAACCGGAGTACCCGGAGGAATCCCGCGCAAGTAGGGGGAGAATATACAAACTCTGCACAGTTAGAGCCATGGTGGGAATCGATCCCATGACTTCAGGTCTGTGAGGCAGTAATGCTAACCATTACACCATCCGTACTGCCCAAATTGAGTTGGAAGGGCATGGCGCAATTGCAGATATCTACATAGATAACTATTATTATTAATATGAACTCCATTTTCAGTGATTGGAATGTCCTGATGCGCTCCTAATCATATATTTGTCCAATCTCAGTTATACCTCCCCCCCCCCCCCCAGATCTTTCTCATTTGCAATTCTTTTAGGTCTATCATATGCCTGGTATTATAGAGTGGTGCCTCCAAACCATAGCTGCTTGCCTGGCTATTGGGGGCCATCTACATATTAAGTTGCCACTCAGGTATCATTTACAGAGGAGTGTGTCCTGGAGATATATATCCTACCATTGCCGGGACAAAGTCATCTTCCTTCCCCCTTACTAGCCATATTATAAGATGTAAGTAACAGGGAGTAAGGGATTATGGGAAGGGCTGTGCACTAGTTATTGTGTATCCTGTATAAATAAATGCCACAATCTATGGGGTCTAGACTGAAAAGTCTTTTATGACAATGACTCACGTGGCGGTGCTCCCCTGAGAGTCTATATGTAGTAAATAGAGGAAAGAAAGGTACTCTCTTTTTTTGGGGGGGCACTCTTATGTGTAGAAAAACTAACTTTTATTTAGTATACATTAGAAACCTGAAAAACCATACCAAACAGACACATACATACATTCCCATTCAATATATACAGTATATGGGAATAGGCCAATGTGTATAATAGTTTCCCATTTAATTTAATATTTGCAAATAGATTAATGCCACAATAATTAGAACCTTGCGAAAAATATGCATATATAATAATATAGTGGTGGAGACTGGCACTCGCAGTGATCCTCAGAATGGCCAATAATGCCCAGGTGCCTAGCCCCACACAGCCGGACCTGCCGTCTGTAGATAGCCACAGAATTTGGCAGCCACTCACAGGGTCTTAATCAGTACAATAATAAACTGACACGGAGGTCAAGCAATACTGTAGCAACGTTTCAAGCTCTTTATTAGCTCGTCTTCGAGCCTGAAGACAAGCTAATTATCTCTTATTATCTTCTAATAACTGGTGTAGATTACATCACCCTACAGTATATTGGTTTTAATAACACAATTATCTTTATATATCACTACTTACTTGAAGATATTGAGAAATATTGAAGAATGTAAGTAGTCTCGGATGTATATAGTGAGTATCTCTTTAACTAAGGATTGAGCACAGGTGTCCTGTTTGTAGGCCTACAATTGCGGTATTATCTCAGTGTAGGTTCTAGTAGGATGAGATTATCCTGAGGATTGAGTATAGAAAATAGAATATGTAATTATTGAGTGTCAGATATATTTGGAGTGTGTGCTGTGCCCCCCCCCCCCCCCCCCCCCGCCATATGTTATTATAACATTGATGGGAAGTGAGCGACATCCTCCTTACCCTGGGAGCACTCTGAAATGTAAGTATAGATTGGGATAGATAAATAATGGTATAGCCACAAGAGGGCCACTTGGCCTTTGTGGGGTAGCTGGAAAGGAGAAAAATATATACGGTGTACCTAATAGTATTCAATTCCCAAGGTAGGAGTGTGGTAGGGTGGAATAAGAAGGCCTGTCATGCACAGCAGGGACTCCAGAAAGACAGACTGTAGGCCTACAAACAGGAACTAAGGTGTGGGGGACTAGGACAACAGATATCCTCTATGTCCACCATATAAACAGTGGATACTGTAGCTGAGCCATGCTCACTCCCCCAACAACACCCACCCATAGGTAAACCGTCAATCCATTGTGAGGTGCTGGGGAAGAAGCAGCTGCCTTCAACATTGTTTGATGACCTGCCACAGTTTTATTTTTTATATATTAGGTGTACCTGTATATCAAGCACACCTGTGCTAAATCCTTATTTAAAGGGATACTCACTATATACATCCAAGACTACATTCTTCAATATTTTTCAATTTCTCCAAGTAGGTAGTGATATATAAAGATAATTGGGTACTTGTTTCCTATCTGGGCGCCCGCTAAGTTAATTGCGCACCATGCTATTCTCCGTAGAGAAATCTGATCGCATCGCATCGTACACATACACGATATTGAACGATGCGATGCGATGCGATCCGATTCGATTTCCCATAGGAAACAATGTGAAATGGCTCAATTTAGCCAAATTATCATAGGAACAATAGTAAATGGGCCAAAAACACCCCTGAACATTGAAATGTCCCCCCAAAAGTAGTAGACGCCACCCCGCCATCAACGTGAACCCGAAGCGTGGCGAGCGCAGCGAGCCCGCGAGGGGCGGCGGTACGCGTCCTCCGACCTTTTCATGCCCTACTATCCACTAGGGCGTGGAGTGAGAATAGAATAGTGTGGCGAGCGCAGCGAGCCACCGAGCCCGAAGCGTGGCGAGGGGACGCGGATACCTTCACAGGTAAACGCGTCCCTTCGCGGGCTTCCCAGGTGTCCGCGTCGCCATGGACACCTGGGAAGCCCGCGAGGGGACGCGTATAACTGTGAAGGTATCCGCGTCCCCTCGCGGGGCTCGCTGCGCTCGCCACGCTTCGGGCTCGGTGGCTCGCTGCGCTCGCCACACTATTCTATTCTCACTCCACGCCCTAGTGGATAGTAGGGCATGAAAAGGTCGGAGGACGCGTACCGCCGCCCCTCGCGTACCGCCGCCCCTCGCGGGCTCGCTGCGCTCGCCACGCTTCGGGTTCACGTTGATGGCGGGGTGGCGTCTACTACTTTTGGGGGGACATTTCAATGTTCAGGGGTGTTTTTGGCCCATTTACTATTGTTCCTATGATAATTTGGCTAAATTGAGCCATTTCACATTGTTTCCTATGGGAAATCGAATCGGATCGCATCGCATCGCATCGCATCGTTCAATATCGTGTATGTGTACGATGCGATGCGATCCGATTTCATTACGGTACCGTACGTAG
This sequence comes from Crinia signifera, assembly GCF_055691185.1. Classification (NCBI taxonomy): domain Eukaryota; kingdom Metazoa; phylum Chordata; class Amphibia; order Anura; family Myobatrachidae; genus Crinia; species Crinia signifera. The sequence goes on from NC_139220.1 coordinate 212,701,590, forward strand.
AAAACCTGGGCGCCCAGATAGGAAACAAGTACCGATAATTGTGTTATTAAAACCAATATAGGGTGATGTAATCTACTTCAGTTATTAGGAGATAATTGTTGCAATAATTCATTGTATATACCTATTGCGAATCCTATAACTTACTGATGTATTATTATATATGCATATTTTTCACAGGCTTCTAATTATTGTGGTATTAATCTATTTGCCAATATTAAAGTAAATGGGAAACTATTATACACATTGGCCTGTTCCCATATTCTATATATTTTGAATGTCAATGTATGTATGTGTCTGTTTGGTATGTTTTTTCAGGTTTTTAATGTATACTAAATAAAAGTTAGTTTTTCTATACATATGAGTGCCCCCCCAAAAAGGAGAGTGCCTTTCTTTCCTCTTTTTAATATTTTAAGATGTACCAATCGAGTAGCAAGATAATACCACCAGAAATCTGGTAGTGCAAGTCCTCCTTCATATTTATATCTAGTTAGAGTATCCATTTTAATCTAACCCCCTCTTATTCCCCCATAACAAAGAGGATACCAACCCCTCCACCACCCAAAAGATTCGCCGGGGAGATAGATTGGTGAATGCTGTGATATATATAGCATTTTTGGTTGAATAATCATTTTACCAAATTGACTCTTCCTGTCAGGCTAAGTGGAAATCTGCCCCATGGGCCTATCTTAGATTTTATATACTTGATTTGAGGGGTTAAAATCTCCAAACATCCCTTGACACCCAAATTCCCAAGTATTGAAATTCCTCTACCCATTTTAAAAGAGTGGGGATAGCTGAAATCGGGGGGCAGGGACCTTTTAGTGAGAGAATACAGGACTTACCTCAATTGATCCTAAGGCGGAGTACAGTATTTCCCAAAGTTGTTAATTATATCAAGGATCTCAGGGAGTGCTTTAAGATGTTTATGCACAAATAGCAAAATGTCATCCGTATATAAAGCAATACTCCTATCCTTAGGCCTTGGTATAATGAGCTCCCCCTTATTAAACATGCTAAGGGTTCTATGGCTATTGCAAAGAGGCCCGGTGACATTGAGCATCCCTGTCTCGTACCTCTTTCAGCATCAAATTTATGAGAGATGTATCTATTAACCAAGACTCTTGCCACCGGGGCCCTATACATCAGTTTGACCCAATTGATGAACTTGTGGCCTATTACTACTCACTCCATAGATTACTATAAGAACACCCACTCAATAGAGTCAAATGCTTTAGCTGCGTCAAGCAAAATTACCACCGGTTCCCCCATAGCCTCTTGTTGGGTCTGGAGATGCACATACAGTCTTCTCAACTTGGAGGTTGTTGACCTCCCAGGGATAAAGCCTGTTTGATCATCATGTATGATCTCATTTAAAACCCTGCTAAGTCTCCTCGCGAGAACTTTAGCCAGAATCTCTTTGCTAACAAAGAGATAGGCCTATATAATTTAACTAGCCTAGGGTCTGTATCTTTTTTTACCAGATTTATTATTAAAGCTTCAGTCATAGATGTTGGCAGGATTCCTTTATCGCATATCTCATTGAATAAATTCAGAAGTTTTTGGGAAAATAATTTACTATATTTTTTATACATCTCCGATGGTAACCCATCCATACCAGGTGCTTTGCCCCCAGGGGTCAACATTTTAGATTCTTCTACTTCTAGAAGAGTTAGTGGGGCATCTAACCTACCTCTAAATTCTGAGAATAATGTTAGGTGCTCCACCCTTGCCAAGTATGTACGAATTTCCTCAGAGGTATGTATCTGTTGGGATGCATACAGCTGTTGGTAGTATTGCATAAACCTTTCTGCTATATATGGGGTCTGCTGTAATATTTCCCCTCTTTCATCCAAGATTCCAGTCACTTTACTTGTTGGCAGATCTAGTTCTGCCAGTTTAGCAAAGAAGCTTCCGGGTCTATCCCCATTTGCATACCTAGCATGCCCAGCAAATAATTCCTTATACATTACTCTTTCTGTTAAGCACCTACTGTATACCATGCCTCCTGAGCCTCCTTCCATGTCCCTCTGGTCTCCTCTAGCTTATCTTGCAGGTACTTTTGTTCTTGAAAGTGGCAAGCTGTCTGCAGCTTCCTTTCTTTTCCCCTAAAGGACACCATCTATTTTATTATTGAACCCCTAAGTTGTGCTTTAAATGCATTCCATATAATTTCTACCAATGCTGTCCCTTCATTGATCTTAAAAACTACTGCCATTAGATTTCTAGTTTGTCCCCTGACTAAATATGTGTCAACCAAAAGGACCACGTTGATCTCTAATAGTGAATGATCCGATATGCCCCTTGTTGTGTATTTTATTGCCTGAATTCGGGGCAACCAATCCTCTGTGACGAGATCCATATCAATTCTAGAAAATGAGGTGTACACAATGGAGAAACATGAGAACTGCTGTTCCCCTGGACGCCTCACTCTCCAGGCATCCCTCAGACCCATTTCCTTGATCATTTTGAAGAACCCATTCCCATTTATTCCACCACCCAGACCATCAGCTTTCCACTTATCCATCCATCATAGGATCCAGAATATTATTAAAGTCTCCCAGGACAATCACAGGTGTATGCGGATGTTTTTTCAGAACTTCATAATTAAAGGGTGGTGGTATATACTGTATACTGCCATAAGTAAAAATACAAAGGAACACCATTTCTTGCATTCCACCAAAAAGAATAGACTTATGGCGACAGATAGCACCATTTACAGAGGAGTCCCCTTACTCACAAGAATACTTTTAAACAGACACACAAGTGCAAAGATTCAAAAGTTTACTGAAACTACGCATTGTGTACCTCTTAAGACTTTGATACTTTCTAACTTGCAAAAGCAGTTCTTGAAATAAGAGTATATGCAGTATGATGTGCACAGGTTGAACCCTCAATGAACCAAAAATAAATAAATGTGCCCTGCTTATTGAATATGCTGAAGCAGTGGTATAATGTGTCACAGCCAGTGGCATAGAGGAAGCAAGTTGGTCAAAAGTGCACAAATGACCCACAGACAGACCACCTCCTTCTCGTCCAGAATGAGTGGAGCTGGAAAATGTCCTTAGTAAATGGAATAGGTAAGTCCACAGTCCCAAAGAATCCCTTTTCACCAACTTCCTGTTGGGACTGTGGAGTTACCTATTTACATTTACATAGGAAGCCTAGCGTGTACCAGCTCACAAATTAGGATTACTGGTGTGGATTCTTCTGTTTAGTCATCACAAACACTTATCAGGCTAGATGATGGATGGGACTGGTACAGCAACATTCAAACAGATGGGGGCCATCATTCCATAGGATTAAATGCGGCACTCCTGGTGTGCACAATTTGCCATGGACCATGGGAGTTTGGGGAGCAGATCAGCATTATGTTTGTTGGCACTAAAGGCATGAGGATGTGGATTCTGCTAAATTGCCTTTATCCAGCAACCAGCATCACAACAAGTTTTGGTCTAAGTACGTAGTATTAAGTTATGTATTTAGCACGTGACTCTACTGTGCAATTTAAAAAAAAAGTTCTTACTTGAAATTGGATCCTTTGATTCATTTCATTCACATAGTTGAATCCAAGTATCACTGAACTGGCTGTTAGAACAAAGAATAGGAAATGCCAAGGTCTCAGAGTGTAGTCTGTCCCAAATAGTCCCATGTTTTAAGCAGGGGTTCTGCATACAAGAAACAAGACTAGCAAATTTAGGTAAAGGTTGTGCACTATTATTACATCCATTATATCACAATCACAACTCATAGGAACACATAGCTGACAGTCGGGATCCTGACTGACAGGGGCTATTCTCCCTTTTTCGGGGTCCACGACCCCCTTAGAGGGAGAATAGAACCTGTAGCGAGCAAAGCAAGCCACTGAGCCCACAGCATGGTGAGCGCAGCGAGCCCACAAGGGGCTTATTTGCGCCTGCCCCCCTGCCGGAGCACTGGCTTTTGGGATTCCGATGTCGGGCTACTGACCATTGGGATCCCGATTGTCGGACCACCATGCCACACCTGTTAGGCCCTTAGGCAAGTTACTGGTTTGGGGCACTTCACCCTCTTGACTTTAACCTGTTAAAGAACTCTCAAACTGTGTGGCGCTCTAAATAAGACATGAGAAACAATTTACATACAATAAAGTACGTACAATAAATCATATGGGCAAATAGATAAACCTCTCTGGGAATTAAATAAAGACAATCAAAACAATAATCCCATGCACAATATCACATTTACTAAAGGGTATTGTAGTATTGTACTTGCAGTATTTGAATATCCTCATATTCATATTGAGGTACTAATTAAACTGATTGATGTTTATTCCTTTATTTCTATGGATTGAGTCCAAGAAATAAATAATTAGCAGAGGGTGTTTGCTACACCTTAAGTGCACAATATTATCCTTTTAGTATGTCGTAGTTAATTCCTGATTACCTCTGTGCACCAGATGCTGGTGTACTGAAAGTGCCAAATTCAGGCCCTATCCAGGGCACTAGTGATGCTCGCACGACTGGCGAGGTTCTGCTGACCACGATGTAAGCCACTCCTTGCTGCAAAGGAATTAAATGGAGTGTCACTTTGCTGTTTTCTGTGTCCTAATGCCCAGGCTCTGGTTGCCACTCGGAGGACCCTGCAGATGGCGTGCTTGCGGGCTCCACTATTTAAACTTTGCAGCTGATGAACCGCCTCCATGCACAAATTTGGGGTCACAGAACATAGGGCCTTATTCTAGTTCACTCTCTCTGATAAAATCCTTGTTAAGCTGTGTACACACGGGGGCGATAGGGGCTGAAATCGCTGGAAATATGGTCGCTGGTGCACGTTCCCGTTTTCAGCCCCATTCTAATCGCTGGTGATTCCCTCTGCGGCTCCCCTGGCAGAGGTTCCCTTTCATCAGCGACCGTCTCTGGTCGCTGATGAAAAGGAGAAACTGAGCAATAGATTGCACAGCAATCTATTGCTCAGCAATATATCTCCCCCGTGTGTACGCACCTTTAGATGGACAAAACCATGTGCACTGTAGGTGGGGCAGATATAACTTGTGCAGAGAGAGTTAGATTTGCGTGGGTTTTACTACAAAGTGAGATCTATTTTGCAGTGTAAAAATAAAGCAGCCAGTATTTTCCCTGCACAGAAACAAAATAACTCGCCCAAATCTAATTCTCTCTGCACATTTTACATCTGCCCCCCTGCAGTGCACATGGTTTTGTCCATCTAAGAAGGATTTTGTCAGAAAAAGTGAACTAGAATAAGGCCCATAGTTGGCACAAGGTACTGGGTGGCACAAAAGTCCTTTCTAATGCAATTTTCAAAAAGCAGGAATAATGGGTTTCACTATATGGGAACTTTATACCTGTTCAGTGCATCCAATTCGGGTGTTTTAATTTAGTAGACCAATCCTGGCCTCCTAGTTCAAACTTTGCCGTCCCATTCATTAATTAGCCATCAGGTGGATTTTTAACCATATATTGCATAGTATGCACATAATAAGCATTTAAAGCACGCATATATCTGTGCATATGAACCATTAGTACTGTGCAGACACAAAAAAATATATAAAATACAGTACAGGTTGAGTATCCCGTATCCGAATATCCGTTATCCGAATTATTCCGAAAACCATACATTTCAGAAAGTGAGAAAAAAAATGTTTTTTTTGCTAAAAACTCACTGGGGACATTTGTAACAGCACTACTGAGGACATGATATGTAACTGGCACTATATATGTGCAAGAAAATGATTGCTTGGCATTCAAATTCAATATCTGAGATAGTACACAAATTTTGTTTCATGTTTTGAAACCTTGTTTTTTGAACAAATAAAATATATTTGTGTGTATTTCATGTGTTTAATGTGTTTATACAGCACAAATGTAAGATACTTCAAAATACATCATTGAAATATAAAAATATTCCGAAATACGGAATAATCCATTATCCAAAATTCTCCTGGTCCCGAGCATTTTGGATACGGGATACTCAACCTGTATTAGACTAATACAATTGCAATCATATACTGTATGTAATACAATAAAATTTCATAAAAGTATTAAAATATAGAGTGCAAAAGAGACTTTGATTACATTTAATGTTTTCAGCTGGTTAATTGTTCAATCGAGAATGGGAGAATATATATTGGGTTCAAGTAGTGGATCAGTAGTAGGGAGCAGTAGCAAGTTTGTATCACAGCAGCTACTCAAGGATTCTAACTAAATTGGGGGAAATTTACAAACCAAAATATGCCTAAAATAGGAGTATTCGTATTCGTTGTATTCGTTGATAGCGCACCACACATTACCTTTTTGTATAAGAAAATAGGCCTATTTTATGCATATTTGGATTTTCGGCATTTACTATGCTGAAAATATGTCAATTCTTATTCGTATTCGTGGCATATTCGTATTCATTCATTTGAATGGTGATTCCTAACTTACTAAGTGGCTGCATGTAACATATGGCTGTTAATTAGCCGGATACGGTCGCTAATTTCTGCAAAAATACGCCTGGAAAATACACTTCATTTTCCAGGGGTATTTGGCAAAAGACTGAATGGATCAGTCATATTTGATTCAGGCTTCAAACCCAAGGGCCGGTCCTGGTTCCCAAAATACGGGGGACAAAATGAGTAGGGGTCCCCCGTATTTTGTGATCCAGCACAAGGCCCAACCATTCAGCAGGGAGGAGACTTTTTATACAAGTCCCCCCGGCCAAAGCATTAACCCCCTGACAAGTCAGTCTGGGCAGGGATCCTGGGGAAGTTGGGACCCCCTCCCAAAAAGGGCTGTTCCCGGTGCCTCTGGGCATTGAGCACCAGGCTGATTGTGTTGTAAAAAATAGAAATAACTACTGTGTATTGCTGTGGAACTATGAGTCCCAGCAAACCTGCACCGCATGCAGGGACTTGGAGAACCGCAAGTCTCAGCATGCGGGGCATTAAAGGGCCCAATGTAGTTCTACAGCAGTACAAATAGTAAAACAAAAACACACATCCTCTTCTTTCCAAGTAGGCATCCAGAGGACTCACAGACTTAGAAGAAAGCTGCAGGATGTGTGTTTACATCCTGCGGCTCCACCCGAATAGCGCTATTGGCCGCCTAGCGGCCTAGCGACTCCTGATTGGCCGCTGGGTGCCACTAGGTGAGCTCTCTCAGCCAAATATTTGTATGCTTTCTAAATTTGCTTGCCACCCGGCTCTCTGCGTCCCCCTGCCCGACACCTAACATCCTCCCTGATGACCTCCCCCTCCACCTAGCTCTCGAAGTTCCCCCGCCGCAGATGCAATACATTGTAGGTGCTAAAAAGCACCCACAATGTGATTTTGATGGCTGCAAATAAGATTTATCACGTATGATCCCCGGATCCGATCTGGTGCACACAGGACAGTACATTGGATCGGATGTCATACATATGCAGTTTGGGACGATTTCATGACCCGATCTACCGGAATTGGGTGAAATCGGGCCCAAATTGCATAGTGTATGGGGGCCTTAAGATTTGGGGGCTACCCAATTAGCCCTGCAGGCAGCTTAACACTTACAGTATCAGGGATTTTATTTTGGGACACGCTGAGGTTGCAGCCACTCTGATTGGATTGTCTTAGAAAAAAATTAACACAGTAAATTCCTGTTTTGATCACCGGTAAAATTATCACATGTAATACAATTTCCCCTTTGTATAGTAAATTGAACTGCAGTACAAGAAGTGGGGATTTTGCTAAACTATTTATGCACATACTATAAAAGTCCAAAAATATATCCATAAAATGGAATGTTCTAGCAAGTAGCAGTAAATGGCTTTAGCCGGGAGACAGGAAAAACCTGTCACCAGTTGGCTGGCAGCTTGTAAAGAAGCCTATGGCCTAAGGACAATTCCCATTAAGGTACAAATATTAGGATCCAGCCAGCAACCTCCTAACACACCCCTCATACAGATCATTTTAATGCTAAGCATTAGCAGGCAGTGTAGGCTGTGTGGCAGGGCAACTGTTTTTTATGGTTTCACTTTCTACACAATGAGAATGTATGTGTATTAGTAGTAAAGGTGGTACTTTTCGATGTTCTCATGCACAGAACAGGAATTGTTCCATAAGAAAGCCAGCTTTAACGATTCTGCTGTTGCCTGCAGTAAGGGTTTTACACACAGCCGTACTACATGAATGTGATTGGTTTGGCATTGAAAATAACTGTGGGTTTCGGTGGGCAAGGCTTCCAAAGCTGAATAGTGGCCAGACTATGTAGCTAGGGCTGGTGGGTTCATCTACTGCTAGTAAGCCATGGAGGGTATTCAAAATTTCAAATGTGTCACCGTGCATCTGTGACTAAGGAGTCCAGAGTGAGTTGAATAGGAAACAATACCCTGCTATACACTTACCTGTTCCATATTTTACCATAGTAAAAGCAATCTCTAAATAGTACATTAACACATTTTCATTTGTTTTAAAATTTTGGAAAGAATTATAGTTGATCATTATGCTATTTTGTAAACGATAATGCAGATAAAATGTTAAATAAATCTTAGCAACATACCATGCAGTTCTGCTGTGCTGCTCCTCTTTCATTTACTGACAGACTACAGTGGCTGAGGAGAGCTGCCTTACTTTAGAAAATGTGGTACAACCTGTTTATTGTGATGACAAACTGAAGCTGCAGGTTGAATGGAAATGCCATACAGTATGATGGCCAGACAACAATGTGTTGAGTGAAGCATTAACAGTTTTTTTTTTTATAGAATATTGTTAACACTATTTAGATACATGGCAACATAGTAATGCCGGCGGCGTGCTTAGTTTCCAATTTTAGGTTATTTTATTGAATAAAGTAATATTAACAAACATACAAACCGTGAATAATAAGGGGTGCAGTTATAAAGTATTCAGTGACTATGTAGACAGGAGGAAGTGAGTGCTGGGATCTAGACACATTAAAAATGCTACTAGCATTGTATCCAATCAGTAATATAACTTACAGTGACGTTCCTACCTGTGCTGAAACCAGGTACAGTAATATCCACTGTCTGGCATGAATTCACTGATAGGCCATGGCCTTGCAAGTGTGGAGTGTGACCTAGATACCCAAACCCCAATTTCATCACTCCGAGCAGTCTAGAGCTGCTGGACTGCCCCCAGGGACCAGTCTGTCTGCAGTGCGGACTCCTACACTGTGGCCCTTATTCAGATCTGAGCTCAGTACACATTTGTTTGGAAAATGGGCAAAACCATGTGCACTGCAGGAGGAGCAGATGTAACCTGAGAGTTAGATTTGTGTGAGTTATTTTGTTTCTGTGCAGGGTAAATACTGGCTGCATTATTTTTATTTTTTGCAATTTAGATTTCAGTTTCAGTATACCCCACCCAAATTTAACTCTCTTTGCACAGGTTACATCTGCCCCACCTGCAGTGCATGTGGTTTTGCCCATTTTCCAAACAAAATTTGTACTGAGCTCAGATCTGAATAAGGCCCAGTGAGAGGAACTGGGTGGTGCACATAATACATACCTCCCAACTCTCTTCATGTCCCAGTCACCTGTGCGTGTCCAAAATGGGGTGTGGCTAAAGAGAAAGGATTGTAGCTTCACAGAATGTGCACGACCACAGAGCCATGCCCCATTTTTTACAATATGAGTGTGTGAGTTGCTGGTCATGTCCGCTATTCCTCGGCCTCCCGTGAATAGACACAGTGCATGTGCACAGCGTTTATTCACTGCTGCTCTGCTAGCTAGTGCAGCGTATGACGGGGGGGGGGGGGTTCTCCCAGCCCCCCCAAGTATGACACTGCCGGTCGCAGGGGAGACGCGTGTATGCGCAATGGTAAGGATGAAGCACCTGGCTCCTGTTACTGAGCAGGAGTCAACACTGTGGCGTCACCCTTCGCATTTTTATACAAATAAAACTTAAAATGTAGGATTTTAACCATGTTGTGATTCTGGTGCAGACTTTCTCCTGTCTAGATAGTCACTGTCAACATAGTAACTGTAGACATATTATATGTATTTTGATGAAACAACATTAATACTGTAAAGCCTCCAAACATATACTGTAGGGGCTTAATATAAAATATACACCTTCAGAATTTATGCTCTCTCTCCTTAAGTGCTTTTTTTTTAGAATATATATAGACGGCAGAACGCCACGGCACTCCAGACAATAAGATAGGGCAAAATCTTCTTTATTGAAGCAATCAAAAACAGCAACGTTTCGATACTACATGTATTGTCTTCAGGCTCATATATATATATATATATATATATATATATATATATATATATATATATATATATATATACACGTTGAGTATCCCTTATCCAAAATGCTCGGGACCAGGAGAATTTTGGATAACGGATTATTCCGTATTTCGGAATATTTTAATATTTCAATGATGTATTTTGAAGTATCTTGCATTTATGCTGTATAAACACATAATATACACACAAATATATTTTATTACCACATAAAATACACACAAATATATTTTAATTGTTCAAAAAACAAGGTTTCAAAACGTGAAACAAAATGTGTGTACTATCTCAGCACTGAATTTGAATGCCAAGCAATCATTGTCTTGCACATATATAGTGCCAGTTACATATCATGTCCTCAGTAGGGCTGTTACAAATGTCCCCAGTGAGTTTTTAACAAAAAAAAATTTTTTTTTCACTTTCTGGAATGTCCGTATTTCGGAATAATTCGGATAACGGATATTCGGATACGGGATACTCGACCTGTATATATATAGACTGTGGCGGGTGTGGACGTAGCACTCCAGACATTGTAGTAATCCAAAAAAGTTTATTTGCAGACAAGCAACGTTTCAATGCATGTGCATTTTCGTCAGGTGAGCCTGACGAAAATGCACATGCATTGAAACGTTGCTTGTTTGCAAATAAACTTTTTTGGATTACTACAATGTCTGGAGTGCTACGTCCACACCCGCCACAGTCTACATAACCTTTGACGGGGCACCCGACCAGCTACAGCAACAGGGCAGTGTGCTCGGCCACACCAAACAAGTATATATATATATATATATATATATATATATATATACTGGTGCTGCGAGCTGGCACTCAAAAATATAGTAGTCAGTCAGGAGTCCTGGTGCCTTCAATTAGGTAGGTACAACGTGCAGATGGTTCCACTGGAGGGTTCCATAACGCGGCACTCGTGGGTCTTGTTCTTGGATCCTTAATTGTCCTTTAGATATACAGTAAATTGTGAGATTAGCTGCTGAAATAGTTCTTTATCAACACTCTATATTAACCCTCTGAGTGCCAACAGCTCTGTGAGAGAAGTGCAAAATATCTGGTCAGCGTCTATCACATTTGTTAAATAAATTCAAATAAAAAATTTTGTGCAAAAAAATATTACTGTATATTTCCTATATAAGGTAAACATTACAGGATGAATAAAAAGGCTTGCTTGGCAATTTTCACACCTATTTTGACAAACCCTCAAAGGGTTAAACAAAGGAGAATTATTTCATGGAACCAAGGAAAAGGATATCTACTGGATTGGGAAATTCACACTATAATGGGACTGTGATGATACTCTCCCCTAATTATAGACAACATAATGCTGGAAGCACTGTAAGTCTGTGTGTATGTACTGTACACAGATAAAATTTGTCCACTATTACGACTGATAGCAGAGTGCTGCCGCCTCTAAACGCTGTTGATCACAGTCACATATTGCCTCTAATTCAGAGACGGCTGTACATTTTCTGATTTACTTCTGACTGTCATTTAAAGGCACCTCCCAACAGGTGTAATTAGCACTGTCAGAGTATGTCTGACCAAGTGCTGAACTGGGGAAGGTCAAGGGGTGGGGGGGCCTGTTACAAGCAGGGGCCACTGTGTTCCTGCCTCCATCAAGGTACATGCCTCCTGTTATCTGCACTGGACAGGACATAGTGTTTGTACCCATCACCTACTGTCTTTCCCTATCAATCCCTCCCTGTTACCCTTTCTTTCTCCCTTTCACACTCTTCATCCCTTCCTTACACCGTCACCCACTGTCGTGTGAATTTGGGTTGGTGTGGAAGAGGGAAGCTTTAATTATAGTTTTGCACCTGGCCCACAACCCACAATCTCCGACACTGGCCACACTAACGACTCGATGAATGATGGGCCAAATATTTATAGATATTTAAAGTATATAGTGAATGAATGATGGTCAAACAAGCTGCATTTAAGAAGAAAAAAAAAAAGGTGGATAAAAGCACATATCTGCAAACAGATAGGAGTCCCCCCAGCCTGAAGGAATAGATGCTGTGCACGTGCACACAGCATCTATTCAGCGATACAGAGGGTGAAAAGGGGGCAAGCCCAGGGATGGTGTCATTTGCATATGACATGCCCCTTATTTGCATAGACCATGCCCGATTTTTGAAGCGGCGCGAGGGTCCCGCTTCCGTAGTTCAAGAAGTTGGGAGGTATGTGAATGCAACTTTTATGAGTATCATGGTGCACCATGAAACAAAGCCACCCATTGGCACACACAAGTCCCTTGCATTATGCATCACACACCCTATATAAACCCTGCATCCTCCATTTTGCCCTTTGGTAGGGTATGAGGCATTTTGGATGAGAGGAGAATGAGCAAGGGAGGGAGAGAGAAAGGCCAGGCAGAGAGAGAGAATGGCAAAGAGATCAGTGGCTGTGCAGAGGCTGGAAGAGGAGGAGGTTTTGAGCCAGACTGTGAGGGAGGAGGAGGTATTTGTCAGCCAGGCAGAGTGGCAGGAGGATGATGAGGTAGATGCCCCTTTACCAGGGAGGATGCCCAGTGGCCACAATGTGTGGCTCTCGTATGAGGAGAACTGCGCTGTTGTCCGAGCCATGGTGACTGGCTTCTAAAGACTGCTGGATGAGCATGCTCACAACACTTCTCTGGTTAAAAAAGAGAGATGTGGGAACTGATAACCCAGGCTGTTAAAGAAGTTAGTGCTTCTAACCATCATTTTAAAAACATTAATGAAAAGGTAAGAAGCCAGCAGGCCCGGGAATGGCTGCAGTATTTCTAACCACTAAACTGCATTTAAGGAGATGTTAAAGAAGGTGATTCCACCAGTGGTCCTACCAGGTAGCAAGCTTGGAACGTTCTGGGGAGTAACCCAACATTTTAAACCATACACATTAGTGCATTGGTAAGCAGGCAACAAAATAGCATCAGTACAGTTAAATGGCCCAGACACAGGGAGATGTGCTGCATAGCGTTCTGAGTGATGCTAGCTCATTACATCGCAATGTGCCACTGAGCGATCTGTCAGGGCCAGTGTGTTCTCTGGTGAGAACATTGGCCCTGACACCGGTGATTATAGATTTATTCAGTATGCTGAATATTAATTGCCAGGCAATAGTGATGCATGGGGCTGCACATTGTTATCGATTTAGCCCCTACACACGGAGCGATGTAGGGGCATTTTCTAAGAGATCTAGTGAGATAGCTTCGAAAATGCACTAAAATTGCTACGTGTGTAGGGGCCATTAAATGGTATTAAATGATATCAGGAAACCATTGTTTATTCAAAGAAATGCACTCATTAAGTCAAGTAATGTTAGGGACCATACACAGTGGGGAAATAAATAAGCAATATTGCCCTTTATAGCCCTTTATAGCCCTTCTGAGCAAGATTGGTTACCAGTGGCGGCTCCATACAGTTCAAAATTCAAATACACAGCAGTTGCCACCAACTGTCAGTGAGTTTGTTTAGAATGGCAATTTGGGCAGTGGGTGTGGGTCCTCTATTTAAATTTGAACTGTGCTGCATCCCCTCCTCTGGAGCCGCCACTGTTGGTTACTATATTTTGGGCCAGTCATTTTGTCAAGTATTTTTATGTCAAAGTCAGAATCACAGTGACCTTAATACAATAGACTGCTCTTAAATTAAGCCAGCAACAATGGTACCAATTAACATGTCAGTCTTGTGCAGGTACAATTACCCTTCTTTGTATTCTGAAGATCTCATTACTATCCACAAGCATGGTTAGGAAGTGGAGAGTGGCAGCATTTCAAAATGTTGTACACAGTCTGTAAACAATGGGGGAAATTGGCTAATATTGAATGGGTACGAATGTACCCATTTGTACCCATTTGGTCTTAATCATGGCTGGTGCTCGGCACATTTACTAAGGGCTGAGTTGATGTTTTTATGAATGGAAAGCTCAGCCGAATGCGGCATTACGAATGAATAGATCATAAATATAACTCGGCCGCAAATGACCATAGAGTTTATCAGATCAACTCATTTCATTCTTTTCTATTCGTATTTGAAGAAGCATGCATGCATTAGTCAGATCGGTATGAAAAAATTAAATAACAAATTTATCATGGGGCCCACCCACCCACCCAAGAGTATAACCAGCCCCAGGGTCTTTGAGCCAGTCTGGGTTTCCTAATTACAGTAAAACAAATGATTGGGGTCCCCTTATATTTAAAAAATCAGCACCAAGCTCTTGGACCGGTCCTGGTTATAAAAATATGAGGGACAAAAAGAGTATGAGTCCCCTGTATTTTAATAACCAGAACTAGGCTCCAACAGTAATGTCCCTGGCTGTCACATCACCACTGTGGTTTATCAGCCTTGGTCCGGTCCCTGGGGGTGTGTGGACCCGCCAAAAAAGCCCCTCTCCAGGCTACCTCTGGCCAAGGCTGATGCCTGGGGCTATCGCTAGCATCCCTGGGTGGTGGGTGCTGGGTTGATAGCAGTTCAAGTGTAAAAAAATATAAAAATAAAGTATTGGGCTTTGCTGTGGAAACCAAGTCCCAGCAAGCATCTTCATTTTGCAGGGACTTGGAGAACCACAAGTATCAGCATGCAGGGCATTAATGGGCCTGCTGGGACTTATAATATACTCAATATACTTGAAATATACTCAAATAAAAGCACACACCTAATACAGAAAAACTTGATATACATACATACACCATACAGTATATGTTCATATCCTCACCTGTAGATCATGTTATCTTTGGTCCATAGTAGACATCCGATGGGTTAAAATAAAGAAGGCAAGAACCCAAACCACCAAAAAATGAAGATCCCAAACCACCAAACCTGAGGAGCTGCATGATTACACATGATGCTCCTCCCCCAGATTGATGGGAATCCCCCTGATGTCAGTCAATGGGACTCCCCTCAGTCTATCAGGAGCGAGCTCAAGCAGAGCTTCACACCTGATATGCTGTGCGCTTCTCCATAGACACGCATGTTATGAATTCAACATGTGCATCTTGTCACAACTGGAGGTTTGGATGAACTTGTGTGTGTTACAGAAAAATCCACAGAACCAGAAGATGTAGGGTTAAAATGTGCAGGTTTTATGAATGATCTCTGCATAAAATACAGGAGAACAAAACTAAGTTCTGATACTTCTTAGTGGAAATAATTAAATGTTCGCCAAGTCTGCAAATACTTCCTTGTGTGAAGACAACTAAAAAAGTAGAATGCAGAGTCCAGGAAAAACTTGGTCAGGAACCAGAAAAGTTTGAAGGAGCTGGGTTAAAATCATATCTGGTTTATATTGCGGATGGAATTTATGCTTGGTTAATACAGAGATTGGCGTAAGGCTGATGGCTGCTGTTTCTGGTTTAACCCCTTCCCGACATTTGACGTACATGTACGTCATGGTCGGGAAGTACTTCCCGACATTTGACGTACATGTACGTCATGGCTTCTAACTGTCACTGCGTCTATAGACGCGGTGACAGTTACGAGATGTCTGCTGTCCCTGACAGCAGACATCCCCCCTCGCCGCCCAGGGGGGGCAGGGGTGCCCCCCCCGGTCGGCGATCGCTGTGATTGGCTGTTCAAATCTGAACAGCCAATCACAGCGTTTCCTGTGTTACCGGCGGCTAAGCCGCTCGGTAACACAGAAAACGGTGGTGATCGGTGCAGCACCGATCACCACCGAGCGGCAGCACCCCCCTCCCACCCACCGGCACTCACCCGGCAGCTCCGCCGCCCGGAACAGCAGGCTCACTCGGCTCCCCCAGCGCACGCAGCGCTTCCCCCCTCCCACCCCCCCCGCAAGCTGCAGCAGCAGCAAATAATAAACTGGGGTATAACTGGGTTATAATGAAATATATATATATAAATATATATATATATATATATATATATATGTGTGTGTATGTGTATATATATATATACACATATATGTATGTGTATATATGTATATATATATATATACACACATATATATATGTGTATATATATATGTGTACATATATATGTGTATATATATGTATATATATATATATATATATATATATGTATGTATATGTATGTATATATATATATATATATATATGTATATATATATATATATGCGCTTCCAGACAGATATTCCCGACATATGACGTATATATACGTCATGGTCGGGAGGTACTTCCCGACCGAAGACGTATATATACGTCATGGTTTTATAAACTGTCACCGCGTCTATAGACGCGGTGACAGTTTGGAGATGTCTGCTGTCCCTGACAGCAGACATCCCCCCTTGCGGCGATCGCTGCGATTGGCTGTTCAAATGTGAACAGCCAATTGCAGCGTTTTCTGTGTTACCGGCGGCTAAGCCGCTCGGTAACACAGTGATCGGTGGTGACCGGTGCTGTTAAGTACAGCACCGATCACCACCGATCGCCAGCCCCCCCCCCCCTCCCACCCGGCAGCCCCCCTCCCTCCCACCCACCCGGCTGCCGCAGCGCCAGCACCCCTCCCAACCCCCCACCAGCCGCAGCGCCAGCCCCCCTCCCAAAGCTGGTGACCAAAATGGGGTCACATGTGGGGGGGTTCCACTGTATTGGTGCTTCGGGGGTCTTGCTAATGCGACATAGCACCCACCATTCATTCCACCACCAAAAATCACTCCTTCCCTTCTGAGTCCTGCCATGCACCCAAATGGTATTTTTGGGTCACATATGAGGCATTGCCGTACTGGGGAGAAATTGGGGCACAGATTTTGGGGTGCTTTGTCTCCTTCATTCCTTGCGAAAATGAAAAATTTTGAGCCAGAACTGCATTTTTGTGTAAAAAATTACATTTTTTTACACAAAAATGCAGATCTGGCTCAAAATTTTTCATTTTCACAAGGAATGAAGGAGACAAAGCACCCCAAAATTTGTGCCCCAATTTCTCCCGAGTATGGCAATGCCTCACATGTGACCAAAAAATACCAGTTGGGTGCATGGCAGGACTCAGAAGGGAAGGAGTGATTTTTGGATTTTGCAGCACAGATTCTGGTTGAATGACCCCTGAAGCACCCATACAGTGGAACCCCCCCACAAGTGACCCCATTTTGCAAACTACACCCTTCAGGGAATTCATCAGGGGGTATAGTGTACATTTCAAACCCCCAGGGGTTTCACCAATTTTGATACAACTGAGCTGTGAAAATGAAAAATTTAATTTTTTCATTTTCACAGCCCAGTTGTATCAAAATTGGTGAAACCCCTGGGGGTTTGAAATGTACACTATACCCCTAAATGAATTCCCTGAAGGGTGTAGTTTGCAAAATGGGGTGACTTGTGGGGCAGGTTCCTAACTTTTAGCACTTATGGTGCCTAGAAACCTACATGGTGCCTAAAAAAAAATCTCATAAAAAGGAGGCTCCAAAATCAAGTAGGTGCTCCTTCTATTATGAAGCCTGTGGTTTGGTCAACGTGCACACTAGGGCCACATATAGGATATTTATGAAAACAAAAGAATTGGGGGAATCAATTTTTAGTCACATTTCTCTAGTAAAATCTACTGTGTTCGTTAGAAAAACGTATTAAAATTGAAACTCTGCAAAAAAAAAGAAATTTTGAAATTTCACCTACACTTTGTTTTAATTCCTGTGAAACACCTAAAGGGTTAACAAACTTCCAAAATGCTGTTTTGAATACTGTGAGGGGTGCAGTTTTTGAAATGGCATCATTTATGGGGGTGTCTCACATACAAGTCCCTCAAAGTCACATCAGAACTGAACTGGTCCCTAAAAAAATCAGTGTTTGAAATTTTCTTGAAAATTTGAGAATTTGCTATTCATATTTGAAGCCTCCTAGTGTCCAAAAAAATGAAAAGGAGGTTGAAATAATGATTGCAACATAAAGTAGACATATGGTCTTTGTTAGTTATTAACTATTTTGAGTGGTATGTTTATTTGTCTCACAAGCAGAAAATGTGACATTTTGCAAATTGCTAAATTTTCCATTTTTTCACGACATTTTGGTATTTTTCACAAAAAAACACAGACTGTATCGACCCAAATTTACCACTAACTTGAAGTACAATGTGTCACGAGAAAACAATCTCAAAATCACTGGGATAAGTAAAAGCAAAAAAAAGTTATCCCCACTTAAGTGAAACATGTCAGATTTGAAAAAAATGGCTCTGTCAGGAACGCAAAAACTGGCTCTGTCAGGAAGGGGTTAAAGAGCTAAATGAAGTTGAAGGTTGGTAGTTAGCAGAATCCTGTATGAAGAACTGAAAGAGGTTATATATTCGGTATGAGGTTGAGTTATTTGAAAGAACTATAAGAGGTTTGATATTCTGGGGAACTGGATCAGAAGAACTGAAGGAGTTGGACCTATGAGGTTTGATGAACAGAAACAGACTGGATAGTGGAGTGTGGAGCTTCAGGCTTATTGACTTGGGAATGAGGAAGGTTCGAAATAACCAGGGCAAAAACAAAGGATTTCCCAATGAGGCTGGGCAGAATGGTCAGACAGACAATAGGAGGCTGAGCTGCGCCAAGAGACTCTGAGATGCATGCAGCACTACTGACTTTTTTTGATACAGGGGGTTGGAGGATGTCTATGGTGGGAACCAGAAAATCATCTTAACAGCAAAGTCAATTGGGGTCCACCACAAAGGTGACCACAATTGACTTTATGGTCAGGCTGCTTTGCCGGTTCCCACCATAGATGTTTGTTAAAGTCTCGGGGAATATTCAATCCCCGACACTTTTTCCAAGGGGGAAATAGCGGAGGGCACCTATTCAATGCTATAAACACCCACAAAGAAAATAAGTATTCTTAAGGATGCACTGAGGACCAAAAAATTTTTCATACATAAAAATTTACTTTTAATGTTAGTCTCATAAAAAGTCTCATATAGAAGAGAGACCTGATATCCTTGATATGGTGAAATATTAAAAGAAATATTGTGAAAAAAAGAAAAGAAAATCTACGTGAAATTAATTAAAATATGAAAGAGAGGAATATCTATGTGTGTGTATGAGTCTGTGGTTTTAATATTTCTCACTCAGTGGTGCTATACCATAGATCTCAATAAATTGATGTTCTGTGTTTTTAATAGGAAATGATTTCCTTTTACATGGATTTTATGCCTATCTGTATTATAGGGTTTATTTTACTCACGGGACATAACTTTTCATGTTCAGAGGAGACTTCTTGCTCCTAGAGGTCCAAAAGTGTGAGTAGCCCTTCAAGTTCACCTCAGTATATTCGCTAATAATTCCTCATGGAATTATACAGTTTATTTATGTATTCAGGTATGTTCAGTCTGGCCGTTTCAGTGAGGAGTGCTTGCTCCAAGTATCCAGACAGAAGGCATGAATAACCCAATTTAGATGCTGCATGCGTCTGACGTTCCTATTACAGGCGTTGTGTGTTCATAGGGGCCAGTCATTGTTTTACAACAGTGGGGAATGAAATTAGTAATATTGCTCTTTTTAGCCCTTCTGGGCAAGATTGGTTACTAGATATGGGACAGTGTGTAGGGCCCTTCAGTCAATGTTTTACAACATTTTGTCAAGCATTTTAATGTGAAAGTCAGAAACACAGTGACCTTAAAACAGTAGACTATGCTTAAATCAAGACAACTACAATGGAACCAATTAACAAGTCAGTCTTGTGCAGTTACCATTACCTTTGTTTGTATTCTTGAGATCACATTACTATCCACGGTACTGCTTTCCTAGCACGGCGCCCACGATAAGCATCGCATGTATCGGTCCTTAAACGCAAGCATCGCATGCATCTTATGTGTTTCTGCACCATAAGATGCATGCGATGTATACGATTTATGCGACTACAGTGATTTTTCATCGTATCCATTTTTATCACATGTATCGCATCGGTTGTACTGTTTTAATGTCATAAGATGCATGCGATGCATACGATTGATGCGATTAAAGTATTTTTTTATCTTGGGCATTGTAAATCCTATCACATGCCTTCACATATCATAAGTAGTGGTATGTCATGTCATGCAATGTGATATGATTTTCATGTTATTTTACTATGGTGGTGGTGCTTATACGGTAAAGAATCAAATGTGTTTCCTTTCGGTTGTATGTGAAGTGATTCCATGTGAAGCAATTCTTAACACCACCCCCACTATGACCCGAAGTGTGGCGAGCGGCGGCGGTACACGTCCTCCGTCCTTTTCATACCCCCACTATCCACGTTGGCGTGGAGTTGATTTTATAAAGTGTGGCGAGCACAGCGAGCCACCGAGCCCGAAGCGTGGCTAGGGGACGCGGATACCTTCACAGGTATCCGCGTCCCCTCGCAGGCTTCACAGGTATCTGCGTGCGCTCGCCACGCTTCGGGCTCGGTGGCTCGCTGCGCTCGCCACACTTTATAAACTCAACTCCACGCCTACGTGGATAGTGGGGGTATGAAAAGGTCGGATGACGCGTACCGTAAGTGCCGGGGACAGCCTGCTTAGCTGTCCCTGGCGTGAAAGCAGCAGAAGCCGGCTGGGAGGTGACGGAGACCCCCCACAGACCACAGTACAGGTATCGCGGGGGGCCTCCGTCACCGCATCGCGATGCCAGCCGCATATGTTAGTACATATGCAGCGGGGGGGGGGGGCGCGAAGGGCGGCGATGTACATCCCGCCCTAAATGTGTTACAACAACACAGGAGTTATAGTTGTAATAATGTTAAAATGGCTGTTATTTAATGAGGGGTTGTAAATTGTAATGCAAATACACATATAGGTAGTAGTGCTTGTGTTGCAAATACATTAACTTTCCCTCATTTGTTTTATGAAACGTATATTTGGATGTATGAGTCACAGTAAAATGTGTCCCATTTTGGCAGTAACATAACATTTCACATCACAACCACTTACCTGAGAAATACTGGAGTACGATTCTACATCAAACCTCTTTCCCCCTTTGTGTACTACCCACACCCCCAGATGGTATATGGTCAGGCTCCTTTATGACTGCTGCAAGATCTTCTTGTCTGCATTGCCTAGGGCAGGGCAGGGCTGGGCAACAGTGGCCCTCCAGCTGTTGATGAACTACACATCCCAGGATACTTTGCATTAGTTTTGCTATGTGGCCATGCTGAAACTGATGCAAGGCATGCTGGGATGTGTAGTTCATCAACATCTGGAGGGCTGCTATTGCCCAGCCCTGGCCTATGGCAATGTTATGGAGCATGTAGCATGTCTGGACGATAAATACATACTTTATTTGGCTGGTACAGCAGGATTCCAGATGATGACTATAGTTATCATGGGTGTAGTAACATAAACATGATTAGAATATTAGTTAATAAAATATTAATCTGGTTAATCCTGATTTCATGCTGAGCACAGATACTAATAATATGAATCACTGAGGCATTAATGATTGACATAGCCCTGATAAGTTTCTTTGGTTGTTTTCTATTGTTCACTTATATATTGTTGTTCACAGGGCTGAGCATATATGTATGTTGTGCATAATGAACTTCAATTTTTGAGGATATTTAAATAATTTTCTTTTTTTGTAACTAAATGATCATCATTTTTGAAACATCACATTTTTTACCATGACTTTGTCCACCTGCCGCATACAATAGATCAGTGGTTCCCAACGTGTGTGTCGTGACACCCTGGGGTGCCTCAGGACAATTGCAGGGGTGCCTCAGGTTGGTGGTCCAGGAACAATTCCTATCTGTCCAGGACCAATGCAATACTCAAAACCAGTGGGGGTGGCTGACCATAATAACAAAAGTTGGAAAACAGAAGCAAATCTGGTCCCTCTACACAAAAATATAACCTAAGGATAACACATAAACACAATTTTCTTAATTTAATATTTTTTTAAAATTTCTCAACAAGCAACATATACATTTTTGACATAGGGGTCCCGTGAAAAATATTCTGACACTCTGGGGGAAATTTACTAAAGGAAATTTGTAAAAAATAGGTGTATTTGTATCCAGAAATACACTTATTTTGACATTTACTATCCCGAAAATACGTCAATTCGTATTCGTATTGATAGCACATCAATACGACTACGAATTGCCGTATTTTCGGGATAGTAAATGTCAAAAATAAATGTATTTCTGGATACAAATACACCTATTTTTTACAAATTTATTTTAGTAAATTTCCCCCTCTAGGTTGCCTTGACTCAAAAAAGTTTGGGAACCACTGGCATAGATCAAACTGGGCATGTAAAACCATTGTATAAGGCTTATGTTATAACCTTTTGGGCTTACATTATAAGCATAGTAGCCAACATTCTGGCTGCTCCCTTTGTGGGAGAGCAGCCAGCTTGACTCAGCTGAGGGGCTGTGTGAGGGTGTGATACATCACAGGGGGTGGGGTGGAGGTGTGGCAATATTAAGAAGGTGATACAGTGGCATGCTGGCTTCACATTATCATAGCTAAAAACTCCTGCTAAGCAATGCCCAAATGATCAGGATAATACAGCAGGTGGAGTGGCTATGATAATGTATTGTTAGTATCGGGTAATAGAAAATTGGGTAATGTACATTAAATTGATAAGTCCATGGGAGGTCTGCAGTTGGTCTACATATATACATATATGTATTGTCTGTATGAAGGACAAAAGCCTGAATTCAAGATGGGAGCAGCTATATGAAAATCAGCAGGATGTGTCTTGAGTAAATAGATGCTTGAGTGATCTGCTGCTGCATCCTGTGAACATTGCTTACGTGCGCAACCCTCAGGTTACACAGGCTGACCAGATTCTTCCTACTGCTGGGGCCAGGAAATGTGTCCAAGACACAGACCCCGGCCTCGCTACTTCCAGCAGATGGGAATGACCTGTCCCCATTTTTAGAAATGCTACCCAGCTCCAGTCACCACTCCTCTCAAATGATCGCAGCGTGGTAATCCCAAATCGAATGTGTTAAAATAAGAATTTGTTGCAAGAAGCATCTTATGTGTTAGGGAAGACTCAGTGTGTGGACCCAGTTGCAGAAACTGAAAGGTCCTGCTTGCCTCCTGTGGGCTAAAGCTTCACCTACAAAACGTGGGGCCAAAAATAGGTCCGGTTTCAGCCGGTGCCGCCAGGTCTTAGGTAGGACAAGGCTGCTGACAGGAGTTTGAGATGCTGCAAGATAGGGAGATGATACGGGCACACTCAGTCTTCCTATACACGAGGATAGGACCCACGGGTGCAACAATGCACAGCTGTTTCCTGGGAGGAAATACTAAACCCAAAGCAGAAAGTGAAACAATGCACAGGTGGAAAGCAGTACCATACAACAACTATTTACCAGCACAGGGACAGACTACCCCTAGTCCTGTGGATAAGCTAACCCTCCACAACAATGAAGAGGATGCAATAAATAGGGATATAAAGACTAAACTTGCAGGGAAATGTCCCCTGACTTATCTGAAACGATGATGCAGCAGTGACGTCAGCCCCTGTCCCAGTGCCTGCACGCCTGGCCATCTGTGCTCGCATGAAGCTCAGGCATTGCTTAGCAATGCTACCGATGCTTCTGAGCAGCAGGACGCGCTGCCAGAGGAAGATGGCTGCCGCCCGCCTCCTTCCCCGAGACTCCCGCCCTACCACTGACAACGGAGCTCGGGGGATCAGAGAGAAGGCGGCGGCAGCCAAATCACTGCCTGACATTATGGTGGAAATTTACTAAAGGAAATGTGTAAAAAATAGGTGTAAAAATAGGTGTATTTGTATCCAGAAATACACTTATTTTTTATATTTATTATCCCGAAAATACGGCAATTCGTATTGATAGCACATCAATACGAATTGCCGTATTTTCGGGATAGTAAATGTCAAAAATAAGTGTATTTCTGGATACAAATACACCTATTTTTACACCTATTTTTTACACATTTCCTTTAGTAAATTTCCCCCTATGTGACATCTCACGCTTGCTTATTGGGTCCACTGCTGCACCTGAAGACACAGCATCATCAGAAATCAGATTTAATTTTAGCATATTTGCCCACTGGTGTTTTGATTGTCCATTTTAAGATGACCTTTGACCTTGACCTGTTAAAAGTTAAGTTTTAATAAAGCCTATCGACCATCGACCACCATTGCAATACTTAATTTGTTTATGTGCAGTGCTGATGCTGCTTATGTGCAGATCAATAATCACCAGAGATGTTAGTAAACTAAGTGGTTTGGATACATCTCGGTATTACACTAGGCCATGTGTTTACAGATACTTCCTGAAATGGGCCTGATTCATGTTCGAAAGGTAAGAAAAAATCAAGCTTTTGGGTAGATGTAACATGCAGCGAGTTTTGATGTGAGTGGTATGTGTACCTTATATAATAAGTGTCCCCCAGCTGTGGCATTACCCTGATGGCTATTTGAGCCGGGTGCTTGTTTAAAAAATACAGGGACCCCTACTTTATTTGTTCCCTGTAGTTGCTGTTCGTAAAATCAGCAATTCTGACAAATTCAGCTGATGGTAAATCAAATAGTTTCAAATGGATGCATTCTTACCAGTTCAATCTTAATAAATCCCCCACTTTGTGTTTAACCAAGTTGCATTGCATTTAGTGCCTGAGTGCCCGCCCCTCCCAAAAATGCCCTCCCCGACCGCCATATCTATAGGTACAGCCACAGTCACTCACAGAATATAGGCATGCCGCATATAATTTTAATCATTGGAAGCTCCTTGTGTGTGCTGGTCATAACAATGCAAACAAGACAAATTTTCAGCAAAAAAGACACCCAACATTAGCAGAACTGGCCAGGAGCTGCAGGGCCTATTGAGTCAAGATGTATGAGGAAACATCTGTATCCAAGCAGTGGCAGAGGTCACAGTGTTAGCGGCTGTGCGAGTGCTGTCTGCTTGTGGGTTGGTTGTGCAATAGTGTTCGGCATATGTGTAAGGGGCATTATGTGTGTCATGTATAAACGCATTATTAATGCGCGACATATGTGTAACAGGCATTATGTGTGTCATGTGTATAAGGGCATTAATAATGTGCAACATATGTGTAAGGGGAATTATGTGTGTCATTATGTGTATGAAGGGCATTAATAAAGGTTGGCATAATGTGTAAGGGGAATTATGGTTATAAGGACATTAATAATGTGTGTCATGTGTAAGGGGCATTACTGTGTGGTATTATCAGGTGTGCTGAGAGAAAGGGGTAGGGGGTACAAATTACCCAGGCCAAAGTCTGATAAAAGGGCCCAGTGGGGGCCCCGGGCCCCCTCCCCTTAAGTGACAGCAGCAGCTGCAGCTCTTCACCTCTGCCCAGAACACACTGCTTTGTGCTGGGTTGCAGTGTGGCCATGGAGGTGCTTAAAATACAATATTTTCTCAGGATTTTTTTCTAAGGGTATAATGTGAATAATGTGTGGAGTAATGTATATAAGGTAAAGTGGTACTACTGTGTGATGTAACGTGAATAAGGGACACCATCGCATAATATAGTGTGAATAAAGTTGCACTACTGTGTGGCATAATTTTAATTGGGGGTACTATTGTGTGGCCATGCCCCTTCCAAGCAAGAACACACCTCAGTTTGGGCTGCGCACAAAATGTATGCGCTGTTTCTATTTAAAATATTGCGGATAGGGGCACCAAAATGATGACTGCTATGATGAGGGTTGATGGTGCTGGGAAAGGGGAGCAGGGTCAGAGGCGAAACTAGTGGCGGTGCTAGGGGGCACCAGCCAAAGGGCAGTATTCAATGAGAAAAATTATCCGTGTTTTATGGAGAATTTTTGCTTTTTTCGCCTTGGACGGAGCATTTTGCTCTCCAAAAGTGAACCACCCTATTCAATGTGAAATATTCGCCGTATTTCTAAGTGATTTTATCTCCGTGTAGAAATTCTCCATCTTTTGATGGAGAGCTGGAATGTGAACTTTTAATCTAAAAGGTTTTTTTTTTTTTATTTTGGTGTCAAAAAATCAGGTTTTTTTTCTGTGAAGGGGCATGTTATTTTTATTCATGTGCTTATAGCACATGAATATATATTTATATAAAAAAAAATTTTTTTTTTTTTACACAGTGCAGCCAGCAGGGGGCCGGAGTGCTCGAGCCGCTCATTAGATATTCATATATTCACTGCACCCGATCGTTAATATGCACGATCGGGTGCAGTGAATACTGGGTCCCCCGCTGGCTATAGGGGGGGGGGCAGCCTGTGCTGCCTGGGTCCCGGGGGGGCCCCCTACCCTCCACATATGTTCTGGGGCATCCAGGGAGACTTTAATCTCCCTGGATTCCACCGTCCCACGGCTCCCTGTCAGCTCCCTGCTGTGGATGCTCATCCGCTGCAGGGGTTAAGACTCGCCGCGAGTGGCGGCGAGTGTTTAATACATTGAATAGTGGGAGCAGGAGGCTCCGGAACACGGAGAGTGCATGGCGAGAGAAAAAATCTCTCGCCATGCACAGAGAATTTTCTTCATTGAATACTGCCCAAAATCTTGCCTAGGGCGTCATTTAGGCTAGGGCCGGCTCTGCTCGCATGTGCCCACAGCAGTAGAAATCATTCAATGGTCACCCACAAGTACGTAAGAAGCAAACAAAGCAGGACAAATGAATTACATTGCTAAATTAGCTAATACATAGAATCATTATTGGAAGAAACAAGTAAAGTTTAAATTCTTCTTTACGCTATTAGGTGACATTGATGGCACCTTTTTATGAGGTGTCAGAGGCATTATGATGCAATACATTTGTGTATTTCATGCTTGGCCCTCTCCCCGTACACATACACAGAAGGCTCCCCATTCCCCCTCTTAATTATGATTAAAACATTTCAAAGCTCTACTGTATAACATTAACAATATAAAATGCTACAAGTCAAATATAATATTATTATTTGTTTACCTTAGCTGTTTCCAGGATATGATGAAGCGTACAACCTGTTTTAAAAAAGAGCATATGACTTGAAAGTGTATAATATTTTTTGAAAAGGAAATTCTTATCACATTTCACCTGCACTTGGAGAGGGATGTTTGCTAGGCAGCATAATATGGTGCAGTTTAAAGGAAGTGGGTCAAGAGGTGCACTGTATTATGCAAATAGTATCTCGTAAAACAGCACTATAATGTTCATGTGTTCAGTAGATCAAATGTCGGTTACAAATGCATTATCAAATTCTAAATGTTCTAGAGCAGTGATTTTCAACCTTTTTACCTTGCGGCACACTAAATAAGATTTAAAAATTGCCAAGGCACACCATGAGAAACACACAGGGCAAAACACATTGGCCCCCACTGGAAAAAAAAAAAACTATTGGCCCCCATATAAAAACAATCACACTGGTCCCCACAGATAACAAAAATAGAATACCTTGGCCCTTTATATGAAAAGAAGGGACTGGTAAATAACAGTTGAACTGGTGGTGCCTATAAACTGGTATGGGCATCTCTAGATCTGGGGGCACACTTGAGAACAGCTCAAGGCACACTAGTGTGCCACGGCACAGGGGTTGAAAAACACTGTTCTAGAGTAACATTCAGTAATTTATGTATTACCAGAATGTGTTTTTTTTTTTAAAAGACATGGGTTGAACTGACTTACATACCACAATATTATCAGATGCTGGTGGGAATCAAGGGCCTAATTAATGTTCATATGGAACCGGGGGAATTTGGCACCGTTCGGAAGTTTTGGGGTCTCTGCATGCACAATCACGTACTTGCGCATGTGCAGACCACGGAAACTTATAACCTTGGTGAGTTACACAGTCGATGGGTCGTTTGTTGTAGGGGAAGGCCAGGGATGGACAGCGGTGGGAATGGGGCTTGTCCGCTGGGCATTTCCATGGGTACGCGGACAGGCACCCACACTGTATTCGTCCAGGTGCATGCAAATAAAAGTTTACACTGACTTCTGGAGCCACTATGGAATGATTTCTCCTACAGCTGAGGCATGCGAGGGGATGTGCTTTTATTACACATCTGATGATGAGGCCTTGCAGTCTGTCAATTATTTTTTTAAGGCGCTTGGGCTATTATATGGCGACCCAAATAGACAGGCCTCTGCTGAGATCCATTTAAGAGTTCTTAATCAACGAAGAAACCCCGTAGAAGCATATTGAACTGAATTGCATCGATGGTCAAATGACTGCAGATGGAGTCATTTCCATCTTGGTTTGTTGGAACAAGTAAAAGATTGTCTCCTGTATCATACTGTTCCCGGGATGCTGGAAAAACATATGGATATAGTTATTAAGTTTGACAGGCTTCTTGGGGAACGGAGAGCTGAGAGAGGTTCTAGTACTTTGTCATGTTCCTGTGTTTATACACCTGCAGAAGAGATAGAGGAGTTAGAAAGATTTGGGGTTCTGTTTCTACTGCAAATGAGAGGGTCATATTGCTCGTTTTTGTCCTAAGAAACTGGGAAACTCGCAGACCGAGTGAATAAAGAGGATCACTTGGGTCTGCAGTTTGTCTTCTCATGGAACTCCCTGTTAGCTCCAGCTAAAATTTGTTTTAGAAATTCTAGATTTTCAGTTAGTGCTTTCGTGGATAGTGGTGCTGCTTGGAATTACCTTTGATATTTCACAGGCACAGGCCACGGCTCAAACTGGACAAGCCAGTTTCCATCTGAGGGTTGGATTGTAACTCCTTGCTTTTTTTTTTTGTTCCTTGCACATCCCGGTACTACTAACGGTCAGGGTATTACATTCAGAGGAGATACTTTTATTCTTTACTCACTGTCTGTTGGTTCTGCTTGTATTGCAACATCCTTTGTTTGTTAATCATAATCCCACCATCAACTGGTGTAATGGTGAAATTAGTTGTTGGGATGCAATTTAATCAATGTCTTGTGCACCCCATGCGACTGGCCATGGTTATCCCAGAGAATATACCTGAGGTTTATTGCGATTTTGCAGATGTGTTCTCCAAGGGGAAGGTGGATACCCTGCTCATTTACTTTAATTCCAAATTCTCAATGGCCCAAGGCCAGGTTATATGCTCTTTCCTGGCCAGAGCCTAAGGCTATGGAGCAAAATGTGGCAGAAAGCCTGAAGAAAGGCTTTATTCATCCCTCTAAATCTCCCCTTAGTGCAGGGATTTACGTTGTAGGGAAAAAAGATGGGTCCCTGAGTGCACTGAACAAAATTTTGGTCAAAAAACTTATCTTCATTTAAAATCGGTATTATTTGATCTGCTTTGGACTGAAATTGACCTCAGGGGAGTGTATAATTTAGTATACATATAATCTGGTAATGAATGGAAGATGGCATTCAGCACTCTGACAGGTCATAAGGAGTACTTAGTAATGCCATTGGGGCTATCAAACACCCCAGCCATCTTCAAGGATTTCATCAATGGTGTGCTTTATGATTGTTTGGGAAAATTTGCAGTAGTGTACTTAGACAACATTGTTATTTACTCTTTTTCCATTTCACATGTCATGTGCGTGGTCGCCAGGTCTTACAAAAATTGTGTG
This sequence comes from Crinia signifera, assembly GCF_055691185.1. Lineage (NCBI taxonomy): Eukaryota > Metazoa > Chordata > Amphibia > Anura > Myobatrachidae > Crinia > Crinia signifera. The sequence goes on from NC_139220.1 coordinate 212,731,178, forward strand.
AGAACCAGCTCTATGCTAAACTGGAGAAGTGTGAATTTCATGTCTCGGTGGTACCTTTTTTTGGGTGATATTATTTCTCCCAAGGGTTTTTTAATAGAACCTAAAAAGCTTCAAGCCATTCTGGAATTCTCTTCTGAAAAAAACGCTGTAAAAGCCAATAGCGGAGAAACGCATCAAGAGGCCTGAGCATTATCTCTTTCCCGTGGGAACCTTCTCCTGACCCTAACAGAGGTTACTGGCACCAGCTCTAAACATTGCAATAACCACCCTGTTGTACTGATCCTTCCGGCAAGTCCACATAGGAGGCGGCTGTGCGCTGCACAGTTTCAACAAACGGACAGCACGCTCCCTGCCTCAATACCAACTACGGCGCGTCATTTGGCAGCGGCAGCCAGCAGGTGAGCTAGAGCTCCTCTCACATAACTACTGCCTGTCTGGATAATTAAGCTCTATAGGTATGGTCACTAAATTTCAAAAATCTTGATAACACTGCCTGAGCTCTACTTATAATACGCCTGTCGACCCAATAGGTCTCTGTGGATATATAATTGCCATCCTTTAATTGGATCAGAATCATTGTGGGACATTGCAATTAATGTGTGGCTGTTTATTGTCACAACTAAAACAAAACACTGGACATTGTTTAATATCCAGATAACGGGTTAAGGTTCATAATTGACACACGGAGAGTGAAAGTGCACTTATGTTTTAATTATGTACAAGTTTTATCATCTGATTAAATTTTATTGATTGTGTAATAAATGTGTAATTTGAATTTATAATTACTAAGGAATAAAAACCTTTGGTACTTGTGTATTATCTGGGCGCCCGATTTTGTCATCGCATGACACTACTTAAGGCATGCGATGCGATGCGATTTTTCATTGTAAAGACCCGATTTTTCATTGTATAGTCAGCCATGGGATATTTCATACCCCCACTATCCAACTACGCATGGAGTTGATTTTATATAGTGTGGCGAGCGCAGCGAGCCCGAAGCGTGGCAAGCGCAGCGAGCCCCATGAGGGGACGCGGATTACTTTACATTTATTCGGCATCCCCTCGCAGGGCTCGCTGCGCTTGCCACGCTTAGGGCACGGTGGCTCTGCACTCGCCACACTATAGAAATTCAACTCCATGCGTAGTTGGATAGTGGGGGTATGAAATCACCCATGGGTGACTATACAATTAAAAATCAGGTCTTTACAATAAAAATGCGATGTAATACAATGAAAAAATTGGGCGCCCAGATATTACACAAGTACCAAACCTTTTATTGTATCCAATCTAGTGGCGCACTTTTACTAACAATATCTATATGCAAGAGTATATATACACATAGATATTTATTGTCTATACTTTGGAATGGGAGCGATCTGGGAATCTCAAAGCAGTCCAGAGTTTCTTAGGGTTTGCCAACTACTACTGGTGTTTTATACATTATTTTGCTAAATTGGTAGCACCCATTGTGGCACTTACCAAAAAGGGAGACAATCCCTCTAAATGGTCACTCCAGGCGGAACATTCTTTTCAACTTCTTAAACAGGCTTTTGTATCTGCCCCAGTTCTTCGACACCTCAACTCGAAGTTACCTGTTATTGTTGAGGTAGATGCCTCGGAGGTCGAGGTTAGGACAGTTTTGTCCCAGATGGACCTGTACTCATTTGAAATTCATCCTTGTGCATTCATGGCAAGGAAATGGTTTCAGGCAGAGGCCAGAGGAATGGAGACACTGGCATGAGGGGGCTTGTGGTTACCATTTTTACAGATCACCCAGTCGCTTTCAATGTAACCCTCTGCCATTCACTCTGTCACCACTTACCAGTCTCCCACTGCCCGTCACTCTCCCTTTCAACCCCTGCCAGTCTCCCCTTCATCCACTCCCAGTCACTCTCTCTCTCTCTCTGGGCGGGATGTATTAACACATCGCCGCCCCTCGCCGCCCAGCCGCAGCGATGCTACCGCATATGTACTAACAAATGCGGCTAGCATTGGGGTGCGGTGATGGAGACCCCCGCAATACCTGTAATGTGGTGTGTGTGGGTCTCCGTCACATGCCGGCAGCTGTCAGTGTCCCCGGCGTCTCCTCTTCCCCCCTGCAGCTGGATGTCCTCCCGGCTGTGACAACTGCTGGGGGAGGAGATCTATGGAGGACTGGATGGGGGGGGGGTCGTGCGGACGGCGGGCAGCGGGCAGTGATAGAAGCCCATAAGCTTCTATAGGGGAGACGGGGCGGACGGGTAATGGTACATAGGAAAATGCGGTAAAACCCCCTTTTTACAGCATTTTTCCCTTAGTACATCCCGCACCCTATCACTAGCTGCCAGTCACCCAGTCACTTTCCCTGTAAAAAACTGCGTTCACTATCTCCGTCACCCACTACCAGTCTCCTTTTCACCCACTGCCAGTCGCCCTTTCCCTGTCCTGTAAGTCATGGCCATTGTAGAAGACACATACCTCTTTCCGAGAGCGCATGCTTTCGGAGCATGCAAATGTACATACCATTACCATGGTGCCCTCTGTCAATTTCTTCTGGATCTGCCCTTAAGTCTCCACAATTACAAAATCACTTTTATTTGAAAAGTATAAAAAAGGGGCATACGTGTTCCTTACACTTCCCTGGATTGTAACAAAAACTCATGATAATTTACAGTAGTTAAAACATACAAAAGTCACTGTATACACAAATGTATGCACTATAAGCTTAATAAAGTAAAATAGAAGAAATAGAAAAAGTTGAGAAACATAAAAAAAATGCAGTGCTTGTGCATTTTTTCAAACACGTAGCAAAATATGTTGCCATATAAAAATTGTTCCCATTATCGGATATTCTGCCTCCAAGCTGCAATAATGTAACAAGTAAGTATTTGCTCAGGAAACACCTAATAATGAGGTTATAATATAAATAAACAAGTGTTCTATGATGTAAAGTTTGTGGGAAAAATATAGTTCTGCTTTCTATGTATAATAAAATCACTTAACAGTCATTTTTAAGGACAACTGTGTATCCTAACATAACCCATCATTTTCATTAAAGGGTCTATTCTTAAACAAAATCAAGTGGCTGACGGTAAGTTTGAAGGCAGATCGCATTATATTGATGCAATATATCATGAAGTCACTAAAAGTAAGTGATTTAAAAATACTTACTGTACCTGTCTGACAAAGCGATTTGAAAAGTTACCACCTACACTATACCACAAAGAAAGTCCTGTGATTTTTAAGGCTTGGATAACTTGACTGCGTGTGCCACCTCCTTCTTGCCAAGCGAGCACAGTAACTCCCAGCATTACGCCAATGGAAGGGACAAGCTGCCTTGCCACTTCCATGCCGTTTGTGTCTAGATCCACTTCAGATTTGTGAGTAGGATGTGAAGTTGGGTTAGGTCGGAAGTTGTTAGATGGGTACTTGTTTCCTAGCACGGCGCCCATCTCGTTGATTGTATGCCTTAAGTTTAAGGCACTTAAGGCATACAATCAACGCGATGGACCCGATTTTCTGTCAATTACCAGCTAATTTGCCGGTGAAAGACAAAATCGGGTTGATCGCGTCCATCGCGGCCCCTAATAAGGGGCCGCGATGCGACCGACGCGATCAACGCGATTTTCCCATAGGGAACAATGGTACGTGTCCTCTGACCTTTTCATACCCCTACTATCCATGTCGGCATGGAGTTCATTTTATAAAGTGTGGCGAGCGCAGCGAGCCACCGAGCCCGAAGCGTGGACGAGCAGACACGGATACCTGTGAAGCCCGCGAGGGGACGTGGATACCTGTGAAGGTATTCACGTCCCCTCGCGGGGCTCGCTGCGCGCACCGCGCTTCGGGCTCGGTGGCTCGCTGCGCTCGCCACACTTTATAGAATCAACTCCATGCCGACGTGGATAGTAGGGGTATGAAAAGATGGGAGGACGCGTACCGCCGCCCCTTGCGGGCTCGCTGCGCTCGCCACGCTTCGGGTTGGCGTCAATAGTGGGGTGGCGTTAACAATGGGGGGGGGGCATTTCAAACATGAGGGGGGGTTTGGTATTAAAATGGGGGGTTTTGGGGCTTTTTATATTAAAATCAATGTAAAATCGTACATTGATTCCAATGTAAAAATCGGGCGATTTGGTTGGCATGCGATGCGATCGATGCGATTTTTCCGACCCGATGGATACAATCAAAATCGGTGGCGCCGTGCTAGGAAACAAATACCGTTAGATGCCCTCAAAACATTTTTTATTTTATCTGTAATTTACATAGGTGTAGGTTATTTCCTTTTATTTTAACTTGATTGTAAGCTTGCAAGCTCGCCACACTTTGGGCATGGTTGCTCTCTTCATTCGCCACAGATTTACAGTGTATTCCCTCTCCAGGTATACATGAACCCAGTGCATGATGGGAAAACTCACAAAACAGAAGTGTTTCTAGCCGCAACCCTTACATGCCCACTCACCGACATCTCCATCACTGGGCACATCTAGGACCCCACCATATTGGCTCCATTTGATTTTAAAGTACTCAGAACTAAACAACTAGACCACATTTGATTAAATAAACTTAGTTCTGGTAGAATTTATAAAGGCTTGAAATTTATAGTTTTTGGCCTATTTAAATCTTTAATTAAGTGTGGTCTATTTGTTAAGAATTAGCAGTAATAGAAAGGTCCCAATGTGTCCCATTCACTGCCCCATAGCTGCTGATTGGCCACAATCAGTAAAGGGGGTGGAGAGAACAGTGAGGAGGCAGGAAGACAGCCATTTTCACTGCTTTTCTCCCCGTAGCAGGCTCTCCTGAGATAGCAATTTTTTTAACAAAGCAAAATGGAAAGCAGAGCTTTATATGCTTCTATGATAAACGCCCCCCTTACTACTGTAAGATCTACCCTAATCACCACTGGGCAATTTCTCCACAGTAACCCCTTCTATAGGGTCAATTTGAAGATGGGATTTTGTCCATAGCAAAAAATCTAATTTTATCAATTACCTTCTCAAAGGTGCTGTATAAATAAGTAGAATGTAATTGGTTGCTATGTGTAACATTCAATCTGAATAGGAGAAAGCAGTGAAATGCTAATGTGAGAGATAGAGAAAGTATGTATTGGTGACCTGATGAAGGGCAATAAAGCACCCAAAAGCTTGGGTATTGAAGAGCCTGTTGGTATGAGTTTTACATATTTATACTAGTAAGCCCGTTTAAAGCATATGCTTCGAAAGCTAGTAAGGTAGCTAATGTTTGAGAGAGAAAGAGATGTAGATTCACTTGCTGCCAACAGATGGCAGTGTTTTGGTTTCTGTGATACAGAGGCGGATAGCAGGTACTTTTTACCTGAACAAGGGTTTTTTTTCTCTCACCTTCCTAGGAAATGTGAGAAAAGAAAGGGGGCACAATGAGCAACATCTGTTTGACTTACAACAGCAGCTACTTGAGAAAAAACGGTTTAGTCAGACCTGAAGACAAACATGAACAATATAGGCCAGTGGTTCCCAAATGTTTTCGAATCACGGCCTCCTATAGTATCAGAATTTTGGCCACGACACCCCTAGGCCAATAGTTTTTTATTGAGAAATTAAGAAAAAATATATTAATTAAATAAAATTGTGTTAATATGTCATCTTTAGGTTTAATTATGTAGTGAGGGACAACATATGCTTCTGTTTGTCCACATATTTTATAACTGGCAGCCATAAGCACTGGTTTTACCTATTAGATTGGCCATAATTAACATAAAATTGGTCCTGGAAGGGTGCCACGGCACACACTTTGGGAACCACTGATAAAGGAGAAAGCAGCGCTTGAAAAAAAAATTCCAAAAACTGTTGGATTGACTTAAACATATATATATTGAAAAAATCATAAAGGGTAACAATACACCATACACCATTTGACCATGGGTAAATTCATAGATATAAAAATATATAGTATAAAAACAGTTGCAACAAAAAAGAGAACTAAAATATGAACTGTAGCACTATCCTCACTGTCAATTCCCATATAAACCTGGAAGCATAAGGACCGTCTCAAGGGTTTATATAATTACCATCTGCCTGTTTTGGATTTAGGATCAAAGTTTTTTGAAGGTAAATCAAACTCTTCTTTATAAATGGGGAGAAAAGCAGTGAAGGTGTGGAAAGGAGCTGCTGCTTGCGGGCTTGAGAAAGAATTCTGGTTCGTCCAGGCTGGTTCGGGCAGTATTTAGAACCTGAAGGTCGTGCTGCGACTTGAAGTCCCACTGACTCGTTTCGCTGTAAGGCAGCATTATCAACGTTTTTTGATAAAGCTGCCTTACAGCGAAATGAAGTCATACTATGAACAACCCAGTTACTTACAGTGCATCCTGAAAGTATTAACAGCACTTCACTTTTTCTACATTTTGTTATGATACAGCCTTTTTACAAAATGAAATGAATTCATTTTTCCCCTCAAAATTCTACACACAATAACCCATATTGACAACACGAAAAAAGTTTTTGGGATATTTTTGCAGATTTATTAAAAATAAAAACTAGGAAATCACATGTACATACTGTAGGTATTTAGGTATTTGGCAGCAATTACAACATCAAGTATTTTTGAATATGATGCCACAAGCATGACACACCTATATTTGGGCGATTTCACCCATTCCTCTTTGCAGAACCTCTCGTGATCCATCAGGTTGGATGAGAAGCGTCGGTGCACAGCCATTTTCAGATCACTCCAGATATGGTCAATCAGATTAAAGTCTGGGCTCTGGCTGGGTCACTCAAAAACATTCACAGAAGCCACTCATTTGATATCTTGGCAGTGTGCTTAGGGTCATTGTCCTTGTGAAAGATGAACCTTTGCCCCAGTCTGAAGTCAAGACCGCTCTGGAACAGGTTTTCATCCAGGATGTCTCTGTACATTGCAGCATTCATCTTTCCCTCTATCCTGATTAATCTCCCAGTATTTGCCGCTGACAAACATCCCCACAGCATGATACTGCCACCACCATGCTTCACTGTAGGGAATATTGGTTGTGGTTTGAGTGGTGCCTGTTTTCCTCAAAACATGATGCCTGATATTCACACCAAAGAGTTCAATCTTGGACTCATGAGCATGGCCACCATTAGGGGGGTGCTATGGGGACAACTGTCCCGGGCCTGGCCAGTCTGCCAGAGGGTCCCAGCCCAGGCCACTCTATCCCCACAGCACCCTCCTGCCTCTGGTTGGTGGCCAACATTCCTCCTCACAGTGGTGGGATGCGCTTTATCTGCATCCCACCGCACAGCAGCAGAGTGGACTGGGTGTGACTCCCACCTGCTGCCCACTGCCTGCCTGGGACCTTAAAACAGGCAGTGCAGTGGGCAGCAGGCCAGTCATGAGCTCCCACAGGAAGCCCCCACAAGTGCAACGTGACTTGATGACGTCACGCTGGGTGCCAGCTGGAGCCCATAGGACGAGGAGCTGGTGCTGTTGGGGTCACAAGGGAAGGAATGAGGAATGGAGTGGTGCAGCCTGCCAGTTGCTGGGATCCATCATCCAGATCAGAGTTTTGCCGCCACAGCCTGCCCGTGGAACGGGTAAATAAAATAAATATATTGTAACATATCAGGGAGGTGGAAGAAGGGAGGGGAGAGGGCGGGAGAGGCGGGGAGGAGAGGGAGGGGGGCCGGGGCCCTGCTGATATTATCAATCCTGGGCCCCAAAATTTGTGATGGCAGCCCTGCTCATTAGACCAGAAAATTTTGTTTCTTATGGTCTCAGAGTCCTTTAGGTGCATTTTAGCAAACTCCAGGCGGACTACCATATGCTTTTTACTAGTAGTAGTAGTATGTTTATTTATAAGGCGCCACAACATGTCCGCAGTGCCGTACATAGCAAAAAAAAAAATTACAAGGTAACATACAGGGTGTGTTGATAAAATACAGCATAAATAGGGGTATAGCTGGTAGAACTAAAATCAGCATCAGTTCAGAAGTAGGTGTCGAAATTGTCGAGGAGACTGAAGATGAAGTAGAGCATAGGTTCCCAAACGCGGTCCTCAAGGCACCCCAACGGTCCAGGTATTAAGTATATCCATGCTTGGCCACAGGTGACTTAATTAGTGACTCAGTCAGTCTGATTTAACCATCTGTGCTGAGCCATGGATATAACTAAAACCTGGACCGTTGGGGTGCCTTGAGGACCGCGTTGGGGTGCCTTGAGGACCGCGTTTGGGAACCTCTGAAGTAGAGGAAGGGAAGAACAGGACAGGAGCACAGGTGAGGTAAAGAGGTAGGGTGAGTACGTGATGAAGGAGGGCCCTACCCTCATAAGAGTTAACATACTAAAAGGAGGTGGGTGGATGAACGAAAAACAATAGGATAAGTAGGAACGGATGGGAACAGAGGCAGGATAGGAGGATCAAAAGAGGTTAGGAGGAGGTATAGGTTAGTCAAAAAAGTGGGTTTTGAGGGAGCGCTTGAAGGAGGTAAGGGAATCAGAAAGCCTGATGGGTGGCGGGAGGTTGTCCCAGTGCGGGGGGCAGCGCGAGAGAAGTCTTGGACACGGGAGTGGGAGGAGGTGATTAGGTGAGAGGTCAGTCGGCGGTCAGCGACAGAGCGAAGAGGACGGGTGGGAGTGTGGATAGAGATGAGTGAAGAGAGGTAAGGAGCGGTGGAGGAGGAGAGAGCCTTGTAGGTGTGGTGAGGAGTTTAAAGAGAAATCGGAAAGGAATGGGGAGCCAGTGAAGAAATAGACAGAGGGGGGGAGGCGGAGGTAGAGCGGCGGGAGAGGAAGATGAGCCTAGCAGCAGTGTTAAGAATGGATTGGAGAGGTGCGAGGCGGGTGAGAGGTAGCCCAGAGAGAAGGATGTTGCAGTAGTCAAGGCGGGATATGACAAGAGAGTGAATGAGAATATTGGTCGCGTCAGTGGAGAGGAATGGTCTGATGCGCGAGATGTTGCGTAGGTGAAAGCGGCAAGACTGTGAGAGAGCACGAATGTGGGGGGTGAAAGAGAGGGAGGAGTCAATGATGACACAGAAGCAGCGCGTTTGGTCGGTGGAGGTGATCTCAGTTTCACCAATGCTGATGGAGATAGTGGGAGAAGAGGGGATGTTCAGGGGATGGAAGATTAGAAGTTCAGTTTTAGCCATATTTAGTTTCAGGAAGCATTGGGTCATCCAGGCTGAGATAGCCGTGAGGCATTCGGAGACCTTGGACAGGAGTGATGAGGATAGGTCGGGGGAGGAGAGATAGATTAGGGTATCATCAGCATAAAGGTGGTAATGGAAACCATAGGAGCTGATGAGGGTGCCCAGAGAGGTGGTGTAGAGGGAGAAGTGGAGAGGGCCAAGGACTGACCCTTGGGGAACACCGACTGGCTGCGGGGTAGTGTCCAATTGTTATTTGTAAAGCTGAGTTGGGTCATGTTGTAATTTAGTATAAATTGTTGAATCAGACAATTGTCGCTGGATTTCTGCACGATAATCTGTTAAATTTTAAACAAAAATGGATCCTCCTTTATCTGATTGTCTAATGATGATGTTTAAGAGCTTTGCGTTCCACCAGGGATATATTCAAATGTGTAGGAAGGTTTATGGCTCCCAGATCTTGCGGATCATTTTCCAAAAGACGTGAAAAAGTTTTTAATGAAGCGTTATTACTAGGTGGATCTAAATTAGAGCATGGTTTATATAATATGGGTTGGAACCAAATATTTTATTTTCCTCCATACTTACCTGGTCCCCTGGTGGTTCCCTAGATGGTCCCCTGATGTCCATGGTGTCCCCGGCATCCACGGCGGCCTTTAGGATCCTCTTTAGTGACTTCACTTGCACAAGAGCGCAATGCACCCCTGGGACCAGAGATGCCGCTGAAGAGGATCCTGAAGGCGACATCTGCTGGCAGAGAGTGAAACTTCATCTCTTTCTCACTAGCTTTCAAAGACTAGCTTTCAAAGCTTTTGCTTCGAGCAGGCTTACTAGTGTATTAATAATTTTATTTTTATATATATATATATATATATATATATATATATATAAATTGTTATCTGATTTTAGTAGACAAATTATCTTATTTTTCAGCAAAATATTGTACTGTCATAAATCAACTATTTCTGTCTCTTGCTAATCAATATAATTAAATTGGTTTTGCTGATAAAAAAAAAGCCTTGTTATATTCTATGACATTGTTTTGAGGAAGGTTGCACTCCTATTGTGTTTTCTTTCTATTCAGTTTCAGAACATGTAATTTAATAAATCTCTTGGTGACTAATTAGTATGTATCTGTTAACTACAACAGTGTAGTCCTTGGAGGATAGAGTATCTCTCTGTGCATGTGTCACCCAGCATTTGTGTAATGCTAATTGAAGTAAATCAGAGAATGTCTCTAAAGATTAATTGTAACAGTCACTGAAGATTAGGAAAAACAAACCTGATAATTATTTCTGATTATGCTTTCATTTCTTACCATTGTATATGCATACAGTAATAACGTAAAAGTATGAAGAAATCGTTTTTCTTTATATTGTGTCAAACTAAATGTAGCTTTTCATGTCTATATTTGTGTTGGGTTGTATTTCTTAACATTTTGTGTAGGTACAGTATGTATTATTATTTTTCCTGTTTTCCATGAAAATTCTGAACCTTGTACACTTGTCAGCTTCTAAAATAACAAAATGTGTTACCAATTTAGAAAAGGGTCAACAAAGTACTGTATATACAGAGCTGAATTAAGGCTTTGGGGGCCCCAGGGTACTTATGACAGGGGGGCCCTACGTTCGAAAATGTAATTCATACAATAAATGACATATATAAGTACAGACAAGGCAAAACTCTTTGTAATAGAAAATACAGGTGCGGTAACTCGTTTATATGAAAAATAAACACTCACTTTCATGAAAAAAAGCAAAGAACTTGCACTAACATTTATGCAGCATTTGTTTTGAAAAACTCACTTAAGGCCAGATGTATCAAGCTTCAAAAAGTGATAAAAAAGAGAGTGATAAACAACCAGCCAATCCGCTCCTACCTGTCATTTTTCAAACCCAGCTGGTAACATGGCAGTTAGGAGCTGACTGGCTGCTTGTTTATCACTCTCCATTTCGCTTCACTTTTTGAAGCTTGATACATCTGGCCCATAGTCTCACAGACTCCATGAAAAGTCCAGGGATCAGCAGCAATAGTATATATACTGTATATATAAAAAAAGAGGGGGGGGGGGGGGGGGGGGGTAGCAGCGCTCTAGGGATTTTGTCCCAGAGATTTGATCAAGTAAATTAAATTGGATGATCTTTACAAATATTTATTAATAAATAATAAATACATATATATATATATATATATATATTTATATATATATACCTAGATATATACACGCACATACTGTGTATATATGTGTGTGTGTATATATGTATGTTGGTTCCAATATACAGGGGACCCCCAGTTTTTTTTTGGCCCCTGTATTTTCGGAACCAGGACCGGCTCAATGAGTCAAGGGGTGGTTTGGTTCAGGAGGGGGGACCACACGCCGTTTTTTTATTTTTTACTTTTACACATGTTTTGGCACAGAACCATGCACAGATCTGTGCATGGTTCTGTCAAAATTGCCAGACTGAAACTAGTCTATTGTGTTTGAGGTTTTCGATAACGTTTACCAAATATCGCACCCTATTACATTTGCAAATTGTATACATTATAATGGGAAAACATCTAGATGTGATGTGAAGTATGCAAATTATCCGACAGGCCAAAATGTACGATTTCAAAAGAAAAGAGTGCAATTTATACCACTATTTGCATACTATTACATGTGCGAATTACTCAAATTCATCAATTTTTTTTTAACCAAAATTAGCAAAAGTCAGAAAATCGCACCTTATTACATGTCACCCTAGGTGTGTGTCTAAAGGTGCACTAATCTATATATCAGTGTCTACAGATGCTGACTGACAGCATCTCATACCTTGTACATTTGTACACACGGATGTACACTGGGTAAGGTTTGAAGCGGAATTTTCATAAAATTGTATATATGAAGATGCAAAAGGCTGTTATGTGTAAAAAAATAAAATAAAAATAAATAAATATATATTCATGTGCACATGAATAAAAATACAAAGAATACACTGAGGAGTCAGCAATAATTGTCCCCTAGGAGCTCTTGATTTGAGCTGTTTCCTTAATTGGGACCATCGCATTGTAGACTCCAACTTCATTGGGACCATCGCATTGTGGACTCCAACTTCATTGGGACCATCGCATTGTAGACTCCAACTTCATTGGGACCATCGCATTGTGGACTCCAACTTCATTGGGACCATCGCATTGTGGACTCCAACTTCATTGGGACCATCGCATTGTGGACTCCAACTTCATTGGGACCATCGCATTGTGGACTCCAACTTCATTGGGACCATCGCATTGTGGACTCCAATTCATTTCGACCATCGCATTGTGCAGGACATATTCATATCCCCAACTGGGGTTCATCTTTCCACGTGAGATCTGATCATCCAGCCATTGATTCATTTTTAGTATTCTTAAAACTCACACAAAGACACGTGTTTTAATTCCATGCTAAAGTGTTTACTCATGTAGTGTCCTATATGTACTAATTTTTAAACTTTAAATTGTTAACTTTTTATCACATTGATTCACTCATTAATTAGAGCGCTGCTAAATTCTTGTGTGTTTTTTACATGAATAAAAATATCATGCCCCTTCACCGAAAAAATCACTGATTTTGGTACTTGTTTCCTAGAACGGCGCCCACTAAGCAATTTGCTTAGTGGGCTATTCTGCGTAGGGAAATCGCATCGCATGGGCCATTTTAGTGCCATGAGATGTGCGATGCGATTTTCCTATGTAATTTATTCACTGCTCTCTCAGCCCTGGACCATCGCATAGCATCGCATCTGCAGCAAAAGCGCATGCATTTTTATAGGGTGTACGGTGCCATGACATTAGGTATACAATAATATGATTGTATGTCCCAAAAATAGGTTTAATGCACCCCCCCACTATACACGCCACCCCGAAGCGGCGGCGGAGCGCGTCCTCCGACTTTTTAATTACCCCACTATCCACCTCGGCGTGGAGTCGATTTTATATAGTGTGGTGAGCGCAGTGAGCCACCGAGCCCGAAGTGTGGCAAGCGTAGCGATCGCATGCGTTTTTATAGGGTGTACGGTGCCATGACATTAGGTATACAATAATATGATTGTATGTCCCAAAAATAGGTTTAATGCACCCCCCACTATTCACGCCACCCCGAAGCGTGGCGAGCAGCGACGGAGCGCGTCCTCCGACTTTTTAATTACCCCACTATCCACCTCGGCGTGGAGTTGATTTTATATAGTGTGGCGAGCGCAACGAGCCACTGAGCCCGAAGCCTGGTGAGCATAGCGAGCCCTGCGAGGGGACGCGGGATACATGTAAAGTAATTTATATTTATTTTCGGTACTTGTGTATTATCTGGGCGCCTGTTTTTTTAATCTAATGTCATTGTACAACCAAAAATCGGTCGCATCGCATCTCATGCGATCAGATCGCATGCGATGCAATGCGACGCGATTGGACCCGATTTTTAATTGTACAGGCACCCAGATGCCTGATTCCTATGTTAAATGCCCCCCCCCCAAACCTGATTTTTGATTGTACACCCACCCTGATGGGTAATGACTATGTCAAATGCCCCCTCATTGTTAACGCCACCCCACGATCAACGCCAACCCGAAGCGTGGTGAGCGCAGCGAGCCCGTGAGGGGCGTCGGTACGCGTCCTCTGACCTTTTCATACCCCCACTATCCACATCGGCGTGGAGTTGATTTTATATAGTGTGGCGAGCGCAGCGAGCCACTGAGTCTGAAGCGTGGCAAGCGCAGCAGCTTCAGGCTCGGTGGCTCGCTGCGCTCCCCACACTATATAAAATCAACTCCACGCCGACGTGGATAGTGGGGGTATGAAAAGGTCGGAGGACGCGCACCACCGCCCCTCGCAGGCTTGCTGCGCTCGCCACGCTTCGGGTTTGCGTTTATCGTGGCGTTGCCTTAACAATGGGGGGGGCATTTTACCTAATAATTAACCATCATGGTGGGTATACAATTAAAAATCGGGTCTGCGGGGCCATTTAACATTGGGTACTATGTAAAAATCGGGTTGGTCTCGTCACATCGCATCGCATGCTATTGTAATGGCATGCGATGCGACCGATTTTTACATTGTACAAGGAACGTCTAAAAAGCCCGAAAATCGGGTCCCAGCGCGTACGTACGCCAGAGTCTTTGCTCTGGCGTACGTACGCCAGAGCAAAGATGATGGGGGGAGAGACTGGGGGGGGGGGGTTGCGACGGAGGGGGGCTCTAGAGGTGCTGCACCAGCGGTGCACACCTGGACACCTATTCTAGATTAGTGGTATGCCCGCAAATTTTCCAGGACAGCCTGCTGCAGAAAATTTCAGGGCATACCACCCAAGGGGTCCAAATATACCACACACCCTTTTTTGGCACATGCATCTTGTTGGCTCTTTAGATTGACTACAGATATTTTTAGGCTCTTTATCTCTGACCCAGTGGCGTAGATAGCGTAAGGCAGCCCCCGCTGCTGCTTGGGGGAGCGGGGGCTGCGTGGGCGCCGGATGCTGGCACCGGCCACTGCCCTCCACCCCTCTCCTTCCTGTGCCCCGGCCCCTGCCCCCCCTGCGCCTATATTCCGCCGGGAGTCGGGACCGCATATCTACTAATCTGCATCCCGGCGCCTGGCTCCTTATGAGTCAAATGTCCATCACAAAATTTCCGCCTCCTTAGAGCAGACCGTTTTTTAAGATGCTAGAGGAGGCAGCGACGGCCTCCTCTAGCATCCTTACAAACGGTCTGCTGTAAGGAGGCGGCCATTTTGTAATGAACATTTGACTCAAGGATGCAAAAGGCTGTTATGTGTAAAAAAAAAAAAATATATATATATATATATATATATATTCATGTGCACATAAATAAAAATACAAAGAATACACTGAGGGGTCAGCAATAATTGTCCCCTAGGAGCTCTTGATTTGAGCTGTTTGCTTAATTGGGACCATCGCATTGTAGACTCCAACTTCATTGGGACCATCACATTGTGGACTCCAACTTCATTGGGACCATCGCATTGTGGACTCCAACTTCATTGGGACCATCGCATTGTGGACTCCAACTTCATTGGGACCATCGCATTGTGGACTCCAACTTCATTGGGACCATCGCATTGTGGACTCCAACTTCATTGGGACCATCGCATTGAGACGGAGATTAGTAGATATGCGGTCCCGACTCACGGTGGGATACAGACGCGGCGGGGGAGGCAGGGTAAGAACGGGGAGGCAGGCAGCGCTAAATTTAGGGAGGGGGGGTGCCAAAATTATCCAGCGGGGGGGCGCAAAAATTGGCGCTACGCACCTGCTCTGACCAGTTGGCCACCCCTGGTCTAGACATTTTGTGATGATGTAGACTTACATTCAGGGCAGGATGTAATGAAGTCCGAGTTCGGAAGATGTGTGGTGTGCCGGCCAGATGTTTTTTCAAGGGAAAATCATTTACAAGGCAAAATCATGCCTTGTAAATGATTGCCCCTTTTAAACAACATCTGGGTATGGCCAGGCATCCTGCACGTACTCCCAACTCAGTTCATTACATCCTGCACTCAGTTTTTTAAACTAGGTGCTCATAAATCCACAGGAGATTAAGTGGAAGTGGCTGCAAGAATCTGCCACCAATCAGAACACAAGACAACAGAAAACAGCTCACAGTTATGGAAAAATATAATTGAAGTGAGATGGGTCAGACCCACCTGACTTAGTTGGTCATTCTGATTCGTGAACGTACGATCTTGTTGTTCGAAGTTGAAGCTATGCGCATGTGCATATTCGCTTTTGCGCATGTGCGCGGATTCTTTGCGGGCGCCTCTGGAGACCCTGTGTTCGATACTGAAAACATTAACTAAAATCTGTGGGCCACAGTCAGGCGCAGTGCATCCGAAACTCACTGCGTAATGGGCCCCAATAGTCTTGCAACAGTGTCCACAAGGTGGATAAGAATGCAGAGTGATTGACAGATAGTGGGCAGCCGCATATGTGGGAGGTAATGGGGTTGTGGCCAGCCAACACATCTTATGCAACACATCATATGCAGTGTTTTAGTCCTGACGGTCATTCTGCGTAACTGTATGCAGATTTCACCCGCATAAACATCCATTCGCAGCGTGCGTGCGGGGCAGAAAAATGTGATGGTCGCCGACCATGAAATGATTTCTCAAGTGTTCACAAATCTAAGTCAGTCTCTGCTGACTTAGATTTGCGGCACCCCTGTATAGGAAGAGGGCAGGCAGCTGACATTCGGCTGCACATGCGCATAAACGTTTATGCCCATGCACAGTTGCATAACATTGCAAATGCGCAGGGGAGTGAACCAACCTGAATGGAGGCCTATATGCAAATCTCATTCAAAATATTTGCAACCATTCTGCTGGTTTTTTCTTCACCTAGATTTTAAAAGTATGCTGATCTTTCCAGTTTTAGTGTAATTACGAAATATTTGCCGTAGAAAATTGTTCTACATAACCTATAGTCATTTAATGAAGAGTAGAGCATGTGTGTATAGTGACATCTGCTGGTTACTGCAGTGTGTAGTATAGCTAACCTGCATAATACAGTATTTTCCTTTTTGCTTTATTTCTGGTAGTGAAATTTCACTTGGCATGAAGCTGCAGTTTGCAAAACAAGTAGACAGAGAAGATGGGATGGAAAATACTACCTTTACCCGTTTCTGGCTAGTAATAGGAGATAGCACTGAGTGGGACCTCTGCGTGACAGAACTGCTGGCTATGCTTAACACTATGCAGTGTCAAATGCTGAGAAAATCTAGGGGGTTATTCTGGTTCGTACGTTATTAACGCACGCTGGGGGATCTGTTTTTTTTTTGATCTGCGCATGCTTACCTTTCGCAATGCGCAGGCGCAGCGACTTCACAACGCTGACGGACGGTTCTTTCCGTGCGAAAAAACCTGTCCGCAAGAGTATGGTCATTGTGGGCGGCATAGGGGCGTGTTGAGGGGAGGGGCCGAAATAATGAGGAAAACTGGGCATAAACATGGGCGTACACGGGGGTGTGCACAAAAAATGTACGGTGCTACTACCGCTCGATCGGCAAAAGCACCGTGCATTTCGGACACAAAACAGACGGCCGCCACCGACACCTCCAGACCACCCCTACAGATACCGCATGAGAGCGGACGGCTGGGTCTGCTAATTAACACTGATTACTAGTCAAATACATACACCTGAATGTAATAAGCAATGCTGCAGTCTATTAAGTCCAAACCATTATTTCACTACCTGCAAGCCACACACAGCACTCAAACACATTGGAAGCTTATCTTTGTGCACTTCTCTACATGTAAAGGTTTGTTTAATTTAAAGTAAGAATCATTTTAAGACCTGCTTATATATGCCAAGGTAGTTATTTTGTAACCATTTACACACATTCAGTAAGTGTTTTCATATACCTTAAACAGCAGCACACTCAATCTACACAAGTCGACATGTGTCAACGTATTCACTGTAACACCAACATAAGTTGATTTACAAGTAACAGCAATGTGGGGACACATAGATAGTGGTTAAAATGCAACATTAGAACATAATAAATATACCTGTAAGGAGGGGTAAAATGTATTTTTATTAGGCTGTTCATTAAGGTAGACAATTGAGGTAATATGAAACAATAATTGATGAACAATTAGAATAATTCACTCAATTGGCTTAATCATAGTTGAAAGGCTAGATTAGCAGGGCCATATATGTGAAGGGTATGCCAGTGTGCACGGACGTACGCTCACTCTCACGATCGGTGACATACGCTGAGTTTTCCATTGAAAACAGGCGAGACCCGTCCATGCAAGGTGGCGAACGCTCAGAAAGCTGGAAGATGTCGGTGTGAAAACGGACGAGACCCGTCCATATACGGTGGCGTACGCTCTGTTGTACACCAGTTGTCGGTGTCTAAGAGGAGATCCGTCCGTGTACGGTGGCGTACGCTCAAGTGTACACCACTCCCCTTTGTCTGTGTTTGTGACCGTCCGTATGCGGATGTTTTGTGGGTGGACTTTCGCTCAATGTCCGCGTACGGGAAACGTACGGTGATGCGGAACGTACGTACGTTTGGCCGCCCGAACCAGAATAAGGCCCCGTGTTGGTTCAACAAGTCAATGGGCACCACATCATCATCCACTGACATGTTCACAATGTTGGGATCCTCAGAAAGTTGATATGTTCACAGTGTTAAAATCTGACACTGTGTATGGCACAATTTGGCACATCTTGAACCTTGCAAAAGTCACATTTTGTGATTTTTCAAAAAAATTGCTTCTCTAATCTATTTCTTTATACTAATTCTACTGCTGCAAAAATGTTTTAGAATCCATTTACTTGCTACATTTGGAAAAACAGCTAAGCCGTGTTTTACATGTTGTGGCAAAAGCCAAGATGTATGGGGACACATTTGTAAGCTTGAGGTGAACTCTGACTGTAGGAAAAATGGTACATCGCGCCGAGAAAGAGATGGTGAGGGGTCTGAGGCACACAGCAGGAAGGGTGATTAATGGCACATATGAGGAAGTACAGTATGTCAGAGACACATATGAGTAGGGAGAGTCAGAGAGGCACATATGAAAATAAAGGGCAAGCGGTACAGGTTGGAACTGAGGTGGGTAGCAGTCCCCTTGTGTGACACTGTTAAAATGACTGTGCAATAGAGCACATTCACTATGTCACTGTCAGACAGGGGTCCGCATCTGTGATGGTCTTGTCAGTAAACTGCTTCATAGTCCCAAGCAGATGGTTTGCTGCCGGGACCTTCAATGCCAGAAGTCCTTAACATAGAAACTTGCAAACACCTGACTATAGCAATCATTGTTTGGTCCCCATTATAGCCCCACCCCTTTACAGAGTAGCCCACCCCCTTTCTCATGTGTCCCCATCCTGTGAAGCTCCACATCATGTTGACATAGGGGAAATCACCAGGCCTCAGAGAGGGCTTTAATCACCCATATCAGCCACCTGTATGGCCAGTTATAACTGTACACCTTGCAGTCCAATAGAAGTGATGGTTGTACTATAGGCTCAGTGAGGTGAGCTGGTTGCAAAGGACAACCCTGTAGGCTCTCCATGCTCCAAATCGCTTTTCTTGCACCTATGGTAGCTGTACCATTAGTATCAGACCTGCACAAGCTTCTGTATGCAATTTTTTTGTGAATTGGTAAAATCCTAGGCACATCATAGTCTACTTTAGCAGGCACCTCACACAGGCCTTGGGAGCCCATTTTCCCTGTAGGAGCAAAAGTGCCATAAATTAAGGGTAGGCTTTATAATGATGCATGCTTAGCTAGTATTCCTGGAGCTATAAACTGCACACACTTACGGTAGATCTAATACCACCGAGGAATACAGCTCATTACATCAATACCTACACCCAGGGCTATTTTTCAGTAGGCTCCCGCAGGAACTGAGGCCCTTATTCTAGTTCACTCTTTCTGACAAAATATTTCTTAGATGGACAAAACCATGTGCACTGCAGGTGAGGCAGGTGTTACTTGTGCAGAGATAATTAGATTTGGGTGGGGTTTTACAGCTGCCTCATCTGCAGTGCACATGGTTTTGTCCATCTAAGAAATATTTTGTCAGAAAGAGTGAACTAGAATAAGGGCCTCAGTTCCTGCTGGAGCCTACTGAAAAATAGCCCTGCCTACACCTTTTCCATGAATGTGCTGGTGGTGTTTGATTGTGAGTGTGCTAATTGGCTATCTTGGTTTGTTTCCCCATGGCCCTAACTGTGGAGTTTGCATATTCTCTCCTTGTTTGCATGGGTTTTCTCAAAGTACTCTGGCATCTTCACATAATTGAAAAATATACTGGTACAGTAGGTTAATTGTATTGTGAAAAAAAAATACAAAACATGCATGTACATTTGGTAGGAAATATAGGTTGTAAGCTCCACTGTATATTATATAAATAATACTTAAATTATCAAGTGGTGATGGTCACTGTATTGCGCTAATCAATTGTCAGCAGCAACTCCAATAGATCTCTCCTGTTAGTGAGAGATAAAAGTGGATACAGGCAATATTGGGATATAAAGTCTTGTACCTCCCAAGATAGTTAAACGATTGCAATTACTATTTGAAATATCAATCCATCTTTTAGACAGCAGGATGTATCTTCAATAAAGCTTCACAGTCCATTGAAAAGATGAAACGCGTTGGTTCTCTGTTTTCATAAAATACTTAAATTACTGTATGTATGCAAATTGTATGTTTCATATGTTTTTGTGTCTACACAGGGGAGTCAGTTTATAGCTGTTTCTCCTATTACTCCTGCTGAGGGGCTAATTGTCTGTTTATTTCATTTTTATAGATCTTTTGTAAGTTAAAAACAAATTGTAGGTTTTGTACAAAAAGAAAGCAGTTTTTGCGGGTTGGCATCATTTGGTCTACAGCATGTTGGGCAACAGGCATTAGGTTGACACCACTAGGTTGACATGGGGTAAGGTCGACATGGGTCTAGGTCGACATGGGTTGAGGTGGACAGGTCAATAGGTCAACACAAGCATTAGGTCGACGGTGTCTAGGTCGACAGTCAAATGTCGACATGGGGTTTTTCACAGTTTTTTTTACCCGAATGTCGACACAGTCGACATGGACACAGTTTGAAATGCACCGCATCCCCTTGCATCACTTACTTCACTCGCAATGCTTCGGGCACGGTGCCTCACTGCGCTTGGCACACTATTTTATTCTCCCACCACGCCCTAGTTGATGGTAGTGCATGAAATACTGCCTGTCGGAACATGTTGGATAAAAAAACTGTGAAAAACCCCATGTCGACCTTTTGACTGCCGACCTAGACACTGTTGACCTAATGCTTGTGTCGACCTAATGACCTGTCAACCTTGACCCATGTCGACCTTGACCCATGTCGACCTATACCCATGTCGACCTAATGGTGTCGACCCAATGCTTGTCCAGTAAACCAAATGACCGTATCCCGTTTTTGCCCAGTCTTCAGGTGAGAGTCAACAAACTATAGTACATTAAAATCAGAGGCGGAACTAGCGAGATGTGGGCCCAGGTGCAAAAATATGCTTTGGGTACAGTGTGTGCCAAAGATGGTCTGCAGTGTGTGTCTGTATGGTTAGGGTTATAGGCTGCAGTGTGTGGCAGGGGCGTAACTAGAACTTTAAGGGCCCCATAGCAAAAATTATAATGGGGCCCCCCCTGGCAATGCCCACTACACATGGGCACCGGACGCGGTCCAGACAGTCGGGATCCCGACAGTCATTTACCCGACGTCGGGATCCCGACTGTCAAAACGCTGACAGCCGGGTGCCCGACGGCCACCCACTATTTTCCCTCGTGGGGCTTTGTTGCGCTCGCCATGCTGTCTGAGTCTGGCCAGTTGGGATCCCGACATCGGGCTAATGACTATTGGGATCCCGACTGTCGGAACCCCATACCACACCCATTACACATTATGCGACACACAGTAATGCCCTTACACATTATGCAACACACAGCAATGCCCCTTACACAATATACCACACACCATAATGCCCCTTATATAATATGTGACACACCGAAATGCCCCTTACACATTATTCGATTCACCTCAATGACGATTGCACATTATGCAACACACCATAATGCCCCTTGCACATTATGTGACACACCGTAATGCCCCTTGCACATTATGTGACACACCGCAATGCCCCATACACATTATACAACACACCGTAGTGTCCCTTACACAATATGCTATTAGAACACCTGGGCTGGAACTTAAAAAAAAAATGGAAGGAGGGGCGGGCGGACTCTCACGGCACAGCGAGCCCCATGTGTCTGCAGCTGGCGCAACATCATCCTAGCAAAGCCACTTCCCGCAGACCCTGCTAGCTCCCCCAAGCCTCTGTGCAGGACAATGTAGCCATGTTAATGTTTGCTGAGATGCGGCATGCTGCGCCAGCCTGTGACTATTTGTAACTGGTGATCGCTCCATTCATTTCTAATGGAACGATCACCCATCACCGCCTGGGAATAGTCACAGCCCGGCGCAGCATGCCGCATCACAGCAAACATTACATTTGAATAAGACAGATTCAACACATTTAAAAAATGTTTTTAAATAAAACATTTGACACTTAGGGGGAATTTACTAAAGGAAATTTGTAAAAAATAGGTGTATTTATATCCTAAAATACACTTATTTTTGACATTTACTATCCCGAAAATACGGCAATTCGTATTCGTATTGATAGCACATGAATACGAATACGAATTGCCATATTTTCGGGATAGTAAATGTCAAAAATAAGTGTATTTCTGGATACAAATACACCTATTTTTACACCTATTTTTTACAAATTTCCTTTAGTAAATTTCCCCCTTATTATGTACAGTAGTACATCTCCCCAGCAGAAGCCAGAAGCACCATCTTCTTTAACGCTTTCTGTCTCAGGCAGGCACTTGGCTGGCATCGTGGGTGGATGGCCCATCTGTCAATCAGGAAGCGGCCGGGCATCAGGAGGCTCCGTGCGTGTCACTCCTGCTTCCTGCTTCATCTCCCACACGGCACCACCTCCCACCCTCCGCCCCGGCTTCTTCCGCACTATGCCACCTCTCACCCCACACACGGCTCCTTCTGCGTGGGGCTGCCCCGCCTATCCCCCTCCCGCTAGACTTACCCTGCACGCCGCAACCTCCTACACTCCCCGCCCGACTATTCATCACGGTGCCGCCCCCCTCTGCATTGCGCTGCCGGCCGCCTGGCTCCTTCTTCATGGCA
Organism: Crinia signifera; assembly: GCF_055691185.1. Lineage (NCBI taxonomy): Eukaryota > Metazoa > Chordata > Amphibia > Anura > Myobatrachidae > Crinia > Crinia signifera. The sequence continues at coordinate 212,753,969 of NC_139220.1, forward strand.
CCACCCCACCCGCCCTGCTCCTTGTACACGGTGCCACCCCCCACCTGCCCTGCAGTGGTGGAGGTGTGGTGAAGCACAGACGGCCAGCAGCAGCCGCGGTGGCTTCTCTGAGTCTCCAATAAAATAATAAAACTATGGAGGGTACAGATGCAGAGGTACAGACTAGCGCTTCTGCCGCTGCCTTTTCATCCATGGGTGTCTGACATGCACCTGCCGCCCGGCCGCATACACCTCCCCCTACCCGCCAGCGGACATATACGCGGCAGCGCCACACATATAAAATAAAAGAAAGTACTTTCTTACTTAATGCCGGGCGGACGGTGGCACTGCCCCTGATTAAAATGTATCGACATCTGTTTATATATGATTTTTAAATGAGCGATTTGGACATGACCACAAATTGACCTTAAGTAATTTTACTCCAATAACATTACGGTGCTCCTTTAAAGTAAATCGGAGACATACTGTACAATATAATCTTTGGTTATTTTAGTTAGAAATGTGAGGCTCCATACACTAATCTGAGGTATCACATGCAGCCTCGCATGCGATACCATGGCAATTGCTCGCGGGCCCCGGTGGCTGGACCATATACAATACATCATATTTATTTATTTATTATTTATTTATTTACAGTTTCTTATATAGCGCAGCATATTCCATTGTGCTTTACCAATTGGAAACGACAGTGATAAAACAAACTGGGTAGAAACTAACCAACATAGAGTGCGGTCCTTTAGCATACAGTACATTGGGCCAGATGTATCAAGCTTCAAAAGTGATAGAGTGGGGAGTGATAAACCACCAGCCAATAAGCTCCCATCTGTCATTTTTCAAACCCAGCCTGTAACATGACAGGCAGGAGCTGATTGGCTGGCTGATTGGCTGGCTGTTTATCACTTTCCATTTTATCACTTTTTGAAGCTGGATACATCTGGCCCTTTGTATCTTATGCGACCCCTAGTAAGTGCTGCCACTCAGTCCGCCAAATCTTACGTGCAGCACTTGTGATCTCTGGATCTGATACGCATTTGACTGCACATTGGATCGGAAGCGGAGGTTAGGCACAAACGATTTGGGAGCTTTTCACCAGCCCGATCTGTCAGATCAGGTGGAAAGGACCCAAATCGTGTAAGCGTATGGCCAGCTTTAGAATTGTAAACTGTGGTAACTTACTGCTGACTACTTCGATTTAATGGAATCAGTATATGTAAGAATGATGTTTGTGTTTTTCAAACTGCCCTGTTTTTTTGGAATACAGCTTTCTGGAAATACGAGTAAAACTTTTTCCTATAGACCAAAATTCATATAAAATTCACACTGTCTGATTCTAGATATAAAAAAACCATAAATGTATGGTGATTCTTTGAGTAAAGTACTCATGCATGATATGTCTTATTTCTGTGTTCCTTAAACTGTAGATAAGCGGATTCAGCATTGGAATAACCACCGTGTAAAAGACAGATGCTACAATTTCTTGATGCGTTAAGGAAATACCATATGGATGAAGGTAATTGAACAGAACGGTGCCATAAAATAAAGTGACACAAAACAGGTGGGAGGCACATGTAGAAAAGGCTCTTTTCTTGCCTTGAGATGAAGGTATTTTTACAACAGTGACTGCAATACAAATGTAAGATACTAAGATAATAACGAGTGAGCCTCCTCCTATTATAGCTGCACACATGGAAATGAGTATCTCATTTATAAATGTATCTGAGCATGAGAGTCTTATAAGTGGAAGAACATCACAGATAAAATGATTAATGGTATTTGAACCACAAAAAGTTAAGCTGAATGTGAAACCAGTTTGAACGGCAGCTTGAACCAAGGCAGTAAAGTATGAAGCAGCAAATAGTAGATTGCACATTTGTATTGTCATGATGGCTCCATAACGCAGGGGATGACATATGGCCACATAGCGGTCATATGCCATCACCCCAAAGAGAAGACATTCTGTAGAACCAAAGGATGAGAACATAAACAGTTGAATTGCACAACCAAAGCTTGTTATATATCCATTCTGTCTAAGGAGATGAACCATAGTGTTAGGAACAACTGAAGAAGAATAACAAATGTCAATGAAAGACAAGTAGCTCAGGAAAATGTACATGGGTGTTTGGAGGCTGGAAGAAAGGTTGATGATTAAGTAAATGCCAATATTACCAATTAATGTTAGCAAGTACATTATAAGGAACAAATAAAAAAGCACAAGTTGGAGATCTGGGTCATTGGTGAGTCCCAGCAGAAGGAATGTTGATGTCGTTGAGTGATTTCCAATCCATAACTCTGGTAATGATGGCTGAATCATCTATAATAAACAACATGGACATGTTTGGTCGGACAACACTGTTAAAATGCTTTAAATTGCATTATTAGTATGTCCACATTCCATGGTCGACCTGACACTGTACCAATTCTAAATAGAAACTTTTTGATTTCCTACATCGCATACTGATCCCAGCTTGTTGATGCTTGGGAATATCTCTAGTGTGGATTTGAGCATATCACTAGCTATTAATAGTAACACGTTTTTTTATTCCAAAAGATGATCCCACACCAGTAAAGGCCCATACACACTGCGCAATTTTGAATTGAAAGCAGCTAAGTTTCACCGTTTGAGCTGCTTTCAGCTCAAAACCTGGCCAGTGCATACATTTATAACATGAAATATATGTTTTTTTTCTGCAAGAGCAGCTGTTTGAAAGTTTGTTAGTGTATATCCCTTTATATGTATTGTGTCAATTAAGTCTTTGATTTGTACAAGACCATTTGCACTTCCAAAACCTGGTATGGATCCTCCACATTACTCTCATGTGGAGAGATGCTGTCTTTGCCACACTCCTGCCTCCTTAGCTTCAACCACCCTGGTGAAGCTACAAAATTTTCAGGCAAGTTCTCTGCCTTGCCCTCCTATACTTGTGTCATGCGCCCGGGTACACAGCCCTCCACCATTTTCTAGAGATCGGCCACTTCGCCTTCTTCCTCCTCTCCTAGCTTCATGATAGGGTTGCATATTCATTGAGGTTCTGCTTCCTCGACGATGCCTCACCTCCAGGGCCGGGGAGGGGGGGGCACCTTGCTGCTCACCTGCTCCCGGGGTGCTGATGCAACGTTCCCCGCTGAGTCCGGGGGGGGGGGTGTGAAGCGACGCTGTTGCTGTGTAGAAGGGGGGAGCTTGAAGTGGCGGCCGCAGGGTCCGGGGGGAGGGGCAATGCCGCCAAGTCCAGGGAGGGGGAGAGATGCGGCCACCACTGCCGAGACCGGGGGGGAGGGGGGATGCGGCAGCCAAGTCCGGGGGCGAGGGAGGGAGGGGGGGGGGGTTAGGTGTGGGGCACTGCTCACCTGGCTCCACTTGGGGTGTGGAGCTGCTCCCATGCCACCCTCCAGTGGCCGGTGCCCCAGGCAAATACATAAAGCTGCTTAGTGGTGGCGCCGGCCCTGCTCACCTCACACTTAAATGGCTGTAAGGCCAAAAGCCAATGGGTCACACGAGCATTCACCTCCTTGTTTGTGTGAATCCTTTGTAAGGGTGCATGGTCTTTGACTAACAAAACTCTTGTCCCAATAAATAATATCTCAAGGACTCAACTGCCCACTTAATGGCTAAGCACTCCTGCTCTACAGTAGAGTGCTTGCACTCTCTGGGCAATAATTTACGGCTAAGATAGAGGATGGGCTTCTCATCTCCATCTAACTGCTCCTAATACTATGCCAAAGGCATTCGTCTGTAACACAAATTGTTTTTATAAGTCAGGAGCTTGCAAGATAGGCTCGGTACACAAAGCTCATCTTAATTCCTGCCAAGCAGTTTCCACTGGTCTAGACCATGTTATCTTGTCTGGGGACTGTTTTTTAAGACATTCAGTTATTGGAGCTTCTCTAGTGGCAAAATCTCGAGTGAACCCACGATAATATCCCACCAGACCAAGAAATATTGTAAGTTGTGACTTACATTAGGTTTAGACCAAGTGAGGAATGCTTCTACCCTATTAGGTTGAGGTTTAACCTGTCCTCTGCCAACAATGTACCCCAAATACTTGGCTACCACCATATCAATGGCACATTTGTCAGGATTGGTGGTAAATCCATGTGCCCCTAGAGTCTTTAAAACCACTTCTACCTTTGGTAGGTGGGACTCCTAGTCAGAGCTGAAAATAACAATGTTGTCTAAATATGCAGCTGCATTTTCCCTGTGGGGCTGCAGCAACTTATTCATAGCTTTCTGGAAGGTTTCTGGGGGACCATACCAAAGTGGAGCACTTTATACTGGAATAAGCCCTCTTGGGTAGAGAAGGCTGTTTTTTCTTTAGCAGCTTCTGTTAATATAATCTGCCAATAACCTTTTTCAAATCAAGTGTAGTGAGATACTGACCCAGTCCCAAACAATAGTTTAAATATATACTGTATATACTTTTTATTTTGATATAATATACTAACAGCGATATTCTACTACCCCTATAAAAACTGTCTGTGGAAAACTGTTTCTTCATATTTTTTCTGGTTGTTTTCCAAATTGCCTTTTTCCCGAGATCTGTGTTAATGGTGTGCTTCTACTGAACTCTTTAAACATACAAACACAGAGGAAGAAGAACAAGAGTTTTTCTTGACATTATACTTCATAACCGCTTGTTCTTAATTTTATTATATACTGTTTTTTCAACTTGTATTATTTCTCTTTGAACATCCTTATGGTTTAGTGGATTTAAAAAAAAAAATAAACGTAATTGTGTAAAGAAATATAGAAGTGATTTTAAAAAAGTGATATTGATGGTATTGTATAATTCCTCTTATTTTTACAGATATTTACTTCTCTAGAATACATATTATTTTTTTTGCTATTGTTTATTATTTTGTCTTTAGCCAGAAAGATTAGAAATTGATATACTGTAGGGACTCATTTATCGACAAGTAATAAAACTCTTTGTTTATGCTAATGGTGCTCCCAACTTCAAAACCATGACAGTTATGAATTGATTGACTGGAATCAGAATCAAAATCCACTTTATTGGCCAGGTATACTTATGTATACTAGGAATTTGTTTTCGGTTTGCTGTGCAGCAGCCAGGTGGGTAACAAGTAAACAGCATACAGTATAAACAATAAACAATATAAACAGGTGAGGGAACATGTATAGTCATGTAGAAAGTTAGTCCGAGGGGACACCGTGTTAGATTATGTGCAAAGGGTTTAGGCGTGACTAGACAGTGAGGTGTTAACGTGTCAACAGGTGAACCACTTGAGGAAAGAAACTTTTTGGGCTTCTACTGTACCTGGGGGGAATAGTAGTAGTAGTACGTTTATTAGTGTCCTCAGTGCCGTACATAGCAAACAAAATAACAAATTACAAGGAAACGTACAGGGTGTGTGGATAAAATACAGCATAAGTAGGGTATAGCTGGTAGAACTAAAATCAGCATCAGTTCTGAAGTAGGTGTGGAAATTGTCGAGGAGACTGAAGATGAAGTAGAGGAAGGGAAGAACAGGGCAGGACCACTGGTGAGGTAAAGAGGTAGGGTGAGTACGTAAGGAAGGAGGGCCCTACTCATAAGAGTTAACAGACTAAAAGGAGGTGGGTGGACGAACAAAAAACAATAGGATAAGTAGGAGCAGATGGAGGGATAGGGGAGGCAGGATAGGAGGAGCAAAATAGGTTAGGAGGAGGAGGGATAGGCCAGTCAGAAGAAGTGGGTTTTGAGGGAGCGCTTGAAGGAGGTAAGGGAATCAGAAAGCCTGATGGGTGGCGGGAGGTTGTTCCAGTGCAGGGGGGCAGCGCGAGAAAAGTCTTGGACACGGGAGTGGGAGGAGGTGATTAGGTGAGAGGTCAGTCAGTGGTCGGCGGTGGAGCGAAGAGGACGGGAGGGAGTGTGGATAGAGATCAGTGAAGAGAGGTAAGGAGCGGTGGAGGAGGAGAGAGCCTTGTAGGTGGTGGTGAGGCGTTTAAAGGGGATACGGTCATTTGGTCTACTGCATTATGGTCGACAGTCATTAGGTCGAATCCATTAGGTCGACATGCTAAAAGGTCGACATGACTCTAGGTCGACATGGGAAAAGGTCGACATGATTCTAGTTCGAAAGGTCATTAGTTCGACAGGTCATTAGTTCGACAAGGTCATTAGTTCGACATTGTCTATGTCGACATTCACAAGGTCGACATGGAGTTTTTCACTGCTTTTTGAGCCAACATGTGCCGACAGGCGGTATTTCATGCCCTACCATCCACTAGGGCGTGGTGGGAGAATAAAATAGTGTGCCGAGCGTAGCGAGGCACCGTGCCCGACGCATAGCGAGCGCAGCGAGCGATGCGAGGGGATGCAGTGCACTTTAAACTGTGTCCATGTCGACTGTGTTGACATTCAGGTAAAAAAACCAGTGAAAAACCCCATGTCGACCTTGTGAATGTCGACATAGACAATGTCGAACTAATGACCTTGTCGAACTAATGACCTGTCGAACTAATGACCTTTCGACCTAGAATCATGTCGACCTTTTCCCATGTCGACCTAGAGTCATGTCGACCTTTTAGCATGTCGACCTAATGGATTCGACCTAATGACTTTCGACCATAATGCAATAGACCAAATGATCCCAACCCGTTTAAAGAGTGCCCGGAAAGGAATGGGGAGCCAGCAAAGAGATAGACAGAGGGGGAGGCGGAGGTGGAGCGGCGGGAGAGGAAGATGAGCCTAGCAGCAGCGTTAAGAATGGATTGGAGAGGGGCGAGGCGGGCGAGAGGTAGCCCAGAGAGAAGGATGTTGCAGTAGTCAAGGCGGGAGATGACAAGAGAGTGAATGAGAATTTTGGTCGCGTCAGTGGAGAGGAATGGTCTTATGCACGAGATGTTGCGGAGGTGAAAGCGGCAAGACTGTGAGAGAGCACGAATGTGGGGGGGGGGTGAAAGAGAGGGAGGAGTCAATGATGACACCGAAGCAGCGCGTTTGGTCGGTGGAGGTGATTTCGGTTTCACCAATGCTGATGGAGATAGTTGGCGAAGAGGGGATGTTCGTGCGATGGAAGATTAGAAGTTCAGTTTTAGCCATATTTAGTTTCAGAAAGAGTTGGGTCATCCAGGCTGAGATGGCCGTGAGGCATTCGGAGACCTTGGACAGGAGTGATGGGGATAGGTCGGGGGAGGAGACATACAGATGGGGCAGGTCCCATCTTTGCAGGGGATGGCGATGGCGACGCCAGCCGCCATCCCCCGCCAGTGCCATCTCTATAGCGAGAAGGGGACGCGCGCGCACGAGAGGCGCGCACATCACCTTCCAACGGCGCTTCCAGCGCTTCCCCCGGGTCACCACCGGCTTTTCGGCGGTCACCCGGGGTCCCCACCGCCTGCCCGCACCCCCCCCCCCCTAACCCTGTCCGTCTCCCTGAAGCGGAGACGGACAGGGTTCCCGTCGCCCCACCGACGGAGATTGAGACGCGTGTGCGTCTCAGTCAGATGGTGAGGCAGGCTGCTGGCGGATCGCCAGCGCTGACGTTCTGGCGATTCACCAGCAAAGAAGAGGCCTGCCCCATCTGTAGATTAGGGTATCATCAGCAGAAAAAGGTGGTAATGGAAGCCATAGCACTGTAATGTCTGCCTGATGGCAGAAGGTTAAACAAGCCATGGCCAGGATGTAGTTGGTCCTTGACTATCTTCGTTGCCCGCTTCTTTGCTTTGGACAGGTACAGGTCCTGGACAGAGCAAAGGTCTGTCCCGATTATCTTCTCCGCAGTTCTGACTACCTTTTGGAGTCTGCATTTGTCTCTTTTGCTGGTAGAGCCGTACCAGACCAGTATTGAGGAGCACAGTACAGACTCCACAATTGCGGAGTAGAAGAGGAGCAGAAGCTTCTGTGGGATGTTGCCTAAGGAAGAATAGCCTCTGCTGTGCTTTTCCTACAATAGTATCAGTGTTGGGCCCCCATTTAAGGTCCCGGGAGATTGTGGTTCCTAGGAACTTGAAGGAGTCCACTAGTGACATCACACTGTCAGCAAACATTACTCTCATGTGGAGATATGCTGTCTCTGCCACAGTAAATATAGTGAAATAGACAATCTTCTACAAAAATACTTCATTTACTGAAGTATCCGTTAGTGCCAGGTTTACATTTATTTTTCTTAATTTAAATTATCAGTGAGTTTTATGTAACAGTCAACATATTCAAAATAATTAGTAGGTTATTAGTTGGTCCAACACACCCTGGTGGCTGCTTAGTGTTGTTGTTTTTTTGGAGTGTCGCCAATAGCCCTGATTGCCACATTTTCTTTCTGTTTTGTTTTAAATTAATTTATCCTTTGTGAGATAGATGTAATGGTTTCCTTCTATTGCTATTTCAAGTCTTTTGAGTATTAATTTATTTTTTGTCTTCCCACCTCCATTTCCCACCTCCATTTCTTTATTTATTTTAGTTTATTAATTTATGGTTAATTCAGACAGTATTTCATGTAATTGAATTATGTTTTTTTGTCTGCTTTGCCTGCTATTACTGTTCATTAAAGTTTGTATACAAATCCACCCAGTGGAAGGCACAGAACAGGCTCCCTGGGTCAAAGTTCTGCCCAGTGTACCCCAACAGAACTTCCAACAGGAACCTTGTTCCTTTAGTCTGTCTTCTGGTATCCAATGTTACCATTCTGTGACGTTTTCTTCAAAAACCATCCGGCGGAAATCCCGGAACAGACTATTTCAGTCAAAGTCCTCGCCAAAGTTCTGCTCACAAGTTTTCTTCAACTATCTCTAGTGGCAGAACCAGAACTGGTGCTCCTGGTCAAAGTTCTGACAAGCGTACAACAATGGGAGGTCTGACTTGGACCCCATCACCTAGTATGTCTTCTAAGATGGGAAACTACCACTCTGGGACCTTTCTTCCAAATCCCTTACCCCTAATACCTGGCTACAACTGGATCAATGCAATCGGTGCTGGGGGTGTCCAAATGCATTACTGGAGACACAAACAAACAAATCAATGATAATATGTAAGATGTTGGTACTTGTGTAGTTTCAAGGCGCCACTGTTTGTTTATTAATCCAGACAGCTGTGTTTACAGTTTCTTAGCTGTGTTTACAGTTTCTTAGAAAATTGGCAGCCTGCCAGAGTCCCTGGTTTCCAGACTCCTACACTGTAGTAAGCTAGCGCACTCACTCTGTGCCTAATCTGTGTAATGGTGTGTACACACCGTGCGATATGGCTTCCGATGTTGCCGATATAGTGCACATCGGCAGCCATATCGCATGCCGATTGTGTACTTTTTAGGGCTTACGAGCCCGATGCGCTGCCGATGCGTGCTCCCAAATCGGCAGGGACATAGGGGGTTATTCTGGTTGGTGCGGCCAAACGTGCGTACGTTCCATATTAGCGTACGCTCTCCGTACGCGGCCGGTGAGGTTAAGTCCACCCACAAATCAGCCGCATACGTACGGCCAGAAACAACGTCGAAGGGTAGTGGCGTACAATTGAGCGTACGCCAACGTACACGGACGGATCAGCCCTTAGACTCTGACAACTGGCGTACAACAGAGCGTACGCCACCGTTTACGGACGTCTCTCGTCCGTCTTCCCACCAACTTCTTGCGGCTATCTGAGTGTACGCCACCGTGCACGGATGGGTCTCTATTGCAGATCAGAAAGTGGTACAGTTCTGTATTTTGGGTACTATACAAAGATTGTGTGCAAAATAGTGGGCATGGGCTGAAAACATTGCTGAAACATCCTTTGTAGCTGTTAGATGTGGTTTATGTATTTGTATCATAAATACAAAACATATGTTTGTATTAGAGTGAACACGTTGACACATGTCGACTTGTGTAGATTGAGTGTGCTACTGTGTAAATTATATGAAAACACGTAGTCAATGTGTATAAATGTTTAACAAATACCTACCTTAGCATATATAAGCAGGTCTTAAAATGATTCTTACCTTAAATTAAACAAACCTTTAAATGTCGAGAAGTATAGAAAGATAAGCTTCCAAGGTGTTTCAGTGCTGTGTGTGGCTTGCAGGTAGTGAAATAATGGTTTGGACTTAATAGACTGCAGCATTGCTTATTACATTCAGGTGTATGTGTTTGAGTAGTAATCAGCGTAAATTAGCAAACCCAGGCGTCCGCTGTCATGCGGTATCTGTAGGGGTGGTCTGAGGTGGCGGTTGGCAGCCGCCTGTTTTGTGTCCGAAATGAACGGTGCTTTAGCCGATCGAGCGGTAGTAGCACCGTTCATTTTTGGTGCACACCCCCGTGTACGCCCATGTTTACGCCCATTTTCCCTCATTATTTCAGCCGCTCCCCTCAACACGCCCCTATGCCGCCCCCAATGACCGTACTCTCGCGTACAGGTTTTTTCGCACGGAGAGACCCGTCCGTAAGCGTTGTGGAGTGTTCGCGCCTGCGCATTGGAGATGGTACGCATGCGCAGATCATTAAAAACCCCGGAACATACGCGTACGGCCCAGCCGCACGAACCAGAATAAGGCCCATAGTGAGGGCAGGCAAGACTATATAGTGCAGATCTGCACTATACAGTTTTTGTGCCTTTACTCACATACAGTAGCTCCAGCGGCCATAGGGGCTTCTCCTGGGGCTGCAGGGCTGAAGCGCAGTGACCCGGTCCCTGAGTCCACCATATAGAGGAGGGCGGGGGGTGTGGCCTCTGATATATACATGGGGGGGCGGTGGGGGGAAGCTGTTGCTGTGCCGCGGCCCCGGGTGTTGCAGCACCCTGCCATCTGGTGACAGGTATCGGTACTGTCCTCTCCTCTTCTCTACTTCATGCCATGTGATGCGAGTCCCTAAGCTACATTATCTGTGAAATAGCGGGGGGTGGGGGGGGGTTTGCGCTGCATTAGCGTCACAGTCACAAACAGCGGCTGTACTCGCAAACTGCATCTAGTTTGCCGCAGTCAGAATTTGAGTCCCAGTCACAGTTTGATCCCAGTCACAAACACACTTTCCACCCCACCCTGAAGCGTGGCAAGTGCAGCGAGCCCCGCGAGGGGACGCGGTACGCATCCGACCGACCTTTTCATACCCCCACTATCCATGTTGACGTGGAGTTGATTTTATACAGTGTGGCGAGCGCAGCGAGCCACCGAGCCTGAAGCGTGGCGAGCGGACGCGGATTACGTCACATGTATTCCACGTCCCCTCGCCACACTTCGGGCTCGGTGGCTCGCTGCGCTCACCACACTATATATAATCAACTCCAATCAACTTGCCATGCTTCGGGATGGTGTGGATAGTGGAGTAAACAAGGACAACAGCTGTTAAGTCGACAGGTGTCATTATTAACAGGTTGACACCCCCTTTGTTAATGGTACCACAATGAACTGTGCGCTAGCCCGCGCTAGCTGGAAAGCTGCCAAGTTTTTCAAAGTAAATGAAAACAGACTGCTGGGAAAGAGTAAACATGGAACAGTAAACAGTGGCGCCGTGAAACTACACAAGTACCAAGATGTTTATATGGTCTGCCCAGGGCCGGTGCTAGGGTGTCCGGCGCCCTCCTGCAAACCATAAATTTTGCGCCCTTTCACATTGCCATTGCAACAAGCTGCAGCCTGATTGTAAAAGCGTATGCAACATGCAATCCTATTTAGGATCTCGGGTGCATGTATATGTATGCATACATTTAGAGAAAGGTTTGTCAGTCGCACAGAGGTAGATTTTTTGTAACAAACGGGTGGACCCTCATAGCATAATTGATTAATTGAATATATGTAAATGCGAGGGTGTGCTACCAGAGGCATAGACAGGATATTTTAAGGAGGACAGAAAAGAGTGCCTTTTCTTGGTGCACCTAGAGAAATAATACTTAGTAAAACATCACTTTTATTGAGTTCATTTAAAATAGTTGCGAAGATATAAAAAGGACTGGACAACACATAAGACAACAAATAGTGATTTTTAAAAAGGATAAGAATCCTCACCTAGCGGGACCCCACTACCCATTATCACCGTTATTATTTATAATAGATATAGTGTGGCACGGAAGACTTGTTTATATTACCAAAGTCATGTAATGTGGATAAGTCAGGTTTGTAACTTTATCATATACAATGTATCACAATAGTCCTGAGGCTCACTTAGTGCAGCCACCAGCACGCGCTTGAACACGGATGTGATGCCGTTTCAGCGCTGCTGTTAGGCTTGCTGGAGCCAGTAGTTCCACAACCTGCGTTCCAACCGCCGAGCTGAGTCTGAGGTGTGCCTGTGTGCACTCCCTCGCTCATGTGGATCTAGAACAGGCAGGGACACACACGGCTCTGGCGCCAGAGACCGTGTCAGTGTACTGATTGGGGACCGTGTCCAACGGAAACCCCAATGTAGCCAACAACAAATATATATACAGTTTGTAAGTGGGGAGGGGAAAGTGGGGTATTAGACACACTAGGTGTGTAGTTAGTCGACTAACTACACACCTAGTGTGTCTAATACCCCACTTTCCCCTCCCCACTTACAAACTGTATATATATTTGTTGTTGGCTACATTGGGGTTTCCGTTGGACACGGCCCCCAATCAGTACACTGACACGGTCTCTGGCGCCAGAGCCGTGTGTGTCCCTGCCTGTTCTAGATCCACATGAGCGAGGGAGTGCACACAGGCACACCTCAGACTCAGCTCTGCGCAGTGGCGTAACTTGTGTAAGGCAGCCCCCGCCACTGCTTGGAGGAGCGGGGGCTGCGTGGGCGCCGGAAGCCTCTCACTCTAACCTGCAGAGCTGAGGTAAGGTCCGTCCTGTCTCACTCCGTCTCTCTCCCTCCCTTCCTCCCAGCAGCAGCAGCAGCATTACAGGCAGGAAGTTCGTCTGTGTACACAGTACACACAACATCCGTCCGCGCAGGCTGGACAGCTAAGGAATCGTCCCTCTCCCTGCTTTCTGTTCTTGACTGTCCTGCTCCAGCGGCTGCCTTCTATTCCCCTGCACTCTGCACTCCGGTTACAGAGCCCTCCCTTTCTACAGGCTTCAGCACAGGAGCTGAACACAACAATAAGGTTAACTCTTTCAAACCCTGGTTTTCTACAGTGGTATGCAAAGCATTCAGTGTCTGTGTCATCACATGTCAGCATATTTGTGTCAGTGTCTGGGTGTCTGTATTATGTCTCTAGATGTCAGCGTCTGTCAGCATCAGTGTCTCTATGTGCAGTCCGTGTGTCAGCGTATCCCTGTGTATAGGCGTCTTTCAGTGTCCATGTGTCAACATATGTGTCTGTGTCGGCGTCCATGTATCAACTTGTCAGCGCCCGTGTTTTAGGATCTGTCCATTTGTCAGTATCTGTCTGTTTGTCGGCGTCTGCGTGTCCATGCGTTATCATCTGTCTGAGGGGCTGGGGGCATGTCAGAAGCTCACAGAGCGCTTAGCATGCCTCCATAGTGATGAAAACGGGAGGCATGGCTTGTGGGAGCATTATTCCCAATAAGCCTTTCCCCCTCTCAGTGAGGTCACACCCTTTTTCTGGCAGCAGTGCGACTTCGTCGACTGCGGACATCTCGCCCGATTTCAGTGTAGTGCGAGATGTCTGCTGAATTCTGACGTTTTTTTAAAGGGGAATTAGCTTACAAGGCAAAACCATGCCAAACCATGCCTTGTAAGTTAATTCCCCTTTAAAAAACATCAGAATTCAGTGGATATCTCGCACTGCACTGAACTCGGGCGGCATGAAATTCAGGCCATAGTGTAAGGTGCATTTAGATTTGTGGAGTATAAGTTTAATGACGGCATGTGGCATATAGTGCAAGGGGCATTATGATGTGTGACGTAATGTTTAAGGGGCATGGGGGGGGGGGGGGGGCGCCAGAAACTTTTTTGGCTGGGGGGAGCAAAATTTATAGTTACGCCACTGGCTCTGCGGTTGGAACGCAGGTTGTGGAACTACTGGCTCCAGCAAGCCTAACAGCAGCGCTGAAACGGCATCACATCCGTGTTCAAGCGCGTGCTGGTGGCTGCACTAAGTGAGCCTCAGGACTATTGTGATACATTGTATATGATAAAGTTACAAACCTGACTTATCCACATTACATGACTTTGGTAATATAAACAAGTCTTCCGTGCCACACTATATCTATTATAAATAATAACGGTGATAATGGGTAGTGGGGTCCCACTAGGTGAGGATTCTTATCCTTTTTAAAAATCACTATTTGTTGTCTTATGTGTTGTCCAGTCCTTTTTATATCTTTGCAACTATTTTAAATGAACTCAATAAAAGTGATGTTTTACTAAGTATTATTTCTCTAGGTGCACCAAGAAAAGGCACTCTTTTCTGTCCTCCTTAAAATATGTATGCATACACCATCTCAGTGCTGTGTCCGCAAAATGTTGCAGGCACTAAAGGTGCCCATACACGCTGCCAGAATCGCATACGTTATGAGCTAGATAGCATCGCATGGCATGCATGCAATGTGTGTGCGATGCGATCCAAAAACAGTACAAAAAGTATGTGCAGCACATACTTTTTGTACTGTGCGATGCCTGCAGGAGCGCACATCGCATCGCATGCTGATATTGCAGCGTGTATGGCCACCTTTAGGCACATAACCCAGCCTATTATTTAAAAAATGTCTAAATTAATATAAAAAAAATCTACAATTATTAAAAAATTTGTTATAAACATGTACAATAAAAGACTCACTGTTCTTTTGCTGTTTTACTTTTGTGCAGTCCCTCCTCTTCTATCTGCGTAGGCAGGGCGCTGAGGATTCCATTACACCCCTCTCGTGACTGAGGGGGAAAGGAGGGGAGAGAAGGAGTAGATGGAAGAAGAGGGGAGGAGATAGAGGGGGCGTAGTGTTGAGGACTGGCAATGGCACTGGCACAGCACACTGAGAAGAGGGAAGGAAGGGCGGCGCTGCTGCCTGTTCGTCATTTGATTGACAGCTAACAGGCACAGGGAGCAATAGGTAGGGGGCGGATCCGGACATGACATGTCATCCAGGCATTCACAGACAACGCTACATGCCTCAGCGCAAGTGTCCGTGAGGAAGAGGGGGCAGGTCACAGGAGGAGGACAGTGTGTGCGCGGTGCAGGGAGCAGCTCTGCCTCTCCATACTACTGCCTGCTGTCAGACAGGCACTGTGGGCGGCTTGCAGGCTGTGTGCACTCGCGGTGCAGGGAGCAGTTCTTTATACTGCCGCCTGCTTGCTGTCAGACAGGCGCTGCGGGCAGTGTGCAGAAGGCAGTGACAGTGAGGGCTGAGCCAGCTTTAGCAGAGCATGGAGAGAGACAGCGCCTTTTCAGCATGGCGCCTCCCTGCTTTGCAGGAGCTGCTGAGTGGGTAGCGCCGGCCCTGGACCGTCTGCCTATGATGTATTTTGAAATACAATACAATTTAAGAAAGAGTTTTATTAAGTGCAACCTTAAACATGGCTGATGTTGTATGTATTCAATGTGAAGTCTGCACAGTTAGTTTTGGAATGCATAGTTCTGTTAGCAACTGACAGCAATTACTGCATCACAAATCCCCTGCCATAAAGCCTTCTTGAAGGCCAGGAATGTGCGGTGTGCTTCTGCCAGCCTCTTATGCACTAGCACATTGGCATCCACCAGTGTACAATTTTTTTATTTCAGGGGCACAAACTACAGGATCTTCCGCGTTGTCTTTATTACCCTCCACTTCTATTTACTGGTGTCCTGAACCTCCATTCTCTTCTTGTTAGCCATCCTGCAACAACAAACACACAATCTCTTACCTCTGCCAACCTTAACAAAACCTATTAGTGCACAAATGATACTTTTATAGGGCAAATTATGCCTAGTTCAGGAGACTTGGAAAGGCGATTACTACACTACTTTCAAAGTCAAGAGCCTGCATATAATGAAATGTGTGTTGTGATTTTCAAGATTTTTGCTGGTTTTCCTACCACATGGTGTACTATATACATGAATCTCAGCCAATCAGCGTGCGGCAAGTGGTTTCAAACCCAGAAGCGCTTCCTGCGCCGTCGCGTGCATAGCGCTAGTTATTCTCTATTCACTGCAGGGACCCCGCTGCCGCCAGCAGCTTTATACAGTGACAGCGCCGCAGGTCCCCCCGCAGCACGGACACCCCTGCCCGCTCCAGCACTGCAGGGACGCCAACAGCTATATGCTGGGGGTGAGGGGCGAACTGCCGCCCTCCAGGTGCCGGCGCCCTAGGCAAATGGCTAGAGCTGCCTAGTGGTGGTGCCGGCCCTGCTATCAACCAACAGTATAGTGCTTTGGTCTTCCCAGTTAAGATGACAAGACAAAACAACAATATTAGTACAAAAACAAATACAGGACATTTAACCCTTTCAGTGCCAACATCTCTGTGGGAGATGCGTAAAAATATCTGCTAATAATGCCAACATCTCTGTGAGAGATGTGGAAAATATGAGTGCCCACAGCTCTGTGAGAGATATGCAAAATGTCAGCTAAAAATGCCAGCATGGCTCACATTTGTTATATAAATTCAAATAATAAATGTTGTGTTAAAAACATATATATATTTCCTATATACCAGGCATGTCTAAACTGTGGCCCTCCAGCTGTTGTGAAACTACACATCTCAGCATGTCTTGCAATAGTTTTATCATTCCCTAATAGCAAAACTGTGGCAAGGCATGATTGGACTTGTAGTTTCACAACAGCTGGAGGGCCATAGTTTGGACATGCCTGCTATATACGGTAAACATTACAGGTCATTATGATGAATAAAAATGTTTGCTTGCCAATTTTCCCACCGATTTTGACAAATTCACTTGGCACTAGGGTGGCCAATCCCGGGATCGGGATCGGCGGGATCCCGGGATTTGGCCCTAAAAAGTCCGGGATTTCAATCCCGGGATTGGAGTATCCAATCCCGGAATTTCGGTATTAGACTGCGCATGCGCAGTCTAATACCGGGCAGCGTCTGAACACTTGCTCAGACGCTGCCCGACTGTTCCAGACCCCTGCGTGCGGCCTGCGCAGCGTGACGGTCACGCTGTGCAGGCCACGCACACCGTCCACAGCCCCACACTGCTGTCAGTGTCACTCCTCCTGGCCGCCCGCCCCCACCTCTTCTCCTGCGCCGGCCAGTCCGCCCCTTCACCGACGCCGGCTGCAGTGCTGATATGTGCTGATATGAGGAGGTGCACGAGCCCGACGGCACCGTGCACCTCAGAACCCACACCACTCCCGGCCGCCCGCCTGCCAATGTAAGTAAATCTGCAGGTCGGCCGGTGTGGGGGTGGGTATAGGGCACATGCCAGCAAACTAAGGATGCCAATCCCGGGAATCCCGGGATTGAGCATTTTTCAATCCCGGATCCCGGGATTGAAAAAATGCCCCGGGATTGGCATCCCTACTTGGCACTCAAAGGGTTAATAGCTGCATTAGTAGATAATATTTCACTAAACCATTAGGTTTTTAGTAAGACAGAAATTATAAAAGTTAAAACAAGTTGAAATAAAGATTTAAAGTTTTAATAAAATTAAAAACAAATGGTCCCTGAATTGTATAACCAAGAAGAACCATCTTTATTTTCCCTTTTTTTTTTCACTGTATTTTTAGTAATATGGTAATATGTATCAGTATGTCTAGTATTCTGAAACAATGGTGGAGTTCTTGAAAGCTCAGATTAATTTTCTCCATTACATACCTGGTACTGAGTTAAAAATAAGTGATACGTCCTATTTGAATTTCTACTGTAAGAAATATGAACGAACCATTATGTATAAAAAAAAATATATATATATATATATATATATATATATATATATATATATATATATATATATATATATATAATTTCTCCTCCAGCCGGCACTCTCACTGGTAACAATACTTGCGCCCGGAGCTTAATTCTCCAATTCACATGTATATATACACCCAGCATACTGATAGCTTCAACGGACTTTCCACACCAGAATAAATTGCACTCAGAGGCTGCCCAGTTTCAGCAACGTTTCAATGTTTAGTCATACATTAGCCTGATATATATATATATATATATATATCTCAAATTATCTGCCAGATTTCAGCTAAATTATGCTATTGACACAATATACTGTACAATGTTTATCCTTACTTATAAGACTTCTGTTGTTCCTATACCAAAAAGTTATTTTGTAGCTTACTTGATGGTGTCCCTACTTTGCCATTTACTAAGACTGCAACAATAGCACTCCACGGAATTCAATAATGTCTACTGAGCTTCCATTTTTCTCCAATCACAAAATGCAAAAATAAATATGGAAAACGTTTTTGAAACCTTGAGTACATATGCCCAAAACATTGAGTTGTTTCTTACCTAGTAACTGTCTCTTCTTCTTTTTTGAACATTAGTTTGTTCAGGCTCCAAATATTTGATAGCATCCTGCCATTACATGTATCAGTGGTTTATGGTATTTGTATTTGGGCATTGTAAGCTGTGCTTATGCAGATGCATACATGCAAGCAATGCATAGCTGTTGCCCTTAGTAGCCAATCAGATTCTACTTATTATTTCTCTAGCACATTCTGGAGGAAAATAGCTAGAATCTTATTTGTTGCAACATTTCCACTTCTATAAGCCTGCACTAAACATACCATGTCTTCAGGTTGTACAGGTTGAGTATCCCTTATCCAAAATGCTCGGGACCAGAAGAATTTTGGATAACAAATGATTCCGTATTTCAAAATATTTTTATACTTCAATGATCTATCTTGAGGTATTTTGCATTTATGTTGTATAAACACATCAAACACATGAAATAAACACACACACACACACACACACACACACACACACACACACACACATATTTTATTTGTGCATAAAACAAGGTTTCAAAACATGAAACAAAGTTTGTGTACTATCTCAAACACTGAATGGCAAGCAATCATGTCTTTTGCACATATTTAGCAGCAGTTACATATCATGTCCTCAGTAGTTCTGTTACAGATGTCCCCAGTAGGTTTTTAGCAAAAAATATATATATTTTTTTTTCATTTTCTGGAATGTATGGTTTTCGGAATAATTTGGATAATAGATATTTGGATAAGGAATACTCAACCTGTATTATTATTATTATTATTATTATTATTATTAATAATAATAATAATAATAATAATAACACAGCACACAATACATTAATGTCTTACCTCCGTTATCTTAGCAGCATAAAATCAGTCCTTTTATCCTTACTACCTTGTTTAAATATGTTCTTAATTCCCATTTGGGTAATTCCCTTGATTATTTATAATTGGACCTATTTACAGTATTTGGACTAGAAAATATTACATCATACTTTATATAGCAGGTATGAATTGATACATATGTAATTACTTAAGACTTAGGGGGAAATTTACCAAGAAAACGAGTATGAAAATTCGGTACTTGTTTCCTAGCACGGCGCCCACTAAGCAAATAGCTTAGTGGGCTATTCTGTGTAGGAAAATCGCATTGCATCGCATCACATGGGCCATTTTTGTGCCGTGCAATGCGATGTGATTTTTTTATGTAATTTATTCACTGCTCTATATGCCCCAGGGGATTTCATCGCATCGCACCTCCTGCAAAATTGCATGCGATCGCATGCGATTTTATAGGGCATGTGATGCCATTACATTAGCTATACAATAATATGATTGTATGACAAACAAAGAGGTTTTAGGCACCCCCCACTATCCGTGCCACCCCAAAGCGTGGCGAGCACAGCGAGCCCCGCGACGGGCGGCGGAATGCGTCCTCAGACTTTTTCATACCCCCACTATCCACGTCAGCGAGGAATTGATTTTATATAGTGCGGCGAGCTCACTGTGCTCGCCACACTATATAAATTCAACTCCACGCCGACGTGGATAGTAGGGGTATGAAAAGGTCGGAGGACGCATTCCCGGGGTGGCGTGAATAGTGTGTGTGTGTGGGGGGGGGGGTGCGTAAAACATCATTGTATGTCATACAATGATATTATTGTATTGCTAATGTAATGGCATCGCACACCCTATAAAATCGCATGCAATCGCATGCGATTTTGCGGGAGGTGCGATGTGATGCCATGCGATCCCCTGGGGCATCCAGATCAGTGAATAAATTACATTAAAAAATCGCATCGCATTGCAAGGCAAAAGGATGCGATGCGATTTCACTACGTTAACGGACGTAGGAAATCTGGGCTCCGTGCTAGGAAACAAGTACCGAAAATTCATATTTGTATTCTTAATACGAATGCATACGACTGGCATCGTCGTTGTATTGCATTTACAAATTCGTATTCCGGAGGAAAATGTACTAATTGAGTGATTCGTATTTTCCAATGGCATATGGATTTGTATTTTTTCCAATATCAACTCGTATTTTAAATACAAATTCCCATTTTTAAATACAAATTTGTATTTTAAAATACAAATTCGTATCGGCCGCAGTGGTAAAATAAATAAATAAAATAAATAATTATAAAGACTGGCATTGAGTCCCCCCCCCCTTACGGCTGTAACCAGCACCAGGCTCACAGAGCCAGTCCTGGTTTTAAAAAAATCAGGGAAAAAACAATGTAGGGTTCCCCTTATTTTTTAAAACCAGCACCAGGCCCAAGGGCCGGTCCTGGTTCCCAAAATACGGGGGACAAAATGAGTAGGGGTCCCCTGTATTTTAAGAACCAGCACCAGGCCCAACCAGCCACAGCTGGGGGGAGACTTTTTATGCAAGTCCCCCCAGCCAAAGCACTAACCTCCTGAATGTTCAGCCTGTGCAGGGGTTCTTGGGGAGTGGAGACCCCCCCCCCAATGAATCTAAAGCCTGGGGCTGTCCCCGATGCCCCTGTGCAGTCAAATGATTTCAGTAGCTTTAAATGAGACTTCTGTACCTGTAGTTTCTCCAATGTTCCTGGGAAAACTGCTCCATCTGTCACAGGTAATATTGGTGTCTTCTCTTGACTGCACAATTCAGCTGTTTTCATAGATACTGTACCTGTATCCTTTTTGGACTCCTAGAAGGCAACTTACGAATATTCCCATGTGTATTCTTGAGTGCTTTTAGCTGTGTGTTTTGGGTCATTAATCTGTTGGAGAACTCGTGATTTGTGACAGACATTTCTGAAACTGGGCAGTATATTTCATTTCAGAATACCTTGATAGTCTTGAGATTTAATTGTGTGCATTACAGATCCAAGGTACCATTATCCAGATACAGCAAGGCAGCCCCAAAACATACCCAAACCTCCTCTAGGTTTTATAGTAGGGATAAAAAAGAGAAGAAAAGGTTTAGCAAACCTTGATGGGTTGGAACTGGGGGCACTTAGTGTGAACTGGATCTCAGCAGCTGCTAGAAGAAGCAGGGTCCTTCAATGGTGAATATGGAAAAACAATGAAAAAAAGCAGCGCTAGGTACTCCTGGGGTGCCTTAAATTAAAATGAATGGCAATTGGATGAGCTTTACAATATTTAATAGAAATAAATTCACATACAATGATAAAACAATGAACACCTGCAGTGGCGTAGCTATAAATTTTGCTCCCCCCAGCCAAGAGTTTCTGGTGACACCCCCCCCCCCCCCATAGAAATCGTACAAACATTTATACTAAACTGTATTACCCTCACACTCACAAATCTAGCATACACACACATTATGCCCTCCTCCACAACTCTCACCACTCTCACATTAACAATTATTTTACACAAATCCCCCCCTCATCTTCCCAGTGACAGCTCCCTCCCTACCCCCAGCCCCAAACATGTATACACAAACAAATGCACAAATGCCCTGCTCCACACTCACAACTAACAAGGAAGTCACGGACACACCAGGGTTTCTCAGCAGGTGCCGGCTCTGGTTTGCAGGCTGATGTATGATGATCCATTGCATGCTACTCCATAGAGTTGCTGCGGCAGCCCAGTGCTTCCCCTCTGTCCCAGCCTGCCCGCACCCGCCTGCCCATACTGTACACAGTAGCCAATAGGCTCTGTGTACAGCTTTGCAGTGGGATTGTCTGTAACACTGACAGACAGTCAATGCAACTTCCAGTGGCAGCGCAACTTCATTGCTGAGCACCATTGCTGCAGCAGGGCATAAGACTGTTGTGTCAGTGTCACAGACACTGACTGTCAGCTCAGCCAGCGGTGCCCAACACAGACCCCGCTAGTGCTGCTCCCCAAGCCGCAGTGGGGTCTGCCACATAGTAGCTATGCCACAGAACACCTGGTATCAATAATCTAATAACAGATGATATTGCACCCACTCTACCAATAAGGGAACCATGAAGTGGTTATCCATTCCTAGTAATGCCCTATTTTGGAGAAAGTAGAAGATGGTATAATTACCGCCCCGGGTACTCTCGGCAGAGAACGGATGTCCCTTTTAAATGTCCACGTGGTTGGCCCAAATAGGAAGAATAAACAATGTCCACTGGATTTAAAGCTTAGGGAAATCCTAAGTAATCTCTCTTGTTCCGGAGTAAATGACCATGGGGGGATTTGTTGGAAATATATCCATGGTGGTGAGTGCCGCAATCCTGGAATCTCCTGTGGGGCTCGTTCAGACTGGTGACCTGCTGGTGTAGCTGGAGAGTAGGTGTAGCAGCAAAAACTCTGATGCATTTCGCTACGCTAGGTAGCTTTTTCAAAGGTATATGTAGGGTGAGCACAATATCATCTATAATAATAATAATAATAATAATAATAATAATAATAATAATAATAATAATAATGATATTTATATAGCACTTTACTCCCAATAGGACTCAAAGTGCTTTACCATTGTCTTTACAGATCAAAATAAAAAACAAGCTTAACAGTAGATATCAGTAAAATGCTTGAGTAAATAGATAAGTCTTTAGTCTATTTTTAAAGGATTCTACAGTGGGGGCTTCTCGCACTGTGCGGGGAAGAGAGATCCATAGAGTTGGAGCCACAAAGTTTAAAGCTCTACCCTCAGATGAATTCAGGGAAATTCTGGGTACTGTTAGTAGTCTTTCTTCAATGGATCATAGTAATCGAGTAGGACAGTAAGGAATCAGAAGCTGCTGCAGGTACCTTGGGCCTTGGTCATGTAGGGCCTTTAAAGTGATTAAGCCAATCTTGAAAACAATTTGCCATTTTACAGGTAGCCAGTGAAGGGAGTAGAGAATGGGAGTTATGTGGCAGGTTAGTTAATAGTCTGGTGGCTGCATTTTGTACCAGCTGTAAGTGGTGCAATTCTTTTGATGGTTGACCCAGGTAGAGAGCATTGCAGTAGTCTAGGCGTGAAGATATAAATGCATGTATGACTTTAGGCAGGTCTTCTGAGGGAATTAAGTGCTTGATTCTGGCTATACGCCTTAGATCTGGCATGTCCAAACTGTGGCCCTTCAGCTGTTGTGAAACTACACATCCCAGCATGCCTTGCCATAGTTTTAGCATTCCCTAATAGAAAAACTGTGGCAAGGCATGATGGGACTTGTTGTTTCACAACAGCTGGAGGGCCATAGTTTGGACATGCCTGCCTTAGATGATAGAATGAGGATTTGATTGTTGCTGACACCTGAAGATCAAGTGTCAGGCCACTATCCAGGACAACACCAAGATTCCGCACATGATCAGAGTTTTTTAGTGCTGTGCCCCCCCCCCCCCCCCCCCCCAGCGTAAGACCTGTCAGTTGGCTATGCTGTCATCTTGTCCTGTGATTTATCATCAGGACTTCTGTTTTATGTGGGTTAAGTCTCAGCCAACTGGCACTCATCCACTTCTGGAGCTCATCTAGGCAGCCATTTAAGGTTGTTATTGTGTTATCAGTGTCTGAAGCAATGGACAGGTAGGTATCTGTTATTAGATTATTGATACCAGGTGTTCATTGTTTTATCATTTTATTTCTATTAGATATTGTAAAGCTCATTCAAGTGCCACTAATTTTATATAGTATTATATTTTATATATATATAGTAGGGATGTGTTTAAATTTAATAGGATGAGAGATTCAGAAAGTGAGAGATTTGGTAACAAACCAGTTAGATTTTGCAGTGTAAATGATTGCCGCTTTAAAAAACTGGAGATTTCTTACGAAATCTCTCACTTTCTGAATCTCTCATCCTATTAAATTGCACCCATTATGTTAGCCGCAGGATGCGGGCCTGCTGCATCCCTGACATACAGCAGCTCCGGTGCTTCGTTCCCCCCACAGCAGCATCTCCTGAGCCGGTTGCACGGCAACCAGGGACGCCATAGGATGGTGCGGCAGGAGGACTACTTCCACTTCGGTGGTTGCTGGGCAACAGGGGACTCCGGACTAGCATATTCAGCCACAGCCAGTTAATCAGAGTCGGAGGCATGGGCTGGTTACTCCCCTGGTGAATGGCCACCTAGGCCTTTTTAATGAGTCAGTCCAGCTAAGCCCTGCCGGCAATAGCTTCTGCTAAGATGTTCTCCTGCCTCTTCTCTGTTCCAGCTGGTCCTGGCTGGTTCTGGTAATATCTTGCCGGAGTTTCATTCACTTGCTCCTGGTCCGGTTCCAGTAGCCATAAGTTCTTTGTTCTGGAGACCTGATTTTCTTTGTTTCTTCATTTGCTATCTCTAATTGGAGGATTGTGTGCTCTTTTGCATAGGGGTTCTCCATGCTTGTGAGATACTCCTTTGGGTTCTCCATATTGCATCACAGATTGGCGCCATTCTATGTTCTCACGCCGTAAGGGTTTTCACCCCTTAGCGGCATAATTCTGTACTTTTCGTTTGGTGTTATATTGTGCTTTCATGTGGTGTTATATTGTGCTTTCATGTGGTGTTATATTGTGCTTTTGTGTGGTGTTATTTTATGCTTTTGTGTTGTATCAAATTCTTATGTGTGCGACTGGGTCACCTGTGATTTGCGACTAGATTGCTGGTGCAATTAGTTTGCATTCTTGCTTGGTTACAGCAGCAATGCCATTCGTTTTTTCTATCTCTAGCTTTTGTTATGTACCCTTTCCTAGCTCGTCCTCTTTCTCCGAAAGATTGCTGGCATCTTGTCGTGAGTAAGACCGGGTGGCACTGGAGTTGGGGCAGACTTAATTGCCCCTCCAGACATAGCTATTAGAGGTGAAGACGTAGCTTTGCAGGTGCCAGTCATCTCTGAGGGAATCCAACAGAACCAGTGTAGGGTCTGCTGTCACCTTTCCAAACAGCGGTTACGGCTTGTGGTTTATGCCAGATTCATAACACATTCTTCCAGAAGTATTGTGGCTTGCCAAAATGCATTTTTTTTTCCAATCTGGCATGTTTATAATGTTTATAATTAAAAGCATCAGATGGTGTGATCAGACACTGCTGTACCTTGCAAACACAAGAAAACAAATTGATATTGAGCGCTGATTGAATTATCTTGCACTGCAGCTGTACTGTATAAGGGGGATTACCAAAACTCCTTTAAATATAATCAGAAGAATAAGGAAAAAAGAATATGGAACAGCGCTGTGCTGAATAATATATATTCAAATTTATTAAAAATTGAACAATATGGTTTCCAGTGTTATAGCGGTGGTGGGGCTTGGCTTGCAGGTACCTCTGATTTCCTCCGACTGCTGGTACAGTCCTACCATGCGGTCATATCCGAGAATGTATTGTGGGTAATGTCCAACAGTAGCGAGGTGTATCCCCTTGTCCTCTACGTGTTTCTCCGCCTTAAATATTTCTCAGTGGCTTCCTCAGGAGGTTAAACTAATTTTAGTATATATTGTAAGTCTTGTTTGTCCATTGTTGGCCACAATATTGTTCAGCGCTGTTCCATATTCTTTTTTCTTTATGCTGCTGTACCTTGACCTTGGAGTTCAGCTTGTATCTCTTTAGAAGTTTTCCTTGGCTTTTTTTTAACCATTCTCTCTGTCCTTATGCTTAATTTGGAGTTTATTTACTCTTGCTGATTGGTCCAAGGAGTTTGGCTGCAATCACATGGAATTTAAATAGTATTCACAACTGCAATAATAGTAACTGCAGACTACGTGGATATGATCTTATCGCCATTTCCATACACTTGTTTGTCTATAATTTTCTCTCTGTTAACTATCTCCTTTGCTTTCTCTGTTTTAACAGCAGAGGAATTATTTCCCATTTTCAATATGCTGAATAATTGATTAGAAAATTGAAGACATACAGTAAATGTGATGCTAATTCAAAAATGCAACACATTTAAATAGCATTATAATACAATTGTCTGTTATATTTTCTAAAAGGTACCAATGCATCTGCACAGACAGTTTTAGAATATTTCGAGCTTAAGTAATAATTTATCTCTTTTCACAGTTTCTTTTTTTTTACATTCTATGCCATTCTAAAGATGTACAGGTATACATGAGACAACAGGGTTTAAAGTAATCGATTTTCAGAAGGACTGAAGCATTATTGTCAATACATAAATGGAAGTGGATGGCCATGTAAAATCAAGGAGCGGTGTCAATGACAGCAAAGGTTCATGGTGCTTAAAAGTCACAATGCTTTGCTGATTCTATAGCAGAAGAGTTCAGAACTCCCACTGGCATTAATGTAAGCCCAAAAACTGTGTGACATGAGCTTAATGAAATGGGTTTCCATGGTGGGTCAGCTGCATGCAAACCTCACAGCACCAAGTCCAATGCCAAGCAATGGAGTGGTGTAGAGCACACCAATATTAGACTGTGGAGCAGTGGAAATTTGTTTTACTGCGTGATAAAACATGCTTCTCTGTTTCTCAGTCAAACAGGTAATTCCGGGTTTGGCGGATGGCGAAAGAACGTTACCTGTCTGATTGCATTATACCAATTGGGAATTTTGGTGGAGGAAAAATGGGATGTGTCTGTTTTACAGGGTTTATGCTAGATCCTTTCTCTCCAGAGAAGGGCAATCTTAATGCTTCAGGGTTTGATGGGTTCCATGTACCAAAAAACTTGACTGGCCTGACTTCAACTGCATCAAGGACCTTTCGAATGAACTGGAATGGAGACTGCAAGCCAAGCCTTCTCATCCAACATCAGTGCCTGACCTACGCACTCAACAGAATGAATGGGCACACATTCCAGCAGAAGCACCTGAAAATCATGTGGAAAGCATTCCAAGAAGAGTAGAAGCTTTTATATCTGCAAAAAGGGCACGACCTCCATATTAAAGTATATATACTTAAATACAATGTAATTATAGTCCCTGTTGGTGTAATGGTCAGGCATGCACATACTTCTGTCCATATAGGGTATATATATATATGGAGAGTAAAGCAGAGAGAGATAATTACTAAGGGGCATATTCAGTTAGTAGCAGGATTTACATCATGGCTAATTGTCAGCTGTTTAATTATTAAATATGTATTTCCTCATGAAAAAAACATGATTAATCCATAGAATAATTGGGTTTTCCCCATGGGTTAAGACAAAGAACACCTCTATAATAGAATACCTGAATGGCATTAACATGGAATGCTTGAACTTGAAACGGTACTTGTTTCCTAGCACGGCGCCCACTAAGCAAATAGCTTAGTGGGCTATTCTGCGTAGGAAAATCGCATCGCATCGCGTACCGTGTATAGTGCTGTGCGATGCGTGCGATGAGATGTCCATATTAAGTGCACAGGAGTGCTTATACAATGAAATATTGCATAGGATGGCATGGCACCAAATGCAATGCGATGCGATATTTCATTGTACAAGCACCCATGCCATGAGATGTGATGGGTGCTTACTATGACATGTCATGTGATTACATGTGATGGGTGCTTAATTAAGCACCTCTGGAATTGTTTTGCGTCACCCTCTGTATCCAGCATGGCGAGCGGCGGCAGAACGCGTCCTCCAACCTTTTCATACCTCCACTATCCACGTTGGCGTGGAGTTGATTTTATATAGTGTGGTGAGTGCAGTGAGCCACCGAGCCCAAAGTGCGGCAAGCGGACGCAGAATACATGTACAGTACAATAATCCTCGTCCCCTCGCGGGCTCGCTGCGCTCAACACGCTCGCTATGCTCGCCACACTATATAAAATCTACTCCACGCTGACGTGGATAGTGGGGGTATAAAAAGGTCGAAGGATGCGTTCCACCGCCCCTCGTGGGGCTTGCTGCGCTTGCCACGCTTCGGGGTGGCGTGGATAGTGCTGGTGTTTTAGGAACACATTCACACCTGCACATTCATACAGCTGACACAGTAATGACGACGTGTTAACTAATAACTAATTTACTTAACAAATTTGATTAATGTAGCATAAATAATTTAAGAACATTCATTAGTGGAAATCGCATCCCATACTAGTACTGTGCGGTGCGATGCGTTTTAACTACGTTTGCATACGTAGCAAATCTGGGCGCCGTGCTAGGAAACAAGTACCCTTGAAACATTTAAAAATGCACAGGATATAACAATAGTGTTCAGTATTGGAGACTAGCAATGGATGAGTTTATTGACTCTCATATAAGTCCTTAATGGAATGTAGCAGCACTGGCTGAATTTAAAGCATTCATAATGCAATAGAACAATTTGATAGTGCTTAGCTACACAAGCTTGCACAGGAAAATATTTAACACCCAATGGAATTCACTGGAGTCAAACTCTGGAACAGCAAACTGTGAAGTAGTCAGAGAAAATAAAATTCTGTAGTATTGGCCTGGCGCTTATATTTAGAGCCCTGGCTGCTGATAGATCCCTGAAGTCATGTGCATGTGATCTGGACTGCAATTAGTTGAGCAGTATTTAGATTGATCTCAGGTAAACTGGTGGCACCCATCTGATTCCACGTAAAGAAAATAACATGTCCAGATGGCTAGGTGAGTGATGCATTGCCAGAAAGCATCAGTTTTTGGTGCAGAAACATGCTTTATTATTCCATCATGTGACACTCCATTTTTCTGGTATTTCACTGTGTCTGTGGTGCAAAAAAAAGATGCAAATTCTATGAACTTTTGTACCTGTTGTCTTGTGCCACATGCACTATTGTATTTAGGTTCATGACGGCACATCTGTAAATAACCCAACAGATAAAGCAAAGAGAAGAGGTATTGGGAAGCATCCCAGAAATCTAATTCAAAAGATCTTTTTCAACAGCTTGGGCAAACAGGACAGGTGTAAAGGGTTACTACTGTTGTGTTCCCATTCCAAGATGTAACGGGTCGTAAAAGTAGCACAATAACACAGTTCATGACTCAATTTTTTTACACTAGTTGTAACTAGTGTAGAGATTAAGTTTATTGCACTACATGTACTAACCAGACATGAAACTAGTCTGTCCTTGGTGAATCAACTACGTGTAAAACATGTATTCATATGAGTGGCCAGGGCCTTTGCCAAAATCTTCATGTCATTACCTAAATAAGAAATGAGCAAATTCTGTATGACTGGAGGAGAGATGTATATTTTTCTGGCTTTAGTATAACAACACTATGATCCAACAAAGACTCCCACATTACGCCATTAATTCCAACAATAGTTTTAAATGCATTTTCCCGAGTAAAATTATTAATCGGATCTCGAGCACACTCTTGTAATGTAACAAGTCTTAGAATTGGGGACTAGTCAATATATTCTGGTGGCACCAAAGTTTATACAACAGTGTGGCATATGCTTGTTTTGTTTGTTCATCTTGTCACCCTGGGAAAGACTTCGGTTGCATGTCTGTCATAGACCTGTAATCAGAATCCATAAATGATAGTTTCCTTGACTTCCTTCTCAAAACCAGTGAGAGTGGTTACTCATTGGTACCTGCACCTACCATGACCTACTCACCCGTTTCAATCCTGGTAACCTGCACTGCTGGCTGCACTTCGGTCAACCCCAGTACTTGGACCTGTTGTGATTTGCTTATCTGGTTTAATCCTTGCAACCTGCATTGCTGGCTGAACTTTGGTTCAATCCGGGTTCCTGCATCTATAGTGCTCTGCCCATCCAGCTCAATCCCGGTATCCTACACTGCTGACTGCACTTTGGTCAATCCCGGTATATGCATCTGCTGTGCTCTGTTCCTCAGGACATCTTGGTAACCTGCACTGCTGTCTGCACTTTGGTTCATTCCTGATAATTGCACCTGCTGTGCTCTGCTCATTGGTACATCCTGGTAACCTGCACCACTGTCTGCACTTTGATTTATTCCCGGTCACTGCACATGTTGTGCTCATCAGTATATCCTGGTAACCTGCACTGCTGACTGCACTTCGTTTCAATCCCAGTAGCTGCATCTGCTGTGCTCTGCTCATTGGTTTATCCCAGTAACAGTGTGGCTGGCCAGCATTTTCCCAGCACTGTGTTACACCCAGCTGGTTTGCATTCTCCCAGCTCACCACCAATAGCATGATTGCTAATGTGGTTGGCCTACATTCGCCCAGCAGTACAGAACATTCTCTGTTGTTTATATTAGTCTGCTTCATTTCCACTGCCATTCATTATTGGTCTTGTCATATTCATACTGATGCATGAATAAACCTTTTATTAAAGCTGATACATTTGTTGGCTGCGCTTCAAGTCAGGGCCCCGTACTACAGTCTTGTCCGGGTTTACAAATAACCTTACCTGTGACACCCATTTTGCAGGAACCACATTTGCCAGTTGGGCAATAAGCTGTGCAGGTTGCTAACAAGGGATCTACGCTCAGAGAGAGCTACTATATTCATCCAAACGGTGAAGGACTCTGGGGGAATGGAAAGTACACTTCCTTGAGATATAACCAGCACATTCACTCTTATTCTTTTAAATTAAACCAACTGAAGGTGCTGTTTACCATGGGGTCCATTCACAGGACATGCGGGCATCCCCTAACACACATGGGATGATAATATACCTGGTCTTAAAGCCAAGTCCATAATTGACCATGCTGACTTCATCTCAATACACTCATTTATACTAGGGATGTGCACCGGCCACTTTTCGCGTTTTGGGTTTTGAGCTCTGATTACCATCAGGTTTTGGGTTCTACACCCCCTCAACGTTTTGGTTTTTGGGTTTCGGCTTCTGTTTTTTTTTAAAAAGCATAAAAAAACACTAAAATTACAGAATGTAGGTTTTTTTTTGCTCCTAAAGCTATTATTAACCTCAATATAATTCATCTCCACTCATTTCCAGTCTATTCTGAACACCTCACACCTCACAATGTTGTTTTTAGGCCAAAAGGTTGCACCGAAGTAGCTGGATAACTATGATAAGCGACACAAGTGGGCGGTACAAACACTAGACTTATACGGCACACTTAGCATCACCCCTGGACTGATACGGCACACTTAATAGCACCCCTGGACTGATATGGCACACTTAGCATCACCCCCGGACTGATATGGCACAATTAGCATCACCCCTGGACTGATACAGCACACTTGGCAGCACTCCATGAATTATACGGCAGACTTGGCTCACCCCAGGAATTATTTGGCAGACTTGGCTCACCCTTGGACTGATATGGCTACTATATTCATTCAAACGGTGAAGTACACTTCCTTGAGATATAACCAGCACATTCACTCTTATTCTTTTAAATTAAACCAACTGAAGGTGCTGTTTACCATGGGGTCCATTCACAGGACATGCGGGCATCCCCTAAGACACATGGGATGATAATATACCTGGTCTTAAAGCCAAGTCCATAATTGACCATGCTGACTTCATCTCAATACACTCATTTATACTAGGGATGTGCACCGGCCACTTTTCGCGTTTTGGGTTTTGAGCTCTGATTACCATCAGGTTTTGGGTTCTACACCCCCTCAACGTTTTGGTTTTTGGGTTTTGGGTTTCGGCTTCTGTTTTTTTTTAAAAAGCATAAAAAAACACTAAAATTACAGAATGTAGGTTTTTTTTTGCTCCTAAAGCTATTATTAACCTCAATAGAATTCATCTCCACTCATTTCCAGTCTATTCTGAACACCTCACACCTCACAATATTGTTTTTAGGCCAAAAGGTTGCACCGAAGTAGCTGTATAACTATGATAAGCGACCCAAGTGGGCGGTACAAACACTAGACTTATACGGCACACTTAGCATCACCCCTGGACTGATACGGCACACTTAATAGCACCCCTGGACTGATATGGCACACTTAGCATCACCCCCGGACTGATATGGCACAATTAGCTTCACCCCTGGACTGATACAGCACACTTGGCAGCACTCCATGAATTATACGGCAGACTTGGCTCACCCCAGGAATTATTTGGCAGACTTGGCTCACCCTTGGACTGATATGGCAAAATTAGCATCACCCCTGGAATAATACAGCAGACTTGGCTTACCCAGGAATAGTACGGCACATATGGTGGCAGACATGATAAAGCACGCATGGCGGCACACATGGAATTATACGGCACAGATGGCGGAACCCCTGGACTGATACAGTACACATGGAATTTTACGGCACACATGGTGACATGGTGACACTGCAGTAAAAAAAATAAAAAATCTTTTTTTATTATTTTAATAGATTGATACGGAAGGGCTTAGCAGCACCCCATGAATTATACGGAAGACTTGGCTCACCCCTGGAATTATATGACACAATTAGCATCACCCCTGGATTGATACAGCACACTTAGCAGCACCCCATGAATTATACAGAGGACTTGGCAGCAACCCATGAATTATATGACACACTTGGCTCACCCGAGGAATTATGCGTCAAAAATGCGGGCACCCCTGACCTGATACAACACACATGGAATTATACGGCACAGATGGCGGCACCCCTGGAGTGATACGGCACACATGGTGGCAGACATGGAATTATACGGCAGACATGGCAACATTCCTGCAGTAAAAAAAAGAAAAACTTTTATTCCTTTAATTAAAAAAAAGATCAGCACACCTGGAATAATATGTCAGACTTAGTAACACCACTTGCATTATTTGGCACTCTTGGCTCACCCCTGGACTGATGCAGCACATTTAACAGCCCTTGCAGTAAAAAAAAAAAAATTTCATTAAAAAAAGGGCAGCTCCCCTGGTCTGATACAGGACACGTGGGGGCACCCTTGGACTGATACGGGACACATGGGGCGCCCATATAATTATACGGCACACATGGGGGCACCCCTGGACTGATACGGGGTAACAGGACACAGCTGGACTGATATGGAACACTTAACACCCCTTGCAGGTTAAGAAAAAAAACACCTTTTCTTATTTCAATAAAAAAAATGGGGGCAGCTTCCCTGGACTGTTACGGGACACTGGGCACCCCTGGAATTATACGGCGCACATGCGGGAACCCCTGGATTGATATGGGACACTGGGCACCCCTGGATTTATACGACACACAGGCGGGCACCCTTGGACTGATACGGGACAGTGGGCAGCACAGCTGGACTAATTCGGGGCAGCCCTTGGCGGGAAAAACAAACAAACTTTTTTTTCAGAGAGCCCCTTAGATGTCCCCCACAGTAGTCCCATATAGCAGCCCCCTTTAGTAGTAGCCTTAGTAATGCCCCCTTAGTAGTTGTAACCTGAATAGTTTTCCACTTAGTATAGCTTGTTTCCCCCTCAGTAGATGTACAGTAGAGATGCACAAAAGTTCCTGCACTATTAGTTCCCCCTTAGTAAATGTACCTTTATATTCACGATATATACAGTTGTCCCCCTTAAGACTCTTTTATTTGTTCAATTATTAGTTCCCAGCTCAGTATGCCCCCCCCCCCCCCCCCCACTGTGGTATTTTGTCCCCCATAGCTGTTTTCTCATGTGCAGACAGCACAGACACATCCGTGCTGTCTGACTTCCACTTGCCGAATGAAGATGGCGCTGGAGCCGGGCCTTTTATAGAGATCTGAATCCGACGCGGGATGATGACATTTCGGCCTCGTTTTGGACTCTGGAAGATGCCGGGAACCGACAAACTCCTCGGATCCGGCCTCGGATAAGGTAAGTTCAGGGGGGTTCGGATCTCTAGGATCTGAACCAGCTCATCTCTAATTTATACTGGAATGCTGGCTTTGTATCATGTTGTTAATGACTAAACGCTACACAAAAATATCTTCTTTACAAACTATCATAAGTGGATTTGGTTTAGTTTGCGGCACCAAACATGTGCAAACAGGGTCTAATCATATAAATCTGACCATGCACCTGTTACAGTGAGATAACTAGACAACAAAATAATTATAATAGGTCCTTTTGCAATGAATAATTACAATTAATCCTCCTGAGTCTTACAACATTTTAAATCTCAAAAGGCTGCTTGTGCCATGAATATAAAAGGCCTATATAAAGGCACATTGATAAATTAGAAATAATTCATATACAGCAGTCTAATAGAAAAACAGCACACAATCACAAATAATATTTTTTATTCTTGGCTTCATTTAAGTGGCAAATACATAAAAAAATGTAAGTACACTATTATATGGTAGGTTTTTATTATTTATTTGTATTGAAGATCACAGTTTTCAAATATAAATGTATTGTTGCTAGGACAGATAATTGGTTGTGAACATAACCATAGTTATGAATTTGTGTTAATCATTTTTAGTGCATTTAAAAAAAAAATCCAGAACTAAATTAAATGATTTGTTGACTTGTACAGGAGTGATAATATCAGGCATCAAACATGTTTTTAAATGTTCTTAATGATGTGATGCCAAATACCATTATTTTTTACTGCCATTCATATTAAGGCTTGGTACAATGCCATGACTCCATTTACAGTAATCAGAATCAGCCCCTAGGTATAAATAAAGTCACTTTTTTGGCCTGCAACACCTACTGTATGTTCACATAAATTGGCAATTGCTTGCAACTACAGATACAAATCCTTAAAAAGTCATTCAGCACATACATTTTATGGTGTGTAAGTACAGTCTCAGAACTGATTTGGACGCACACACTTTAAAATGTATTGGATGTTCCTCAGAGCCGGCCCTAGCCTAAATGACACCCTAGGCAAGATTTTGGCTGGTGCCCCCTCGCACCACCACTAGTTCCGCCTCTGACCCTGCTCCCCTTTCCCAGCACCATCAACCCTCATCATAGCAGTCATCATTTTGGTGCTCCAACCCGCAATATTTTAAATAGAAACAGTGCACACATTCGATGTGCAGCCCAAACAGGGGTGTGTTCTTGCTAGTAAGGGGCATGGCCACCCAATAGTACCCCCAATTCAAATTATGCCACACAGTAGTGCCACTTTATTCACATTATATCATGCGATGGTGTCCCTTATTCACGTTACATCACACAGTAGTACCACTTTACCTTATATACATTACTCCTCACATTATTCCCTTAGAAAAAAATCCTGAGAAAATATTGTATTTTAAGCACCTCCATGGCCACACTGCAACCCAGCACAAAGCAGTGTGTGCTGGGCAGAGGAGAAGAGCTGCAGCTGCTGCTGTCACTTAAGCAGAGGGGGCCTGGAGCCCCCACTGGGCCCTTCCATCAGACTTTGGCCTGGGTAATTTGTACCCCCCTACCCCTTTCTCTCGGCACCCCCGATAATACCATACAGTAAAGCCCCTTACACATGACACACATTATTAATGTCTTTATAGCCATAATGCCCCGTACACATCATGCCAACCTTTATTAATGCCCTTCATACACATAATGACACACATAATGCCCCTTACACATATGTTGCACATTATTAATGCCCTTATACACATAACACACATTATGGCCATTACACATATGTTGCACATTATTAATGCCCTTATACACGACACACATAATGCCTGTTACACATATGTCACACATTATTAATTTATTTATACATGACACACATAATGCCCCTTACACATATGCCGAACACTATTGCACAACTAACCCACCCGCAGACAGCACTCGCACAGCCGTTAACACTGTGACCTCTGCCTCTGCTTGGATACAGATGTTTCCTCATACATCTTGCCTCAATAAGCCATGCAGCTCCTGGCCAGTTCTGCTAACGTTGGGTGCATTTTTTGCTGAAAATTCGTCTTATTTGCATTGTTAGGTGACCAGCACACACAAGGAGCTTCCGATGATTAAAATGATATGTTGCATAAATATATTCTGTGTGCGACTGTGGCTGTACCTGCATATGGAATGCTATGTTACAGTGATTTCCATGAATACACTATTTCATATGCAGATACAGCCTCACTCACACACATAAAATAGGCATGATGCATATCATTTTAATCAGCAGAAGCTGCTGATGCCCCTAGGCATTCCAAATGCCCTAGGCAATTGCCTAGTTTGCCTATGCCTAAGGCCGGCTCTGATGTTCCTGAGTGGTGACTGTAAGAGGACTTTTCAGATGCATGGACATGGTTCATCTTAAGGAAGTGTTCAAGGATTGGTTGCGAACCCATGCTATTTAAAGGAGGAACATGAAGGAGACATCTCAGTAGAAGAAAGACCTACTACATGTAACTGCAGTACCAGCACTAAGAACGACAATGCAAGCTAAGATACAACATCATTCACGCAAAAGACCAGCTTAGTAAGCCTCAGTTTATGTAGCAGAACAACAGAGGACAAGCAGACCCTTGGCTCTCCCATCCCACAAAATGGGAACAGCATGCCCCCATGGGGCACAGGTGT
Organism: Crinia signifera; assembly: GCF_055691185.1. NCBI lineage: Eukaryota > Metazoa > Chordata > Amphibia > Anura > Myobatrachidae > Crinia > Crinia signifera. Next base: position 212,790,326 of record NC_139220.1, read on the forward strand.
GTCCCCCCCCCCCCCCTCACACACACCTACTCAATGCTGCTGCATGTCAATGAATCACCAGCAGGGGGTAGCAAGGCCTGGTCTGTGCATGCATAGAACTGACCTTGTACAGCCATGGATTACCAATAACTGGAAATCTGAATGCTGCAAGACTCTTGATTCTATTTCTGAATCAGGATCTCACACTGAGTCACTCACATTGAAGGCCATAATGTGATGAATATCGGCATTTTGCAGGGGGCTGGTGTAATTTTCAATGATGCATCTGATAACTGTGATTAAAGATGTACAAAATGGGATGGTTGTGATGGCAGCCACTCAGAGTGGATGTCCAGCCTGCAAACATTTTGCAAACCTTCAAATGCACGATTGATCACCAGAGGATGGGTTTAGCATTAGCATAAAGTCACTGGTGTATCACAAAGCAGAATTTTAAGTTCTGCACCTGGTATGCAACAAAGCAATTAGCACTGGGTCGGGTAAACGATCGAGCTGTAATGAATTCTGTGGAGAAAGTGAACTACTGTATGTTGTTTACTGTAAGTTACTTTCTAAGTAGAACCCTTTCTCAATCCTCAATCTTTCTTTCATGTTGCCCCCCTGACAGCTGGAGCCTGGGGCCGGTGCCTCCAATGTAACTGGGAGCAATGCCACTGGTCGCAGTTGGATAAACTATGCTTAGAAGCAGTGACCAATCACTAGACAAGCTGTCCTTTGGGAGATTTTATAGATGAGGAACTTTCTAATATCTACTGTAAGTGATTTGCTAGGGATGCATGTGATTTTCCAAGAGCCCACATCTTGTATTTTACTTCTTCCTTTCCTCCTTATAGATTCTAAAACTTTGTTTGCGACACAATCTATATAACTGCTACTACCAAAGTAATATTTGTCAATTTAAAAAATCTGGAAATCTAATATTACTATACTTTTTTCTTTATTCGGAAGGTTGGACGCTATTGAGTTGGCAAAGCTATCATTGAACATGGCACCAATTTTAAACAGATTTTTTTTTTTTCATATTGTATTTGCTTTATTTGCAATAATCAGAGTAAACGATGAGTGTAATTAATAGTTAATGTTCAAAATACACAGATTTGTACAGATTATGCTGCTGAACATCATACAATGAAGCCGAATGACACAATTGTGACAGAGTTTGTTCTCGCTGGTCTTTCCTCTGATCCAAGCCTTCAGCTTCCTCTCTTTGTCCTCTGCTTGTCAGTGTACCTGGTAACATTGCTGGGCAATCTTATGATCATTGTGATAATTAGAGTGACTCCAGCTCTGCAAACACCGATGTACTTTTTCCTCGTGAATTTATCCTTTGTAGACATGATCTATTCATCTAGTATTACCCCCAACACCATGGCCAACATTCTCTCTGTAAACAAGACAATTTCCTTCACCGCTTGTGCAACACAAATGTTTCTGTTCATTGACTTGGCAAGCTCTGAAGGGATGCTGCTTGCTGTGATGGCCTATGACCGGTACGCCGCCATATGTAAGCCTTTGTATTATACAACACTTATCAGCCATGCAAGATGTTACCAACTTGTCTGTTCAATTTACACTGTAGGATTTCTTAACTCATTCATACATACATATTTTGCATTTACCTTACCATTCTGTGCGTCAAATCATATAAGTCATTTCTACTGCGATCTCCAACCCATCTTAAAGCTGTCATGCAAAGATACATTTCTTAATGAGATATTCTTATTTTCTTTTGCTGGTTCTATTGAAATCGGTTCTTTCTTATGTATAATGATTTCATATGCCTTTATTTTATTACCATTATTTAGGATTGGCTCTTCCGGAGGTCGGCGCAAGTCTCTTTCTACCTGTATCTCTCACTTTACTTGTGTAGCTATGTTCTACTGCCCTGTATTCTTCATGTATTTGCGACCAACTTCTGCATACGCAGGGGACCAGGACTGGGTGCTGTCTCTGTTCTATACAGTGATCATACCAATGCTGAATCCCATCATCTACAGCTTGAGAAACAAAGATGTTAAACAAGCTTTGGCAAAGCTAAGCTTCAATAGTATTTTCATATTATTTCCGATAAACTGAGAACATAAAGCAGTTATAGATAACTTGTACAGGTTTGTACACTACAGTGCATTACTGACATTTGTCTGTTACATTCTATAAAAGTACTCCATAAAATAGTACCTTCAATGATGACAGGCAAAGACCCATCTCTGATCTACCTATTCATTGTCAACTCTTTACGATTTATTCTGAATCGTGACAGTTTTAAAACAGGCTTTTTTTAATTAATGAAAAAACAGGTAACTGTGCTATAAACCAGGTGTACAATAAACATTTAATAAAAGACTCACGAATTAAAAAATGAACATCGAAGTGCAATTTGCAGTATATTCACCTTACTTCGACCCCTTTGAAAAAGCTGCATATATGCAGTGAAACTCCTAAGATGCTGTCCCCCATCTTGGACTATTATCCATTATCCAGCTAATTGTTCCGACAAGTCCTGGATTCCTCTTTACTATACAGATACCCGTGTTGCGACATCTCTCCTATCCTGCTGTTAACACTCTGCAACTGCGACAGTAGATTTAGAGGAGGAGGGCATGCCAGCCCCAACTGCCCATATGACGGCAAGGTACCATTATTCATACTACGATTGCGATGCTGGCCCCAAGGAGGAAGGGCTCGCTCCAATCCAAACTGCCACATTCTATAGAGAAGATTCTGGAAAACACATCCTGAGGATTATAAAATAGGATTAACATCTCCAGGACACTATAAGGAAGGAACACTGGTGACTTACAGCTGGACTCAGTCTATGTCAAGTGAATATATTGCAAATTGCACATTGCTGTTCATTTTTATAATATATTGTGTTTTAGTACATGAGTGTTTTGTTAAATATTTGTATATTTTTTGTTCCAATTTACACCTGGTTTATAGTGCTGTTACTCACCTGGTTATTCCAGTTTTGCCTATTGGGGGGGGGGGGGGGTGATGCCCCCTTTTTTTAGTAACAGTTGCTTGTCAAAACAACACATCTCGTAGCACCTTTGATATATATCTATATGTTTTAAATCATGTCCCACTACCTTTGAAAACAATCAACATTTGTCTTGATATCTTAGAAATCTTTAAAAATATACAGTATATAAGCTCAGGGCTATATTTTAGCCAGAATACTCTGTAACGCCATTTTAGGAGGTACTGTATTATGAAAAATTACTTAATTAGGAATGTCATTCCTGCACCACCTAAATATTATGTTTAATGTGATGGAGCCTAGATGATAATATTGTTTCAAGCCTCTGATGAAGGACAGGAGTGTCCGAAATGCATTAGGCTGGTGACTTTTCAAACCTAGACCCACGGTGATACTTGGACGCACAGAGCCTGTGGAGGAACGTGGAGCCGGCACCCTTTCCCTCACTCTTCCATTCTTGGGACCTGTTGTGGACGCTGCTAACCTGGTGTCAAAGGAACTTTTTACCACAGTGGTTTTTACCTCGGTGGTTATATGCCTTTTATCCTGTCTGTTTTTAAGTGTCCTGTGAGACTAATAAATTGTTATATGTTTACATTTTTATGTTTTATGATTTGCAATGGTTTGTGTTTTACCAGGTTAATCTCTTGAAATCAATATTTTTATTTATTTATTTATTAACAGTTTCTTATACAGCGCAGCATGTTCCGTTGCGCTTTACAAAGGGGACAGTGATACAACAAAACAGGGTATTTACAGACAGTCAAAATGTAGGAGGGCCCTACTGGCAAGCTTACAATCTATAGGGAAGTAGTCATTGATGCATAAGGATAGATACTGTATTCTTTATTGCATTGATTCCACCAGAATGCAAGGTTCCGTGACTGGTTCTGGAATTAGATAAGCTTGCCTGAAGAGATGAGTTTTTAGGGAACGCTTATAGGTTTGGAGACTGGAGGAGAGTCTTATTGTGCTTGGGAGGGCATTCCACAGAGTGGGTGCAGCCCGTAGAAAGTCCTGCAGTCGGGAATGGGAGCGAGTAATGAGTGTGGATGAGAGACACAGATCCATTGAACATCAGACAGACAGTTGGATTTTCAGTTTGTATGTGCAACTATTTTTAAATGATTTATCACCTAAGCGCCCATATGCACTAACCCTTACCATTGAATATTGTTTCTTCTGTAAATCTATGGTGATCATCTTGAGTACTCTGGTAGGATGCTCAAGATGCCCAAACACGGTTCAATTATTGTATGCATTATGGACTAGATCGTGTCTCATGCGATTTGCATGTGATGCAATGTGATCTAGTTGAAAAAATATGTGCAGCACATACTTTTTGAGCTGTGCGATGGGATGTGCTTGGGAGCACGCATCTCATTGCACACGGCAATTGTACCATATATGGGAACCTTCAGGGTCCTGACAGGAACCTCTTGTCAATCTTTCTAGATGGGCACACCTTCCACCAGTTGTCTTGCTCTTTGCACTCAGAAAAAAATTTGAAAGAGATTAAAAAGGTTAAAAATGGAAACACATAATGAAAAACACCAGTAGCCAGCAATTATTATACTCCCTGGCTACTCCTGATATTATGAGGCAACCCCATATAAAAATATACATCTTTTACCTAAATCAGTTTTTGATAATAAATTGCATTTAAGTGGGTATGATGGATATTAAACCCCTTGGGTACACTTTGCTCCCAGAACAGGGTACTTTAAAAAAAAATAGTTGGCTGTAGTTATTAGCTTTAGAGGCTGTTTTAGTATATTGTAGCAATGTTAACCCCTTAAGTGGTGGGTTTTTCTGGGGCAGGACATACCTCCCAGGGCAGGTTTTTCCATGCCGCAGAAATACCCACCACAGCAGGTGCAGACCACTCCCCCCTCCCCATCCCTCCTGTCACCCTGCCCCTCTGCTCCAGCACCCCTAACACCGCCATTCACAGCAGTTACCAGGTGGCAGACTCACGGATGTTCGGGCTGGTTCAGGAGGACTCGGGCACCCAAACTTTTCCAAACAGGTCTTGCCGCAGGCGCATATGCAATGCAGCAAATGGTGGCGGGGGCAGCGGCAGGGGAGCTCCGACGTATGATCGATTAGGGGTGCGGGGGGTGGGGTGTTTCAGGAGGGGAGCGACCACTGGGGGGGGGGGGGGCAAGAGGTGAGGCGAGTGGTGCACAGCTGCAGGCACCACTGGTGCATACCTGTATATTGGTAGTATCCCCGTAATTTTTCGGGACAGCCCGCTGCAGCAGCGCAGCTGAGCCCGGAAAATTTCGTGCATACCACTCAAATGGTTAAGGGTGGATTTGAAGATTGGGACTTAATTCCTCATATATGGTTTGGCAGGGATATGCCACATTTTGTAGGAGTTTCCATCCCTCTCTCTTTCCCTTTTTTGTTATTAACCTGTATTTGATAGGAAAGAATCGCAGTTCAGTTGCTGTTTCAGTGAAATTGTATTTAGCATTCAGTACACTGTGTAACCTTACTTCACTACTAGGGTCAGCAGCATTGGTTATTTTCTACCTTGGCCTTTACTGTTTCGGTATGGGAGTACTAGATCTTATGGGCCAGACACACATGCCGATGTGTGCAGGGCGACCTAGCTTTGCTACTGTAGGTCGGGCCGTTCTGCTCCTCTGTCGCTCAGCACACAGAGCTGACAGCCCACAAACAGAGCAACCAAATCAGGCCCTTTCTATGGGAGAACACACTGGGGCTTAAACAAATGTTTACTTTTGGGCATAATTTTTTTTCCACCTTTCAAATTCACGCATCTGACGTCTTTTGAAGTAATGGTCGGGTTTGCTATTCAAATGTATTTTTCTTTAGACGTCTAATCTGTTGTAGTTGTCTTAATTATCATGCCCATTTATTCCCCTTTTTATCTCATGCCCATTTATTCCCCTTTTTTTAATCCAAAGCCCCTGGGGTGCGGTGGCCATGCAAAAGAACTGAAAAGCTGCTGACCTCCAGGGGAAGGCACCACAGAAGTCCTGGGGGGGGGGGCTATAGGTATCAGCGGGCCTTTAATGCCCCGCATGCTGGTACCTGTGGTTCTCCCATGTACCAGCATGTGGGGCAAGCTTGCTGGGACCTGTAGTCCCACTGTAAAGAACAATATTACTTTGTAAAATAGCTATTAACCCTACACCCGGTGGTGTGGGGGATAGCACCGGGATTCAGCTCAGGCCTGGGGTGCCCTGAAAACTACTGGCCTGGGCTGACTAGTTAGGATGGGTAATGCCAAGCATGTCCCCTGGATATGGCATTACACCCTCTGCTAGTGGAGCCTGGTGCTGTTCCATAAAATATAGGGGACCCCACTTAATTTATTCCCCATATTCTGGGGACCAGGGACAGCTCAAGAGCCCATAGCTGGTACTCAAAATATGGGGGAACCCCACTCATTTTTTTCCTGCTAAAAGTGTGTAGACAGAAGAAGCTGCGGGAAACAGTCATTGGTTCGACCTTATTAAGGTCAACATGCATTGAGTGGACCACTGAAGGTCAACATCTGAAATTTACTCTATGGGGTATTCAAATCTTCAGCTTTGGGCATCTATTTTTTTCTAAGTCTATTTTTCAAAGTCTATGAGTTTGGTAGTGTGCAACAAGGTTCATGGATATGTTGGTGCAGGTTCAGCAGTGTGCAGCATACTAATGTACAAGATATTTAAATGAATGTGTTGATACTGTTTGTATAGTGCTCTGCATACAATAAGGTACTGGGTATGGAGGTGTTTGCCATTTTTGCATAGTGCGTTGTTTTTAACAAGATATGCCGGTGCAATGGGAACAGGGAATAGAATGCAATGAGAGGCATGTATGTATTGGTGCTGTGGGAATGAGCACCTAGAATACAAGGAAAGGCACATAAGTGGTGTCACTATGGGAACAGCTCATAGGATGAAGTTTACTAAGTATAGATGGGAAAGAATGTACTCATTCGTAACCACCCAATGTTACATACGGCCGTATACGTGCGACCGACTGATTTACAATTAGCCAAATGTTACTGATCAGCCTTATGTAATACACCCGCAATAGAACACTGGTCATAGTGTTCTATATGGTCGCAGATTTACCATAATTTGTATTGGTGAATTTGGAAATTAATTTACCAGTAAAAATGTTTGGTTTGTATTTGATTGAATCATGCATGGATCAGTCAGATCTGTGCAGACTTCCAAGTTTAAAAAATAGAAAAAAATAAAAATAATAAATTTAAAAAACATTGTGGGACCCCCGTGCCCGGCTATAACCAGCCTCGGGCTAATTGAACCGGTCCTGGTTGTAAAAATTCAGGGGGACAAAAAAGTGGGAGTACCCCTGTATTTCTATAACCAGTACCAGTCTCATGGGCTTGTTTTGGTTCCAAAGATACATGGTGCAAAGAGAGTATGGATCCCCCTTAACAAGGTCTGGGCCCAAACAGTCAGCAGGGCCCAACACAGCTGGGGAAACTTTTTATTAAAGTTCCCCTGGCCAAAGCATTAACCTCTGTCTGCAGGGACCATGGCGTAGTGGGTACCCCCCAACAAAGGGGTCACCCATCCAGGGCACCCCCTGCTTTGGCTGAAACACAGGGCTGTCTCCAGGGCCCATGGATGGTAAATCACAGTTCTCCTCCTACTGGCTGGTAAATTTAACATTAGCAATAATACACATATGTGAACACCCAGTAGTGTACAGTATATACAGTATATAGAAAACTAGAGTAGAAGGGATCCCACCCCTTTATAGCAAGGTTAAGTATGGGGAGTCTAAACACCAAAGTCACTATAGATGCCCAGCAATAAAGGGGTGACTACAATGGGCCAATGGAGAAGGGAAGATTGCCTCCCTATAATATGTCCAGAGGTTTGCAGAGTTATGCAGTGGAAGGTTTAAGAGAGCTCACACCAACCGATGCAATGCTTCTGCCACCTACAAACTCTTCAGCACTACCCGGGATGCAAAGCACCATATTGGGCTACGATCTTTGTATAGGGGTCCGGCTACTGCATGACAAATCTGCCACAGTGGGCCAGGAATCCGTGTCCCCTCTTCTCTAGTGCTGTCTTCCAACTAACACAGGGGATCCCTTGTGATTCGTCTGTCTAGCTGTGTGGTCATTCGCAGTGCCTGTGAGCTCTTGTCTGCTGCTGTCCACTGTTTCACTCTGGATGACTTCAGGCTGGATGGGCTGTGGGGACTTTGGGCCTCATTCAGGTTAATTCGCTCAGACACACATTCGCAGGCATCTGACTGCACAACACCCACTCGCACATGACCAGTGAAGGCATGCCTCTAAGCCACGCAAACCCGTTCGTTTGCATCCAAAGACAAAGGAGAGTGGCGTTACAATACATGTACGCTAAAGTGTTCAGAAGTAACTCGGACATCCAGTGGGCACCCGATCGAATACGCTCTGCGGGTGTTTCACACGCCCCAGCACGAATGCGCTCGCAAGTCTTTAACAATTCATTAATCAATTCATTACTAGCCTCCCCAAATTGAACTGGTAATTAACCGTCATTACCTGTCTCTTTCTAGTGTTGTTAATGTTTCACTTTCCAAACTAAGGGCCTTATTTTGGTTCATTCTTTCTGTTATAACAGAGGGTAGTGGGAAAAATGCGCAATTGATTTATAGTAGTGCAGCCTGCTATTCATTAAAGAGGTACACCACCTCCAGATATATATGGCAAACAAAATAAATGAATAGCTGCGGCGCAAGACCATAAAAAATGTATATCATACAAATCAGTATAATGATCTTTTATTTCCAAAGGGTAAAAGCAAAAACAGAATGCAAAGATAATTTTGCAGTGATGACAAATATTGCAAGGATAATGTTGCAAAAAGACAGGTAAAATTGAAAATATACTTAAAAATATATATCTCAGGACCAGAGACATGCAGTGGGATCCAGGGAATATAAAGCAAAGGTACCTCACCCTAGAATGGGGTTGCGGTGGGCTATTACTTCCGTTCAAGTCTGCGGCACCACCGCAGGTGGCTTGAGGTAACTGGTTCCCGGGAACAAAGTGCTAGTGCATGCAAGGTGCTGAGTCCATAAAGTGCATCAGTGTCCAGTTGTGCAACGCGTTTCGGAGAGGTCCACTCTCCTTCCTCAGGCTGAGGTACCTTTGTTTTATATTCCCTGGATCCCACTGCATGTCTCTGGTCCTGAGATATATATTTTTAAGTATATTTTCAATTTTACCTGTCTTTTTGCAAAATTATCCTTGCAATATTTGTCATCACTGCAAAATTATCTTTGCATTCTGTTTTTGCTTTTACCCTTTGGAAATAAAAGATCATTATACTGGTTCATTCTTTCTGACAAAATACTTCTTAGATGGGCAAAACCATGAGCACTGCAGGTGGGGCAGATGTAACATGTGCAGAGAGAATTAGATTTGGGTGGGGTTTTACTTCAAAGTGAGATCTATATTGCAGTGTAAAAATAAAGCAGTCAGTATTTTCCCTGCACAGAAACAAAATTACTCACCCAAATCTAATTCTCTCTGTACATGTTACATCTGCCCCCTGCAGTGCACATGGTTTTGTCCATCTAAGAAGGATTTTGTCAGAAAGAGTGAACCAAAATAAGGCCCTAAATGGGCCTTATTTTGGGCCCTAAATGGGCCTTATTTTATTACAGTATGTGTCTCACAAATGTGTTGAAAATTAATGTGTCACTGTCATAATTTTTTATATTTTTGCTTAATTGTTGTGGCTAAACCCTGATGCTGATCCTGGACTATTTGCATGTTTGTATGAGAGTTGACACATGTCGACTTGTTGTAATTATCTGTACTTTTGGGCCAACATGACAGGCACAATTGTATGTTAAGGTTTTATATTTTAACATGGCACATAAAAGCAGCAAGTAATACTAGTGCAATTATGGGTAAAAACAATGAAAGATATAAGAGATATGAATGCAGATAATTGTACATGTTTAAATTGCAAAACTGTGCTTCCCTTGTGGCTGCCATGTAGTTAGTTAATTGATTAATGAGAGAAACTTGTATGGTAGATGGATGAGTATTGTGTGCAGGTGGATGTATTTGAGCAATTATGCGTGTTGATCGCCCGTGTGAATGTGGGGTCGAGACGCGGCTGACTTGCGAGGCGTGAGACTTACTTTTACAGAGTGAATGATTTTGAGCTTGATCAGTCAGAGCACACACACAATGGAGCGAAGCCATCACCCAGCACTTGTAGTCACCACCCCAGTATATGTCCCGGTTCCTGCCCAGTTTAGCCCAGTTTTGTGGCCACGCCCATCCATACGCCCACATTACGTCTACGCTGCACAAGCTCATTCGCTATGGTATTTCTACTTGGAAGGTCGCAAGCGTGCATGGTTGCCCAAACCTGCACATGCGCCTTGTGATTGGTATGCATGCGCAGTGGGCTAAGACATGCTCTGCGGATGTATTCATGTCCAAGCGAGGCAATCAGAATAAGGACCTTTATCCAGCAGGCGATTTCTCTACCTCGGTTATCCTCTGACTCCTCAGTCTTCACTCAGCGGTGATGCCCTATTTCTGTGTCTGCACCCTCCAGGAAAGTAGTTACTCAAGTCACTCCAGGTCTCTGCATTCTACATTGTCATCTCTCTCTCTCTCTGGCACTGCTTTATCAGTCTTCCTAAGACACACCTTTCCATGGATGCTATGGGCTCCTCTTTTACATGGTTTATTGGGGTTAAGGACCTCCTCTCTCCCCTGGGCTCCCTTACCCCACTGGCTAACTAGCCCCAACAATTGGCTGCCCTTTTCTAAGTTTGCATTGCAACCTGGGGGACCCAATTACCAAGACTCCAACTTTCCCTCTCTTTTTGTGTTGCCGGGGAGCCAAAACCCTTCCAGCCAGAGCTCACAGGGTCACAGAAAGGTCAGCCCTGTCAGACAGAGATCTACAGAGGCTGCCTTATACTACACGTAATACAAAACAAATATAGGGTCACTGTTTTTACTGAAACTCTAGGTTATTACACATCTACCCCAGATTTCAATATAGACATAGAAATTCACAAAAAATTGGACGCCGTAGGTCATTTCGTCATAGAGAAAGTGTTATTCTCTTAACAGGCACATAAATGGATCTGGTTCCCTAGGCAACTACCTAAAGCTGCCCGACGTTAGTGCTGGTCCTGGATGTGTTGAATCCCCCTTGTGTGGTTGGTTGCCAAAGTTGTGCTTGTTCCTGCATGGATTTTATATAGGTGGCTGCAATGCCAAAGATTGATAAATATCCTATGCCCAGAAGGAAAAAAACACAGGATAAGTTAGGTTCTGCCACGTATATTTCATACTCAGGAAAGGGTATTAGCAGCTGATAGAGCAGCCAAGTATAACACATCCTTTACATCGATAAAAGATAGGAATCCAAGACACATGGGATGATACTGTACCTGGTCTTAAAGCCAATTCCATAACTGACCATGCTGACTTCAACTCAATACACTCATCTATACTTCAGTGCTGGCTTCTGTATCATGGTGTCAATGACTAATTGCTACACAAAATACCTTGTATAAAATATTGGTTTAATTTGGGGCACCCAACGTGCAAACAAGGTCTAATCATATAAATCTGTCCATGAACGGGTTACAATTAGATAACTAGACAACAAAATAACCATAATAGGTCCCTTAGAAATTTATAATTACAATTAATCCGCCTGAGTTTTACAACATTTAAATCTCAAAAGGCTGCTTGTGCCATGAATATCCCTATAAAGGCTCAGTGATAAATTAGAGATAATTCATATACAGCAGTCTAATAGAAAAACAACTGATCTAATCACAAATCATTTTTTAAATTCTTGCCTTCATTTAGGTACCAAATAAATATAAAATGTAAGTACGCTATTATATGGTAGGTTGCTATTATTTGCATTGTAGATCACAGTTTTCAAATATTAATGTATTGTTGCTAGGACAGATAATTGGTTGTGAAATTAACCATAGATATCATTTTATGTTAATCATCCATTTAAAAAGAAAAAAACACCCTGAACTAAATTAAATAATTTATTGACTTGTACAGGCAAACTTGTTTTTAAATGTTCTTAATGCTGTTTTGCCAAATACCATTTTTGTATTGCCAGTCATATTATGGCTTGGTACAGTACCATGACTCCATTTACAGTAATGCTGCTTAATTGTCTATTAAAATACTTCAGAGTGTTACCTGGCAGAAATTGAAACAATGATATACCATATATACTCGAGTATAAGTCGACCCGAATATAAGCCGAGGCACCTAATTTTATAACAAAAAACTGGGAAAACTTATTGACTCAAGTGGGACCCTCACTCGAGTATAAGCCGAGGGGGGCTTTTTCAGCATAAAAAATGTTCTGAAAAAGTAGGCTTATACTCGAGTATATATGGTAAAAATAATTCAATGTCTAAGCCACTTCTGTGGCCCGATTCAGAGTGGCACGCAATATCGATGTTCACATAAAATGGCAATTGCTTGCTACTACAGATGCATGCATATCCTTACAAAGTCATTCAGCAGTTAATAAATAAATAAATAAATACATCCCATAGTGTGTAAGTACAGTCTCAGAACTGATAGAGATGCACAAACTTTAAAATGTATTGGATGTTCCTGAGTGGTGACTGGAAGGTGACTTTGCAAATGCATGTTAATGGACTGTCTTATGGAAGTATTGGGGGTCGATCCTATTAACCCCGAAGGGTGCGAGTTGCCATTCGGGTGCTGTTTTCACGCTGAAAACGGCACCAGAATTAACCCTAACTCGAACCCTTCGCAGGGCCGAATTCACTGAAATTTGCTCACATCCCTATGGAGGTGCGAGCACTTTCAGCAAATTCGGCCCGTCGTAAAGTGTGCGGGGTGTCGTGAAGATTAGCACTTGGCGAATCATTCGCACCCTTCGGGGTTAATAGAATCAACCCCTATGAGTGGTTGTGTACCCAGGACCTGGTTCAGCTATGCAGTCCCAGCACTTAGATCGATATTGCAAGCTAGGATCCAACATCATTCACGCAAAAGAGCAGCTTAGTCAGCCTCAGTTTATGTAGCAGAACAACAGAGGGAGTCCACACTGCAAACATTCAAATGCACAATTGATCACCAGAGGACGGGCTTATTTTAGCATTAGTATAAAGTCACTGGTGTATCACAAAGCAGAGTTTTATGTTTTGCACCTGGTATGCAACAAAGCAATTAGCACTGGGTAGGGTAAACAAACAAACTGCAGTGAATTCTATGGAGAAAGTTTTGTACAGTGTTAACTTGTGAATATAAAAGCATTGGAGGGGAATAATTAGTATCAAGAATTTGTAAAAGGAAGATGTGTTCAAATAAAACAAAAATAAAAGCTTACACCGCATATTTTTTTTTTCGATTTTCAAAACATCTGGAGATGGGCAACCAATATCAAAACAGTTGGAATGGAATATTTAATTCATGCTGTACTTTAACTAGTCATGAAGTACAGTACGACGCATTTTTCTGGATACATTTGGTAATGAATGTTCCATGTAAACTTCCCACTATAATTTTTGTCCCAAATGGAATTATTTCTTATTATTCTCATTCGAACCATTAATCAGAATGGATTTACACTGTTAATTTTCCTTCTCTATTTATAGATTGAAATTCTGCTAAATGTGAAATTCTCAAATATAGGAACAGAATCGAAATTGAAAGTGAAGGAAACATAAACAAAGAAAGTTAAATCCAGGGGCGCAAGTTCATACCAGGTGCCCGGAGATCAAATAAAAAGTGGCACCCCCCTTGTGGTTCTGGTTTTCAAATGTGCTGATGTCATTATGACTCACCAGTGGCTCATATGGGAGAATAAAGATTCAGGCAATAAAGAATCTTTATTTTCAGCTGCTGGCTGCAAATGATAATAAATAGAACCTTGACATCTTATCAAAGTTCTTATCAGCTTAAGGTTTTGTTTTTGTGAGTCAGCATTGACTGCAACAAATATTTATGAAACCATTGGCGAAAGACATGTCCTAGTCAGCAGCTCCCTCAGTCTTTATTTCATGTTGCCCCCTTGACAGCTGGAGCCTGGGGTGGGTGCCTCCAATGTCTCTGGGAGCAATGCCACTGCTTGCAGTTGGATAAACTATGCATAGAAGCAGCGACCAATCACTAGGCAACCTGTCCTTTGTGAGATTCACTCATCTCTATTTTTTTACATTAACAACTAAATACATTGTGATTGTATTTTACTTCTTCCTTTCCTCCTTATACTTTAGATTGTAAGCCTTTGTCTGCAGCCAGGGCCGGATTTGTGCCTAGGCCCGTGAGGCTGACATTCAGGGCGGCACCAATCAAGGGCAGCACAGCAGGCTGACATTCTTTTAAATAGCAGCATGGCAGAGCAGGTGGGCAGCGGCAAGCGACAAGCGGCGGCGCCGCCACCGACATGATTCATCATATGTCGGCGGCAGTGCCGCTCGTCACCCACCGCTGCCCACCCGCTCTGCCATGCAGAGTACATCACCGGCTATCTCCGACGGTCCCCCTGCGCATCCGGCTCCGCCGCTGGGTGAGCTGAGCTGAATTGCCCATGCTCACTGCCGCTGGCAGGAAAAGCAGCTAGGCTGAGCAGCGCGAACCTCCCTGCAGTCAATGTGAAAGAGACTGACTGAGACCCCCTCCGTCCGGGTCCTCCAGTTAGCAGTCCAGACTGCTTTACATTTTTTTGAATACAATACAAAATTATGGTGGGTCAGCGCTAATAATGAGGGTTTTTTTCTGATAATGGAAAAATCTCACATGAGATGATCTTCTGATCCCAAAACAAAGTCCAGTGTTCTTTCTTCCAAGTAGTTGTCCCGAGGGTATGCGAATAAAAGATAAAAAAAAAAAAAAAAAAGTACATATAGTGAAGTACGTCTGTATATTTGCAATCAGAAAAGGGGATGAGGTTTCTTAAAAAGTCCTGTCCTATGGCCCTTGTGCAGATGATTTCTTTTATTGGGATCACCACGTGTGTTGATTTCAAAAGCTGGTGCTTACACTCAAGCTTACATAAAGGAGTTGCTACCCCCACATATAACGGTTTCTTTACACAGGTATGGAATCATCAGACGGCAACCAATACGAACAAATGATGCTCACTTGTATGCTTACATAAAAGACATCGATCCACTCTCATCAAGGTTTCTTTTCTTTGTTCTTGAAAAAACGGCTTCTCAAACCCGTTCAATTAAAATCCAAAAGGTAATATTTATTGACATTTAATAAGACAAAAGAATATATATATACACACCAATGGATAGCTGGTGCCAGATGTAAACACAACACACCCACCGAGGATGAGATGGAATACCCGGGAAATAATACCTCTGGGGGGTAGTTGTTTAAGGCTACCAGTGTCTCCAATGGATAGGTCAATATAAAAAAATAGACACCGCACCAACGCGTTTCGACCTTTCCTAGGTCTTTATCAAGGTGGTGTCATTCCTTGCTCTGCTGGGGTATAAATACCCATTTCTCAGTGAGACCAAACAGATGGGCGTCTCCTCAATTAACATTAATTATCTCTTTAGTGCACCAAAATAATATCTAATATGACTGAACAATAACTGTAAAATAGATACATGAACCCACAATATATACATATAAAAAATGATCCTTTAAAATAAATTTATACATTCAGCTAAACGTGGACCGGAAGTCCTAATATGGGCATAACCTCCTCGAGGTATCCGTTGGTGTAACCTCACCAGATGAAGTATGGGGTACTAGAGTCCATACAATAGGTTCCCCCCTCTATGCGGCATGCATCACGTAGAACCTGGTGTGTAGCGTGAGTGCAACTACCACGTAAGTGCGTTCCAGCGGCGGTGGAACGCAGCGCCATCTTAGATCGCGTCACGTGGTCTATCAATGACACGCACGGCCATCTTTATTAATCAGCGCTGTTATACGAATATGTTTCCTATTAGGTGGAACGCAAACAGCTACAGGTGGAGTCACGTGATGTATAGCTGACCCGCTAAGACGTGGGTACAAAATATCACAATGAATATGCACATCATTTGAAAAAATGGAACAATTCTAATATACATCCACTATTTATACCGACGGGCAATGTATGCACATAACAGTATCATAAAATTATACTAATCCACAAAATTACAATAAGATGCTGGGGGTTCTCTGACATCATAGTTGCAGTCCTAAGGGGAAACATTATAACTTGATAACTGTATATACGGGTCTGATAGTCACAAACCACTTATCACATTGTTATCATTATAAATTTAACAAAACCTCATCTAGATGTAAAATGATAGATATGGCAAAACCTATATGTACATTTTAAGGAGTCCTGCAAGAATATCCCAGCGAATTTGTTACAGAAACCATTTAAGTTCGAAATCCCCATTTAAACCTCTTGGGGTAAGGGTGCTCATGTTATATATATATTTCATTTCAGTTTGGGCGAGTGCAGTATCACAGCCCTTCTGGCGCCAATTGCCCCAAACCTTTTTGATCCCTATAACTTTAATGATATCATCCGTGGAGCAATTGTGACTATTCTTAAAATGCTCAGACAGGTGGTGTTTCTCCATGCCTTTTTTAATGTTCCTGGCATGTTCTGCCCATCTTTCACGTAGGGTTCTTGAGGTTTTTCCTACATACTGCAGGCCGCATTTACATTCAATCATATATATGCAGTTTTTGGAATTGCATGTAATGAATTCCTTAATTTGGTAAATTGATCCATTGGCTGTAGAAATCACTTTTTCAACTTTTGTAGGTGTCTTCTTATGGATCTTGCACATAGGGCAAGTTCCACACCTATGGAAGCCCTTTGTCATGATACGGCCTGATCTTTTCTCCGGAGCTGCACTTTTAACTAAACATGTTTTTAGATTGTCCGCCTTTCTGTAGATGAACTTAGGCTTTTCTTGGATGTGTTCTTTAAGTAAAGGGTCTCTGACTAAGATATGCCAATGTTTTCTTATGATCTTTTCTACTTCTTTATGTTGAGTATTATATTTTGAGATGAAGGACATCGCTGGTTTTATGTCTTCCTTTTTCTCTTTATATTTCAACATCGGGGCTCTATCTTTTTTCATTAGAGTTGTGATGGTATTAATGATGTTTTTTTCCTTGTATCCCTTTTCCACGAACCGTGCCATCATTACTTGTGCTTGTGTTTCAAAAACTTCTAGTTCCGAACAGTTCCTCCGAATTCGTTGTAGCTGGCCTGCAGGAATATTCTCCAACCACAATTTATGATGGTTACTGTTCACTGGGATATAGGTGTTATTATCTGTAGGTTTTGAATAGTTCCTCGTGTGTATCTTGTTCTCTTTAATATAGATGTTAAGATCCAGGAAATGTATATCCGTTTGGCTAATATTGAAGGTTAATTTGATGTTCCATTGGTTTATGTTTAAACCTTCACAGAAAACCTTCAGGTCATTTTCATTGCCCCTCCAGATGAACAGGATATCATCTATATATCGCTTCCATATTAAGATGTTATCAATATATTCATTATTCTGCCAGATGGTATTTTCTTCCCACCAGCCCATGAATAAGTTTGCATAGGCTGGTGCAAATTTCGTACCCATGGCTGTGCCCTGGACTTGTTTGTAAAATCTATCTTTAAACCAAAAAAAATTATGGGTTAATATGAAACCAATTGCTTCTATCAGAAACTTTCTTTGTGTCTCTGGAGTTCCTCCTTTTTCCAAGAAGTGATTCGCCGACTCCATTCCCTTCTGATGGTCAATGATAGAATATAGTGATCCCACATCGGCTGTTACTAGGAAATCCCCCTCTTGCCAGGTTATGGTCTCTAAGACATTAATTACATTTATCGTGTCTTTTAGGTATGCCTGTATTTTGATGACCTCAGGTTGTAATGCATGATCCACAAACTCGGATAAATTGGCAGTGATCGAATTTGTTCCAGCCACTATGGGCCTTCCCGGGGGTTCCTCCTGGTTTTTATGGATCTTAGGGAGTAAGTAAAAAACCGGAAGAGATGGACTTGGATTCATAATAAATTTGGCTTCCTTTTCTGTGATTATTTTTTGCTCTTTATAGCCTATAATCAAGGTTTGCAAGTCTTTTATTATTTTGTTGCTTGGATCCCCTCGCAGCAAACTGTATGTACTCCTATCGTTCAATTGCCTGAGGGCTTCTTTTTCGTACATACCGCGATCCATCAAGACTATACTTCCCCCTTTGTCTGCCGGCTTTATTATTAAGTCTTCTTTTCCTTGTAGAGACTTAATTGCCTCCCTCTCTTTTTTATTCAAGTTCGGCTTTTTAGGCCATTTGGGGGTTATCTTCTCCAGGTCTTCGCATACCAATTTCTGAAATGTCTCCACATAACATCCTTTTGCAAAGGAAGGGTTGAATGTGGACTTCGGTTTAAATTCTTTCTCGACTGTGGTGGTATTTTGTGATGCTGGATTCTCTTTGTCGGCAAAAAACCTTTTCAACGCCAATTTTCTTGTGAACTTTTGGACATCAATGTAGGTTCCAAATTTATCTATGCGGTTGTCCAGTGCATATTTTAAACCATGATTTAACACCGATCTTTCTTCTTGGTTCAATACATGAGTGCTCAGATTAAAGATCCTGTTGTCACTAATCTTTTCTGGGCTTTCTGTCGAAATGGTGTTTGTCGATACTTTTAGTTTTCCCAAACGTTTCTTTCCCCCTCGTGTCCCTCTTAAGTTCTTTTTCTTTTTTGTTGTTTTATTCTTAGGGGTACATGTCACATTCTGTTCCTTCTTCTCCTTCCTAGGTCTAAAAAAGGGGGGGAGGTCGGATTTCGGTTGTTTGTGTCTGTATTTTTTCTACTATTTTGATTTCTTCAGACACAAACAACCGAAATCCGACCTCCCCCCCTTTTTTAGACCTAGGAAGGAGAAGAAGGAACAGAATGTGACATGTACCCCTAAGAATAAAACAACAAAAAAGAAAAAGAACTTAAGAGGGACACGAGGGGGAAAGAAACGTTCGGGAAAACTAAAAGTATCGACAAACACCATTTCGACAGAAAGCCCAGAAAAGATTAGTGACAACAGGATCTTTAATCTGAGCACTCATGTATTGAACCAAGAAGAAAGATCGGTGTTAAATCATGGTTTAAAATATGCACTGGACAACCGCATAGATAAATTTGGAACCTACATTGATGTCCAAAAGTTCACAAGAAAATTGGCGTTGAAAAGGTTTTTTGCCGACAAAGAGAATCCAGCATCACAAAATACCACCACAGTCGAGAAAGAATTTAAACCGAAGTCCACATTCAACCCTTCCTTTGCAAAAGGATGTTATGTGGAGACATTTCAGAAATTGGTATGCGAAGACCTGGAGAAGATAACCCCCAAATGGCCTAAAAAGCCGAACTTGAATAAAAAAGAGAGGGAGGCAATTAAGTCTCTACAAGGAAAAGAAGACTTAATAATAAAGCCGGCAGACAAAGGGGGAAGTATAGTCTTGATGGATCGCGGTATGTACGAAAAAGAAGCCCTCAGGCAATTGAACGATAGGAGTACATACAGTTTGCTGCGAGGGGATCCAAGCAACAAAATAATAAAAGACTTGCAAACCTTGATTATAGGCTATAAAGAGCAAAAAATAATCACAGAAAAGGAAGCCAAATTTATTATGAATCCAAGTCCATCTCTTCCGGTTTTTTGCTTACTCCCTAAGATCCATAAAAACCAGGAGGAACCCCCGGGAAGGCCCATAGTGGCTGGAACAAATTCGATCACTGCCAATTTATCCGAGTTTGTGGATCATGCATTACAACCTGAGGTCATCAAAATACAGGCATACCTAAAAGACACGATAAATGTAATTAATGTCTTAGAGACCATAACCTGGCAAGAGGGGGATTTCCTAGTAACAGCCGATGTGGGATCACTATATTCTATCATTGACCATCAGAAGGGAATGGAGTCGGCGAATCACTTCTTGGAAAAAGGAGGAACTCCAGAGACACAAAGAAAGTTTCTGATAGAAGCAATTGGTTTCATATTAACCCATAATTTTTTTTGGTTTAAAGATAGATTTTACAAACAAGTCCAGGGCACAGCCATGGGTACGAAATTTGCACCAGCCTATGCAAACTTATTCATGGGCTGGTGGGAAGAAAATACCATCTGGCAGAATAATGAATATATTGATAACATCTTAATATGGAAGCGATATATAGATGATATCCTGTTCATCTGGAGGGGCAATGAAAATGACCTGAAGGTTTTCTGTGAAGGTTTAAACATAAACCAATGGAACATCAAATTAACCTTCAATATTAGCCAAACGGATATACATTTCCTGGATCTTAACATCTATATTAAAGAGAACAAGATACACACGAGGAACTATTCAAAACCTACAGATAATAACACCTATATCCCAGTGAACAGTAACCATCATAAATTGTGGTTGGAGAATATTCCTGCAGGCCAGCTACAACAAATTTGGAGGAACTGTTCGGAACTAGAAGTTTTTGAAACACAAGCACAAGTAATGAAGGCACGGTTCGTGGAAAAGGGATACAAGGAAAAAAACATCATTAATACCATCACAACTCTAATGAAAAAAGATAGAGCCCCGATGTTAAAATATAAAGAGAAAAAGGAAGACATAAAACCAGCGATGTCCTTCATCTCAAAATATAATACTCAACATAAAGAAGTAGAAAAGATCATAAGAAAACATTGGCATATCTTAGTCAGAGACCCTTTACTTAAAGAACACATCCAAGAAAAGCCTAAGTTCATCTACAGAAAGGCGGACAATCTAAAAACATGTTTAGTTAAAAGTGCAGCTCCGGAGAAAAGATCAGGCCGTATCATGACAAAGGGCTTCCATAGGTGTGGAACTTGCCCTATGTGCAAGATCCATAAGAAGACACCTACAAAAGTTGAAAAAGTGATTTCTACAGCCAATGGATCAATTTACCAAATTAAGGAATTCATTACATGCAATTCCAAAAACTGCATATATATGATTGAATGTAAATGCGGCCTGCAGTATGTAGGAAAAACCTCAAGAACCCTACGTGAAAGATGGGCAGAACATGCCAGGAACATTAAAAAAGGCATGGAGAAACACCACCTGTCTGAGCATTTTAAGAATAGTCACAATTGCTCCACGGATGATATCATTAAAGTTATAGGGATCAAAAAGGTTTGGGGCAATTGGCGCCAGAAGGGCTGTGATACTGCACTCGCCCAAACTGAAATGAAATATATATATAACATGAGCACCCTTACCCCAAGAGGTTTAAATGGGGATTTCGAACTTAAATGGTTTCTGTAACAAATTCGCTGGGATATTCTTGCAGGACTCCTTAAAATGTACATATAGGTTTTGCCATATCTATCATTTTACATCTAGATGAGGTTTTGTTAAATTTATAATGATAACAATGTGAGAAGTGGTTTGTGACTATCAGACCCGTATATACAGTTATCAAGTTATAATGTTTCCCCTTAGGACTGCAACTATGATGTCAGAGAACCCCCAGCATCTTATTGTAATTTTGTGGATTAGTATAATTTTATGATACTGTTATGTGCATACATTGCCCGTCGGTATAAATAGTGGATGTATATTAGAATTGTTCCATTTTTTCAAATGATGTGCATATTCATTGTGATATTTTGTACCCACGTCTTAGCGGGTCAGCTATACATCACGTGACTCCGCCTGTAGCTGTTTGCGTTCCACCTAATAGGAAACATATTCGTATAACAGCGCTGATTAATAAAGATGGCCGTGCGTGTCATTGATAGACCACATGACGCGATCTAAGATGGCGCTGCGTTCCACCGCCGCTGGAACGCACTTACGTGGTAGTTGCACTCACGCTACACACCAGGTTCTACGTGATGCATGCCGCATAGAGGGGGGAACCTATTGTATGGACTCTAGTACCCCATACTTCATCTGGTGAGGTTACACCAACGGATACCTCGAGGAGGTTATGCCCATATTAGGACTTCCGGTCCACGTTTAGCTGAATGTATAAATTTATTTTAAAGGATCATTTTTTATATGTATATATTGTGGGTTCATGTATCTATTTTACAGTTATTGTTCAGTCATATTAGATATTATTTTGGTGCACTAAAGAGATAATTAATGTTAATTGAGGAGACGCCCATCTGTTTGGTCTCACTGAGAAATGGGTATTTATACCCCAGCAGAGCAAGGAATGACACCACCTTGATAAAGACCTAGGAAAGGTCGAAAAGCGTTGGTGCGGTGTCTATTTTTTTATATTGACCTATCCATTGGAGACACTGGTAGCCTTAAACAACTACCCCCCAGAGGTATTATTTCCCGGGTATTCCATCTCATCCTCGGTGGGTGTGTTGTGTTTACATCTGGCACCAGCTATCCATTGGTGTGTATATATATTATTTTGTCTTATTAAATGTCAATAAATATTACCTTTTGGATTTTAATTGAACGGGTTTGAGAAGCCGTTTTTTCAAGAACAAAGAAAAGAAACCTTAATGAGAGTGGATCGATGTCTTTTATGTAAGCATACAAGTGAGCATCATTTGTTCGTATTGGTTGCCGTCTGATGATTCCATACCTGTGTAAAGAAACCGTTATATGTGGGGGTAGCAACTCCTTTATGTAAGCTTGAGTGTAAGCACCAGCTTTTGAAATCAACACACGTGGTGATCCCAATAAAAGAAATCATCTGCACAAGGGCCATAGGACAGGACTTTTTAAGAAACCTCATCCCCTTTTCTGATTGCAAATATACAGACGTACTTCACTATATGTACTTTTTTTTTTTTTTTTTATCTTTTATTCGCATACCCTCGGGACAACTACTTGGAAGAAAGAACACTGGACTTTGTTTTGGGATCAGAAGATCATCTCATGTGAGATTTTTCCATTATCAGAAAAAAACCCTCATTATTAGCGCTGACCCACCATAATTTTGTATTGTATTTGCTTGTATTGACAGGACGATAACCCCTGTAGGTGGGTAGGCTGCTTATTTAAAATTGCGCAATTGAAAACATCCCTTCTTTTGTTCTTACATTTTTTTGAGGTGGGCTACAGTAAAATTTGTATGTAATCTATCTATCTATATATATATATATTAGACTTATACCTTAATAATGATTATATTAAAATAGGGGGGGGGGGCGGCCAAAAATGTTGTGCCTAGGGGTGGCCTGACCCCTAAATTCGCCCCTGTCTGCAGCAACATCTATATAACTGCTACTACCAAAGTAATATTTGTCAAATGACAAAATCTGGAAATCTAATATTACTATTCTTTTATCTTTATTCTGAAGGTTGGTGGCTATTGAGTTGGCAAAGCTATCATTGAACATGGCACCAATTTTAAACAGATTTTTTTTCATATTGTATTTGCTTTTTTTGCAATAATCAGAGTAAATAATGTGTAATTAATAGTTATGTTCAAAATATACAGACTTGTACAGATTATGCTGCTGAACATCATACAATGAAGCCGAATGACACAATTGTGACAGAGTTTGATCTCGCTGGTCTGTCCTCTGACCCAAACCTTCAGCTTCCTCTCTTTGTCCTCTGCTTGTCAGTGTACCTGGTAACATTGCTGGGCAATCTTATGATCATTGTGATAATTAGGGTTACTCCAGCTCTGCAAACACCAATGTACTTTTTCCTCGTGAATTTATCCTTTGTAGACATTTTCTATTCATCAACTATTACCCCCAAAATTATTGCCAACATTCTCTCTGTAAACAAGACAATTGCCTTCACCGCTTGTGCAACACAAATGTTTCTGTTCATTGACTTAGCAAGTTCTGAAGCGATGCTGCTTGCTGTGATGGCCTATGACCGGTATGCCGCCATATGTAAGCCTTTGTATTATACAACACTTATCAGCCATGCAAGATGTTATCAACTTGTCTGTTCAGTTTACACAGTAGGATTTCTTAACTCATTCATACATACATATTTTGCATTTACCTTACCATTCTGTGGGTCACATCATATAAGTCATTTCTACTGCGATCTGCACCCCATCTTAAAGCTGTCATGCAAAGATACATTTCTTAATGAGATATTCTTATTTGCTGTTGCTGGTTCTATTGAAGTCGGTTCTTTCCTATGTATAATGATATCATATGCCTTTATTTTATTACCATTATTTAGGATTGGCTCTTTCAGAGGTCGGCTTAAGTCTCTTTCTACCTGTATCTCTCACTTTACTTGTGTAGCCATGTTCTACTGCCCTGTATTCTTCATGTATTTACGGCCAACTTCTGCATACGCAGGGGACCAGGACTGGGTGCTGTCTCTGTTCTATACAGTGATCATACCAATGCTGAATCCCATCATCTACAGCTTGAGAAACAAAGATGTAAAACAAGCTTTGGCAAAGCTAAAATTTAATAGTATTTTCATATTATTTAAGATAAACTGAGAACGTAAAGCAGTTATAGATAACTTGGGCAGGTGCTTCCACTGCAGTGCATTACTGACGGTTGTCAGTTACCTTCTATAAAAGAGTACTGTAAATAAGGACAGGCAGAGACCCATCTGAACTACCTATTCATTGTCAACGCTTAACAATTGTTTTTGTATCGTGACATTTTCAAAACAGGATATTTTAATTCATGTCCCGCTATTTCTGAAAACAACATACACGTGTCTTGATATCTTAGATATCTGTAAGCATACACATATGCTCAGAGCTATATTGCAGACAGAATACTGCATAACGCCATTCTGGAAGGTGTTATAAAAAATTCATTAATTAGGAATGGCATTCCTGCAGCACCTAAAGATTATGATGTTTAACGCGCTGAAGTTTAGATGAAAATATGGTTTCTGCTGTAAATCGACAGTGATCATCTTGAGAAGTCTCGTTGGATTTTCAGGGTCCTTATAGGAGTCTCTTGTCACTCTTTCTGGGTGGGCATACCTTCCACCAGATGTTCTGCTCTCGGTTTGTCCAAAGAGAGTGATAAGGAGAAGGACATCAAATGATTTTTACAAAATTAGAAAAATTTGAAAGAGATTAAAAAGGTTAAAAAATGGCAAGACATATTAAGAAACATTAATATCCAGTTATACTCTGGCTACTCCTGAATTTATGAGGCAGCCCTATATAAAAATATACATCTTTTTAGCTAAATCATTTTATGATAATGGATGGTATTTAAATGGGCATGACGGACCTTAAACCTTTTGGTTAAGGGTACATTTAGCTACCATACGGTCATTTATATTAAGTATGCTGGTTTTAGTTATTAGCTTTAGAAGCTGTTTTTAGTAAAATATAGTAATATTAGGGGTGGGTTTGAACATGGTGAATTCATTATTTATAATATGGGTGGTCAGGGATATGCCACTTTTGTAGATGTCCCTCTCTCTTTTCCCTTTTGGTTTGTTGATCTGTTTTTGGTGAAATAATCGCAGTCCAGTTGCTTTTTCAATGAAATAGTATTTAGCATTCAGTACACTGTGTAAGACTACTTCCCTACTGGGGTCAGATCTCTGTTTCTACTACATGTACAGATCTAATGTACAGATCTAATCTTTAATTATAATAAAAATAAAAAAGCTGACCTATTTTTAAACGCCATACCGTTGTCTGTGTTTTTATTTTAGATGAAATACTGTGCATGTACAACACTGTACAACACTGTACATGCCTGTGTGCAGCTGTGTGAAACCTTAAGATTTAGGGTGAAATTTAATAGGATGCAATTTTTAGTAAGGTTCTGAAATCACATCATATCGCATGTTTTCAAATCACAATTTATTTGAAGAAATTGACTATTTAATGGATTGCAAATTTAGGTAAGATAAATGTGATGCAATAAAGTGTGAATTTTAGCGATGAAAATGTGCAGACAGCATAGGGTTCCCCCTCCTGAGTATAACCAGCACCAGGCTCAAAGAATCGGTCCTGGTTTTAGAAATTCCGAAAAACATAGGGAATCCCCAGGATTTCTGCAACCAGCATCAGGCTCAAGGCCTGGTCCTGGTACCCTAAAAAAGGGTGATAAAATGACTAGGGGGTCCCCGTATTTTGAGAACCAGCACCTGGCCCAAACAGTCAGCAGACTAATACCACAGCCAAGGGAAACCTTTTCTGTAAGTCCCCCCAGCCAAAGCATTAACCCCTGGCTGATCAGCCCAGGCAGGGACCATGGGGGTGTGGGAACCCCCTAAAGAAGGGGTCCCCCCTCCAGGATTCCCCCTGCCCAGAGCGGTGGGCACTGGGCTGATGAATGAAGTGTTAAAAACTAGAAATATCTATTTTAAATGACTCGCAAAGCTGCGGAATTGGCAGTTTTGCGAGTCAACCAGAATCAACCCCAATATAAGTACTGTACCTTGCATAGTTTAGAGGTTGTCATTGTCCTGTTGGAGGAGAAAAATTGGCTCCATTCAAGCACTGTCCACAGAGTATGGCATTGGGTTACAAAATGGAGTTATAGCTTTCCTTATTCAAAATCCCTTTTACTTTGTACTGTACCTTTTTTTATCTTAGTTTACCAGCACCAAAGCAGCCCCAGACCATCACATTACCTTCACCATGCTTGACAGATGGCATCAGGCACTCTTCCAGCATATTTTCACTTGTTCTGCATCTCACAAATGTTCTGTGTAATCCAAACACCTCAAACTTCGATTTGTTTGTCATAACACTTTTTTCAAATCTTTTGCCCATATTAATCTTTTACTTTTATTGGCCAGATTCAGGTTTTTCTTTGCCACTCTGCCTAGAAGGCCAGCATCCCAAAGTCACCTCTTCACTGTAGACGTTGACACTGGCATTTTGCGGGAACCATTTAATGAAGCTGCCAGTTGAGGAGCTTTGAGGCATCTGTTTCTCAACATGGAGACTCCACTTGGCTTCTTGCTCAGTTGTGCACTGGGGCCTCCCATTTCTCTTTCTCATTAACAATGTATAGAGTGTATTCCTGATAAATTTATCTTCATTGTAAAAAAAATTTTATTTTCTTTAAAAAATTAGGAAATTTGACCTCAAACGGTAGTGTGTGTATGTATATATACTGGGCATTCCCATGGGCGACACCCAAATCCGCCGCCCCACACCCCCAGCCCGCATCAGTCAGTGTGAACTATACAAGTTGGTGAGTCCGTTCGCCCAGGGACCCTGAATTATGCGCATGTGCAGATTAAAAACATTGCGCGGACAAGCAAACCAACCAAAATGACCCCCAAAGAGTGAGGAGGGTGATTTGCTAGGTGTGAGCAGAAGAGGAGTTGACAGTGGCAAAGAGGCAATGGGGTTTTGAAGACAATTGGGGGCAAAGACAATCGCTAATGGTTGGTCCCTGTTTCAACACTTCAAATCCCTAAAAAATCTTTCAATTTCTGTTGCTTTAAAGGGTGGCTCGACAAATCACTGCAGTGTGGCCTTTCCCATTTCCATTAAGAATATCTGTAACCTAGATTTTGCACCCAACATAGCTGCTTCACCTGGACCTGTAGCTGTTGTTGTGACCCTACTCTGAGTGTTAGGATGCTGCAGTCACCAAATTTAGTGACAGCTCTTCTAGGAGTAGATTATTCATCTCAGGGTAATCCTACTCTATGTGCCCAAGATGGCTGAGTAACATCGTACCTTGTGAGGGTGGAATACACAGCCGTGAAAACTATTATCCAATATGCCTAACCCAATCCTGCATTATGATTACTGTGTGCTCAAAGTGTTTTTTTTATATGTCTATGCGCCTTCTCTATAGCTGTATCCTAATGGTCCTAATTCACTAGGTCCTAATTCACTAGGGATCGGAATGGCCTAATTCAGCCTGTTCCAATGTTGGGAGTCTGCGCATGCAAAAGCGCAAATTTGTGCATGTGCAGACCCCAGCAACTAACGGCTTTGGCGAGTTACACACTCGCTGGGCTGTTCATTGCGTGGAGCATCCATTTTCACTGCTTAGCAAGCCTTACAGAATCATCCCCTATGTGCAGTGTTTTTCATATCTGTAAAGCGCCTTGAAAAATATTATTTTTCTTCTTCTTATTATTGTTATTATTGTGCAGCACTGCAATGTGGCAGCACTGAGGATGATGTTTATCTGCTTCCATGGCTGGCCTGGGTGGCTTTAAACAGCAAATCACAATTCACAATATGCCAAACAGTAATGCACACAGTTCACATTCTACTGAAAAGTACACCCATCATTCATATTACAGTACGCAAACAATAGTATTCACAATTAATATCATACCAAATAAGAGTTCCCACAGTTCACACCATATGGTTATACAATGGCTTTGAAGTAATAATAGACCCTATCCTTCATTACATTAATTACACTACAATAATTACCGTACATTAATGTACCATATGATGTATCATAATGCTAGGATAAAGGAGCCACATCAGAGCCAATTAATGAAGTAATTTCCTGACAGTTTGTGACTGGCTGTAACTAGGTTTAAATATCCAACTTTCGACACCCTGGGCCAGAGGCGTACTGTAACTAGAACTTTGTGGGCGCCATAGCAAAATTTCTAATGGCCGGCAATGCCCATTACGCATTATGCGACACACTGTAATGCCCCTTACAGAATATGCTACACACCACAATACCCTTACACATTATGCAACACACCGCAAAGCTGTTTACACATTATGCAACACACTGTAATACCTTTGTACCATCTGTGACACCCTGCAAGGCTCTATACACAAAATGTGACACACCGCAATACCCTTACACCATATGCGACACACCCTAACACATTATGAAACACACCGCAATGGCCATTACACAATATACAACACACCGCAATGCCCCTTAGACAATATGCGACACACTGTAATACCCTTACACATTATGTGACACTGCAAGGCCCATTACAAACTATGCCAATAGTCACAGCCTGATATGATAAACACATTAAGAAAAAAACACAGAAACTCAGATCAACATATAAAAAAAAAAAGTAGATAAATCATTTTAAAATGGTGCTGCTACATGTTTATATCACCACCAGCACCACCAGCAGCAGCCAGCCGGACTTCACCCATACTTTCTGTCGAGGCCACACAGTGAGCTGTCAGCGTGGGCAAGTCTGCCATGCAGGATGAGGGGTGGGCATCCTGCGCATCACTCCTCTCCATGTTTGGGCTTCACATGGTGACAGTACCCCAGCCCCCTTGCGGCTCCTTCTGCGGTCACTCAGTGGCGCACAGCGCCAACCTCACCAACCCCGCCAGCCTCCTTTCGCATGCTGCTGCCTCTCGCCTGACTACTATTGCCGGCGCTGCACGGAGCTACCCCCCGCCCATCTCCTTCCTCATTGTACAACCCCCAACTGGCTTCTTACTTGCCGTAGTGGAGGCGCGCTGAAGCAGGCGGCCGCAGCAGCTTTATTATTAAATTATTTAATTATAAAGCTGCCGCAGCCGCCTGCTTCAGCGCGCCTCCTCTACGGCAAGTAAGAAGCCAGTTGGGGGTTGTACAATGAGGAAGGAGACGGGCGGGGGGTAGCGCCGTGCAGCGCCGGCAGTAGTAGTTTAACTACCGAGGGTGCAGGGGACTGCTTGCTGTCCTCGGGCCCCCCCGCCGCCGGGCCCCATAGCAGCTGCACCCCCTGCACCCTCGGTAGTTCCACCACTGCCCTGGGCCAAATGTAATAGGGTGAGAGTTTCAGAAAGTGGGAGATTTTGGCCGAGTTTTTCCAATTTTTTTTAAAGCAGCAATCACTTACACAGAAAAACCAGGTTGATTTTGCCATGTAAGTGATTGCTGCTTTAAAAAAAATGTGAAAACTCTCACAAAATCTCTCACTTTCTGAAACTCTCACTCTATTACATTTGGCCCCACATTTTTTTCTTATGCTAAAAAGCACATGCATAGTAACTTCGTACATCCTGCGCATGCGCTGGCCCAAGCCTCCATGGGCTGCCTTTGCAGCAGCCCTCGGAGGCTTAATCAGGTTCCCGGTACTTCGCATGCGCAGAACCCATTTTGGGGGCTGCTGCACATTTGCGCATAAAGAGGTATCCCGGAGGGTGGGAACACCTCCCAATGGGACTACCTTGAGCAACTGGCAGGTCGGAATTCCAATAGGAAGTCACTGCCAGTCACATTGAAGCCAGAGCAGTCTCACAGACTGCATCTGGCTTCACTTTAGGCAGAGACAGGGGCGGATTTTACCTATGGGGCTGCAGCCCTGCAGCCCTGCAGCCCATAGGGAAAAACCGCCACTGCTTTCACCATTCTGTGCAAACACCAAAACCATCTTCGCCCTCCTTCGACAAATCTGGTTATGCTATGAAATCAAATGCTTCGCTAGTAGGTTCCTTAGGGTCATTTGTTAAAGTGTGGGGTACTTGATCCTATAATATTGCTGTCTATACTCACTTCCATTCATTTGCATGTTCCCTCTCAGGTCCTCATTTTCCAATTCTGTCGAATTTTTCCAATGTTTACAGCTGTTACTCCCAGGTTACTCTCCCTTCTCTGCTTCTCTCCTCTTTATTCTCTCCCCCCCCCCCCCCCCCCCCCACCCCCCACCCCCCACCCCCCTCTCTCTCTCTCTCTCTCTCTCTCTCTCTCTCTCTCTCTATGGGGGGTATTCTGATGCAATTGGAAAGGCACAATCACTCTCAGATGGACAAAACCATATGCACTGCAGGTGGGGCTGATGTAACATGTGCAGATTGTCCACATGTAATCAGATATCCACGAGGGATTGCAGCAATAGCTGTAGAGATACTGGCTGACACACAACTGCCTATACTTGATATGATTAGACCATATATCCATAACTGGACTTGACTGTTTTAATGTTTTTTTTTTTTTATTGTACAGTACAGTATGTACAGTTTTTTCCCTTTTTTTTATATCTTGTATTTTCTTTATCTGTATTGTCTCAGCAGTGTTTTCTCTGTGATATTAGTGTATGATTGTAGTGTCATTCTTTTTGAGAAACCAAAAAAAAAAAAAAAATTTAAAAAAAAAAAAAAACATGTGCAGAGAGAGTTAGATTTGGGTGGGTTTGTACTTCTAACTGATATCTATATTGCAGTGTAAAAATAAATCAGTCAGTATTTAACACTGCACAGAAACAAAATAACTCACCCAAATCTAACTCTGCACATGTTACATCAGCCCCACCTGCAGTGCATATGGTTTTGTCCATTAGAGAGTGATTGTGCCTTTCCGAGTGAATCCGAGTCTCTCTCTTTCTCTTTTATATACTTCACAATTAAAATTTGGAAAATTGTTTACCAAGTTGTGAAGTTCTGATCTTTTTATGCTTGACTGCTCTGCATATTTTTTCTAGTTCTTATTTGCATACCACTTTCTCCTACATGGGCTGTTTTGATTGTTTTTATTCTGCTTTTCATTTCTTGTTTATGCTAAATTGATTGAGAAACTTGTGTTTCCTGCCTCTCTGTCCAGACTGCTGAGGTAATCAGTCATTTCTGCCTTGTTTCGTTATTGTTGATTCTTTCTAAAATCTCCTCTAGGGGAGAGCATGCCGTATATCTTTTGATTTATAATTGTGCTCAAATAACATACACATCTTTCTGAGGAAGCCGCCAATTTGGAGACGGAGAAACGTGTTAAAGGAGATCCACACAGGTGCCGACCCCACTGCCAGGGTTAAGAGCTACAATAATCCGGATTAATCTAAATTTATCATAAGAAGCACCTATAACTATTGCTTTTTTCTTGCTATACTATATTAATCAATTTGCTTGTGCAACATCTTTTAAAGCAACAGCTACAATGAAAGCAATATTAGTTTTTTATTGTCTATTTACCAGCCGATGATTTGTGTGTGATTTGTATAATTGTATTGTGAATATTAAAAAATATTTTTTTTTTCCAAAATATTTTTATTGAGCCTCACATATCAGAGATAGATAGAACAACACATCCAGTCCTGGATGATAGCATCAAATTGACAATATTGAGGATCAAACAACTTTTAAATTTTTTTAAACAATTCACTATATTCATAATGGACAGAGCATTTCTCAATCACATGTAAGACAATATTGCTAAGAATGTTTTGTCGAGAATAACTGACGGATATAACTGGGATGAACTCCCATTCCGTTCATTTGAACATATCATTGGGACAATATAGTGATCAAAATAACTCAATACCTATAACATAAATGAAAATAATAAAAATGAAAGAATTAAGTGTAAATAAAAGTCTATAAGTACTTAAACAGTCTGGTCTTACCCTAACATGGCGGGTGACCAGAATTTGCATCAAAGTGCCTGCCCAGCGGCCGTCCCGGACCACCGACCCATCCATGGAGAGATCCAGCAAACGCATAAGCGACGAGGAGAAGAAAGGTTAAAGATATAAAATAGAAGAAAGAATGAGGTAGTAGAGGGATAAGTTTGGAGTATATATCGGCCGATATCTAATAGTTTAATTTAAGGTGATAGGTGGAGCATTCTGCAGGAGTTGAAGGGAGTACCAAGATGTGTTTTGGAAGCAGCCTTGAATGGCCTGCTTGGTTCGAGAAGGGAGGGTATGAATAAATTTGTTCCAACAGGCGAATAGTTTTGGGGTTAAGAGTTCTTTATGGAGTGATGTCTCAAGCCAGTCCATTGTAAATAGGAAAAGGAGTCGTGATGTTGCCATGTCTAGTGTAGGAGGCGAGGGTTGTATCCATTGTTGTAGAATTGCCTTTTTACCCACTGCCGAAAGCAGCACAATCAGTTTTTTTATCGTTTTTGGATATGGCAGACTGGTCGGCTATATGTCCAAATAATGCCCAAGAATCAGTACATCTGAATGATATTTTAAGTGTGGATGTAGCATAATTATGTAACTGGTGCCAGAAAGTTTGTGTATGTGGGCATTGCCATAGACAATGATATATATCAGCTTCTGGTGCATGACATTTGAAACAATCTGATCTTTCGGCTGTGCCCATCAGGTAGCAGCATTTGGGCGAAAGATAAGCTCTATGGAAGATTTTATATAGCATTTCCTGATATGAGCTGGCTGGGATAAGTTTAAGATTAGTTAGAAATGTGTCTAATATGGTTTCTGCATCGAGAGAGGTGGATTGTGAGGCCCATTTAGCAAGTGCCGGCAAGTTTGTGTCAGGGTCTAGTTCCGGGCGAATACGGCCATATATAGTGGAGACAGAGTGCGTTTGAGTGCGAATCACTGAATCCAGTGGATTTGTAATGTCTTGGGGTTTAAGTTTGGTTAAAACCGATTTGAGATAATGGATAGCTTGAGCGTATGGGAAAGCATGACTTGGCAAGAAGTTGAAGCGTTGTGATGCTTCTTCAAATGTGAGGGGGACACTAGATGTATTTAGTAGGTGTCTTAGACTAGAGATTCCCTGTGTTCGCCAGGCCACAAAGGGTGATCCAGCGTTTCCCTCCTGAAACTCCGGATTGCCAACTAAGGGCAGGGATAGCGAATGGAAGTGTTGTAGACCTAATGACTTTCTCGCACTTCTCCAGGCGTATATCGTGGAGGATAGCAAAGGGTTGTCAAATTGAGGGACAGTTATTTGTGATGGGCGCGCATGTAAAAGAAAACTGAGCGAGACAGTTGTACATAACTGTGAGTCCAGGGCTGCATCGGTGAAGATGGCCGTGCCAATCACCCAGTCTACTGCAAAGCGGAGGATGCACGCTAGGTTATAATACTTTATATTAGGCAGATTAAGGCCTCCTTTTTGAGTTGTCTGCATCAGTTTATAAAGGCTAATCCTAGGCCTTTTGTAATTCCAAATAAATTTGGTAAGCATGGAATGCAGTGAGGATATGTCCGATTTGGATTGTAGCACTGGTGTCATCTGCATCACATAAAGTAGTTTTGGGAAACTGGCCATTTTGAATAAATTACATCTGCCTAGCAGATTTAATGGCAGATTTTGCCACAGGTTTAGTTCTGTTTGAATCTTGCGGATTACCGGAGTGATGTTATATAGATATAGGTTATAGGGAAGGGGAGGTAAAGCTATGCCTAGATATGTAATATATGTGGAGGCCCATTTAAAGGGGAACGGAGTGGTCCAGTCAGACCTTGTTTGGCCAAATATGGCCAGTGCTTCCAATTTGGCGAAGTTGATAGAGAAGCCGGCGAATGAAGAAAAGCGTGTGATGATATCAATTAGGTGGGGTACTGATTGCTTTGGATTGGATAAAAAGAGAAGAATGTCGTCCGCAAAGGCGACAACCCTCAACTCTCTATTGCCAATTGCTATGCCTGAGAGATTAGGAGAGGAGGCAATATGTCTAACGAGTGGTTCTAATGCGAGGTTAAAAAGTAAAGGCGAGAGGGGGCACCCTTGTCTTGTTCCCCGTTCTAAGCGGAAGGATGAGGAGGCTATGCCATTCACCATCACCTGAGCTGTTGGAGTCATATACAGATGCGTCCACATACATCTTGGCTTTTTTTCTCAATTTGTCACAACATGTAAAACACGGCTTAGCTGTTTTTCCAAATGTAGCAAGTAGATAGAGTCTAAAAAATTTCTGAAGCAGTAGAATTTGTATAAAGTAATAGATTAGAGAAGCAATTTTTTTGAAAAATCACAAAGCGTGACTTTTACAGAGTCCAAGGTGTGCCATATTGCGCCATGCATGGTGCAGTAAAACCAAGATGTACGTGGACACATCTGTACATCGCCTGAACCAGCCCCCTGAAGGATTCTCCAAAGAGTTGCCTGGAGAGTATATTATGCAGATGTGACCAAGAAATCTTATCGAAAGCCTTCTCGGCGTCTAGATTGATAAGAATGTTATCTTGGAGGTTGTGAAGGCGGGTATGCGTTATTGCTGCTATGGCAGCACGAACGCCCATTACTGATTGTCTACCTTTTACAAATCCAAATTGAGCTGGTGAGATCAGGCGAGGCAAACATTTTTGTATGTGGTTGGCCATCAATTTAGTTAGAATTTTAAAGTCTTGATTCAAAAGAGATATTGGGCGATAGGAACCCATTAAGGTGGGATCCCTGCCCGGTTTTAATAAGACTATAATCCTAGCTTCATTGAATCGGAGTGGCATTTCCCCCCGTTGTTATCAACCGATTATATAATAATGTAAGGGTGGGTGCTATGTCTCCTTTTAATAATTTATAAAATTCCGCCCCATATCCATCCGGGCCGGGGCTTTTGCCGTTAGGCAAAGCCTTGATGGTGTCTATCACCTCCTCCTCTGTGACCGGGCGGTCTAGAAGGTCCCTCTCCTCCTGGGTCAATGTGGGTAGTTTGGTTTCTGCCAAGAATGTCCCACTGGCTTGTGTATCAGATGGTTCTTGGGTATATAGTGAGCTATAAAAGTTAGAGAATTCACTACATATTTGGTTAGGGTCTGTGACAAGGGTGCCAGAATTGTTAATGGACTTCACCCATGTACG
This sequence comes from Crinia signifera, assembly GCF_055691185.1. Taxonomy (NCBI): domain Eukaryota; kingdom Metazoa; phylum Chordata; class Amphibia; order Anura; family Myobatrachidae; genus Crinia; species Crinia signifera. The sequence continues at coordinate 212,825,687 of NC_139220.1, forward strand.
GGACTGAGGGCCTTTCATCACGTTAGCTAGTAATTTTCCCGATTTGTTACCAAATCTGTGTAATTTGTTACGGTAGTAGTTATGTGAAGATTGGGCCTGTTCGGTCAGAAAGGTGTTGTATATTTTTTTTGCAGCTAGATATTCCTCCCTATGGACTGGGGTATTGTGTCTCTTATAAGTGTTATACACCAGGGTCAGCGCAGTACTAAGGGTATGTAGTTGAGTTGTGGATTTTTTTCATGATTCTAGGCCTAACGGATGCCTAGCAGTTAATACAATACATCTCTCCAGCAGAAAAGGGGGAGAATCAGTTAAGCTGCAACATATACCTGCAATAGAAAAGTGTTAAAGCAAACGACAGTGGGCCCTCAAGGGTCCGGGGACGCCAGACCTCTCCCTCAAGTTTCAGGGAGTGAAAAATGTGCCCTGGCTGGGATCAGTGAAAAAAAGGGTCTGGCCATCCCCAAACACACGAAGGCGAGCCAGGTAAAGCAATGAAAATTGAATCTTTGAATCTATAAGATGTTTGCATATGGGTGCAAAGTCCCTTCGCTTAGAGGCCACCAGATTGGAAAAGTCTTGGAAAATGAGAAGACGGACGCCTCTAAACGTGATGCTGTCCGTTTTCTGGTAGTGTTCCAAGATTTTCACTTTATCAGCGTAGTTGAGGATGCGCATGATGACTGGTCGTGGTCTGCCAGTGGGGTTAGGTCTGTCTGGGCCAATCCTGTACGCCCTCTCGATCGCCAAGGGTGATCCCTTCAGGTCCAGGGTTAGTTGTTCTGGGATCCAAGAGGCTAGAAGATCCATGAGCTCATGCCCTTTTATTGATTCTGGTATGCCGACCACCCTCAGGTTATTACGATGATTTCGGTTCTCTAAATCGTCAAATTTTTCGGAGAGGGTAAGGATTTCCTTGGAGTGTGCCGCCACTGTGGTCTGTGCGGACTGGAGATCATCCTCGAGGGAGGAAATTCTCTGTTCAGCAGTGTCCAGACGTTGAGAATGCAGAGTGATCTGGGCTAAGGTTGAATCAATGGAAGACTTGAGACCCGCCAGTTTCTCATCTAGCATTGGGCCTATGACAGCTGCAATGTCTGCTGGTTTCATTTTGGAGGATCTGGGCGTGTTTGTAGTTTTCCTTTTGTTCTGAGATGATAAACGGGTGATAGAGCGGTCAGAGTCTGACGAATAGCCACCCTGAGAGTCAGTCTGCAAGGTACGGGAGGGACCTGTGTTGGTCATCGAGTAAGGCACCAAGAATTTTTCCATACACCTGCTCCGGCAGGCATAGAGAAGAGTAGCAGTAATTACACGAATAGATGAGAGGAATGTTGCAGGTGATATTATATTTGGCGATTAATCACATTCTACTGAAGAAATAGCATTTAGAAGGAGGTGCAGCGGGTATCCGCATTAGCATCCGAGGCTAGTTTTATTGTAGTCACATGCTAGCGCAGCAGAAGAATAAAGGCAGCATTTAAATGAATGGAGGTGTCCGCCATATTAGGTCTACTTTATTGGAGCAGTGTTCATGTCATCAAATAGTTTACACAGCACTTCTCCTGATCTGGGGAGAGAGATGGAGGTAAAAAGCTGTGTAGTATGGGGGGGGGGGGGGCAGTCGCCCTGTTTCTAGATGTTATGTTATCGTATTCTGCAGCACAGTTCAGCAGCTAGGAAATATCTGTGGCAAGGTGCTGTAAGCATGTAATGGGGCTCTCGGTCCAGCAAGGTAGATTAATATAGGGGTTGAATCAACTGAGGTGAAGCGATATTCCCCAACTTGGATTTAGTCAGGAAATATGACTTTCAGACCCTTTTCACCATTTCCCCATGTCTCTCAAGGTAATATAGAGGCAAGATGGAGGATGCCTGGGTGAATGTGGCTGATTCCGGAGGTTCAAGCCTTACACTGGGTGGTTGTATGGGCAGCCGGTATTTATTTGTGTGCAAACAGCAGGGGAGAGCTGTACAGCAAAAGGGGATGATGTAGAGGGATGATTCAGGGCCACATAGGGTCCCGGGCCGTGTGCGGGGCAGAGATGAAGCCTGAGGGTACCTGTACTTAAGATGGCCGCTGGCGTCTTCTCCCTTCCCTCCCCAAGCCACCAGCGTGGGGGAACAGGAGAGTCGGGTTCAGCGCCCCTCGGCAGCCGGCGTTTCTTCTGTGCCCGCGATGTAGTCGTCCTCTGCCACACTGTACTGCCGCTGTCAGTCGCCGGCTCGCGGTCTCTCCCCGGTCCTCGCTCCCAGGCGCGCTGGCCGGGTGTCGTCGCGGGTGACGTGTGGGGTGTCAGTGCGGCTAGCTGGGTCCAGGGCTGCACGTCCACCGCCGGAGTCTGGGCACCCCTTTGTCAGCGTTCCGACAGCTTCCCCTTGCTTCTTCCTCTTGATCGCCGTGAGCGGCGTGTGGCTGTTAAAATCGAGGTCCCGGCTTCTGCCTCGTGGGTAGGCCGCAACCTGCAGGAGCACTTATAAGTGCTCCCCGGCTCTGCGGCTGGATGTCCCCGGCTTCTGGGCACTTTCAGGTGGGCAAGGAGTCTGGATGGGTAGCGGGTAGGGGGGTGATTTTAGGGGTATTTGGTTGTTTGGGCCGAGGAGCTGGTGTGAAGTCAGCGCTGTCTTTAACTTCTCTTTGCTCACATAACTGCTTGGACCCTTGGCTCCAATTCAAACTAAAATGTGTCTGTAAAAGCCTGATTTTTGCATATGAAACTAAGGGGGTTATTCTGGTTCAGCATTGTGAGTCCACCAAACCCCGCCTTGCAAATGGTGGCCTGGTCGCCACCCATTTGCAGCGTATGTTCGCACACACTGACTGTGACATTATTCAATGATCACCAACTATCGGATGATGTAGAAGGCACACGCACATCTAACGTTGTTCAGAGCAACCTTAGATGTGCGTGTCTATTCATAAGGAAGTGGGTGTGCTGTGCAGCTGACATCTGGTGATGTCAGCTACCTGTCCCTGGCACCCACCGGGTGATTCCCATGGGACCGCCCAGCATTTTCATGGGAATTTTTATGGCAGGTCCCATGGCCACCCGGCCACAATGTTGGGTGCGTGCACCCGCCAAACAATCTGCTCACTGTGGGCCTTATTCTAGTTCACTCTTTCTGACAAAATCCTTCTTAGATAGACAAAACCATGTGCACTGCAGGTGGGGCAGATGTAACTTGTGCAGAGAGAATTAGATTTGGGTGGGGTTTTACTTCTAAGTGAGATCAATATTGCAGTGTAAAAATAAAGCAGTCAGTATTTACCCTGCACAGAAACAAAATATCTCACCAAATCTAATTCTCTCTGCACATTTTACATCTGCCCCCCTGCAGTGCACATGGTTTTGTCCATCTAAGAAGGATTTTGTCAGAAAGAGTGAACTAGAACAAGGCCATATGTCTGCACGCCCTGGTGCATGCACATATGCAGAAATGTACATGCACATTGCAAAAACATTGCACTCACATGCGAATTCGCATGCGAGCGAACGGACCAGAATAAGGTCCTAAATACATATCTAGCATACAGCATGTTTTTATTGGAGGAGTCTACTCTTATGTCCACATCAATAAAAACCTTCAAGGGTGACATGTAATAGGACGAGATTTTCTGACTTTTGAGACTTTTAATCAAAAAACATCCAAATTCGCCTGTTTCATGTAATTTGCACATATAATAGTATATAAATGCAGTATAAATCACACTTTTTGCCAGTGAATTTGCACATTTGGCCAGTAGAAAAATATGCACACTTCAAATCGCATCCAGATGTTTTCCCATTATAAAGTATACAATTCACAAATGTAATAGGGTGTGATTTTTGGTAAATGTTACCAAAATACGCAAACACAATAGACCAGTTTCAGTCTGTGCTGTCCCAAGCCTCCCAAGGCGGTGGACACTGGGCTGATCTGTGTAAAAAATAGAAAAGAAAAGGTACTCTTTACCTAGCACGGCGCCCACGATTTTGATCGTGGGCATCGCAAGTAAAAAAATTGCGGGCATTGCGGCCATTGAATGCACTAAAAATCGGGTGCGACGCGATGCCCGCGATTTCCCATAGGGATCAATGTTAAATTTCTCAATTGACCCGATTTTACTGTTCAATGCCTCAATTGACCCAATTTTTCCATAGGAAACAATGTTAAATGGGCCACAGAGGCCAAATAGGCACCCTAAAGTGTGAAAAGGCCCCCACAATTGTTAACGCCACCCCACGATCAACGTGAACCCGAAGCGTGGCGAGCGCAGCGGTATGCGTCCTACAACCTTTTCATACCCCCACTATCCACGTCGGCGTGGAGTTGAGAATAGAATAGTGTGGCGAGCGCAGCGAGCCCCGCGAGGGGACGCGGATACCTTCACAGGTAAACGCATCCCTTCGCGGGCTTCACAGGTATCCGCATGCGCTCGCCACGCTTCGGGCTTGGTGGCTCGCTGCGCTCGCCACACTATTCTATTCTCAACTCCACGCCGACGTGGATAGTGGGGGTATGAAAAGGTCGTAGGACGCGTACCGCCGCCGCTCGCCACGCTTCGGGTTCACGTTGATCGTGGGGTGGCGTTAACAATTGTGGGGGCCATTTCACACTTTAGGGTGCCTATTTGGCCTCTGTGGGCCATTTAACATTGTTTCCTATGGAAAAATCGGGTCAATTGAGGCATTGAACAGAAAAATCGGGTCAATTGAGAAATTTAACATTGGTCCCAATGGGAAATCGCAGGCATCGCGTTGGTCGCGTCGCACCCGATTTTTTAGTGCATTCAATGCCCGCGATGGGCGCCGTGCTAGGTAAAGAGTACCAAAAAATATATTGCTTTATAAAAGAGAACTAAAAGACCCAGCATGTGGGGCATTAATATGCTCGCTGGGTCTCGTAGTTCACCTGTAAAAATATGTGTAAATAACAACACACACAGAAATGTAGAACATTAACAGACACCGCTTTTACACATAAATTCAATTACACATACACACCTGATCCAGCATTCTCATCTCTGCCACTGCTCACTCCAGGTCCTGCTGTTATGATCTGAGTTACTTTTGACCACATTTTACACTACACCTTATTTATTTATATACAGTTTATTACATAGCGCAGCAGATTCCATTGCGCTTTGCAATTGTAGACAGTGATAAAACAAACTGGGTAACAACAGACAGCCATAGAGGTTGGACATCTCTGCTGCAAGCTTAATATCTATAGGGACATAGGAGGGAAACACAAGGACAGGCACCAGTAATAGCATAGCAGTCCCACCAAGTTGCAAGTCCAGAAGAAAAGCTATATAATACATAAGTGCCTCAGAGGGTTATGTGTGTGGTACTTAAATATGATAGGCTTGCCTGAAGAGGTGAGTTTTCAGGGAACGTTTTGGTGAGTTTTGGCGGCTTCACTTGCAAAAGCAAATTCTCTCTCTAATGGACAACACCATGGCACTGCAGGGGGAGGAGATGTAACATGTACAGAGAGTTAGATTTGTCTGTTCCATAAACCCCATCCAATCTGCTCATGTTACATCTGTCCCCCCATTGCAGTGCAAATGGTTTTGTCCATTAAAGAGATAATTTGCTTTTGTGAGTGAGTCAGAATCAGGCCCAATGACTGAGACATGATAATTATAAGTATTTCTGGTTTTTGTTTAGTGTATTTGACACATGTATCTTTATAATAGCATTTTTACTGTCTGTGTGCCACAGCTGTTGCAAATATAGGCTATATATTTTCTTTCTGTTTATAAAAATGGTATTGTTTTCCCCTGTTACAGCCTCCAGCAGAATGCCTAATTTCCCATGACTATACCTTTTCTTTTTTTTAAGAAAGAAAACTCCTTGTTTTGTTTATGACTGCAGTATTTTTCTTCTGAATTCAATGTAAGTAAATAGTAAAGCATTTCAAAGATGTCCTATTAATGTATCTGTGTTCTCTGCTAAAGCAGTAATCCGGAATATGCTCCAACATAGAGGTAAAGTAAGGATTCTCGGCACCCTAGTCAAAACTGCCACCAATACCTACTTTCCATCCCCTCAAATGAAAGTGTGGAGGTGGCATTCCAGAAGTTCCACCGCTGACACCTGTACAGAGAATTTTCAGGCGTATTCAGAAAACTTTCAGGGGAAATATTTGCCCCAATGACTGTACACAGGATACGCGGCCACCCCCTAAGGTTAGAGGATAGGAAGTTTCAGAACTACCAAATGAAGGGTTTCTTTACAGTAAGGACAGTTTTAAGATATGGAATACACTGTCATGGAAGGTTGTGATGTCAGACTTAATTCATATGTTTAAGAAAGGGTTAGACACATTTTTTGCATAAAAGAGTTTCCAGGGTGGTTATACTGTATATAGTAGCGGACCCAGAGAGAAATAAGACTGCCATCTTGGATATCGGGATCGAAACAGATTGCGGTTTACTTCATCTGGGTAATTTACAAAGATTATATGGAGACCGCAGGAGATATAATATAGGTTGAACTTGATGGACAGGTGTCTTTTTTCCACAATAATAATTTTCTTAATGTATAAGAAACTATTTCTTTATTATGTTGGGTTAAACACGGAAATTATACCTCACACACATTTGCTATACATCGATAACATTTTGTAACTGACGTGCATGTGGTTGTTCTTATTTTATTGCATCAGTGAAAGGAGCGACCCAGTTCCTGACAAGTAAGGTAAGAAGTGTGTGCCCTCCCCCATGCCCTGTGTTCAAATGGAGCACACCCCATGCAGCTCATGGTGAGTAAATATTTTATTATGAACAGGTGGCATCACGCCCACTTTTAATCCATGCCCCCACCACCTTCACAGAGCATGGCTCTCTGCTCCCCTGCTTGGGTGGATTTAGGGTTGGGAGGCTGAGGCACTGAGTGGAGGCTTAGGGTTAGGATTAGGGAATAATGGGGTGGGTTAAGTTTAGGCTGCAGTCAGTAAGGGTTAGGGGAGTAGTAGTAGAGGTTTAGGGTTAATTACATAAAGTAATAAGGAATTGCCGGCACCCTTATGCCAGCCACATGTATGTATTTCATTAAAACAAATACAGTACATTTACCAGCATTTATTATTTATGCCAGTAATAAAATGCAGAAACAGCAATGCAATATATTGGTTTCAAGGAACCTTTACCCACTTTCACTTGCAAAAGCGACAAGAATAGACTCTGTTTGCTCTGCTCCATTTACTTCCATTAGCTTGAGCATCTTTCATTAACCTCTCTGACCTCAGGTGCAGACCCTGGATACATACGGGGAGGGGCTGGGGGATACTAAGCCTTTAGTGAAAAATGAAGAGAGACAAAACTTATATCAAAGCCCAAATTTCGCCATTACAGTCCAGGTTTTAGAAATATTCATGCATGAGTCCAGATGATTAAAGCTGGCATCCCGCATGGCCCCCGAACTTGGAAGCTGTTACATCTTGCCTATAATGTTTGTCGAAACTAAAGTATGAGCTACCTGGCTGATTCATATAAATTTTAATATAAAGTTAATAGTAAAAGATAAACAAGAAATTATATCATACAATAGAGTGTAAGAAGACTGTTACAGAAGTTGGGGGCCAAAAATGTTTCGGTATCTGGATGGCTCACAATGTCTAGGTTAACAGTCAATATGTCGACAGCAAGAGGTCAATGTTGACAAAACAGGACAGTGAATGTAAGTCCAGCGCTATAAAAGCCGGACGACAGCAACAGTATATAACTAGTTAGTACTCCGATCTCCGCTGCAGGTTGTATGGGATTGCTCAGAAGATCCCAAAGAGAAAAAACAAAAAATGTAGAATAACAAACTGCGCTGAGCCGGAGTAAGATTAAAATGAAAAATTACCAATTTAATTTAGTATCACAAAACATATCCATTAATGGACTATACAGACATATTGTCGCCACATTTAAATATAAAATATAATAAAAGATGACAGAAAAATAAAAAACATATATAGACATAACACAATAACAAATCTTTCTAATCAGAAAGGCAAGGCACTGCAAATTGGAAGCTCAATATTATATGCCAATTATTGGTTATCTGTCTAACGCAGTATCAAATATCGTTAGTATTAGTGGATTAGTCCATATTGAGCAGGTGTAAGCAATGAACAGTTCTAGGTGTCACTACTGTGACATAACCATGGTGTTAGTAGTTTGCATGCAGATGTTAATAGCAGGCTGCAGTTTACCTTGTTAGAGATGTTGTATATTAAATGTCTGCCCAAACATTGACAAAAGGTTGACATGCACTCAGTCAACATGCACTAAGTTGACACTGACAATAGGTCAACACAAGCAAAATGCCAACATGGCAATGGTTGACACATGAAAAAGATCAACATGAGTTTTAATTTGTTAATTTTTTGGGGACTTTTGCGTGCTTTGCCATCCACTTGGACTCCAATTTGGGGTCCACCAGCCCAGGTGTTGACACCAAAAAAAGTGAAAAACTCATAACCTTTTGTCAATGACACCCTTGTGCATGTCGGCCTTTAATCAATGTCAACCTAGTGCATGTTGATCTTTTGGTGTTGACCTAGACATTATTGGAGAGATGACACACACCCAACGAAATTTGAAAAGTTCCTGTAATCTGTAATCTGTCAGATGAGAACATCTGTTTTGGATCTCATACTGTATGTATGAAAGTAAAAATGTAAAACTTCATTACAGAGATTGTTCTTGGTGCATTGATCTTATTTTATGATTTGCCTTTTTTATATGCTCACAATCTATCTGGCCCATGAGAAAATAATTTTTTTTTATTGTACAGATGTTTGCCTCAAGGCAAAGACTGTAGCTAGTCATTAATCTTGTTGACAGAGAGGTCTTGGAAACCATACCGACACAAGTATAATTTTTTGTTTCCTTAAAAAGGATGTACTGTAGGCTGTTAGTGCATCTATCACATTCCCTGCAAACATTGTATAGTTTATTTCTAATTGAAAAGATGCAGAAATGATATTTGAATATAGTATCAATTATTTAATGGCCATATAATGTGCTCTTCTTTAAAACACTAATGATCCTGTGGATACCTACCTCCCTATATTAAATACAAGGTAAGTCAGATAATGTTGCTTTCCTCCAAAATGTTTGTTTAATCAAAATTGCAGTCAAATACAAAAACATTATATAAAGCTATAAAGCCTATGTTTCCAGCTGCAGAAACCTCTGAGGCAGAAGTGTAGTTGACACTGCTGTTCTAACATGAGGGTGACCTCCACAGAAAACTGGTGCCTCCACAGGAGGAATTGCACCATTCGCCTACTTATGGATTGTCACCCTTACCCTCCCTTCAGTGCCTCCAGCTTTTGAAGATCCATTGATGACCATCTCAATACCATGCTGCTGTGCTTGGTGCAGTATCACTTCTGCTGTTTTAGAGTCAGAAAAGGTGGCCCGCTGCCATCTGAGGGGTGTCTGTGGTGGTACGACTAGATGAGCGAAGCCAAAGATGACAGAAACTGAAGAGGGGGCTGCTTTGGGGCCCCTTGTCTGCCTCCTCAGGGAAGTGCTGCCTGAGACCCTCAGTTCCAAATATCTATATAATTCTAGTCCGAGTACCTGGAGCACCTGGAGGAGGGTGACCAAGATCAAAAAGAGGGGGAGATGGGTAGAAGGGGGGCAGATGAGGGAGTTTCTCTGCAAAAGTGAATTTCTAAAGACATTGATCCTCCCTGGACAGTGTCTTCAACTGGTATTGACTATTCATGTAGGAATCTTGTGGGAGCTGGGGGTCTGTGGTGGCTACTGCTACACCCCTGTAGATACTTTTCTGTGGTCCTCCATTATAAAGGTCCTTCCAAAAAATGGCCAAAGCCTCAGAAGAGACAATTATTAAGGATACTAGAGGAGATGATGGCCTTTGTAAGAGTGATTTTTTTTAATGGGGACATGCATAATAGACCCACAGGAGCAAGAAGGGAGAGGGACCCATGACAATTAGCAGAAACCCTGACAACAAGCAGGTACTATTGGTTGGGAGGGAGAGTGGGTGCCTGAAAGTTTTTGAGTTTTATTGTTACAGCACTGGATATAAGCACCAGGGTGCAGCCCTTAACAATGTTTAAAATCTGCATTGCTCAGTTTCCTATTGCTGTCTCTAGCTGCCCATACACGCTGCTATGCGTGCTGTTCCGATGTGTGCTTTGAGGTGCGCGCTCCCGCGGCACCTCATCGCACAGTACAAAAAGTATGTGCTTGCACATACTTTTTGTACTTAGGTTTCATCACATTGCATCGCATTGCATGCACAACGTGTGCACGGGCAATGCAATGTGATCCGTGCTAGTACAGCACGGAAAGCATGCCCTAAATAGTAGCGTGTATGGGCAGCTTATGTTCTAACAATAAGAGATTTGTTTCATAAAAGCAAAATATTTTCATGTGTTGTCAAGTTTCAGGGTAAATTGATTACAAAAATAGAAGTTTTGAATACAAAGCTATATAGTCAATGTCTGGCTAAAGACTTGACTTGATTGTGACTGTATGTTAGTATGCAAAAAATTACACTGAAAACATTAATTACTTAAATGTTACTCTATAAATTGGAACAATACAACAAGGACTCCTAATCAGGCGCAGATGATGGTGCTAATTAAATAGCAAGCAGCTGGTCAAATTCTGGGGACCATCCAACTCCCCAATCCAGGGAAAACCCAAGAAATACAGTTACTCGCTAACATCCATCTATGAGGAGGACGGAGGCGCACGGAAGGTGTCAAAGTCTCCAGCGTCTGCAGCGCTTCTGACCGGTCCATCGGACACCCGCCTCGCTACCACCTTATTCATCCTTCTGTGTACATTTTCCCTGTGTACTGGCTGGTTTGCATGCCTTTTGGAAAATAAATATCTTTCTTACTTTTGGAGATTGGGGTCCTGATTACAAAGAACCTGCTACGTGTACGCGTGGTAGAACCACTAAGTAAGTGTTACTATTATATCAATGTACAGACGTGGATATTTATATTGATAGAAGATTTAAAGAAACTATTACGTGCATGCGGGGCAGAACTTAGAGTAGTCCATCCAGGGCGGATAGCTACGTGTTGCCAGGCCACACTTACCACCAGTGCCAGATTAAGGTCTAAATGGACCTGGAGCTGAAAATTATCGAGGGCCTATTATGAGCAATAATAGGGGTTGTGGCCAGCACCTAATAATGTGGGGGGCGTGACCAGTGTTTTGTTTGGGTGGTCTGCTCATGGGTGTGTATCTATTTGTGTTAATCTGGGGTAGTCAACTCCAGTCCTCGAGAGCTACCAACAGTTAATGTTTTCCAGATCTCCTCACAGAATCACAAGTGAAGTAATTAGCTACAACTGTGGATCTTTGAAAATGTTTCAGCTAGTAATGAGTGCACCTGTGCAGCAGCTAGGTTGTCTGGAAAATGTGAACTGTTGGTAGCTCTCGAGGACAGTAGTTGGCTACCAGTGGTGTAAATAGTTTCAACTAATTATATATGCCTGGAAAGGGCAGGGGGCTGAATTGGAAAAATGCAAAGGGTTTAGTATAAGGTGGACAATGGCAAAGAGGTTGGCAAATGCAAGGGCCTGGCACAGAAAAGAGGGAAAATAGAAGCTGCAGATATACTTACCTTCCAGCGACGGCTGCAGACTTTGAAACTTTGGGCTGCAGTGTTGACCATGTATCGTATCGCCAGCACTGAGGGCATCAGACGATATATATGCGTACTCCCTCCAGCCAAAGAGTGCAATGGAATATATATATATTTTATATATATATATATATATATATATATATATATAAAAACGGGGGGTTATCGGAGTGCGCTAATCAGGGTACCACCTAGCCGGTTTCCACATTTAGTCCATTCCACTGATGCGTTTATCAGTCTGATAAACGCATCAGTGGAATAGACTAAATGTGGAAACTGGCTAGGTGGTACCCTGATTAGCGCACTCCGATAACCCCCCTTTTTTACATTTTTGTACACACCTGGCTCTAACTAACAGGAGAACCATATCGGAGGAGCTGCTGTTGAATAAGGAAAAGCGCACTTTAGAGGTTAACCCATTTGTTGATATATATATATATATATATAAAAAGCACAATTGTGGTATGGCGCCTTAGAATTAATAAATAAAGTCCATATGTATGGTGATCACAAATCAGTGAAGCAGACCAGAAGAATTCATCCAATTTCTTTGTTTATTATCGTCAACTTTGTCATCGGCAAAACCGTGAGAAGTATCCCAACGCGTTTCGTCTAGAGTGACTTCATCAGGGGTAACATCATAAAATTCTCTTCATTCCAATGATAGGAGAAAAAGTGCTTTTAACTCCTCCAATGAAAAACGGGGAGGAAGGGCTGTTAATCCAGACCAAGTATTTTTATAGAGTAGAATATAAGCTGATGATATGCTTAATCATATACAAGTGTGTGAACACCAATACAATTCTGGAAAAAATACTTTTCTTCCCTGTGTAGTGTACCTTTTTCTAAAGGATCTCTCTCCTACAGGGAAGAACTGCAGATCTGCAGATATATATATATATATAGCCAAGGTAGAGGTGTGGCATTCAGACTAACAAAGCAGGTTGAAAAAAGGAGATTACTACTCCAACTGACGATGTTTCAGTTTATTATCTGTTTTCAAGTCACATATATATATATATATATAAAGAAAGCACTTACCCAACCTTGCAGCAGGAAAAGAGACAGACCAGCACTCAGTAAATAGGTGAAAAAAACGTGTATTGAAGTTGTTTTTACAGCATAGTAACAATAAGTTATAACAACATCACAGCTGACCCGACAGCTGTTTCAAACTGGATCACACGTCCAGTTCTCATCAGGGGTGCTGACAGTTAGAAAGGCAGCTATATTTATAGTACAGATAAAGGCGCCAAGTACGCCCATAGAACTCGTGCTGGCGCTGTCACTCAGCACCACGGGGTTTGCTGTAGCGTCCCGTTGCTAGGAGATCAGGAGGGGGCGTCATGCTGCTCAGCGCGTCACTGGGGAATCCCAGTCACGGCTGTATCTATCTGTCAGTGCGGCTAGATGTATTAGCATCGGCAGATGGTAGCGCTAGCGCTATTGCCGTATATCTAGAAATGGTAAGTAAGGGTGAAGTGACCATGTTAATGGAAGGATGGGGGTGGGAACACACCAAGGTTTTAACTGAAACGGAGCTAAGTCAGTGAAACAGGATGCCGTCACATTACCTCTGCGCGTTGCGGTGTCAGTGTGCGCTTTAAAAGCTGGCACTGTGGAGTATAGCCAAGATGCTGCCAAATGCTGGAGAAGCTATATCTTGTATATTGCATGCATAAGTGTATCATTATAACGCACTCGGAAGCAAGACATCGGGACACACGATGGTGTCAACTTTTGGGTGTGTCGACAATCGGCAGTAGCGTCATGGAGGCGGTATAGAAAAGCACGTTACTAAAGCAAGTTAATAAACATCTTGACACACAGCAGTGTCAGCATATGCTCATGTCGACCATTTTAGGCATGAGATAGATATAGCAAGTTAATAAACATCTTGACACACAGCGGTGTCAGCATATGCTCATGTCGACCATTTTAGGCATGAGATAGATATAGTCATTAGATCAGTCTAATAATGGCATATAGCGATTTCAGTGCACAAAATCACCACGATGGCTGTAAAACGATGCGATTCAAACGGTTATTAAATAGCATGACACACGGCGGTGTCAGCACAAGGTTATGTCGACCAATTCTAGCACGACATACATATAGTAATTAAATCAGCCCAAAGTGCATATCACAGCGTTAGCCCACACAGGGTAGTACAAAGACAACGTCCAGCTTTTAAGCCCACGGCGGGGCACATGTAAATCATAGAGTCCAGCTCACAGACCCGCGGCGGGGTTATTGTAATGTGTCTGTTGTGTATTTAAAAGAAAAGAATCACAAGCCATGGCCTCAGAGAAGGCTGTCCGACCTGTTCCTATTTCAGTTTGAGTGCATTATTTTAATGGTATGTGTTCAAGCGCTAGTCAAAAGAAAAAGGGGTTGGATATGTATCTTAAGAATGTCCATAGATAAGTACACTCAGGCACTGTTCGTGAGGTGTCTGCTAAATGAAGCAGCCCATTTTAAAGTCCTCATTTAGGCCATGAGGGGTGAGGGTATTCAAACGATAGATCCATTTGAGTTCACGCTGTAGCAGGAATTTGTCTCTATCCCCACCTCGCCTAAGTGGCGGTATATGGTCAATGAGGTGACATTTGAGTTGTCCGATATTGTGTCCTTTTTCAAGGTAATGTCTTGCCACAGGGAGTTGTTTGAGGTCCACGGTTGCATTGGTAGTTGATGAGCTTTTCTTAATGGATGACCTGTGTTGTCCAAGTCTCTCTTTAATCATTCTGGTCGTCTTGCCGATATATATCAACTTGCAGGGACAGATTAACGCATAAATTACGTATCTGCTGTTGCAGTCTAGTCTGTGGTGTAGTTTGTATATCTGTCCAGTTGCTGGGTTTGTGAATTCATTCCCGGTGACAAGAAAGTTGCAATTGGTGCAACCTGAGCATTTGTATACTCCATGTTTACGGGATAGCCAGGTTGTGGCATTCTGGGTGTTGGGAGATACATCTGTAACCACCAGGAGGTCCTTAAGGTTCTGTCCCCTCCGGTAAGCAAACCTGGGGGGCGTCTTAAGTACAGGTTCTAGAACTGGGTCACTCGCAATCAGGTGCCAGTGTTCAAGAATCTTTTTCTTTATGTGGCCGGAAACTACCGTGTAGGTACTGCAGAAATTTAGCCTGTTGTCCGCTTCATTCAGAGTCTTGGTTTTTTGTAGGAGCAGATCTTCCCTTTTATGCTCAAGAGCTCTGTGTAGTGCTGTGTCAATGTCCTTTTTATAGTACCCTCTTTCCAGGAATCGTTTACCCATCTCTATCAGAGCTAATGGTAGTTCTTCTGGATTGGAGGTGATGCGGCAGACTCTCAGCATTTGGGAATAGGGTAAGCCCCTTTTGAGGGGTTCCGGATGATAGCTGTTGGCATGGAGTAAGGTGTTCTTATCTGTAGTTTTGCTGAATACTCTGGTCTGCAAGCGGTTGTCTTGTAATGTTATGCTGACGTCCAGAAAACTGATGGTACTGCAGCTGAAATTGATGGTGAATTTAATTGTCCCAGGGATGTTGTTGAGGTGATTTACAAAGAGGAGCAGATTCTCCTCACCCCCAGTCCACAATAAGAACAAGTCATCAATGTATCTTACATATAGCTTGATGTATTTGTTGAAGATTGGATTCCCACTGATGTGTAATTTTTCATAGGCCGTCATAAAAAGGTTGGCGTAGGCAGGGGCCATATTGGACCCCATGGCTGTGCCCTGGCGCTGGAGATAGAACCTGTTAAGGAAGAGGAAATAATTCTTATTCAAGATAATTTCCATCAGAAGGGTAAGGTAATCAATGGGTGGTCCAGTGTAGGTGTCACTGTTGGTAATGATTTCACGGCAAGCTGCAATCCCTAGATTGTGCGGGATATTGGTGTATAGGCTTGGAACGTCCAAGGTCACCAGTATTGAGCCAGGTGAGATATCAGTAATTCTGTTCAATTTGCGCAAAAAGTCAGAGGTGTCTTCTATAAAGCTTTCTGTGCCCTTGACCACTGGTTGCAGGTAAAAATCCACCAGTTGAGAGATGGGCTGGCACAGAGACCCTCTTGCCGAGATTATGGGTCGAGTTCTATGGGCGTACTTGGCGCCTTTATCTGTACTATAAATATAGCTGCCTTTCTAACTGTCAGCACCCCTGATGAGAACTGGACGTGTGATCCAGTTTGAAACAGCTGTCGGGTCAGCTGTGATGTTGTTATAACTTATTGTTACTATGCTGTAAAAACAACTTCAATACACGTTTTTTTCACCTATTTACTGAGTGCTGGTCTGTCTCTTTTCCTGCTGCAAGGTTGGGTAAGTGCTTTCTTTATCTACTACATTGGACCCTGCACCAAGAACGTTACCATTTGCTACAGAGTGCCGTTTTGAGAACCCCTTATTATATATATATATATATATATATATATATATATATATATATATATATATATATATATATATATAGTCCATATTACTGGCACTCACATTTGAATGTTGAGTTGCTGGGGTGACATTCCAAAATGTAGTGAGGCTTGCTAGAAGGTCGCTACTGCATGCAGTGTAAATAGATGGAGTCACTCACCAGTCTTGTAATCAAACAGGGGTTCTTTTTAATCAGGCAGCATGGCAAACAACGATAGGCATCAACGTTTCGGTCCGCCTCTGGGACCTTTTTCAAAAAGGTCCCAGAGGCGGATTGGAGGTGATGCGGCAGACTCTCAGCATTTGGGAATAGGGTAAGCCCCTTTTGAGAAAAAGGTCCCAGAGGCGGACCGAAACGTCGATGCCTATCGTTGTTTGCCATGCTGCCTGATTAAAAAGAACCCCTGTTTGATTACAAGACTGGTGAGTGACTCCATCTATTTACACTATATATATATATATATATATATATATATATATATACACACATATACATACACAGTATATACACACACATACACACATATAGATACATACACACGCACACACAATATCTTCCCTGGCACTCTGGTGTCCCAAATCTGGGTTACCTCCACAGGGGTGAGTCCATTCTTTATGGTCGCAGGAAAGTAGGCGGCACACAAAAGGCTCCAAACTTATTAAGAAAAGTGCTAGTGCAGTTTAATATAATATATATATTTTTTTTTTTTTTACAAATTCCAGCACTCACAGGATGCAGGGATATATATTGCCGGGTGCACTCCAAAGGTTTACCCACTGGACACCGATGTCCTAAGATACTTGCGGGGTGAGGCGGCACTCCAGTCATAAAAAAGCACCTTGTGGCCCCTATCCAGATCGGATCACAGTATAAATTTGTTTGGAAAATGGGCAAAACCATGTGCACTGCAGGTGGGGCAGATGTAACGTGCAGAGAGAGTTAAATTAGGGTGGGGTGTGATGAAAATGAAATCTAAATTGCAGTGTAAAAATAATGCAGCCAGTATTTACCCTGCACAGAAACAAAATAACTCACACAAATCTAACTCTCTCTATACATATTACATCTGCCCCACCTGCAGTGCACATGGTTTTGCCCATTTTCCAAACAAATTTGTACTGCGATCAGATCTGAATAAAGGCCTTTATGTGGTCACCTAAATTTACCACACCATATACCCCTTATATAATTCATGCAACACAATAGTAACCCCCTTAAACTGTACTTGCATCTTACACATTATGGCACATGAAATGAGCCAAAATTCACACTATGGAACATGGATTGAGTCAAAATTCACGTTATGCCACATGGATTAAGGCAAAATTCATTTTGCCACATGGAATGAGCCAAAATACACACTATACCAAACGGATTAAGCAAAAATTCACAATATGCTTCATAAACAGGGGCATTGACCCACATGAAATATTTACACCATAATGCACATTACATGATAAGCCATTACGTATTATGCCAAACACCATAATGCATATTAAAACTTATGCTACATAAGTGCTGCTTACCTACATTTTCATTGCCAGGGGTTCCATGCTCGTTGACATGTGAGATTGCATGCTCATTGCTAAGGGGAAATACATGCTCACGGTAACTGGGGGACAGCCTCCACCGGGCAGAAGTGACAGCCATTGACAGCCGGGCAGAGAGCAGGATGCTGCCCGGCTGTATTCAGATCACTGCAGGTCCCGGGTATTTTAAATAATACCCTTTTTACACCAGAATATGCAGGGATTTACCAGAGAATATGGTTGCAGGATCATGCAGAGACATTCCCTGTCTTCCCCCTTTTACACCAGCCTAGTCCCTGCATTTTCTGGGGTGAGGGGGAGAGAAAACCACCCCCCTCTCCTTTCCCCCCTTTACCAACCAGCTATATCTTCGGAACCAACTGACCCATTTACATGGGACCAGTATCATATTGAAGAACTTTTGAGTTGGCTTTGAATGGTTTTGGTGTCATTAAACTGGGCCGTTTGCTTCCAGAGAAATCTGCCCTCAAACAACATGAACAGCCATGAAATTATATTTCAGAAATGAAAAAAATAGGTTTACCCGCAATATCTCTGGAACCAATTAACCCATATGGACCAGTCTGGTATCAGATTGAAGGCCCAGCAGTTTGGGTTCGGTTGAGATCAACCTCGAGCTTCTGTGCTGCCGGAGGGGGAACAGGCAGCTGTTGGAACCAGGTGGGGGTCGGAATTAGTGGGTCCCATGTTATCCTATGGCGAAAACATTCCAGCTTTGCCCAGCGATATCTCCGGTTCCGTGGGGGCTAGTGACAAGGAGCCAGGCTTGTTGGAAAGCCCTGGCCCTCAGCTGCAGCTCCATCAGGCCCATTGTTAATCCAGCCCTGCTTAACACTATAGTCATATGGACTTCTTCAGGGGTAATAATTCCTCTGAAGCTTTTCCAAAATGCTGTATCAAAATGTCCCAGCAAGAGCAGCTTAATTAATAAAATAGAGCTTTAGAAAAACAATGCATTGCACATACATTTCATTAATTTAGTATATATTTATTTTGTTCATTTAAACTATACAAGCTAATCAAATAAAAATATTTTCTTTTAAAGCATTATTTTTTCAAATATTACATACAGCAGCAAATATATGGGATATGCATTCAATGTTTTAAGAAAGGTATAGGCAAGTAGACTATGTAGTTCTGTCGCCATGCATATTCCCAATGTGTATAGGCACAATGATGTTCGCCCACTTGTATATAACAGGAATAAATAGAAATAAGGACCCAAGGACTGAAACCATAAGAAATGTCCATAAAAATACCCGGTCTAATACTTGAGCCACAAATTTCCAATCTTCAACAACCTGGAAACAAAACAAAGTTACATGTTATTTGGGTTGAATTGAACTGTTTTGTTCCGGTGATGTTCTCTGCACTTTCCAATTTCTAACTTTAAATTTGAAGTTTATAAAAACATGCACAAAAAATACAGCAAATTAATATTATTATTATTATTATTTTTTTTTTTTTTTATATATGGCAGTGGTTCCCAAACTTTTTTGAATCACGGTGCCCTAGTATAAGATTTTTTTAAATGGCACCCCTAGGTGAAAAGTTTCTTTTTGAGTACTTTTATATACTAAATTAAATAAATTGTGTTTATATGTTATCCTTATGTTCATTTATGTGGTGAGGGGTATGGATCATTGGATAGACACCAACTAGGAGGACAAGCATTAGGTCGACATGAAGGAAGAAAAAGTGTTGTACTTCTCCACAAGGGAGGGGTACGGGGTGGGTGGCGCTGTGACTTGTGTTGAGTCACTAGCAGCTGCTGGTTTATGTCGGAGTTGTCACGTCCGAACTGTACAGGAAAAAAGGGGGGGAGTGTAGCAGCGCTGATTAAAGTAAATATAATTAAAATACCATAAAAACAGTGCAGATTGGACTGATTGTACAATTTAAAAGAAACAATTTATTAAATGATGAGACCAAAATATGCTGGTAAAACACAAGGGGTAGGTCCTGGGGGGACAAGTGGTGTGGGACTGTCCGTTCCTATTATGCCTGGAAATATAGTCATAAAGTGCAAATGCAATAAGCGAAATTGGGTTACCGTCCACCTGTAGACACGTTGTAGGGGTGTGATGTAGTTCTCCCTGGGACTCAAGGCCCTGAGTTGGAATGTGGGCCGAGTCACCGTCCAGAGTAGGGGAGACACCCAGGATGGAACTCCCAAAGATGGTGTTGGGGTCTTTCAGGATGTAGTTTGGTGTCCACGGTTAGGTAAAACCCGAAATAGAATCCACGGCTGGTCTGGAACAGTCCAATCAAAAGTGAAAAGGGGGGGAAAATTGCAGTACATCTGACGCGTTTCGCCGTCTCAACGGCTTTATCAAAGGTGACATACTGGTGTGGCTGAAGGTTTTTTATACCAGACTTGACAGGAAATAGATTTGGTCACATGGTACATAGTATACACATAATCAGTCCAATCTATAATTAAAATTAATGAAGGTATGTGGAGGAGGCAGAAAGAGCATAAAATTAATTATAAAATAACATTTTTTATGAGAAAAACAATATAATATATAATGAAATAAAATAAAATAAAAACGGGGGAATTAATTGTGGGTGCACTTGAGTCATGTGGCTCTGGGAAAGAGCCATCTTCCTATTGGTTATATTAAAATACCTGGTTAGTCAATGTGTCCCCGTATTGGTTGGACATATATAAATAGGAAGAAGGGCAATGCTTGTAAGGGCGGAAGTAGTATGTCCGTCCGTTTATTTGTGTAACATGGAGCTGATAGGGCAGCGCCGGCCGTGTACGCGGTGACATTGTACCTCCGGCCGGCTCCCCTCGCAGCAGCTATCTATTATGCGTCTGATAGGCGCGAGGGTGGTATATTGGTTCCACTACGATGCAGAGTGTTTACAAAACAGCCGGGTGTGTGCGTGATGACGTAATACGTCCGGCATTTCAGATGTGGCTGTAAGTGGCTGGATTTAGTCACATTGTGTGCGTTGCGTCATAGCGTCACGCAACCTTCGTGAGTAGACGTGTTACTTAGATGCCCATAGTTGTTGTCTATTGGTCACATGGTCGGACAAGGGAGGTCATGTGATCTACATTGTGATTACTGGTTGCTATGGTTATCTAGGCAGACGGGAGGATATAAACAGTGCTAGGTCCGGAAATATTCAGAGCAGAGTTCTAATAGATAGATTTATCATGAACTAACAGAGCAGTTCCAAATATCAATCACATATTCAGAGGGAATATATCCTATATAGGGGACGTATAGTATACAATTTGGTTTATACAACAGAAAATACAATTTCGACTAAAGAATGTTTATAAAAAATGAAGCAATATAGTAAAGAAAATATATATAAAAAAGGTATATACATTTTGTTAACCCTTACATATGGGCAGTGTTGGAAAGGGTGTAAAGTGATTTCTTAGTTGTACATGGCCACATTTTACTAGTGAAAATTCGGAAAATCTTTTTCCGAATTTTCACTAGTAAAATGTGGCCATGTACAACTAAGAAATCACTTTACACCCTTTCCAACACTGCCCATATGTAAGGGTTAACAAAATGTATATACCTTTTTTATATATATTTTCTTTACTATATTGCTTCATTTTTTATAAACATTCTTTAGTCGAAATTGTATTTTCTGTTGTATAAACCAAATTGTATACTATACGTCCCCTATATAGGATATATTCCCTCTGAATATGTGATTGATATTTGGAACTGCTCTGTTAGTTCATGATAAATCTATCTATTAGAACTCTGCTCTGAATATTTCCGGACCTAGCACTGTTTATATCCTCCCGTCTGCCTAGATAACCATAGCAACCAGTAATCACAATGTAGATCACATGACCTCCCTTGTCCGACCATGTGACCAATAGACAACAACTATGGGCATCTAAGTAACACGTCTACTCACGAAGGTTGCGTGACGCTATGACGCAACGCACACAATGTGACTAAATCCAGCCACTTACAGCCACATCTGAAATGCCGGACGTATTACGTCATCACGCACACACCCGGCTGTTTTGTAAACACTCTGCATCGTAGTGGAACCAATATACCACCCTCGCGCCTATCAGACGCATAATAGATAGCTGCTGCGAGGGGAGCCGGCCGGAGGTACAATGTCACCGCGTACACGGCCGGCGCTGCCCTATCAGCTCCATGTTACACAAATAAACGGACGGACATACTACTTCCGCCCTTACAAGCATTGCCCTTCTTCCTATTTATATATGTCCAACCAATACGGGGACACATTGACTAACCAGGTATTTTAATATAACCAATAGGAAGATGGCTCTTTCCCAGAGCCACATGACTCAAGTGCACCCACAATTAATTCCCCCGTTTTTATTTTATTTTATTTCATTATATATTATATTGTTTTTCTCATAAAAAATGTTATTTTATAATTAATTTTATGCTCTTTCTGCCTCCTCCACATACCTTCATTAATTTTAATTATAGATTGGACTGATTATGTGTATACTATGTACCATGTGACCAAATCTATTTCCTGTCAAGTCTGGTATAAAAAACCTTCAGCCACACCAGTATGTCACCTTTGATAAAGCCGTTGAGACGGCGAAACGCGTCAGGTGTACTGCAATTTTCCCCCCCTTTTCACTTTTGATTGGACTGTTCCAGACCAGCCGTGGATTCTATTTCGGGTTTTACCTAACCGTGGACACCAAACTACATCCTGAAAGACCCCAACACCATCTTTGGGAGTTCCATCCTGGGTGTCTCCCCTACTCTGGACGGTGACTCGGCCCACATTCCAACTCAGGGCCTTGAGTCCCAGGGAGAACTACATCACACCCCTACAACGTGTCTACAGGTGGACGGTAACCCAATTTCGCTTATTGCATTTGCACTTTATGACTATATTTCCAGGCATAATAGGAACGGACAGTCCCACACCACTTGTCCCCCCAGGACCTACCCCTTGTGTTTTACCAGCATATTTTGGTCTCATCATTTAATAAATTGTTTCTTTTAAATTGTACAATCAGTCCAATCTGCACTGTTTTTATGGTATTTTAATTATATTTACTTTAATCAGCGCTGCTACACTCCCCCCCTTTCGACATGAAGGAAGGTCGACATGACTGAAGATCAACATGCAGGAAGGTTGACATGGGTTAGGTCGACAGGGTCATTAGGTCAACACAAGCATTAGGTCGACATGATGAAGGTCGACAGTCAAAAGGTTGACATGGGGTTTTTCACTTTTTTGATCCAAATGTTGACACAGTTGCCATGGACACAGAAATGTAGCACTGCTGCACTTGCCATGCTTCGGGCATGGTGTCTCGCTATGCTCGGAATACTATTTTATTCTCCCACCATGCCCTAGTAGATGGTAGGGCATGAAATACCACCTATCGGCACATGTCGGCTCAAAAAAAAGGGGAAAAAAACCATGTTGACCCTTTGAAGGTCGACCTTCCCCATGTCGACCTAATGACCCTGTCGACCTAAACCATGTCAACCTTCTTGTATGTTGACCTTCAGTCATGTTGAACTAATGCTTGTCGACATAATGCTTGTAGACCTAGTGACCGTAACCCGTGGTGAGGGACAGGATTTGCTTCTGCTTGTCAACAAAGTTTATGATTGGCAGCCGCAAACACTGGTTTTGCATATTACACTGACCATAAATAATTTAAATTGGTCCTGGAAAACCACCCGAGGGCACCAATGCAAGTGCTCCATGGCACCCCAGGGTGCCACGGCACACAGTTTGGGAAGCACTGATATATGGTGTGCTTATGCTATTTATATGTTGAGCTGCTACATGACTGTATTGTGTGAGTAGAATTTGGGAAAATACTTACAGTAGCTCTTGTACAATATAGTTGCCACGTGCTACATATGTCTGAGATTTTGTGTGTCCCGCTGTTAGTACTGCAGAGCATCCATTATTAAAATGGTGGGTACATTTGCTGTATAGCGGGAGGCATTACAAGGCTCGCTAAGCAAACTAACGCTGCTTAGCAAGCCAACTGGAATGACCTCCACTGTCCCAATCCATTGTTGGGTGGGTCGGGAACATTTAAAAATTCTGATTCCCAGATTTAAAGCTAAAATCGATCAGGATCAGCAAATCAGGCATTTTTAACATGTTCAATCTCACTGATTCTCTGATGGCTTACTGATCATCACTGGCTGCCAATCGATGTACACAGTCCATCTGAGTTGGGGAATCACCCCATAGATATACGGGGACCATTAGAGAGATTAAATCTAGATTGGGGATCCAAAAATGCAGGAAAGCATCTTAATGAACAACTCGTATATATCTGCCAAAAATCTGCAACAAATCCACTCTACAAATGAAAACAATAAGAGACCTGTTACAGTTTGAAAATTATTCCAAAGATGGCAGAAGAGTAAGTGACCAGCTTGAATATTTTATTGATGTGGATATTGCTAAATTACGAAGTAAGCTAGCTAAGGAAGGTAAAAATGTTGGCTTGCACCAAACTACTATATAGAATTGGAATATACATGTATATATATATATATATATATATATATATATATATATATATATATATATATATATATATAATATATATGTAGGATAGTGATATTGACTTCAATATCTCCCCAGACTTGTGTGTGTGTGGAGAGCAATAAAAAAAAAAAAAACATTTAAAAGTTTTTATGTCAGTTATCCAGATGACATACATACCTCACGGACTTCATGTTCTTTAACCACATGCCTTGTTATATAACGTATGGAATCCAAAGCTGCCTCTAATGTATTCCTGGATTTCTGTGGTCCATTCAATATTCCAGTTTCTTCTTTCCGTGTAAAGTATCTGTCTACATGACTCCTCATACACAACAATTTAGGAAGTCTATGAAGAAAGATCTTCCGGACCCAAGGTGCCATTGCATTATGTGTTGCAGAAGATCGATTGTGAATATTTATCGCAAAAACTGTTATAACAATTGATAGAGTCACAAATATCATGGTGAAGACCAAGTATTCTCCAATAAGAGGTATAACTTTTGAGGATGATGGAATTATTTCTTCAATCACCAGAAGGAAAACAGTTAGAGACACCAGCACAGATGTGCAAAGTGAGATTTTTTCACCTCCATTGGAAGGGAGGTAAAAAACAAGGATTGTTAAGAAAGAAAGTCCTATACAAGGAACGATAAGAAAAAGCGTATAAAAGAGAGGCAAACGTCTTATGATGAATGAATACGTAATAAATGGGAACCAGCAGCAGCCATCAGTTCGGTTCCCTCTCTGTCCGGTAGCAGTAACTATTTCCCATTCTCCATTATCAAAGAAGTCTCTCTTGTCAACATCATGGTCTTCGAGAATGATGTTAACTTGTGATCCATCATAAGTCCATGATCCAAACTTCATGGAACAGTTTTGTAGGTCAAAGGGAAAAAAGGTGACATCAATTGTACAAGAACTTTTATAGTTGGCAGGTGGTGTCCAGTTAATGGTGCCATCAAATCTGACCACAGCTTTTGTAACGGAGCCTTCAAAACGACCATCAGCACTAAAATAAAGACAGGTATTCATAAACAGATTATTTTTAGAAATTATTTTTCTATACCTCTACATGAAAACTACTGCACTTACTTGAGATATAAAAAGTGATTCTCCACCTTTAGACTACTTCAACGTATTGACCTACATAAATGCCTCTTGCTACTTTTACTAAGTTGCTTTCTTTTTTTGTTTGCTCTGTGCTTTTCAACCATTTAATGATATATTTGCTCCTGAATAAATCACAGCCCTGCTGTACTTTTGGCATTCTATACATTCCACAAAATATGACATTTCTCTTTCAATTGTCAGACCAGTTACAGGAGCATCTAAACCAATTAAATCCTACAAACATCTAATTGTACTTTAATATGGTTTTCAATTCTCTCCCTTCCCTAACTTCTGCATCAGACTGAACTAAAAGGCTTCAGAAGGAAGCAGAAATACATAATGATAAAGAAATGTTTGGAACATTCAAAAAGGACAAGAACACTTAATACTATTACCTTCTGCCTACAGCTCTTGTTAATTCAATGTACTTTTAATACTATCATCTTCCCCACAACAGATAGGACTAAAAGGTCTGCTCTATCCCTGTCATGGCTTTACCAGACTGCTTCAATAACAGATCACTTAAATTATTATTATGCTATGTCTCATTTGCCTGCAACATGTTGTAATGCTATGAAAAGAAAAATCGAAATTGTGCTCAACTGCGCTCAAGAGCAGCTGGTGTCCCCAGTAGAACGATAAGGACAATTTGTATAAATACACAAAGGTTATGTTCCCTCCACCGGCGCCAAAAATAGGGAAAGGTACTTGTGTATTATCAGGGCGCCCGATTTCATCTAAATCGCATACGATTTAGTGGCCGATTTGATCTGCAGTGCGATTTCACGGCCGATTTAGCAGCCGATTTAGCAGCCGATTTTCGGACAATTTTCCGCGATATCCTGCCGATTTGCATGCTATTCCATCCTTGCACACCCCCACTAGCCAAGTCAGCCCGAAGCGTGGTGAGCGGACGTGGTACGCGTCCTCCCCTCCTGTTCATACCCCCACTATCCACGTCGGCGTGGAGTTGATTTTATAAAGCGAGGCAAGCGCAGCGAGCCACCGATCAAGCAAGCGTGGCGAGCGGATGCCGAAAACGATCCCGAAGCGTGGTGAACGCAGCGAGCCCCACAAGGGGACGCGGAATATACGTCAAGTAATCCATGTCCCCTCGCGGGATCGTTTTCCCCTGCGCTTGCCACGATTCGGCCTCGGTGGCTCGCTGCGCTCGCCACACTTTATTAATCTCCACGCCGACGTGGATAGTGGGGTATGAACAGGTCAGTAGGACGCGTACCGCTTCAGGCTAACTTGGATAGTGGGGGTGTGCAAGGATGGAATAGCATGCAAATCGGCAGGAAATCACGCAAAATCGGCCGAAAATCGGCCGCTAAATCACATCCGATTTTTTGCATGCGCTTTGCGGCCGATTTCGCGGGCGCCTTGAGAACACACAAGTACCTAGGGAAATGCTATACACCCCTCATCTTCTCCGCCTCACTAATGGTTTGAAAGGTCAGGATAGATGAAAACTTGGTTGGTCCTGAATTCGTATGCTCCCAAAGGCTCATATACATGGTGAAGGGTCTCTATGCATGTATATGACTCTTTGGGAGCATACAAATTCAGGACCAAACATGTTTTCATCTATCCTGACCTTTCAACCAATAAGTGAGGCAGAGAAGATTAGACGTCCATCCCCCATCAGGGGTGTATAGTATTTACTCTTAGCATTGGTGGAGGGAACACAACCTTTGTGTATTTATACACATTGCCCTTAGGCACTTATTCTGGTTCACTCGCAAAGGCAAATTCCTTCTCAAATAGACAAAACCATGTGCACTGCAAGTGGGGCAGATGTAATATGCGCAGAGAGAGTTAGATTAGGGTGAGTTATTTTGTTTCTGTGCGGGGTAAATACTGACTGCTTTATTTTTACACAGCAATATAGATATCAGTTTGATGTACAAACCCCACCCAAATCTAACTCTCTGCAAAGGTTACATCTGCCCCACCTGCAGTGCACATGGCTGCAGGGCTGTCAGGAGGAGACAGGGGCTCTGCCTGTGACAGGAAGTCCCATCTCCTACTCTCACTGAGCTCCTGGAGCAGCGCTGCTGATCACTGCAGCGCTGCTCTCATCAAGTATTCTTGCTGGCACGCAGGGGCTGGAGTTTACCAGAGGCAATGGATGTCAGGCCGGGTGTCCCCTTCAAACGTGACGCCCGGCGGCAAATGACTCCATTGCCTCCGGGACTTCCACCACTGCCTAGTGGTATAATAACGGTCTCAGAGCATTAATATTTTACAGGTCATACTTTATTTGTTATAATGCAAACATTTCAATTAGAAATAATGCAAGATGCTGCATCCAGTGAACCACACTTAAGCTGGCCATACACCTAGGGCTAAATTTACTAAGATGGGAGTTCTATTTCAAATACTATATGTTATCATCTTAAAGGTGCTAAATAAAAAAGAAGTAGATTCTGATTGCCCATAGCAACATCCCATGTGAAATAGAACAACCATCTCAGTAAATTTCCTCCTTAAGATTTAGGGGGAAATTCAATAATCAAAATACGGTTGGATTTGGCGTATTCGTATGCAGTTGCATTTTAATAGGGCCTTGTTTTCATAGCCTTGTATTCATATTTTTGAAATGTCCTAATTGTTAAGTACGTTAGTATTTTGCCTTTTAACAGCTGATAATACCAGTTCTATTCATATTCCGATAAAAATAAAAGTGTACCAGCGCCAGCTGTGTATATTATAAAAATAAAAAAGATGAAGTTTCTTCTATATTATAAAGAATTAAATATGTACAAAAAAAGTGATAAGATAATGCAAAATTAGAAATATATGGAATTCCATAAAATAAATAAAATCATATAAATAAAATTAATAGAATTATATTTATCACAATACCACTTGATATATTGTTTGGAAGATAAGATGGTATGTTAGGACTTTCTCCAGTACCATAAAAGCGACATTGTGATTTACCAGGTAGATGTCATAGTCTTTTTGAAGATGTAGAAGGGGGTTGTGAGTCCCACAGCTTCACAAGGGCAAGAAGATGGTGAACCTGGATGAACCTGCAGTTCTGTGGTCACCTCGGAACAGCCTCTGGGTGGTTAATGGTTCAAATGTTGCAAGATGGTATGTCCAAATAAAGTCTTTAGTAAAATAAAGTTTTCCAGTGGTATAGGTGTGATTAGTGGCTCAACGCATTTCCATGGGATCAATCACCCAGCTTCACCAGGAGCAGAAACCTGCTCCTGATGAAGCTGGGTGATTGATCCCAGGGAAACGCATTTCGAAGCAATGGTCAAATGGTCAACTGTCACTTGCTACCATAAATTACCAGATTTTTGTTCCAACCAGCCAGATCTAGGTGTATGGCCAGCATTACAGTTGTGTTTTTACTTCATTTAAAAAAAAATACATTTTAATTAGAAATAATTTAAAAAAAGAGTAATGAAACACAAGGTTCAACTATTCACTAAATAATAGTTCTATTGGAATGGTATCATTACTCTTCAAATATTAGTGATGACATCATTACTTGCCAGATATAAGTAATTTACATGATGTTGTACATATGTTCTCATGATTTTTTATACAGAATATGCAATGTACTTACTTGTCATATAGGACAATATCAGGAATCCAGATGGAATCCGATGGAACACGAATTGATGTTATACCAGCGAATTCTTTTGGCGCCCACCTTAGTTTTACATCAACCCATTCCTGATTGGAGAATAAGACAAAATGTAAAAACAATAAAATATCTAAGTATTTATTTGTTTAATATGAAAAAAATTACAAAAAGAGAATGAAATAAATAATAATAAAGGTATTTAACTAGTAATTTCTGCAAGTAAGCATTTGCTGCCCTCTGGACTAACAAATCCTTAGATGATTAAAAGAACAATGTGTGGTGCGCTATCAGCAGCTGCTGGCACTGGGTTTGTCAGGCCCAAATATATTGGATAAGAAAAAAAGAGAAGTGTGCCAGCGCTGGCTGTTTAAGAAGTCTACAATACACGGTTCTCAAATATATAAACAATTTATTAATACAACATCAAATATTCTAAAAAGTAAATAAAATATAATATATAAAAAGGTAAATCACTCTAGAGTGTGTAGTTCATAACACACAATTTTACATAGCTATCACGGGGATAATCAGGATCTTGATTTTAAACTTGGAGCTGTTTAAATAGTGAATTGAAGAAATGAAGCTGTGTATTACCATCCCATTGTGCCTGGTTGTTTTTAGGGCCAGGGTCTGTGACACGGTGTCCTGTAGTTTGTCCTATATTTTCAAGGGATGCGGTCATCTATTAGAATGCACTTAGGTCTACAGTCATTAGGTCGACCCCACTAGGTCGACTGGCGGGAAGGTCGACCTGACTTAAGGTCGACATGGGCCAAGGTCGACATGACTTAAGGTCGAATTTGCATAAAGGTCGACATGAGGAAGGTCGACTGGTCATAAGGTCGACATGGGTTTTTCACTGTTTTTTGAGCCGACATGTGCCGACAGGTGGTATTTCATGCCCTACCATCCACTAGGGCGTGGTGGGAGAATAAAATAGTGTGCCGAGCGCAGCGAGGCACCGTGCCCGAAGCATTGCGAGCGATGCAAGGGTCCGATTCTCATTGCCAACTGTGTCCATGTCGACTGTGTCGACATTCGGATCAAAAAACAGTGAAACACCCATGTCGAGCTTATGACCAGTCGACCTTCCTCATGTCGACCTTTATGCAAATTCGACCTTAAGTCATGTCGACCTTGGCCCATGTCTACCTTAAGTCAGGTCGACCTTCCTGCCAGTCGACCTAGTGGGGTCGACCTAATGACTGTAGACCTAAGTTCATTCTGACAGATGTCCCGATTCCATTTTCAAGGACTCAGGGTTTCCCAATGTGAATGTCCTCTTTAGATTCGTCTGGATGAATTAGGGATCAAGCAGTTATCCCAAGAGATTTGTAAGTCCAGGAATTTTGAGGGTCATCTGTGGGGTAGGTGGACACGTCACTGGCAGGTAGATGGATGGCAGGTAAACAGCAATTTTCACTGGTGCTCAACGCGTTTCCCCGGAATCTCCGGCTTCATCAGGAGCAAGTATAATTCACATTGGGAAACCCTGAGTCCTTGAAAATATAGGACAAACTACAGGACACTGTGTCACAGACCCTGGCCCTAAAAACAACCAGGCACAATAGGATGGTAATACACAGCTTCATTTCTTCAATTCACTATTTAAACAGCTCCAAGTTTAAAATCAAGATCCTGATTATCCCCGTGATAGCTATGTAAAATTGTGTGTTATGAACTACACACTCTAGAGTGATTTACCTTTTTATATATTATATTTTATTTACTTTTTAGAATATTTGATGTTGTATTAATAAATTGTTTATATATTTGAGAACCGTGTATTGTAGACTTCTTAAACAGCCAGCGCTGGCACACTTCTCTTTTTTTCAAATCCTTAGATGAAGCTGGATCAAAATATTTACTTTTTTTTTTTACTTAATTTGAAGTACACAGACAGGTTATTGACCAATGATATTTGAATTAGGTGTCTGCACAATTGGATTAAGGATGGAGTTGAATACTTTGAAGAGGTATTTGGAATTAAGGTCCATAGAGGAAATGATATGTTCTGGAATGAAATGCCTTATGTTATATTAGGCAAAGCAGTTATATAGCATACTGTAACTATCACTAAATGTATGCTGTTTGTGTGTATTCAGAGAAACAATTCAGTTATTTAGAATATCATCACTTACATATCATGCAAGTGAAAGAATGAATGCATACCTGTTTTAACCACACATTAGTTGTCATCAGCTGATTTTTCTCATCCTGTAATAAAATAGAAATAGTAGCATGTATTGTTTGTATCTTTAGGGCATCCCTACTATTTATATGTGTAGAATAATAAAAAGACGTGCAGTTTATTATATGTAGTATAAATCATTTTTTAAATATACAATATGCTCTTATATCTGTAATATATATGTTACAGATTTTCTAGGTTATCCAACTAAAGGTGCGTGCACACTATATGATACGCCCCACAAGCCATATCTTTAATGAACTCCCCAGCAAACAATATAGATCATAACTGAACAATATTGCTAATGATGTTGTTCAGTGACCTGGCCTCCGCACAGAACATGCAGTCGTTGGCGATATATATATAGGTACATTTTGACTGCATGTACAGACAATGGTGGGGGTCCTTAATGACCCGTGGGTGCGCACATCTCTAATTATATAGTGCGAGCACACTAGACAATATACACAATGATACTATTATTGTGCATATCATTAACGATTATTGTATAGAGTGTACGCACCTTTAGACTTTTTTAATTTTATTTAAAATTCAAAGAACCAATTAATTATTACATTAAAAGTAATACCTACATTTCATGCAAACATTGCAGGGGCGTGGCTTCACGGGAAAGGGCGTGGCCACATATTATTACCAATTCACATTACACCACACTATAGTGTCCATTATCACATTACACCACACAATGCCACTTGTACACATTCCATTGCAGATGCTCAAAGGGTCACACCGTACGCAGCAGCACATACAGGGTAACAGCATATTGCACTGAAACACACACACACACTGGGTTACACCACACTGCACCAGCAAACAAACAGGGTTATAGTGCACCTCAGATACAGTGCAGGATACAGTGGACATTGGATACAGTGTAGAATACAGTTTTGGTCGGATACTGTGCAAGATACAGTGCAGGATACAGTGTGGATCGAACACAGAGAGGGAAGTATAATATATAAGTGCAGGGTATGCAGTGTGGGCCCCCCTGGACTCAGGGGCCCATGTGTACCACACACCTTGCACCCATTAAAGAAACAACTATGACCCTCATCCCATAGACTTTTAATTCTGCAATTACATTAGCGAGGGGAGTCGACAAGATGTATTAACATCTTGTCCGATGAAGCGGGAGAGCGCTAACCCCCCCCCTCCGGCGATGTCCCATCCTGGAGATAGCGCATCAGTTTACACTGATGCGCTGTTTCCTGTCCCCCGGCCGGCTGCACTGGCCATGCGCGGGATCTCACTGCTCACGCCAGATCCCCAGCGCAGCCCAGACCTAACAGCAGGGACAGCGCTGTCCCTGCTGTTTAGATAGGGCTTTGCCAGCCTGCTGCTGGCGAAGCCAAAAGCAGCAGCGAGTGGCACGGTCAGCGATGCTGACCGTTCATACATTCGGCATGCTATCATTTAGATAATCATCCATTACCGCACGCTGGCACCATCATACATGGGGGAGAAGTGGTATCAGTGCACATAACGTGCGCTGATACCCTTCTCCCCCATATCGTCTGATCATACATCTGCCCCAATATGTCTAATTCTTTGTTGGCTTCTGCTGGATCACTAACAATGAGTAGTACTCGCAAGAATTGACTATATGGCAACGATTGTTTACAATGTGCAGGATGTGCACTGGAAGCCAACAAAAAATTGTCACGTTGTTGTTGCAGAGTCAGCGGGCATTTTGTAATTGTTTTCATTCTAATTATATTTGCAAGTACTACATTTTAGTTATATCAATGAGGACAAGTTTTTATTCAATATAACTTTATTAGTCCACGAACAGTTTTTTCAATATAACTTTATATATAACGAACAGAGCACACAGCACTGTGTTGCCATGGAAACCATCTAATCATTCTAATCAGTGATGTCACTGGCTGGCACCCTGCTGTACTTCCACACCAGCATGATTCTGCACTTTATACAGGAGGTGAGTGTACACATTTCACTTATGTAAGCTGTTTAGAAGAAAGCCTGATTAAAGGCTGAAACGTCAAGCCACCATTGGCTGTATGTTGTTTTATTGCTGAAGTCCAGAGAGCCGCGGTTTATTGCTTCATGTTTATGCGTATATATATATATATATATATATATATATATATATATATATATATAAATAAAATAAAAGACTGTGTGGCCTGGCACTCTTCCTGTATAGAATAGGCCCCAGTGCCATCAGGATTTAATTGGTAGCAAAAAATCAAACAGACAGTGGCACTCTTAGGACTTTACAAAAGGTGTATTAAGGCATCAAAAAAATGCAAAAACCGACGTTTCGGGGCTATTGCGCCCCTTTTTCAAGGTGAAAGTGTCACACCTTTTGTAAGGTCCTAAGAGTGCCGATGTCTGTTAGATTTTTTGCTATATATAAGACGTGAAGGTCCGGCACAACCACACTAGCAGCTATATCCTCGGCGGATGCCCGCAGACAGCTCAAAAACAGCAATATAGAATTCAGGAACTGCAGCACTCCGGGCTTAGTAATAATGTGAAAAACTTTTATTGATTTAGAAGCAATGTTTATTGTATAAATAAATTGCCAGAGGAAAATACAATTATTTGTATAGAAAACTTGCTGCTAAATCAATAAAAGTTTTTCATGTTATTACTAAGGCTGGAGTGCTGCAGTTCCTGGATTCTTTATATATATATATATGGAAAGAAGGGGGGTTGTGACCCAATCTGCGCTTATAGGTGAGCAGCACTACTCTTAAGACTCCGCCGCCAGTGGGAGTCTGATGTAAAGGATGAAGAGGGAAGGTGTAGAGGTGCGCTCAGAAGATGGTTTCACCAGTCCACAATTGTAAAAGTACAAAATATTTATTCTACACAGTAAAACAATTTAAAATAAATTTGTTTGGAATCATTTACAGAGATTTTTGGTGGATCATTGTAATTCAATAAGACTTCGACCATAGGTGTAGAATGATCACGCGAGAAACCCTACGCGTTTCGTCTCCTAGGGACCTCTTCAGGGGTAATACACCAAGATCAATGGACTTTTTACACCTTGATTAGGTACATATATATTGAAACACACTCTTAGGAGTGTATTTGGGGTGGTGTGGTCACTGTTGTTACTCTGACAACCCTGTGATGCTCCACTTAATGAATAATGTAACGATATCAGAACAAGGGGCGCAATGTAACACCTCTCCAACTGATGCCTTTTTCAACTCAACAGTCAATTCAGAATCAACTTGCCAATATCACAGTCTGCGTGGAGACTGTGATATTGGCAAGTTGATTCTGAATTGGTTTCTCGCATGATCATTCTACACCTATGGTCGAAGTCCTATTGAATTACAATGATCCACCGAAAATCTCTGTAAAAAAACAAATGTATTTTAAATTGTTTTACTGTGTAGAATAAATATTTTGTACTTTTACAATTGTGGACTGGTGAAACCATCTTCTGAGCACACCTCTACACCTTCCCTCTTCATATATATATATATATATATATATATATAAATATATATAGCTGTCCAACCACCTGTCCTGGGACCTCCCTCCTGGAGACGAGATGGGCGGGGAGCAGGGATCACATGTGTCCCTGCCAACCGGGAAGGTCCCGGCGGCTCACAGGGTATCGGGTATCTGTACACTGCTGCGAGACATCACAGCAGTGTATGGGCACCTTAACTTTACATATTTTCTCATTCAACAGTCACAAATCCCACTGACTCCTGGCTGGACCAAAATGCAATATGTAGCATTTATCCTTGAATATCTTGCTTATTGTAAGTTTGTGAGTAAGGCCCTCTAACCTATTTATCAGATTTATTACTGTTTTGCTCGCAACTGCAAATGCCACAGAACATGCTGTCGCAGTATTTAAAAATTGTATAATTAATAAAAAAAATGGAGAATTGATATTTAATGTACATAATTGTAAAATGGTGTATATAAAATACCATAATTAAGATATCCTTGACAAATGCCTGTCTCCACTCCAATCTATCCTCAATGCTATCCTCACCAAATGCACCACCTCCCCTCTTCTACAAGCCCTTCACTGGCTTCCCTTCCCTTTCAGAATTCAATTGAAACTTCTCACACTCACTTACAAAGCCCTCACCCACTCCTCTCCCACTTACATCTCTGACCTTATATCCCTTTACACTCCCACTCGTCCCCTTCGCTCGGCTAACACCCGTCAGCTCTCCTGCCAACGTATTACCACCTCCCACTACCTCCAAGATTTTTCACATGGTGCTCCCTTACTCTGGAATTCTCTACCTCTCCCCCTCAGACTCTCCACTTCTATACAGAACTTAAAATGGGCTCTTAAGACCCACTTCTTCACCAAGCCCAGCAAACTGTCCTCCTAATCTTATGTTCCTCACCCTGTCTACCCCTCCAGTGTCACCCCTCATCTTTAGAAAGTAAGCTCTCACGAGCAGGGACATCTTACCTCATGTGCTTATGCTTTCTTACTTCAGTAGTCTTCGACTGCACCAAAGCATGCTTTCTGCTACCACCTGGATACCTATGTTGCAGTAATCTGCTGATGTTGATAAAATAATTTACCCTGTATTCGTCCTGTATTGTTCTCAACTGTAAGTCACTGTTTTTCCTGTTTGATTATGTGTACTCTGTAACTGGGCTCTGCGGAACCCTTGTGGCGCCATATAAATAAAGAATAATAATAATAATAATAATAATAATAATAATAATAAATAAGATGAAACATCAGAAATGCTCTAAATGATAATAATATGAAATATAATACATACTACATCCACAAGCTGTGTAATTGCGAGGCCAAACTTCACTGTCACGGTATCATTTAATTGTTCAACTGGACGAACCCATTTCTGATAATCTTGTTCTTGAAATAAATATTTGAACAATCGATCTTCACTTTTTGCAATAAAAGATGGTTCAGATATTCCTATGTATACAAAGCAAAATAAAAAAGATTAGCTTTAAATGATAAAAAGTAACATTTATTTTTCAAACAATTTTAGATTTCATATAGAAAATAATTTCACCTTAGGCATTGCAAACCTTAAAGCTGCATACAAAACTTAAAAAGAGGCCACCGGACCACTGATAAGAAATAAAGATAAAAAAGTATTGTCCAAAAAGTATTGTCCAAAAAGTATTGTCCAAAAAGGAGTAATGATCCTCCAAGTGGTTCCACACTTTTACTGCCAAATTCGATTATGTGGAAAAAAGGAGAACATAACATTGTATGTTCTCCTTTTTTCCACATATTAGAATTTGGGAGTAAAAGTGTGGAACCACGTGGAGGATCATTACTCCTTTTGGGACAATACTTTTAACGCATGTGAGACTTTCTTTTTTATCTTAATTTTAGATTTCAAAACATCACAAAACTGTTTTATTGTGTTTTTTAAATATTTATTTTACAACAGGACTACAGGTGCAAGCATTTCCTTAATGACTGGGATTATTGGATCTCCAAGTACTGGCAAGCATGGGAAGCTTGCTGGGACCTGTGGTTCCCTTTTAAAAAGACAGTATTATTATATATGTTACACTCAGTCCCACACCCTCTTCCACTATCAGTGCAGGGGACAGCCCTGGGCTTCAGGCCAAGCTTGCTGTATGTATGGGTGGATGCCTTTATTCAGTGGCGTAACTATGGAGGGTTCAGGGGGTGCAACTGCTATGGGGCCTGGGCCTTTGGGGGGGCCCGAGGGCTAAGCAGGCATCCCCTGCACCCATTAGACATTTATTAGCTAGTGCTTCGGCAGCAGCAGCGCCGTCCCATCCCTATCTTCCCCTGATCCCTACCACGGCGCGGCGTGACTCTTCTCTCCCCTCCCTCCGCAGCAGCTTTGGTGTTGCCAATGAAGGGGGGAGGAGCTGGTCGGGCTAAAACCAGCCTCTGCTCTCCCCCTCTCTCTATGACGCTGCTGGGGCTTAAAGTCACTATCTGGTGACCAGCCCCGGCGCGAAAAAAAGAGCTAGTGCCGGGGCGACAGCAAGGAACGGGGAGCGGGGGTGACAGCGAGACCCGGGCTGGCTGCCTGACATCTGCTGCGCTGAGGGGACCCACGCTGAGGAAATCCGCCACTGATGTGGACACACTGCGCTGCCGCTAAGGTCCCGGCGCTGTAGGTACAGTAACAAGACCGTTTATAATGTGGCAGGGCAGGGGGGCACAGGATGCCTGGTCAGGTGGGGTGGGGTGGAATAAGATCTTCCCTCTCTCTCCTCTTTTTTTTCCTGTCTTGCACTCTCTCTCCCTCCCCAGCCACCTCTCTCTCCTGTCTCACCCCCCTCTCTCTCTCACTTTCCCTACCCCTCTTTATCCCCCTCAACCCCCCCCCCCCCTCATCCTCCCCTTGTCTCATCTCTCACTTTTCCCCCTGCCCCACTCACTCTTCTCTTTCTTTCTCTCCACAGTTCTTTCCCCATTCACCTGTTTTCTCTCAACCCTCTTACTCCCCCTCCATCAATCTGCCCCTATTCTCTTTCTCCTCCCCAGCTATCTCTTTCCTCCCTTTCCCCTCTCTTTTTCTCCCCCATTCTGTCGCTCTAACTGACACTGTCTCTACCAGACTCTCTCCCTCCCTCCCTGACATTCTCTCTCACTCCTGCTCATATCTTTCTCACTTGCTCCACTCCCTTCCTCCTTACATTTCTTCTCTTTTTTTTTCCTGACCACCCCTATCTCACATCTTTCCCCAGCATCATTTTTGACTTTCAGCGGAATGCGGGGGGGGGGGGGGGGGGGGCGGGCTTTGGAGGTGGGGTGGAGGGGGTTAGGAGGGGGATAGCAAAATTTTGCTATGGGGCCCGAAGACTTCTAGTTACGCCTATGCCTTTATTGGAGGGTCCCCAGTAATCCCCAGCCTGGCCAGACAAGTGTGTGGTTGTGAATGCATTAACAGATCCATCAAGTGTGTCCCATTGCTGTGGCATTTTACCCATGCTACTGTTTTTGTCCCCCATATTTTCACAATCAGGACAGCTCACAAAGCCGGTGCTGGTTATGTGTTTGTGGGAGGTCTTCACCTAGTTTTTTTTGTAAGACATTTTTATAACACTTTCTAGACTGCATGCTCCTTAGAGCAGGGTCCTCTTCTCCCATATTCTCACAGCCCACTTCTCTCACACAATTACAACTCTCTTACTCAGTAACAGTATATTCCTGCATCTCATCTCTTCCTTCGACAACCTGCCCCGGGACAACTACTTTGGGTACTTATATGTTAGTTGGGCGCCCACTAATGTATTTGCTTAGTTTAACGCGTCCCCTCATGGGGCTCGCTATGCTCGCCACACTATATAAAATCAACTCCATGCCGACATGGATAGTGGGGTATGAGCATAGTAACTATAGTGGGCGCCCAACTAACATATAAGTACCCTACTTTGCTTCCCTACATCTCAGCTGTATTGTGTATTGAGAATTTTACTGCTAATTGTTACCTGTGCTCTGTTTTAGTTCTTCAGTTCTGTTATGTTTAGTTATGTGTACCCTGTATGCTTCTCATTATGGAAGTCATTCTGGTTG
Source organism: Crinia signifera (assembly GCF_055691185.1). Taxonomy (NCBI): domain Eukaryota; kingdom Metazoa; phylum Chordata; class Amphibia; order Anura; family Myobatrachidae; genus Crinia; species Crinia signifera. The sequence goes on from NC_139220.1 coordinate 212,864,225, forward strand.
TCTCACAAAGTTGGGAATTTTGCAGCTTTGTGAACCAACCAAACGCACCCACCACCCACATGAAGGACCAAACTCACGCAGATTTCCACCCACCCATAAGAATGGACGGTTTTCGGGGCAGAAGTAATTTGAGGGTCGCAGACCAACTAATAATTTCTACAGCGCAAATCTAAAAAACTCTCTGGTGACTCAGATTTGCGGCGCCCTTGTATGGGAAGAAGGCAGGCAGCTGACATCCAGTGATTTCAGCTGCCAGCCCCCAGCATCTGCGTCACCGGTGAAGTACCAGTGATGCGAATCCGGCCCCTGCCCTGATGCATACATTCCAGAAAGTGAAAACATTTTTTTTTTTTTTTTGCTAAAAACTTACTGGGGACATGTGTAACAGCACTACTGAGGACATGATATGTGACTGGCACTATATATGTGCAAGAAAATGATTGCTTGGCATTCAAAATCAGTGCCTGAGATAGCACACAAATTTTGTTTCATGTTTTGAAACCTTATTTTTTGAACAAATAAAACATATATTTGTGTGTATTTCATGTGGTTGATGTGTCTATACAGCATAAATGCAAGATACTACAAAATACATCATTGAAATATTAAAATATTCCGAAATACGGAATAATCAGTTATCCAAAATTCTCCTGGTCCCAACCATTTTTGATAAGGGATACTCAACCTGTACCAGGCATATTTATTCATATTTTTAGTAACATTACCCGTGTATAATAAAAAAAAAAAAAAATTGTGGATTCCTTAACAATTTAGTAATCTGATGTCCCTACAATCCATAATCTGATGCTGTATCCTTTTATTAATGTAAAAAACAAACTACTGTAATCAGCTTTAAACAATAGATGTGTTATCAATGGTCAAAACATATCCTACTTCAGGGTTTAAACTACTTACATAATATATTCATGTTTAAGTTAAGTTGCAATTTAAAGAGCAGAACCAGAATCTAGCCAATTACTTTTTCTGTTGCAGTCAATTGGAATGGCTGAAAGTGCCCATCTGACAGTGCCAGAAAAGAACTGACTCTGCATTTCATGCTGACACACAACAAAGAAATCAAAATCTATTTAAATCCTAGACCCGCTACCAAGTTAATTTATCTTGGAACCAAAAATAGTTTCCTTTGCAGTCGCTGTCACCTTTTGCTGTATTGCTGGCTGAAAGGAAAAGGATAAAATTACGACTTTAGCTTCTGTTTATGCAAACCACACCTGTATATGAAGCAGACCTTAATTAATTGTACAAAGAACCCCAGAAATAACAATTCCTTTAACCCTTTGAGTTCCAACATCTCTGTGAGAGACGTGCAAAATATTGGCTAAAAATTCCAGCGTTGCTCACATTTGTTATATAAATTCAAATAAAAAATGTTATGTAAAAAACATTATATTTCCTATATAAGGTAAACATTACAGGTCATTCGGATGAATAAAAGTGTTTGCTTGGCCATTTTCACACCTGTGTTGATAAATTCACTTGGCACTCAAAGGGTTAATATTGTAATATTAGACATGCATTTCACTCATTCCTGCCGCATTTAGATTATGGTTTAGTAAACAGCACTGGAGATTTAATTAAGAACCGATGCAGTACACCGAAACTGTAGTTTAATAGACCATTCGTGAAGCATAAGCTAGTGTAGAAATATAAATGAAGTCACGCACAACCTGGCCATGATGCATACATGGCTGGTGCAGCAGGTGTGTACGCAAGTGTGCGGATGCCATTAACCATTATAGGCGATATGCAGCCTGTTGCGATGCATATACCCATTAAAATGCTGGGCATACCCCTGCAGGGGTGTCTAGGCCTGCTGGGAGCAGGCGGCTCACATCAGATGATGTCAGCCACCGCCCCGAATTCGGCAATCTGAGGCCATAAAAAAAGTACACATCCCCTCGCATGTTAGAGAGGGGGGTATCAATCGGGGGAGGGCTATGAACATACACAGCCTAGCGAACAGGTCTGAATCAGGCCCATGGTTAGTTACTATGGGCCATTTACCGAGGTGCAAAAATACTCCTCCTACAGTATTAATTCCCATTTCTACTCAAATGATCCAGGCTATATGCAACACCCATACAATTTACACATGGATGTTGAGACAGCAACTGCGGTAGTGCAAGTATTTGCATGTTTTGGTGTGAAACGCTTGCCCGATAATGGATTTCTTGCTAATTGTAGACTCATGCATTAATGCATCTAGTTATGTAACCACATGCAAGAAAAGTTTTGGCTGTGCATGACGTGATTATTGAAATTAATATCTAGTAGTGAAGTCATGTCGGAGGGATGTTAGCTGTTTGGCAGGGGTGAGTGCTGCACAGCATTCCTGCACACTGCCAAAGTACTATCACCACCTGAAAGGCTACATATATCTTTTACAGGTCATTGAAGTGATAAAAACTCATCCTCTATCTACGTGGGATGCAGTGTATATCTCTCCTTATTTTACAACATAAAAGTCAGTAGGCTAAACTGAGAAGTATGGTGAACATGGGGGCCGATTTTAGTTCACTCACAGTGAACCGAAATCGGCCCCTGCCCGATGGTCGGGGTTTGTGTCTGCGCACTTCTGAGCACATGCAAACTCTGACTATGAAAGGCAGGGTCGATTTGCAATGTCGCTGGGCTGGTCGCATGGAGTGGTGCGGGCTGGGGGCATGGAGCGTCAGACCTGGGTAGTGCCCATGGGAACGCCCAGAGTTTCATGAAAACTTTGGGCGTTCCCATGGGATTGCAGGTGGGATGAGGTGTTTTCCGGGACAGGTGGCTAATGTCACGTCAGCCACCTGACCTGTCTTCGTTTGTGCCCGCAAATATCAGTCTCCACTGCTGCGGGCACATACGAGGGGATGTGTCTTTGTGACACATCCCCTCGCATGTTGCAAGGGGAAACATTGGTGGGGAAGGGGGGGCGTGCATTCGCTGAGTTTTGCAGCTTACAGTCAACCAGAATCACCCCCACGGTGTATCTAGCAGCTTCTTGGCTTCTATACAGATCTCCTTGGTGTGACATGTTAGTGCAAGACAGGCCTTGAATATGTGCATGTCAGCAGCTTAAAACTGCTATATATGTGGGTTTTTATGCAGACTAGACAACATCCTGGATGTGGCAGAAAACGATTTAATGGCAATCTCTTCAATGTACAACTCTACCGACCACATGACCTCTACATGCTCAGCAATCTGTCACTTGACTTTACAGCTGGTGGAGCATGCAAACTCTACAGTGCAGATCAAGGTGGCAGCACACACTGACTCCCTCCGCTTCTGGTGTGCTGCATAGGTCACATGACATTGAAATTCTTTTTAGAATATAGAAAATAAAATAATAAAAAAGGTCAGCCTGCCTACACCCGTGCCCAGAGGCTGGGAACCACATTACAAGTTCAAAAAGCCACATGAGACTAGTTCCAGACCATGGTATTGTGATTGAAAGTTGTGCCGGGTAAGTTAGAAAGGAAGGCATATCAATCGGGTAAAAGGCAAAGTGAGTGGGCATGGAGCAATAATAAATTAGGTTGGCCTAAAGAAATACATAGTCAGCCCCCAGCAACATGACTATATAGATATAGGAAGAAAGACCAGCCTAGATGGGGCAGGTGAGCAATAGAACTTTAAAATTGACTTTGGGAAGGAAAGCCCCTTTCTGATCAGATACTCCACCCTCTAGTAGGCGTTGCCAGGACCGGCAGAGATAACCATAAAATGGGCACCCTAGCTGCAACCCAGTAGCAATTGCATCTACTGCTACCTCAATAGTTCCATACATGAATCTAACTAAGCTACTTCGTAAGGTTAGAATTAAGCCAGGTCCCATGTTCTAAGTTACATCTTCCACTGCCTTGAAACGTTGATGAGTATGTCATAACTGCTTGCTTCACTAAAAACGTATTTGCTTTAAAAGACCGGAGAGTGACGCTCATTATTCAACTTGGGGATTCTCTGCCAGATATATATATATATATATATATATATATATATATATATATATATATAAAAAATACATATATACTCGAGTATAAGCCTACTTTTTCAGAACATTTTTTATGCTGAAAAGGCCCCCCTAGGCTTATACTCGAGTGAGGGTCCCACTTGAGTCAATAAGTTTTCCCAGTTTTTTGTTGTAAAATTAGGTCCCTCTGCTTATATTCGGGTCGACTTATACTCGAGTATATATATATATAAAAAAGAGAATAACAGTTAATGGACCGGACACCAGCAAAAGTATCCTTAAGTTGTCAATGCACAACTAAACATCCATTTGTGTTACTATTCTTTCCCGCAGACCAATAATACGTCCTGTTGGAGATGTGTTTTAATATGTTCAGTGATCGCACACACTGTATCATAACTAAAAAAAAAATTTAAGAATCATCCTAAGTAGTGGAAATATTAGTTAGTGCGCATGAATGTTTCATACAAATGTGGGCTGATGCTCACATGCCCAATGGATAAACTCAAAAGAGCTGTTTTGACTCTGGGAAATGCAAAGTAATTCATGTAAGGCTACAATAAATTACTGTTAAAAATTTTATTCAGTAAAAGAAAAAAAATGATATATACCAAAATATTTTATTCATTAAATCATTTACAATACAATGCCACATTTTTTAACTTATTTCAAATAATGTCAGTTACAAAAAGTTGTGTTGTCAACATTATTTACAACGAGACCATATTTAATTATAGGCTACAACAAAAAGCAACTAAAGCCTTTTTTTAATTCTACACAATACATAAATAAGGGAAGACATTTACAAAATGAAAACGGAGAACACCTCTATTTTTTATGTTGTAGTTACATTCATGCGACAATGCAAACATCAATACAAAGTAATTGGATTGACAAATCAATATTAATAAATACCACAATGCATTGTTTTCTAAAGCTGCCATTTATCCTGGTAACTTAAAGCATTAATTTTGCCCGCAGAGCAGAAGTTATTTATGCCTCTGCAGTGGGCAAGTGACTACGCATACAGAAGTCATTATGCCAAAAACGAAATTGCTGCATTTATCATACTGCAAGGAAAAACTCATTCAAATAATCCTGAAATAAATAGCAATGTGCACAATGACTATTTCCAAAATATAACACAATGGCTTAAAAGGTGACAATAAAGAGTTAATTTCCAAACATGTCTTTTGTAAATCTGATGTTGAAACAGAATGTTAATAAAATAAAAACGACAGCCAAAATTTACTGTTACTGTTTCAACTGTGAATAATGTTTAAAATACAATTAAATGTGAAATGGCCAAAATGATTAAGGCAAAATTGTAATGTACATTTTATACAGTAGGATCTTTTTCTTATCCGTATTACTCGCACTTGTTTATATACAACTTTATAGCTAACTATACAGTTTGTATTGTAACTAGGAAAATGTATTTATGTCAATTCTAGACTTACTTGTTTGTTTTATATGTTCTTGTACATAAATTGACAAGAGTAACAGAACGCCACAGCATAATTACCAGTACATCACACTACTAGAAGCTTAAAATAAGATCAGTTCTGTTTCGCTGCACTGTAGTAACTAAATAAGACAATGTTATACAGCAAGTAATCCATGTGTGATACTTTATGTTTACACCATGCAAAATAATTAATGACACAATGAACAGAAGGTCTAAAATTCACTTACCAAAAGCTTTTTCCATGTCCCAAAAACTGATGAATAGGAAACAAATAAGAAACAGTCCACACCCAACCATCTTTAGACATCAAAAATCATTTTGTATATAACAGAAGAATAGATAGGACGGCAGTAATCCCTTTTTTATACGTACAGCAGCTTCTCACACACCTAATATTTGCATTTGAGTCCTCGGTTCTAACCTGCACTCGGCATTGTGGAGCTAAAAGAATATTGTGCTAGAACGGGTTACAATGCTTATTCTGCCTACCATGCATGAGCTAGTGAAACCACCCTGTGCCTGCCTTCTGCTAAATTCATTATATGTCAATAAATGCAGGAGGATGAAGGGGGATGGGATCAGATGCTCATAGCTTGTGCTATGGTAGCTCAGGAGGCACAGTCTTTTTCTCACAAGCTTTAAATCTTTGTGAAAGCAGAGAATAGGGCTGCATATATTACCAGGCTGGCATGCAGTAAATTTCAAGGCTAGATGGTGGAACTTGGTTTTACAGCCCAACACATTAATACTGCATAGAAGGTGTACTTCAATTCTTTTAATTGACTATCATCTTGCTTTGTTCTCTGTTAATACCCAGTTTAGTTTACTGTGTTTGTTTCCAAAAGTACTGCACATTGCACCGGTCCTTTACATTCAATGTAATAAAGAATAGTGTATGGGTCTATTAACTAAAAGATCTATCTCTAGTTTATAAAATTTTCTCTTATCGAACACCTTTTTAGGATATCATTCTTCCAATTCACACTTGGGACATTACCATAAAAGAAACTATCAATGCCCAAAGAATTAAACAAGTGCAGTATGACAGGCCGAGGGTCGGTATACTGACATAGGAATCCCGTCTCCCGGTACTCCGACAGGAAGGAGCGAACGCAAAAAAGTTCCTTGGCGGCTCGGTGGCTCGCCACAGGTTCTGTTCTCCATGGACCCCCACAAGGTAGAACAGCCCGTTGGTCAGGATACCAATGTCGGACAGTTGAACAGTCAGGATTTCAACATTGGTATACTGGCCTTCGGGGATCCTGACTGTCAACCAGTCCTCTGGCACCCGAAGAAAACAACATAAATCATTTCTGTTTTATGGGAATGTCCTAAGATATAAAACACACTCCACTTCTTGCCTCAACAGTGATTTCCACATTATCATTTTAACATTTACAAAAGATGATAGGAAATGATGTATGTAATGCGAAAATGTACAAACAAGATCAAAATAATAGCATCCACAAGACATCAGGGGTTAGAATTGGAAATTTAGGATTCTCTCTACTGTACTGCCCAACTCACGGATGAGGTGTGTTAGATGTGTAGTGGGAAATTGCTTCTCACTGACTGGCTGTCAGTCAGCTAGACAGCTGCCTACATTATACCTTGTGCAGCAGCCCGTGCAACACTTTCTCTACTAACAACCAGAGGCAGTTTCTGTGGTTCACTTAACATTATGATCTAAACGTGGGAGATGAAAGAGGAATTTACAAGGGGGTCAGTCTGACTAAATTGCAAACTGAATAAGCAAATGATACATATTCCTAGTATCAGGCTCATTCAACCCTTGGAGGTTTATTTGCTGTTTTTGCAAGCAGCTGCTTATTGGGCAAATGTAAAATGGCAATGATTTTACTAGCAAAACATGGCATCCCCTCCCCACATTCAATAGTTACAAGGCAAGGGTTTTGCCTTGTAAATAATTACAGCTTTTAAAAAACATCTGCATTTGGCCGGTTTCTCGCAATTCCGACAAACTCGGACCCTGGGCGTAATTCAGTTTAACTTGCTAATAATTTCCCCAAGAAAATAGCACCCCTAGGCTGTCTGCTGCAGCTGAGGATGTTCCCTATGTTGTGTGATTTTCTCTTGGTGCTTCCAGTGACCATTCAAATATCAAAACCTTAACTTTAATTCTTAATTAAAACTAGTATATCTGACAGTGGTGAAAGAGATTAAACACATTTTCTGTAAAAGAGGCTACCAATCAAAACCTAGGAATCTTTAGGCCCCATTTTTAATGAACCGTATTACCAGTGGCCTATTTCATTTAGTATCACAGTGATAAGAATGAATATGTTGTTTAACAGCACTTACCTCACCAGTGACTATAGCAAGGTTATGTAAAAGGTGTAGGTCATTCTGTACTCCAGGCCACTAGCTCTCCCTCTTGTGCAGCAGCAGAACCAGGCAGCCAGAATGTGAGTAGGATATATTGCAGTACAGGCACGGACACAGGAGTATCAGGTTTCATGAACTACTGATGGAGCTTCCAGACCACAGGAGAGATAGGAGGGGGAGGGAGCTACTAGTGACCCAGAAATCAAACTTCAGTAGCTTACCTCATGGAATGGAGAAAGGGCCCGCTTTTATTTTATTTTATGTGGTCTTTGGCATGGTCAGTTCTCATTCTAGATTGTACACTCCTAAACGGTATTCTATTTCTTGCATCATTCTGCCTCCATGTATTCAACATTGATTTAAGAGATTAGTAGCCACCAGGCATCTATAGAAACTCAAGAGTTACCTTGCAGTTATATATCCAAAAGTAGAGTACATAAATACTTTCTTGAGTCAACATGGCAAAGACACTTTCTTCACAGGTATAAATTAAAGTCTCTTTATGAAGGTTCTCACATTTCAGAAATTGGGAGACAAAAACATTTAAGATAGTTCTATAACATGAGTTAAGATGCATTTAGACCTAGGGCAGACGAGTGTTTGGGCTTCTCTGTATATTATTACTAAGCAACAGTTTTGTACTATTATCATGTATACACCGTACAAATCAACCCAATCATATGGGAGAGGCAAGAAGTAATAAAGAAAGTGCAGGGGAGGACTATGGATGAGCTTAGTCTTAACAATACTAGCTACCGATAGTAGAAAATATAAAATACACAGCAGCACCCAGTGTAATGCATGCATCCATGAATACAACAGGTATTTCTTCCATACATGGTTCATATATTTTTTTTCATAGTAATCCTGTTCGTACACTGCTTAAGTCTTACCCTTCAAGAAAATAATTTGAATGCAAAAAATAACAGAATTGCTTAAGGAATACCAGTAGTCAATATTGACGCTTCTTATAACAGATATTAACAAGTCGTAATATCACTTCAAGAATACAGAGGCTAGTCTAAACCTTACCATATAATACCATGCCATACCTGCCATGTGGAAGCAGAAGTCAAGGGCAGTACAGGTACAGTACACTACCGATTATCCAGCACCTCTTTTAATCCAGACATAATAAGATGCCAAGCAGTGGTCCTCAGAACCTCACAGAGGTCACATTTTCCAGGTCATCCAGCAGGAACACTGTGTATGACTAAATGTCACATTTTAAAAATAAACATGTGACCTGGAAAAATTTAAATATGTGGGATCCTGAGGCCAGAGTTTGAGAACCTGTGGGGTAGAGCTAGGAGGTTTTCTTGCTGCAGGGGAGTTAGGTTGTGTGAGGGCTCAGGTAGGCTTTGGGAGGGCTTGATTTAGGCTGTGGGAGGTTAAGGTTTATGTACCGCCGTAATCTGGCAAAATGGATAATCCAGCACAGAGCTGGAACCAAGAGTGCAGGATTATCAGGTGTGTTCCTGGTATTACACCAAAGCCACTGATAAGAAAGTCTCATTTTGCACAAATTTACAGTTGTATTACCCAAACTCTAGCTGGTATAGCAACTTTGGAATGGACACTCAATATGTCCTTGCAGTTTATTTAGTTAGCTCACATAATTTACCATTGTAAATAGATAAAGTGCAGAGTGATAAACAGCCAGCCAATCGTCTCCTAAATGCCATGCTACAGGCTGGATTTGAAAAATGACAGTTAGGAGCTGATCGGTTGTTTAGCACTCTCCACTTTATAACTTTTTAAAGCTTGGTGCATTTAGCCCTGTGGCTTTATTAGGCTGATGGCTCTCATTATCTAGTCTCTCATCTGTAAAGTATAATATAATTAGCAAACTCTGAGGTACACAGTAAACTTACTTCAACTGACCCTGTTCATCAACAGGAGCACAGATGCCAGAAATGACAGTGGTTTGATTTCTTGGGCGTATAAATAGTGTGAGCTGTCAGGTTTCCTAGGACAGTGAGATACCCCATATAGTGCAGCTCAGGTTAGTGTACAAACAGGAATTCCACTTATCAAATGGAAACACAAGCGATAAAATCCAGCCATTACACTGTTTGACTTTAATGGCTGTCCGTTAAGAGTTCAGCACCAAAAACCGATAAACAGAATTAATCAATATAGACAGACATGGTGGTTATTTTTGGTTGCCCCTTTATCAGAGCCCAAGCAACATATGCTTATCAGTAGAACTTGCATAAACAACACATTTTCTATAGCATAGCCTTTACCAACGGATTCAGTATGAAATCCCGGCGGTCGGGATCCCGGCGTTAAAAATCCCGACGCCGGAATCCCAACCGTCGAAATCCCGACAATGGGGGGACGTGGATCGCCCCCCCCTTGTGGGCTCGCTGCGCTCGCCACGCAGCGGGCCCGGTGCCTCGCTACGCTTGGCGCGCTAATTTATTCTCCCTCCAGGGGTGTCGTGGACACCCACGGAGGGAGAGAGTGTCGGGATTTCGGCGGTCGGGATTTCGGCGGTCGGGATTCCGGCGTCGGGATTCTGAACGCCGGGATCCCGACCACCGGGATTTTAACTGCATCCCTTACCAACAGCATAAGCTACAGTATATAACAGAAAATAATGCAGTTGCATATAATGAGTAAGATTGAGATTACATACATACACATGCACTATACATATACCTTCTATACATAAGACTACGCAGTGTTGCATGATTTTCTTCTTTCTTTAATTTCAATGCTTTCTTTGTTACTTGTTCTCTAGGAGAATATGAACCTTCCACTATAGATTCTGCAGAGCACATTTCATTTGAGTTTCTGAAAGTTATAATCCTGGTAGCTCCTGCAGCAAATGGTTGAAATAGAATTATGTTCTTGAAAGAAAATCATAACCTGCCATTTTAAAATATATAACTCACTCAACTCGTAAATGACTATCATTAGCTGACTTGATTGGTTGAAGTTTTGCCTAGGGTGCTGAGAAGCCTTGCACCGGCCCTGCGCAGAGGTGCCTCGGTTTGGTGGTCCAGAACCGATTAAAATTATTATGGTCAATGTAATAGGCAAAACCAGAGATTGTGGCTTCCAGTTTTAAAATTTGTAGATAAACAGAAGTGAATCCTGTCCCTCACCACATAACTGGACCTAAGGATGAAATATAAGCACAACTTATTTAATGTAATATTGTTTTCTGAAATTCTCGGTAGCAAACTTTGCACCTAGGAGTGCCGCGACAAATATTCTGATAATCTAGGGTGCCACTGCTATAGGGTCTCTACTGTACTTCAGAGTTCTAATGGTAGGGGGAAAAAGACAAGGGAGAAAAAAAAGACACTGGGATAGACAAAAGAGACATGGGAGACATAGAGAGGGAGCGTTTTTTTTTTTTTTTTATTAAGATGGGATCTTATTTATTTAGTACCTTTTAGAAGATAATAGAAATAATTTGATTGGTTGACCATAGCAACATCCCATGTTCAATCAAACTACCCGGATAGTAGGGCCAGATGTATCAAGCTTCAAAAAGTGATAAAATGGAAAGTGATAAACAGCCAGCCAGTCAGCTCCCACCTGTCATTTTTCAAAGCCAGCCTAAAACATGGCAGGTAGGAGCTGATTGGCTGGCTGTTTATCACTCTCCATTTTATCACTTTTTGAAGCTTAATACATATGGCCCTAAAGGCCCCCCATACACTAGTCCGACTTGTCCTAAGTTCAAGTCGGACTAGTTTGCTCTTGAGAGCCCCCAACAGCTCCTCGACAGGCACACTTACGATTTGGCACTTGATGTGCCAGATTTACATGCAATTTATTACATGTAAATCCCCGGGGAGCTGGCAGGTGTTGGCAGTGGGTTCCGTGCGGGGTGGGCAGTGGGGTCCCTGCAGTGGCTGGGCAGTCAGCGGCGGCGTCCCTGTGGCGGATGGGAACTCGTAGCGGTATTGTAGGCGCGGGAAGCTGCTACTGAATGTAGAACCATATTTGCCGTTTATTTGATGAGAGAATTCCCTCAGCCAATAAATGGCAGGCCAGTCTTTTCAAAATATAGTTGCACGTTCAGCAGCCGCTCCCGCCCTGCCAATAGCGCTACTAGTTCCTATCCCCCACAGGGACCCGACCGCTGACTGCCCATCCACCGCAGGGACCCTGCTGACTGCCCACCCTCCGCAGGGACCCCACTGCCTCCCAACTGCTGCACAGACCCGGCTGCCTCCCCAGCCTCCGTGCCGACCCACTGCCCGCCCCATGGACTCCGCCGCTGCACATGCAGTGCTTCACCGCTGGCACACACCTAGGATCAGACCCAATACATTGCGGGTGCTAAAAAAGCACCCGTGATGTGCCAGTGATGGGTTCGATCAGATAAATTTAATGCGCATCGGGTCGGAGTGGATGTCAGACACATCTGATTTGGCCTGATTTCTCAGCCTGATGCGTTGAAATCGGGCCTAACTGCACTAGCATATGGGCACCTTAAGAGAGACAGGGATGGAAATCTAGAGAGCAGCATGTCAATAACAGCCTAGAAGCACATGTCCATTCACACAGTGAAATATACAGCAGAAACTTCACAAAAATGTATTCATGGTATCGTGTTCCATCTTAAGTCATAAATTTGGAGAAAACTGAAAGCAATTATTACAGTCTCATATCCAGATTGATCTGACTACAGCTGACCACAGACTGAAATAATATGAGAAGGCCCAATAATCGGCATGAACAAGGGTTGGACAGGTTTGATAGTTAAACCAAATGATCCAGATCACATTTCAGCTGTTCGGGCTGTGAACCAATAGAATTCAGGTCCATACACTGAACAAGAATTGTTCAAATCAGTTGTTTGTTGGCTGCTTTGCATACTTACCATGCAGTGTGTGCCTACTCACCAACTGAGCAGAGTATCTGATCATTTTCCATCATCACGTCTTTGTACAATTCCTTCTGCCCTTTGTCTAAATATCTCCATTCCTCTTGGGAGAAATAGATTGCCACGTCATTAAATTTTACCAGCGTCTGGAATGAAACGTAAATGAATCATTTCCTAATCAGTCCAAAATTATATTATGGTCATATGTGTATACTAATGAGCGAAATCCATGTTGGCACTATCATTTGTAAAAAATCATCATGCTTAATACTATATAAAACATACTTACTTACTTATTCAGATCTGATTGCAGTACAAATGTGTTCTCAAAATGGGCAAAACCATGTGCACTGCAGGTGGGGCAGAAGAGAGAGTTAAATTTGGGTGGGGTGTGTTGAAACTGAAATCTAAATTGCAGTGTAAAAATAATGCAGCCAGTATTTACCCTGCACAGAAACAAAGTATCTCACCCAAATCTAACTCTCTATACATGTTACATCTGCCCCACCTGCAGTGCACATGGTTTTGCCCATTTTGAGAACAAATTTGTACTGCGATCAGATCTGAATAAGGGCCCATGAGTATGACCGCTAAGTATAGAGGAGGGGCATGGTGTGTAGTACCAGTGTAATTCAGGGGCGCAGGAACTTTTTTTTAAAGGCGCATGTGCGGTCCGAACATAGGCACCGATAAGGAGAGCCGTGGACTGAGAAAATAACGTCTCTCCTTATCGGCAAGGGGGCTCATATAACATTATATGCACTGATACCGATTCTCCCCCATGTATGATGAGACCAGCATTTGGGTAAATGAAAGGGGTAATATGCTCTCCTGTCTATATCGGCGCTGCTATCTAAAACGTAGCACGCAGTGTTCTGCATACTGCAGCTATCGATTTCGACAGCTCCAGGGTGGCGATACCCTCTCTCCACAGCAGGGACTGCACTGTCATTCTCTTCGCAGGAGATCTTGCCTATGCCCAGTACAAATGGCTGGGCAGACAGAAACAATGCATCACTGCACGCTGATGAGAAAGAGGAAAATGGGACAACAGGAGAGATAGAGGAGGGATAGATAGGGGAGAGCATGGAGACACAGGGGAGGGGGAGAGAGAGGAGGAATAGGAGATGGGATAAAGGGGGAATAGGGGCAGGTGGGAGAGAGAAAGGAGGACTAGAGGCAGGCAGGAGTGATAGAGGAAGGATAGGGACAGATAGGAGAGAGGAGGGATAGGGGCAGGAGGTGGGTGACAGTGGAGGAATACGTGCAAGTGTGAGAGAGAGAAATAGGTGAAAAGGAGGCGGGATAGTGTCAGGTGGAAGAGAGAGAGGAGGAAAAGGGGCAGGTGGGAGAGAGAAGGAATAGGGTCAGACGGGAGGGAGAGGAGGAGGAGGAGGAGGGAGAGGAGGGGGGAGAGAGAGAGAGAGAGAATAGGGGCAGGAGGGAGAGAGAGTAGTAACAGGGGCGGGTGTGGTATATAGTCCCGACAGTCGGGATCCTGACAGTCATTAGCCAGATGTTGGGATCCCGACTGCCCGGACTCAGACAGCGGGTTGAGCACAACAAAGCCCCTTGCGGGCTCGCTGCGCTTGCCATGCTGCAGGCATGGTGGCTCACTACGCTCACCACCTGTTCTATTCTCCCTCTATGGGGGTCATGGACCCCCACGAGGGAGAATAGCCGGTGGCCCTGAATGTCGGGGTTTTGACTGTTGGGATCCCGACGTCGGGGTAATGACTGTCGGGATCCCGACTGTTGGGAATCTGTCTGGCACCCACAGGGGCAGACCAGACAGAGAGGAGGAATAGGGTCAGACCAGAGAGAGAGAAGATGAATGGGGGCAGACCCAGAGAGAGAGAGAGAGAGGGGGAAAAGGGGAAGATTGGATAGAGGAGGAATAGGGGCAGACAGGAGAGAGAGAATGAATATGGACAGATGGGAGAGAGGTGTGCGGGAGATGAGAGAGGGGAGCGACCCTAAATAATAAATATGCCCCATTAAGTTAGCCAGAAGGTGATCATTTTCTGCACACCTCTATGTGTATATGGGATGCAAGGAAATTAAGCGATATAACTTGGCCTCACCAAGCTTGGCAGCCATTGAAACAAATTGACTCTCCCCCTGTTTGTATCTAACACATTTAAATGCCATTTGTTCAATGTAATGGTTCTTTGCTTTGCAAAAGCATCTCCAAATGATAAATATACATTTCGAGCATTAGATAAATCATAGTTTTACCTTTGTTTTTGCCATACCCATGCTTGTAAAGCTCCTGCAGTATACAATGGTTACAATGGAGTGAAAAAAAAAATAAACAAAACTAAAATCCATTCCCTACTATAAGTGTATACAAAGGCTGCCTGTAATTTCCCTGTCCTTGTGTGTTCTACATACAAGATAGCGGCTGAGCTATGTGCCGAGCAGCACTAGCAAACCCTGTACAGCAACAGACAGACCTCCGACTTCCCCTCTGTGTCCCCTCGCTCTTCTTCCTTCCTCTCCCTCCTATTCAGCTTATTACCACCAGCAGCACTGCTGCAGTAACTATACAATGGCAATGCCTCTGTGCTTCTGCTGAGTGCTCTGCCCGTGTCTCCCATCTGCAGACTGTAGCCAAACATCCTTTATGGTCAATAGTAGTAATAGTCACATGATATATGTCATAGAGCCTTTGTGGCAGAAATGTGATAGCTAATCCTCGTTAGTATAGTGGTAAGTATCCCCGCCTGTCACGCGGGAGACCGGGGTTCGATTCCCCGACGGGGAGGCTAAATTTTTTTTTTTTTTTTATTCATAGCGACACTACAGGTCTAATAATCATAATAACGGGTTATACAATAAAAGCAGTCTGGCTTCGGAATGGGATGAGCCGTTACACATGATTGGGAACTAGTGTTATATATAAGGATTACACACACATGGGATGCAGACAGTCCATATGGGCGCCTGGTCACGCCTGCAGTTCTATATGAATGAAGTTGGAGAATGTCAGAGCAACACTGTTGTGTCCATGTCTATGTCATACTTCACTCAAGTATAGCCATATGTATAGGTATAGCCATGAGTCGTGCACTGTATTATCTCCTACAGAGATAGAAAATCAGTGGTGGCAGAGGACTGCAGTGACAGCTGTGTGTGGTGCCTGTAGCTAGCATTTCAGCTAATCCTCGTTAGTATAGTGGTAAGTATCCCCGCCTGTCACGCGGGAGACCGGGGTTCGATTCCCCGACGGGGAGGCAAGATTTTTTTTTTTTTCTTCAGCTCTCTTGATTTTAATTTTACTTTCGGAAGAATTGTAAACGGTCATTTAGGTATACAGATGTTTCACGGTACAGTATAAGGAATGTTTTACTTTGTGACTGGTATTTGTTATCTCTTCACGTAAAGTATGTTTTTCAGCTTTATCACTTCATGAAACTATGTGCATTTTATTGAACATACATTCTCAGTGCAGTTTCTGTATAGAGCATGCTGTGTTGAAACATATCGGCCGGTTAGCTCAGTTGGTTAGAGCGTGGTGCTAATAACGCCAAGGTCGCGGGTTCGATCCCCGTACGGGCCATTATATTTTCCCCTAGGGAAGAGATCGTTATCAATTTTATTATACATATTATTTATTTTATTTATTTAAATATAAACTGAAAATATTTCTTTTTTTAATTAAATGAAAGATTACTTATGTCATTTCTAAAAATTTTTATAATATTTGCATATTGCATATAAGAATGACTAAAAGCTAATGATGTTTTTTTATGAGGACACAAAAACGAATGGCCCGTACGGGGATCGAACCCGCGACCTTGGCGTTATTAGCACCACGCTCTAACCAACTGAGCTAACCGGCCAGTGTATGCCAGCCTTAGTATGCAGTATAAAACTGTGAACCATGTCAGTGTATAGAATGAAACTGAAGAAATCTTTCACATGAAGTCATGCAATATACACTATGATCTCATGTCATGCTGCCTATTTCCTAATACCATCAGATTATAGTTGCTGACTGCTAGTCTGCCCTCTGAGAGAGCTGCCATGTCAGCTCAACTGTGGGCGGTGCAGAAGGGTGGGTGGGATACAGTCACCAGGTCAACCCTATTTAGGTCGAAATGCATTGGGTTGACCACTAAAGGTCGACAGGGCTTAGGTTAGACTGTCCACACAAGCATTAAGTTGACAATGGGAATGTCGACAGTCAACAGGTCGACATGAGGGCTTGCTGCACTCACCACACTGCGGGTTTGTTGGCTCACTGTGCACATCACAGGTTCTATTCTCCCTATATGGGAGTCATGGTATCTGGACCCTAGGTCGACCATGTCTAGGTCGACAATCACTAGGTCGACCACCATTGGTGGACAGTGAGTAGTTCAACACCTATGAATGGTCGACCCTAAATCAGCATTAGGTCGACAATGAGGTGGTCGACAGTCAAACGGTCAACATTAATTTTTCACGACCTTGCCATTGTCGACCTAATGCTTGTGTCGACCTTCCAAACCTGTTTACCTTAGGCATTTCGACCTAAGCCATGTTGACCTTCAGTGGTCGACCCATTGGTGTCCCTCATGAAAACACTGGGCATTCTCCTGGGAACGTGGGCGGGCTGATTCCTACTGGGGGCAGATGGCTGATGTCACATGACGTCAGCATCCGCCCCCCTCTTCAGTGGACACTGAAGGAAATGACCATCAAATGATATCTCTGCCCTTCGGCTGCATGCAAGGGGATGTGTTCGCTCACATCCCCTCACATGGTATTAAGGGGATCTGGCGTGGGGGGGCGGACGTTCGGCCAGGCAGTGGGTGACGTTTAAGTGCTCGCTAAGCAGCGAACGACCCTTAAATGTGCACTTTGCGGGACAAAATAATCCGGATATAAGAACATTGGTGTATCGCAGCCCAAAAGGAATCCTAGTAAATTTACCCCTAAAACTAAATAACTCCACATTTTAAAACCTAAACTCGGACTGAATAAACCTCACCCATTATTCATCCCATGTCTTCCTTCACACAGCTGAGCTAAGTCACGCCTACTTTATTATTGGCCAAATATTTTTGTGGTCTGCAATTCTGGACTATCTGGTTGTACAGAAACTCCCCTGAGAGGCCAAGGTTTTTTTTTTCTGGGCTGTCGATATCGTTATATCAGGGGTGAAAGGGAAATGGGATGTCAATGTCGTGCCTCGGTTGCTTCCAAGGGCAGTGACAGAAGCAGCTTTAAACATGCCGGCGGCTCCTCAGAGCACAGCAGAGATCGATGGGGAGCAGCAGTCACTGAGCAGCGGGGATCGGGGGCACTCAGAAGAAGCCACGGCGGGATGACGGCAATGGTGGCAATGGCATGCACTGAGGAGGGAGAGGTGAACACTACAAAGTTCCGGGACATTGACAATGCGTTGGTGGGGAGGGGTGGCAGGTGCTGTGGGATTTCAGCACTGACAGACAGTCAGAGCGCCCCAGGTGAAGGGGGGGGGGGGGTGCGCTTTGGCTGCTCCACGGCGAGGGGCGATTTGGCTGACATTATAAAGCTAAACAGAATCTGCTGCGCTGTGTATTAAGTTGGCTGGGTCCCTGCAGTGACTTGGAAATAACTAGCGCTATCCGCCGGGTAGCGGTGCGGGAAGCACTTCTGATTTGAAAACACTGGCTGCACGCTGATTGGCTGAATCTCAGCCAATCAGCGTGCGGCCAGTGTTTTCAGACCCAGCAGTGTTTCCCGCGCCACTGCCCGCCGGATAGCGCTAGTTATTTCCAAGTCACTACAGGGACCCCGCCAACTTAATACACAGCGCAGCAGATTCTGTTGCACTTTACAATAGTAGACAGTGATAAAACAAACTGGGTAACAACAGACAGACTTGGAGGTAGGAGGGCCCTGCTGCAAGCTTACAAACATAGGGGGAAATTTATTAACAAAAAATCGTGGAAAAAAATCGTATTTTCATACGAAAATACGATTTTTTTTGGGGGGGGGGGCTTATTCGTATTTTTGGCATTTACTATGCAAAAATACGAATTTTCGTATTCGTATTGATGGGACATTCATATTTGTATTTAATAATATGAATGAATACACCATCTATAGAATACGGCAGAAATCACAATTCAAAAGAATGGTGGTTCCTGATTACTAAGCGGCCATATTGAAAATACGGCCGCTAATTAGCTGAAAACAGCCGCGGCCGCGAATGGCTGGGCAAATAAGGCAGGAAAATACACTTTATTTTCCTGTCGCATTTGCAGCCTTGAGTGTGGAGTCAATCTTGGCTCCACACTCAATGTCTTGACATATGGAGTCAATCTTGGCTGTGAAATACAGTAAGTGGCAAAGTCAAGAGCAGATAGTGAGGAGGTGAGAGTAGTTGGTGGTAGGCAGAGGAGGGAGTTAACACTGGGAAAGAGGCACATTTGTATCCCACCAATTAGTGGTATTTTTAAAGGTTTTATACATTTCTTTTTTGTTTTGCTCTTTATATTTTCATCTTTGAAATAGTTTTATTTTTATGATTGTACACACATTTTTCTGTTAATCAGGCACTTTTGAGGTTTCACATTGTCTATATAAATTCAAGCGCTTGATATACAAACCTTTTCTTAGTACTTCACCTTAAATAAAGCAGCTCAGATAACCTAGACTCTCTTTCTTCTATTACACATTGAGCATCGTTATGAGCTGCGGCTAAAGCTAATTTACGTGCCACAATGGTTAGTGTTACCCAATGCTAAAACTATTGTTTACTTCTGTAAAGGTTGTGGTATACCTGCGCACCAAGTGTTACTGTTGTGGACTAGCTGCAAAACACTAGAAGGTCTGACTGTGCCTTCCTGTTAAATGGTACATAGAAAAAGGATTTTTTTTTATTTTTTTTTGTGTTGAGCTTGGTCCCTATGCGTATTTAAATGGATCACAAAGTTATAGTTGGGTAATTTTACTTGGTGATAACGTATATATACAGTGCAAAGTAAGACCTCATGATGCCAAACAGATATACATTATGAAAAGAATGCAAAAAATAATAAAAAACAAAGAATAAAACAATCCAGAGTGATGCAGTAGCGAGTGCTAGTGTATGTTCATAAACAGTATCAGAATCTCCAAATTTGATCGACGGGCTTGTAGCCAGTCCTGTCAAACCTGGGAGATTAGTCTCCTGGTTAAGCTGGAGTGTGGGGGGTATGCTCGTCCTCCTTAATTCAGGGGGATGAGGTTTGCCTAGAGTAAGTGTCCCGCAGATCAGATGGTGGATGGTTGATTGCAATTTATTCGGGTACCCCTTTTAGACGTCAATATGGGTGTCTCGAGTTTTCGGGAGGGGGATTGGGAGGTGCAGTATAGGGGTGCCAGTACGTTGGGAATGTCCAGTATGGTGCGGTGCTGCACACGTGTGATACAATACAGTGTGCCGCAGCCGCAGTGATCTGGACTGGTTCCGGGTGTAAGAACAGCAAGTGGATGCACGTCGCCGTAGTCAGGTAGCTGACTTGTGCGCCGTGTCCTCCGTGCTGCCTGGGATCCCTCCTGCCTCACGTCACCAAGCCCCGCTTCCTACTTACCGATTCTCCACGATTGGTGCGTCTTCTGCTTCGCTCCCGCCGACGGCTTCTGACAGGTCATGCTGACTCTTCAATCTCTGCTGCCGGGGGATGGATGGTATGCAGCGCGGGGTGATCGTCCTAAAGTGCTTCTCAGGGTGTGTAATTCCTCAACGCGTTTCTGCTCATTAGAGCCTTCTTCAAGGAGGTTGTTTCCATCTGGTGCATTGTGAGTTTAAATGTCCCTCTTTAGCATTTCATTGGTCCGTGTGTCTGATTGTTCATTGGCTCAAATAGCTGTCAATCTTCATTAGTTACTTGATTTCAGATGTGTGTCTTCATTAGTTACTTGATTTCAGATGTGTCTTGTAGCTTGTTAATTTGTCAGTTTAAAAGGCTACATTTCTTGTGAATACAGTCTTGTTAGTGCAATACAGTCTGTAACACCTCTGTATTGTTATGGTGTTTCCAGCTATAGGCAGTAAAGCTGTTTAATTGGAATTACAGTGTCCAATTGGGGATTTTAAATGAGGTGCAGTAATTGGCAAGGTGTCTAGTTTTTACCTTTCCATTATTTTGATTTTATTTCTATTTTTTCCCAATGATGGCTTTTACCTCATTGTCCAGATTAAGTCCTCTAGGTGCAAATGTTTTTAGATCGTACATCCATTTTAATTCGGACTTATTGATCTTATGTACATAGTCTCCTCCTCTCCAGTTAGGCTGCACTAATTCTATCCCTATAAATCTCAGGGATTGTGGGTTGCTGTTGTGATGTGTTCGAAAGTGGTTAGATAGGTTATGGTCCTCATATCCTGGTTTGATATTTCTGATGTGCTCGTATATGCGGTCTTTCGACGGTCTCGTAGTACGGCCCACATATTGTTTATGGCATGCACATTCTAGGAGGTATATAACCCCCTTGCTGTTACATGTGATAGTCTGTTTAATTTTGTGGACCTCGTGTTTAGTTTGAGATTTGAAGGTGGGGATTGATTTCGTTGATTTCTGTTTCTGATTTTTACATCCTACACAGTGTCCGCAGTGATAAAAACCTTTACCCCTTGGGTTTCCGTCTATTGTGGTTTGAATTTTTGATCTTGGTGGAATGTGGTTACTGGTTAGTTTTTGTTTTAGGTCTGGGGCTTTTCTGAATGTTAATTTGGGTCTTGGGGGTATGTGGTCGGCTAGGACCTCATCCTCTAATAGTAGCGGCCAGTGTTTATTTAGAATTTTTCGTAATTGGATTGATTGGTTTGAATACTGTGTTATAAAGTGTATTTCTTGCATCATTGTGTCTTTATTTTTATTTTTGTACTTGAGTAGGTCGCATTGGTCTGTTTGTTTTATCTGTTGGAATGCTGTGTCGATAGTTGTATCACTATATTGTTTATCCTTAAACTGTTTGGTCAATTGGGCCCCTTGTTCTAGGTAATCTGACATTTTTTAGCAATTACGTCTTAGTCGGGTAAACTGGCTTTTTGGTACTGAGTTCAGCCAGCTTGGGTGGTGCCAGCTTGTTGATAAAATATAGCTATTAACATCCACCTCTTTTTTGTAAGTTTTTGTGTGTATTTGATGGTCCTCTATGTGGATGCATAGGTCTAAAAAATTGACTGTTTCTTTACTGTAGTTTGTGGTAAATGCTAGATTATTGTCATTAATGTTCAACTGTAATATGAAGGTTATGAGTGATGTCTCATCTCCCCTCCAGATGAAAAACAGGTAACATTGTTTACTTCTGCTAAAGTTAGTGTCACCTGCTGCTATGGCTAGTGTCATCAGGGCCGCCGAGAGGCAGGGGGGGCGTATACATTTTACCTGGGCCCGGGCCTGCCAGGGGGGCCCGGGTCCCGACACAAAAAAAAAAAAAAAAAAGTTTTTTTTTAAAGGGGGCGTGGCCACGGGCCCGCGATTAGGCCACACCCCCGAATTTGCCTAAGCCCGGTCAGCGATGGCTCTCCTGCTCCTGCTCCTGCTCCAAGTTCCTGGTTCAAAAGGTAATGCCGCCCGCAATGCATGGCTATGGACAGGGGGAACAGACAAAAAGTGCGTGTGTGTGTGTGTGTGTAACAGGCTGTGTATGTATGTATATATGTGTGTGTAACAGGCTATGTGTGTGTGTGTGTGTGTAACAGGCTGTGTGTGTGTGTGTGTGTAACAGGCTGTGTGTGTGTGTGTGTGTGTAACAGGCTGTGTGTGTGTGTGTGTGTGTGTGTGTGTGTAACAGGCTTTGTATATATGTATATATATGTGTGTTTGTGTGTGTAACAGGGTATGTGTGTGTGTGTAACAGGCTTTGTATATATGTCTGTGTGTGTAACAGGCTGTGTATGTATGTATATATGTGTGTGTAACAGGCTATGTGTGTGTGTGTGTGTGTGTGTAACAGGCTATGTATGTATGTCTATATGTGTGTGTGTAACAGGCTATGTGTGTGTGTGTGTAACAGGCTTTGTATATATATATATATGTGTGTGTAACAGGCTGTGTGTGTGTGTGTAACAGGCTATGTATGTATGTCTATATGTGTGTGTGTAACAGGCTATGTGTGTGTGTGTGTGTGTGTGTGTGTGTGTAACAGGCTTTGTATATATGTGTGTGTAACAGGCTATGTGTGTGTGTGTGTGTGTGTGTGTAACAGGCTTTGTATGTATGTATATATGTGTGTAACAGGCTATGTATGTATATGTGTGTGTAACAGGCTATGTATGTATATGTGTGTGTGTGTGTGTGTGTGTGTAACAGGCTATGTATGTATATGTGTGTGTGACAGGCTATGTACTGTATGTGTGAAGGAACAGGCTATGTGTGTGTGTTACAGGCTATGGCCCTCATTCAGGTTGGTTCGCTCCCCCGCACGTTCACACAGGGGAGCGATGTTGTGCATGTGCAGCCACTTTGTGTGAGCGGGGCGGCAAACCGATCATTTGCCGCCCCGATCGCATGCAGCAGTGTGGACGGAAGCGTGGGGTGGTGGATATGGGTTGCGCCGATGGGAACTCCCATGACGTGGGTGCCGGGGGAGGGCAGCTGATGTCACCGGATGTCAGCTGCCCACCCTCTTCTGGTACAGGAGCGCCACAGATCTAAGACAGCAGAGACTGACTTAGATCTGCGAGCGCTTGAGAAATGATTTGATGGTCGGCGACCGCACTGCCCTGCACACAAGCTGCAAATCGATGATTATGTAAAACATCCGTTCGCATGCGTGAAATCTGAGGTATTTAGATAACCCGCAAAGCTGCAAATTTTGCAGCTTTGTGGTCAATCAGAATGACCTCCAATGTGTGTGAAGGGAACAGGCTACATGGGGCCCATTTATGACGGATCATATATGGAATGCGATCTGGGTGGGACCATACTGCCCAGGATCACATGAGATTAATGAGGTTTAATGGACACAATCCCCCCTCTCCCTCCAGGTGCACATACCGCTGGCCATCACAATGCAGCTGCTCTTGGCGCCGGATCTGTAGCTTTGGGGGACACAGCAGATCCCGGCAGCTCAGCTCGGCGATACTGCAAGTAGTGGCATCTGCTGCTTCTTGCCAGCAGGTTGAGAGAACTGTTGCCACTTTCCCTGCTGCGTGTGTGAGCTTGGGATCCTTATACTCCAGAGGCGGCGCTTCAAATGGGGATGATCGTGCCAGCCACAGATCTTGGAGAGAGGAGCCGTGGGCTGGCCACCCCTGCTGTATGGCATAGGGGTCTGGGCAGCGCAGGGGGGCAGAGGGTCCCTGTGACGGATGGGCAGACAGCAGTGGGGTCCTTGCGGAGGATGTGAGCTATTTCCTAGTTCCCATCCTCCGCAGGGACCCTGCCGCTATCTGCCCATCCGTAACCACGACCCCTTACTCCCATGGGCGCAACCCATATCCACCACCCCACGCTTCTGTGCACACTGCTGCATACGAACGGGGCGGCAAGTAATCGATTCGAATTTTGGCTCATTCTGTGTAGCATAATGTGTAAGGGGCAAGTATAAGGGGTCTACTATTGTGTTGCATAAAGGGTATGTGGTGTGGTACACACCCCTATATCCTTTAATGGCCACACCTCTTTTCTGTTGCTCGCCACTCCAGGGGGGCCCCGTGACGCTGTTGTACCGGGGCCCAGGATTTCTCTTGGCAGCCCTGAGTGTCATGAGGAGTGGACTCCTATTAAAATTCTATTCCAGGGCCAAAATGTAATAAGCTGCGTGATGCAGGTTGTTTGGGGATTCCTGTGAGTGAGCACGCAAGCAGCAATTGTTTAGAAGGCAAAACTAACCTGGTTTTGCAGTGTAAATGATTGTCACTTTAAAATAGTAATGAGCGGGCGGATTCCCTAAATCAGAGCTGCCCCGAACATACCGAATCCAAGTAGGGATCCGAGTGACGTTCGGATGTTCCCGCCAGCTTCGTATCCCAGAGTGCGAGCAAAAGGGCATCACCTGGTGTCGGATTGTCGCGAGATCCAGGCTCTTCATATATTGCGCCTCCCGCCCCGCCATCTTCATTCCAGTCTTGGGACAGGCTGGGATAGGACGTGTCTCCGCTCTGCTCCTTTCCTCTGCTGGTGCATAGCTACTGCCATTTGCCGTATATAATTCTAGTCCACTGGTGCCTAGTGTCTACCTACAGCAGTATATGTATATAATTCCATATGTATATAATTCCAGTCTGCTGGTGCCTGCCTACTGCCTAGTGCCTACCCAGGGCTGGCAACAGAAATCTTGGGGCTCTGTACAGGTGGGGGGAGGGGGGCGCTCCGGGGCTCACCCGCTGTGTTGCTCTATGTGGGAGGGTAGTGCCGTGTGTCGCTCCACGGGGGGTGGGTAGGTGATACAGCAGCCCGAGTCGCTCCAGGGGGTTGGGGGGGGGGAGTTGTGGCCGCAACCAGCACCTCTCACCTCCATGCAGGGGGGACCATCTCCAAACTGCCGCCCTCCAGTGGCCGGCGCCCTAGGCAAATGCATAAAGATTCCTAGTGGTGGTGCCGGCCCTGGGCCCCAGTGGTGTAATTATAAATTTTGCTCCCCCACAGCCAAAAAGTCTGTGGTGCCCAACCCCCCCCCCCCCCCAGGCTCCTCTCCAGCGTGTTTCCCCAGCATGTGATGTGATGACATCACACGTATAACGGAGAAGCTGAAGCAGGATAGAGGAAGAGAGACCAGCAGACACTGCTGCTTCCCTTGGCTCCGGCGCATCCCAGGCCGCCCTATCAAGCCCATCCGCCCACCCATCCTGTACACAGTAGCCAATAGCCGGCATTGTGTATAGTCAATTAAATCAGTGGAAGGATTGGTACTTGTTTCCTAGAACGGCCACAACGATTTAGATCGTTGTGGTCGTAAGATAAAAAATCGGATCGATCGCATCGCATGCGATTTGGTCGCATGCGATGCGACCGATCCGACCGACCGATTTTTCACCCGATTTTTTTTTTTTTTCACCTGATTATTTTCAATTGCCCCCCCAAATGTTACTAAGTGGGCTAGACCCCACGATAGACGTCAACCCGAAGCGTGGCGAGCGCAGCGAGCCCGCGAGGGGCGGCGGTGCGCGTCCTCCGACCTTTTCATTCCCCTACTATCCACTAGGGCGTGGAGTGAGAATAGAATAGTGTGGCGAGCGCAGCGAGCCACCGAGCCCGAAGCGTGGCGAGCGCAGCGAGCCCCGCGAGGGGACGCGTATAACTTCACAGGTATACGCGTCCCCTCGCGGGGCTCGCTGCGCTCGCCACGCTTCGGGCTCGGTGGCTCGCTGCGCTCGCCACACTATTCTATTCTCACTCCACGCCCTAGTGGATAGTAGGGGAATGAAAAGGTCGGAGGACGCGCACCGCCGCCCCTCGCGGGCTCGCTGCGCTCGCCACGCTTCGGGTTGACGTCTATCGTGGGGTCATGGCGGGCACATAAAAAATGTGAAATGGGTCATATTGGCCCATTTCACCTTTTTTAACATTTTTCCCTATGTGAGATGGACTTAATCAAGTCCATCTCATCTTGTGCCATTATAATGGCACAAGACCGACAAGATCCTCCCGATTTCAATGTTAAAAGATTTTTTAACATTGAAGTCTATGGAAAAATCGGGTCAATCGGTCGGTCGCATCGCGGCCGATTTTAATTGGTCGCGACCGACCGATTGACCCGATTTCTGTCAATCAAAGGGAAAAAAATGTAAAAAATCGGCCACATCGTGAGGATCGTGTCCCTTAATTAAGAGCCACGATCCGTCACGATTGTGGCCGTTCTAGGAAACAAGTACCGAAGGATTTGTCATCTCTGCCATGGCCGCACCCATGCTGTGGCTGGCTCGTTTCCTGTGCTCAACCAGTGGGCAGTGGCAGGCAGCAGCATGTAAGTGTGTCGAGCGGGTGCCAGTGCCCACATAGACACCACTGCGGCTTGCTCCCCCAAGCGGCAGCTGGGGCTGCCTTACAGTAGTAACGCCACTGCTGGGCCCCCCCCCTAATCCCAAATTCACACAACCCTCTTCTTCATGAGCCTCCTTTAACCTTTTGCTGCTCCAGATCCTGCTGCTCTCTCGTTCTCAGTCCAGCTGGCCTGGCTCCTGGCCAGGGGCGGATCCAGGATAAAATGACAGGGGGGGCACCATGATAAAAGAGGGTTTAGGTGGGGGAGGGTTGGTGTTAGTGGTGCCAGTGTACATGCTAAGAGAGCGGCAGAGAGAGGGTGGGAATGGGATTAAAAATAGGCGCTGGCATTTAAAGTACGCAGGCCCACCATGGCGACAAAAGCGAAGGATGTAGTTGTAGGCGCGCTCCGGAAAAGGGGTGTGGCCACTCAACAGAGGTGTGTCCTTGAGTGTAGTCTACAACACCATATACAACTTCTACACATTATGCAACAAAATACTAGACTCCTTTATACTTCCCCCTTACACATGATGCCAAATGGAATGCAACTAAATTCACATAATTCCACATGGATTGAGCCAAAATTCAAATAATGCCACATGGATTGTGTCAAAATTCACATAATGCCACACAGATTGAGCCAAAATTTACATAATAACACACGGATTTAGCCAAAATTCACATAATGCCAAATGGATTGAGCCAAAATTCACATAATGCCACATGGATTGTGTCAAAATTCACATAATGCCACATGGATTGAGCCAAAATTCACATAATGCCACACGGATTGAGCCAAAATTCACATAATGCCACATGGATTGAGCCAAAATTGACATAATGCCACACAGATTGAGCCAAAATTCACATAATGCCACACAGATTGAGCCAAAATTCACATAATGCCACACGGATTAAGCCAAAATTTACATAATGCCAAATGGATTGAGCCAAAATTCACATAATGCAACATGGATTGAGTCAAAATTCACATACTGCCACACGAATTGAGCCAAAATTCACATAATGCCACATGGATTGAGCCAAAATTCACATAATGCCACATGGATTGAGCCAAAATTCACATAATGCCACACGGATTGAGACAAAATTCACATAATACCACACGGATTGAGACAAAATTCACATAATGCCACATATATTGAGCAAAAATTCACATAATGCCACACGGATTGAGCCAGAATTCACATAATGCCACACAGATTAAGCCAAAATTCACAATACGCTTCATAAACAGGGACATTGTCCACCAAAGGCACGCATTAAACATTTACACCATAATGTCCATTACACATTAAGTTACACGCCATTATGTCCATTATGTATTATGCCAAACACCATAATGCCTATTAAAAATTATGCTACATAAATGCTGCTTATCTACATGCTCATTGCCAAGGGTTCCATGCTCCTTGCCAGAGGTTTCATGCTTGTTGCCATGTGGGATTACATGTTCATTGCCAAGGGGGAATACATGCTCGTGGTAAATGGGGGACAGCCGCCGCCAGGCAGAAGTGATAGCCACTGACAGTGGCAGAGCCTGGCTGTATTCAAAGCACTGCAGGTCCCGGCTATTTGAAATAATACCCCTTTCACACCAGAAAATGCATTCCCAGTTTGGCCCCTTTTACACCAGCCTAGTCCCTGCATTTTCTGGTGTGAGGGGGAGAGAAAACCCCCCCTCCCTCCCCCCCCCCCCCCCCCCCCCTTTAACCAGTTATCTAATTTTACTGGCTATATCTTCGGAAGCAACTGACCCATTTTCATGAGTATCATATTGAAGAACTTTTGAGTGGGCTTTGAATGATTTTGGCCCAGTGAAACTGGAACGTTTGGTTCCAGAGTAATCTGCCCTCAAAGAACATGAACAGCCATGAAATTACATTTCAAAAATAAAAAAATCGGTTTACACGCAATATCTCTGGAACCGATTGACCGATATGGACCAGCCTGGTATCATTTTGAAGGCCCAGCGATTTGGAATTGAATGAAATCAA
The DNA here is from genome assembly GCF_055691185.1 of Crinia signifera. Lineage (NCBI taxonomy): Eukaryota > Metazoa > Chordata > Amphibia > Anura > Myobatrachidae > Crinia > Crinia signifera. The sequence continues at coordinate 212,892,783 of NC_139220.1, forward strand.
CCATAAGCTTCTGTGATGCCAGGGCTAAAACTGGCAGCCGTCGGAACCGGGTGGGGGTCGGAATTGACGGGTCCCATATTATCCTATGGTGAAAAAACGTTACAGCTTTGCCAGGCGATATCTCCGGCTCCCGGGGTGCTAGAGACACGGGGCTGGGCTCGTTGGAAAGCCCTGGTCCTCAGCTACAAAATGAAATGACAGGGGGGGCACGTTCCCGGGTGCCCTTCCCCTGAATCCGCCACTGCTCCTGGCTGCTGCTTCCTGCTGGCTCCCAGCTGCTGCTGGCCTGTTACTTTCACTAAAGAACACCGAGCATTATGAGCAGGCAGGACAGGTTGTTCGCAGAGCATGGAACAGACGATCTGTGAAGTAAAAGTACAAGAGACAGAGGCCACAGTGCCAGCGGCGGGTACAGTTGTGCGCCTGTGGCCCCAGGCAGTGCACATGCACAGTGTAGATGGCTCTAAGCACCGAGCGGCAGGGCACACACAGTAGACGGCAGTGGCACACAGTAAGTCAGACAGGCTCAGTCACACACAGATGGTGCAGACTAGACAGCTGGGTTGGAGGGTCACTGACAGGCCAGCTAGTACAGGCGGCGGTTGTATGGTATGGAAGCTCTAGGGCCCTTCTGATTGCTGGGGCCCATCACACTTGTCCCCCTTAATCCCCCCTATCGCCGGCCCTGATCCTACTAGCACCTACTGCTGTATATAATTCCATGCCGCTGGTGCCTACCTACTGCTGCATATAATTCCTGTCTGCTGGTGTCTGCCTATTACCTACCAGTACCTACTGCTGTATATATAATAAATAATTCCAGTCCGCTGGTGCCTACCTACTGCTGTTTATAATTCCAGCCTGCTGGTGCCCTGCCTACCTGTACCTACTGCATTATATAATTCCAGTGGTGCCTACCAGTAAATACTGCCTTATATATAATTCCAGTCCACTAGTGCCCGGCCTACCGGTACCTACTGCAGTATATCATTCCAGTACACTGGTGCCTACCTACTGCTGTATATAATTCCATTCCGCTTGTGCCTACCCACTGCCATAAGGTTGGGATCATTTGGTCGACAAGCATTAGGTCGACACCGTTAGTTTGACATGGAGAAAGGTCGACATAGTTCTAGGTTGACATGGGTCAAGGTCGACATGGGCCTAGGTCGACATGGGCCTAGGTCGACAGGTCAATAGGTCGACACAAGCAATATGTTGACATGGTCTAGGTCAGGGGTAGGCAAGTAATTTTGATGGAGTCCGGAAGTTTGAAATGATTTTGGTCGAGGTCCAAAAAATGCTGCCAATACTGGGACAATGCTGCCAATACGGGCACAATGCTGCCAATACATGCACAATGCTGCCAATACATGCACAATGCTGCCAATACGGGCACAATGCTGCCAATACGGGCACAATGCTGCCAATACGGGCACAATGCTGGCAATACGGGCACAATGCTGGCAATACGGGGACAATGCTGGCAATACAAGGACAATGCTGCCAATATGGGCACAATGCTGGCAATACAGTGACAATGAAGGCACATTCTGCTCACCTTTTTAAAAATGCAAACTCTGCATACTGTACTTTAAAAGTGGACGGGCAGGCAGCAACCCACAGATGCACTTAAAAGTGCCTCCCGGCTCCGCTGCCTGCACCTCTATCCAGCAGTGGATGGGGATCGCTGGGACAGCCCTTGCTCGACAGCCCCTGCTCAGGTGTGGAGTGCGGCACTGGCGTCAGCTCCTTCACTCGGCGAACGGGCGGTAGGGGGGGGGAGGGCTTGGCGCGCGCGGCGTCTCTCCCTGATCACGCTGGGCGCGTCTTCAGCCCCCGCCCATGTGATAGCACGCTCGCTCGTCAGGGGAAGGAGACGTCATGTCAGTCTCACTTCCCCTGGCATTTTTTACACAATAATAAATGTTGTGCGGTAACTGTGCGGTAACTGTGCGGTCCGGTGATCTGGCTTCTGCGGTCCAGAGATGGACCGCGGTCCGCCAGTTGCCGGTCCCTGGTCTAGGTAGACAGTCAAAAGGTCAACACAGTCGACATGGAAGAAGTTTCCAGTGCATAGCATCCCCTCGCTTCGCTTGCAAAGCTTCGGTCACTTTTTTATTCTCCCACCATGCCCTAGTGGATGGTAGGGCCTGAAATACTGCCTGTCGGCACATTTTAGCTAAAAAAACAGTGCAAAAACCCCATGTTGACCTTTTGACTGTCGACCTAGACCCTGTTGACCTAATGACCTTTCGATCTAAACCCATGTCGACCTAGACCCATGTCGATCTTGACCCATGTTGACCTAGAACCATGTCCACCTATCCCCATGTCGACCTAATGTGTGACCCAATGCTTGTCGACCAACTTGCTGTAGACCAGTACCTACTGCCATATATAATTCCAGTCCGCTGGTGCCCTGCCTACTGCCATTATAATTCCAGTCCTCTGGTGCCTACCAGTACTACCTATTGCAATATATAATTCCAGTCTGCTGGTGCCTATCTTTTGCCGTATCTAATTCAAGTCCGCTGGTGCCTACTAGTACCTACTGTCGTATATAATTCCAGTCCACTGGTGCCTACCTACTGCAGTATATAATTCCAGTCCGCTGGTGCCTACCTACTGCCGTATATAATTCCAGTCTACTGGTGCCCTGCCTACCAGTACCTACTGCAGTATATAATTTCAGTCAGCTGGTGCCTACCTATTGCAATATATAATTCCAGTCTGCTGGTGCCTATCTACTGCCGTATCTAATTCAAGTCCGCTGTTGCCTACTAGTACCTACTGCCGTATATAATTCCAGTCCGCTGGTGCCTACCTACTGCCGTATATACTTCCAGTCCACTGGTGCCCTGCCTACCAGTACCTACTGCAGTATATAATTCCAGTCAGCTGGTGCCTACCTACTGCCGTATATACTTCCAGTCCACTGGTGCCCTGCCTACCAGTACTTACTGCTGTATATAATTCAAGTCTGCTGGTGCCTACCTGTTGCAATATATAATTCCAGTCCGCTGGTGCCTATCTACTGCCGTATCTAATTCAAGTCCGCTGGTGCCTACCAGTACCTACTGCCATATGAAATTCCAGTCCACTGGTGCCTACCTACTGCAGTATATAATTCCAATCCGCTGGTGCCTATCTACTGCCGTATATAATTCCAGTACGCTGGTGCCTACCTGTACCTACTGCCATATATATTTTCGGTCCGCTGGTGCCTACCTACTGCCGCATATAATTCCAGTCCACTGGTGCCTACCTACTGCTGTATATAATTGCAGTCTGCTGGTGCCCTGCCTACCAGTACCTACTGCCGTATATAATTCCAGTCTGCTGGTGCCTAACTACTGCCGTATAGAATTCCAGTCCGCTGGTACCCTGCATACCAGTACCTAGTACCATAAATAATTGCAGTCCAGTGGTGCTGTCCTGTGCTGTAATATATTATAGAACTCCACAAAAATATTGTCATTGTCATGCCTGTGCAGAAGACCAATAAATCAACCTCTTCAGTCTGGAATAATTTGTATCCAAATGTGGACAACAATTGTATTGCCATATGTAGTTATGTAAAGCTGCAATATGCAGGGGTAAGGATGTTGGCCACCTAGGGACATCCTCCCTTATATGTAACCTGAAGAGCATTCATACTGTAATTCAATGTTTAGTTCAGAAACTGTAGCTAGGACCGTAAGAAGTCCAGTGACACCTAAATCCCTTGGCCCTGTTGTATCCAAGCACCTCAAAACCACACCAGCAACTCCCTCCTTTTCAATTTCCTCAATCCGGATCAGAAGTAGTCCTGCAGGCGATGTCACCGGCATGATTGACTCCTCCTCTCCTATTCAGGATTCCTCTGGAGGATCCGACAGTGTTATGCCTACTGCTGCTGCGGCTGTTGTTGGAAGATGTCGGAACACCACTACTACTTTCACTAAGCAATTGACAGTCCAACAGTCTTTTGCAATGAAGATGAAGTACGACAGCAGTCATCCTATGGCAAAGTGGATAACTGAGGCCTTGACAGCAATTTTGGTGTGAGATGTGCGTCCGGTATCCACCATTAGTGGAGAAGGATTTAAACAATTGATGGAGGTATTGTGTCCCCGGTACCAAATCCCATCCGAATTCCACTTCAATAGGCATGCAATATCAAGAAATGTACAGAGACATCAGAAAAAGTGTCTTCAGTGTACGAAAAAATAAGGTTGTATCCACTGTCCACTTAACCATGGACATGTGAACAAGTGGAACAGGGCAGACTAAAGTCTATATGACTGTGACAGCCCACTGGGTACATGGATCAACTTACACAGCAACAGCAGCAGCATCACCAGTAGCAGCATCTTGAAAGCTCCAGCTCGTTCCAAGGCAGGCTACATTATGTATTATGTTTCAGTAAGAGCAACACCGGCAAGAACCTTTTAGAGAAATTGAATGAAATCATGACCAAATGACTTACCCCCACTTAGACTCTCCCGGGGATTTGTTATATCAGACTATGCCATGAATATTGTGAAGGTATTAAGTCTGGGTGACATCCAGGACATCACATGTTTTGCTCACACAATAAATTTGGTGGTGCAGAATTTCTTAAAAAACAACAGGGTTGTGCGAAAAATTGCGGGCCACTTTCGCCATTCAGCGACTGTGTGCTGAAGACTGGAGCACCAGCAAAAACTCTTGAACCTGCCCCGCCATCAGCTGAAGCAAGAGATTGTAGCATGGTGGAACTCAACCCTCTATATGCTTCAGAGGATGGAGGAGCAGCAAAAGGCCATTCAAGCCTATACATCCAGCTATGAGATAGGCAAAGGAGGGAGTATGCACCTGACTCAAGCGCAATGGAGAATGATTTCCATATTGTGCAAGGTTCTCTAGCCCTTCGAACTAGCCTAAAAACAATATTGTGAGGTGTTCGGAATAGACTGGAAATGCATGGAAATTAATGTTATTGAAGTTAATAATAGCGTAGGAGCAAAAAAAAAACATTTTTATATTGTTTTCCCAAAAATTCCGGACTCAAAACCCAAAACCCGGAAGGGTGGTTTTGGCAAAACACATCCAGACTCAAAACCCGAAGAAGATCTTGACCCAAAACTCCAAAAAATGGCTGGTGCACATCACTACTATAAAAATAAGTGTACACTCTCAGGAAATACCAATCAGCCTGATATTTTTGCCCCTGATGTATTTCCTGGGAAAACTTAATGATTTAAATTATATAATTCTACACCAACTACAGAAAGCTATCTGCAGATTATGCCTAACATCCAAAACAATTTGTGTACAATTGCAATTGGATGGCAGACAAAAAACACTTGCATACCTCCTAACTATCCCAATTTTTGCAGGACAGTCCCACTATTTGAAACTGTCCCGCATCCTGCCAGCGGCCAGCAGTGTATATTGAGATGGATAGAGGGGCTGGGGGCACAGCCAGCAGCTGACACAGTTCTGAACATGCCCCCACACGTTCTGAATCTGCAGTTAACCACAGGGTGTGATGGCATTGCATATCGTCATTACTTTTTAGATTGTGTGGTAGGAATTCAGTAGTTTTGTGAAATTTCATGTCTAAATAGCCTTAATAGGACATGTGAAACCATAAGGTTTTTTGTGTATGGAATTTCTTTGCTTATTTTAAAGTTCATTTATTTATGCTATTCATTTTACGAGCATATACATTTTCAACAACTTTTCCAGCACACTGACAATCACTGTTATAGAGATTACAATTAAGTGGTGTATAAGTGTCCATACATCAGCAGTCACAGTTAATTGTTTCTCAATACCTGTGATTTTTTTTTCTCTCCAGATAATTTTTTCCCCCAGTCTGATTTGCCCACACATTACAAATTTATCTCAGTGATTGGCAGATTTTTGCCATCATAAGATTGTATCTTTACATTTTGAAAGTGCCAATACATAACCTAATTCAATTATCATTTACCTAGTCACTTGGAAAAGATTTAAATAATGGGCAGTACTACTACTGCCTGCTGCCCCCATTCTACTCTTGAAAAAACAATGTATGGGGTTCACTACACAAAGGATCACCAGCAGTGGGCTCTTGGATCGAGCCCAGGTTCTTTAAATACAACAGAAAAAAGTGAAAGTATCCACAATATTTTTAGCACCGGGCTCCACTAGCCAGGGACTTAATACCAAAGCCAGGGGACACACTTGGCTTGGCCCATGGCCATAGCATTTATCAACCCTGCTAGTAAAGCCAGGCTGGGTTTTATTGTGAAGACGGGATCCCCCCTCTCTAGGGTACACCAGGTCTGGGTTGCAGTCCAGGGATATTTTTCACATCCCTGGATGGCGAATGCATTTTTGATAGCTTCCCTCCAAAGCCATAACCAGCACTGGGCTCTTGGAGCTGGCCCTGATTCTAAAAATACAGAGGGAAAAAGTGCCCCCATATTTTAGAACCTACACCAGGCTCCTCTAGCCATGGAGGTAATGCCACAGCCAGGGGACACTTTGATGGGTTCCATGGCAAAAACATTAAATAGAGCCCCCTCCCCTCTCAAGGCATGTGCTAAAGCCCAATGCTATCCCCTGCACCCCTGAGCATTGGGTACGGGGTTGATAGCTTGCACTACTCCCCAAACTATAACCAGCACCGAACTCTTGGAGCTGGCCCTGATTCTAAAGATATGGGGAGAGAAAATGAGTAGGAGTCCCTAATATTTTTAGAACCAACACCAGCCAGGGGTCACACTTGATGAGTCCCATGGCCAAAGCATTTACCCTAGTAAGCTCAGGCCTGGGGTTCTTGGGGAAGTAGGGGCCCCTTTGGGTTGACTGAAAGGCAATGTTTAGGCCAACAGTCAATAGGGTGGCAACATATTGTCATAAAGCATGGTCGATGTGCTCACATGTTCAATACGAGCAATAGATTGACATGGCTATGGTCGACACATGAAAATGTTGACATAAGTCTATGGGGTATTTTTTCATTTAAAAAAAAAAAAAACTTGTCATACTTTACTATCCACGTTGACTCCAATATGAAACGGTATAGTGACCCAAAGCTCATCCCGCCATTTGAGAGGACAAGTACACTAATTGGGGGCCCACATGCTAAGGCGTTGACACAAAAAACATATAAAACCCATATACAACTTTTCATGTATCGACCTGTTCTTTGTCTACCTTTTGCTTGTGTTGAAATTTTTCCAGTGTCGACCTTGTGCATGATGACCTAGATGCTATACTACACCCAGTTGTGTTCCATTCCATTATGATTTATGTATTTTACACTATTTAATATTTGATGCAAATATTGAATTGCAAATTGCAGATAATATTTAATAACGTTACAGTTACCACTGAGAATTATGTAATTCACAATATTCTGTTAACTACTTTGAAATAATTAATCCCACATGGATTCATTTGTGACATGAACAAGAATATAAGGCCCTGAAATTGGAAATATTTTTCAAATCCATACAAATACTGTGTATTTTAAGAACAAACTCTCATTTATGTGATTAAAGTAAGTACAATTTTATATATAGAAATATGATTACAGGTTATAATTTAGTGGTCAATGAATATACTCTCAGTGATTGTTATGGTAATTTATCTAAACCAAGCGATGATAGGTCATAATTCCTGTAGTCACCAGGTCATGGTGTGATTATGTCCCTCCTGGAGAGGGTCATGTTGGGAGGTATGGTATCCATATAACTAGATGTCTTCCTGGAACGTCCTCCTCACAACAAGCACCTTCTATAAAGGAACTACTTACACTCTCTACAATTAACAGGTAAACTGCACAAGTGGTAGTAATACTCTCATGCTGAATTAGACATTGTATACATTATCTAGGCACTGTCCTAACTAGTCATTTTATAAACTGACTAGGCATTTCACTATAGAGTATATAAACTAGTAACAAACTGAGACATAAATAATTTGAATTGTAATCATTGCAGATAAGTAATATAATTCAGGGATAAACACAAGCATATATTTTAGTAGATTTATTGTAATCTACTAAACTACTACTGCATTGACTAAACATTCACCTAATTTACAAATATTTAGCGTCTGTTAGGAAGTTTAGTTAGTATGTATCATGTGTCTCATTTTGCCATCTTGCAATTTGTCATTGCATTGCATTTAACATGTTGTTATTCCATGCTAATGCCTAATATAGAACTTGGCCAGTAAAACAACAAAGTCCATCCTGACCTGGCGGGCTCTGGTGAATTCCTTTACTGATTGGCTGACTCTGTCAGGTGCTTCTTGGTATATTTAATACTCATGTGTTATATCCATTGCACTCTATGTCATATCCATCTTGCTAAATGTCATATCCATCTTTCTATATGTTATATTTAGAAAGCATTTAGCCATATGTCACATCCAGAAAGCTCCCTTCTAGAAATTATTATTATAAACGGCACTCTGTGTTGCAGTATTCGTGTTGTCGTACACGTGGAATTTGAACTACTGTATAACTAATAATCTCAATATTTGTATTGGGAGTTATTTCTCTTACTCAACATAAATGTCAAAAATCAGGACTTTTTTCATGAAATCGCACCCTTTTTAAGACTGCCAAATAAAACCCAGTCAACTACATGACTTCATCAATGGTCTGACGGTGATCTTCTAGAATGACTTGACAAATTTTTGGCACATTTTCATCAGTTTCATCATTGAAGTCCAGAATGAGGATGATTGTCAACTGACATTTTACCTCATTTTAAATGAGAGAACCATTTGTAAACGTGTGTTTCATTCAAGGCAGCATCTTTATAAGCAGTTTTTAACATAACAATCATCTACGCTACAAAAAGGAAACAAAACTTCACAATAGCAAGTTGCTGGTGTGAATCAGTCATCACAAAGATATGTAAAAGATTGTATAAGTGGTCAAACGTTAATTTTGCCCAGAACATTGGCAGGAATACTGACTCAGAAGGGTTCCGCTAACATTCACCTTACATCGGAAGCCCATACTACAAGTTCCTCATCCTCGCAATACCTGTTACTTCCGGTACCCTTTTGTACGTACTTATGTATGTACATACATACATACAAACCTAAAAACATACATACATACATGGGGGCATACTTATCACAATCCACATTTGTAAAGCAGATGTGATATGTTTTTGCATAAATTTGAAAAAATGAATATAAAATTTTTTACACCAATTTATTAATGTTCTCTTGCTATAGCATAACACTATCTCACTGCTGTTTTCTGCATTAGGTCCCCATGTGCGGCCACTGACAGGTACATATGTCACTAGGTAGGTGATGCCGAAGGAGCTAGGGGCTACGTCTCAAGAAAATGTTAAAGGCAAGTAGCACATCTGCTGCTATAGTATAAGATAAGGGAAAGTATTCAATGTGGCCTGTGAGGGGTGTCTGCGGCAAGGGTGGCTTGTTTTCGGCAAGGATTGCTGAGAACAAGCCATCTTTGCTGTTTGAACCCCACGCCAGCCTCTCACCATTTCAAAATTCTGGGGGACTCCTCCCCCGTCAGGCAAGGTTCACCGCTAATGCAGTGAGCCCACTGCATTTAGCCGCGAGCCTCCCTGGTTTTTAAGGCCGCACTCGACATTTCCACCTCGCTGGAAAAACCCAGCAAGGTGTAAACGGCAAGTGCATGTGGGTCAGTTGAATACGGCGAGCTATCGGCAAGCTATCGGCACTGCTTGCCATCAATGCTCGCCGAAGCTCAATGAATATACCCCAATGCCATCATCGTTATTCTAATAAGACCAAGCTACAGAATGCAGCATTTTATGGTGCTTGGTAAATCTAACAGCTTTGTAGCTCCCAAAGAAAGCTAGGAGGACTGTGGCTGCTGCCATTCTGAAGATACCTAATATTTGTTGGTATCCCCCCCAAAAATTTTGGTAATATATGATTTGGAATAATTTTTCAGTTCATAACCTACATTAGTTTGTGCAAACGGGATCATACCTGAAATTAGATTATGATTTCTACATCTAATAAAATTACTCTTGCGTATGAGGGTCAGAGTAATGCTAAAAATCCTATTCAAACTTGTAACTTTTTCTTTTTGTGTTGCAGGCATTTTCATGGTGTTTCAATGGAATATGACATCTCAATGGCAATTTCAGAAGGCAACAATCGGACCGTGGTTAATGAGTTTATTCTCATTGGCTTCTCTAACAGACCAGAACTACATATATTTTTATGTTCTGTGTTTTTATTCATTTATCTACTGTCTCTTTTGGGAAATACTGGTATAATATTTATTGTGTATAACCATACCCAGTTCCATACTCCCATGTACTTCTTCATAAGTAACCTTTCCTTTATTGACCTTTCATATTCTTCAGACATTGACCTGAAGATGCTAGCCGGGCTGCTATTTGATTGTAGATCTATTTCATACATTGGCTGTGCTATACAGCTTTTCTTGTTCTGCGCTCTTGGAAGTACTGAGTGCCTCCTTTTTGCTGTTATGGCTTATGACCGTTATGTTGCTATCTGTAATCCATTAAACTATAACCTGGTAATGCAGAAAAAGGTCTGCCTGGGACTAATGTCCGGGGCTTATTCAGCCGGTGTCCTGCATTCTGTAATCGAGACTTGTTTAACCTTTCGTCTTTCCTTTTGTGCATCTAACGTCCTCTACCATTTTGTTTGTGACTTTCCTCCATTATTAAGTATCTCCTGCACAGACACTACTGTTAATGAAATTGTTCTGTTCATCTTCTCATCTTCTGTCACCATTCCTTCTATTGTAGTGATTTTTATGTCATATGTCTTAATTTCCATAGCCATTCAACGGATAACTGCTATGGAGGGAAGACAGAAAGCTTTTTCTACCTGTGCCTCTCATATCACAGCGGTTACATTATTTTACTGCACAGTGCTATATGCATATGTCAGTCCAAAATCTTCATCTTTGAGAGACAATGTCAATTTGGCCACCATTTTCTATACAGTGGTGCTGCCCATGTTAAATCCAATGATTTATAGTTTGAGAAATAAAGACATTAAAACGGCTATAAGTGCGGTATTCTACAGACAGTGCTGCCGCATGGGCTGGACCTAAAAATGTTGAGGGACCTATTATGAGAAGAAGAAAGGCAGTGAGTAGTGATGTGTAGGAATGGCCAGTGCCTTTTGGGTGTGGCCATTGTCATGTGGGTGTGGCCAGTACCATGTGGGTATGTACACCCCTTAATAATAAAAATATAGAAGTTTCCTCATTTAGCAAGGAAAATAGAAACACAATTTAATACTAATGATTTAAGATTGATCATGTAGCCAGCATCATTATTATGCTATCATGAGGAAGCAGGGCCAAAACTAGGATTACTGACTCCCAGAGCAAGGCTGTAACTTGGTGCCCCCCCATCTAAAAGAAAAAATTAATGGCATGTGGCTCACTGGTAGATTTAACCCATCCACTGTAGTCCTGAGTCACAGCAGGTGATTTGGGAGAGCTTGCAGTGCAGCTCGGACATAGGGCCTTATTCTAGTTCAATCTTTCTGACAAAATCCTTCTCAGATGGAGAAAACCATGTGCACTGTAGGGGGGCAGATGTAAAATGTGCAGAGATAATTAGATTTGGGTGAGTTATTTTGTTTCTGTGCAGGGTAAATACTGACTGCTTTATTTTAACTAGAGATGTGCACCGGCCACTTTTCGGGTTTTGGGTTTTGGGTTCTGATTACCTTGAGGTTTTGGGTTCTAATGGGTTTTGCCAAAACACCTCCTAAGTGTTTTGTGTTTGGATTTCTTGGGTTTTGGGTTCTGATTTTTTTGTTAAAAAAGCATAAAAACTGCTAAAATCACAGAATTTTTTATTTGTTTTGCTCCTACGCTATATTAACCTCAATAACATTCATTTCCACTCATTTCCAGTCTATTCTGAACAGCTCACACCTTACAATATTGTTTTTAGGGCAAAAGGTTGCACCGAGGTAGCTGGATAACTATGATAAGCCACACAAGTGTGCGGCACAAACACTAGACTGATATGGCACACTTAGCATACCCTCTAGGCTTATACTGCACACCTAGAATTACCCCTGGACTGATATGGCACAGGTAGCATCACCCCTGGACTGATACAGCACATTTAGCATCACCCCTGGACTGATATGGCACACTTAATACCACCCCTGGACTGATACGGCACACAGCATCACCCCTGGACTGATACAGCACATTTAGCATCACCCCTGGACTGATATGGCACACTTAGCATCCCCCCTAGTCTGATACGGCACACCTAGCATCACCCCTGGACTGATACGGCACACCTAGCATCTCCCCTGGACTGATATGGCACGCTTAGCATCACCCCTGGACTAATACAGCACACTTGGCAGCACCCCATGAATTATACGGCAGACTTGGCTTACCCCAGGAATTATACGGCACAGATGGTGGCACCCCTGACCTGATACAGCACACATGGAATTATACGGCACAGATGGCGGCACCCCTGGACTGTTACGGCACACATGGAATTATACGGCAGACAAATTCCTGCAGTAAAAATAAAAATGTGTATTCTTTTAATTATAAAAAAGAGCAGCACACCTTACTTAGCAACACCCCATGAATTATACAGCACTCTTGGCTCACCCCTGGACTACAGCGCATTTAACAGCCCTTGCAGTAAAAAAAAAAAAAAAAATACCTTAAATTTATTTTCATTAAAAAAAAGGGCAGCTCCCCTGGTCTGATATGGGACACATGGGGCACCCCTGGAATTATACGGCACACATGCGAGCACCCCAGGACTGATACAGGACACATGGGGGCACCCCTGGACAAATACAGCACACATGTGGGCACCCCTGGATGGATACAGCACACATGTGGGCACCCCTGGACTGATAGTACTGGTAGCCAGTGGAAACAGCAGATTGGAATTATATACTGCAATAAATACTGGTAGCCAGTGGCAACAGACTGGAATTATATACTGCGATAAATACTGGTAGCCAGTGGAAACAGCAGACTGGATTTTTATATACTGTGATAAATAATACTGGTAGCCAGCGGCAACAGCAGACTGGATTTTTATATACTGTGATAAATAATACTGGTAGCCAGCGGCAACAGCAGACTGGAATTATATACTGCGATAAATACTGGTAGCCAGTGGCAACAGCAGACTAGAATTATATACTGCAATAAATAAAATACTGGTAGCAACTGCCAGTGGCAACAGCAAACTGGAATTATATACTGTGATAGGTACTGATAGCCAGGGGCAACAGCACACTGGAATTATATACTGCAATAGGTACTGGTAGGCACTAGCCAGTGGCAACAGCAGAGAGCAGACTGCAGCAGACACTAGGCAGTGCAGGGCAGGCAGTGGCACTAGCAGCACCAGTGGACTATCACACTGTGACTGACTATACAGGAGCAGACTCAGCAGAGGCAGGCCCCAGCACAAAGGAGAGACAGAACACAGCACCAGTCATCCTTGCAATGGTGATGTCTTGATCACTGAGCAGAGACACAGTACACAGCAGCACGGACCCCAGCAGAGACCACACACAGCAGCAGCACACCCTTCCCTACCCTTCTCTGAGATTGGAGTGAAGATGGCGGCGCGAGGTTGCGGAATTTAAGGGTTCCGTGATCTCGCGAGAATCCGACGCCGGGCGATGACGTTTTGCCCATGCGCCCGGATTCTAGTAAGGCGGGAAGCGCCGAGCGCTGCTCGTATCCGTGCCCGGATTGATGACGTCCGTGCTGGCTCGGATCTGAGGAATCCGAGCCCGCACATCTCTAATTTTAACACTGCAATTTAGAAAAAAAAAAGTAAAACCCCACCCAAATCGAATTCTCTCTGCACAAGTTACATCTGTCCCACCTGCAGTGCACATGGTTTTGTCCATCTAAGAAGGATTTTGTCAGAAAGAGTGACCTAGAATAAGGCCCATAGTGTGGAGAGTGTCTGATGTATCTTGAAGTCAGTCCCGCTTACAGCAGATTGTGGGTCTGCCAGCAGCTGCATCACACAAGGAGGAAGGAGCAGGTGATGGGTCACTGGGGAGCCGGTGACCCGGCCGGGATACTAGTGACATTCAGTGGATGAGCTGTGCAGTCACGGGGTCCCATGCACTTGCGCAGCTCGTCTGCCTGTAGAAACGTCCCTGTGCGGCACCCACATCTGCCCTCAGACTCACAGCCTGCTGGCTTAATAAAATCAAATGGGTACGAATGAATCTGTTTGTACCCATTTGATCCCATCTCGGCCATGACTTGTAAATCTGCATTTTGGGTAATTATGTGCTTTTACAAATGAAAATCATGGATGCAAACACATATATGAATCAATAGACCATCGACAGCACTTAGCAGGACTTTATCATAGGCACAGAATATATCGGCAGATTAGTAAATCTGCCGATATGTTCTGTGCCTATGATAAAGTATGATGAAAATCGGCCATTAATTCACCTCAAAATATGAATGGCAAATTGACCACCTTTTAACATTCATGTTTGCAGAAGCCTGCATGGATCAGTGATACTGTATGTAAAAGTAAAGAAAAGGAAAAAAAAAAAAATTGTGGGGTCCCCATCTTCCAAGCATAACCAGCCCTGGGCTTTTTTAAGTTGGTCATGGTTTGAAAAATACAGGGAAGAAAATGTGTAGGGGTATTTTTAAAACCAGCACCAGGATCTTGCATATAGGGGACAAAAGAAGTAGGGGTTCCCCGTATTTTTGAAACAAGCACTGGGCTTTATTAATTAGTAAGGTAATTCCACAGCCAGGGGGCATTTTTTATATAGCTTCTATGCCTGTGGCATTAGCTCTAGAACTGGTAAGCCCTGGGAGGGGTCTCTAGGGGTGTGTGGACCCTCAATAAAAGGGTGTCCTCCCCCCAAGGCACCCAATGGCCAGGGCTATCCCCAACACACCTGGGTGATATATGCCTGGTTGAAAGTCCATAATGTGTTGAAAATAGATTTAATATTTGGTTTGGCTGTGACTGAAAAGTCTTAGCTAGCCTGCCTTGCATGCAGGTTCTTGGATAACCACAAGTACAGCATGTGGGCATTAAAGGGCCCACTGGGACTTGTAGTTACACAGCCGAACCGATACTACAAAAAAAAAACCAGAAACACCATGATAATAAAATTTTATTAACATACGTGCACACACACATGCATACATGCTTACCTATATTCCACGTAGATTGGTCCCCTTGTTCATGTAGAAATAATTTTGGGGTACCTGTGTAAAATGAAATACTCACCTAAATCCAGTGTAGATATGTCCTCTTCTGCCCCTGTAGGCATCCAACGGATAAAAATAAAATAAAAATAAAAGGACTGCTGGGTTCTTGCATGACTTCTGTCACTTGCCACCCCAGCAGCCAATCAGTGAGCAGCACATCAGCAGCACACCCCAGTCTAGGTGTACACATCCATTTGTATAGCATGTACATTAAATAGGCTAAGCAAACTCAAAACAAATAAATTACCAGGGCCAGATGGGATTCATCCGAGGGTATTAATGGAATTAAGGGATGAACTAGCTACCCCCCTACATTATATCTTTAGCAAGTCACTATCGTCAGGTATAGTACCAAAAGATTGGAGAATAGCAGAGGTAGTGCCAATATTCAAAAAAGGAAGATCCCGCTAATTAGAGACCCGTTAGTTTAACATCAATTGTGGGTAAACTATTTGAAGGATTTTTAAGGGATGGTATCCAGGAATATTTAGATCATCACCGTCTACTCAGTACTAACCAACATGGGTTCATGAAAAATCGTTCATGCCAAACTAATCTACTATGGTTCTATGAAGAGGTTAGCAAAAACCTCGATAATGGAAATGCTGTAGATGTGATTTTCCTAGATTTCGCTAAAGCATTTGATACTGTCCCACACAAGAGATTGATTAATAAAATGGAGAAACTAGGATTGGGTGAAAATATCTGCAGATGGGTAGGGAATTGGCTTTGTTATAGAGAGCAAAGAGTGGTTGTGAATGGTGCCATATCAGATATGATACCGGTACTAAGTGAAGTGCCCCAGGGTTCGGTTTTGGGGCCCATTTTGTTTTATTTATTTTTATTAACGATATTGGGATAGGGTTACTCAGCAATGTATCCATCTTTGCGGACGATACAAAACTTAGCAAAGTCATCAAATCATCAGAAGATGTCACCATACTTCAAAATGATCTTGCAATTCTAGATGAGTGGGCAAAAAAATGGAAGATGAGGTTCAATGTAGATAAATGTAAGGTTATGCACCTTGGGAGACACAACCAGTGTGCAAGTTACAACCTTAGCGGAGAGGAACTGGGTAATTCCATACTTGAAAAGGATCTAGGAGTCCAAATAGACAGCAAACTGGGATGTAGTGCCCATTGTAATGTAGCTACAAAAAAGGCCAACAAAATTCCGGCATGTATTAAGAGGGGAATGGAAACTAGGGACTCAAAGGTAATTATGCATCTGTATAAAGCATTGGTGAGACCTCACCTCGAGTACGGAGTGCAGTTCTGGGCCCCACACTATAAAAAGGACATCATAGAATTAGAAAAAGTCCAACAAAGCTTATTAGGGGAATGAAGACTTTAAGATACGAGGAGAGATTAAGCAATTTGGGACTATTTACATTAGAAAAGAGACGTTTAAGGGGGGACATGCTCAACATGTACAAGTATATCAAGGGCCAATATAAGGAACTGTCACACACCCTCTTTTCTACTAGAAATGAATCTAGGACACGAGGGCATGAGTATAGATTAGATAAAAAAAGATTTCATTCAGCTAGTAGAAAGAATTTCTTTACAGGCAGAACAGTCAAACTCTGGAACTCTCTTCCCAGAGAGGTGGTAATGGCTGGCTCATTAAATGCATTCAAGGCAAAGTTGGACAAACACTTACTGGAGAAAAACATCCATGGGTACAAATAAGAAATATAATTTGTCTGTAAAATACCAGAACCTACCAAATCAGCAATGGATATCTATACCAGGTTGAACTAGATGGACGCAAGTCTTTTTTCAGCCATACCTACTATGTAACTATGTAAATCACAAGGCGGGATTTCACTTTAGAGGGGCGGCGTCTAAATGATTGCTGGCCACTGCACATCCACTGCCATGCGATCAAGTCTGAATCAGGTCTATGGACCATATGAATACTTCTCTATAACGTTTCCAAATCTTCAATGACAGTACAAATACTATTTGCATAATTTATCAGGGTATTCTCATATTATGTATACCAGCCATATGTATGAAAAGAAGGATATAACATACTAAGGGGGAAATAAGATGGGAGGTCTATTTGACATGAGATGTTGCTATGGGCAACCAATCAGATGCTATTGATTATCTTCTAGAAGAAGCTAAATAAATAGGAAGAAGAGTCTGATTGGTTGCCCATAGCAACATCCCATTTGAAATAGAACTCCCATCGTATTACATTTCCCCCTAAATATTTCTCTCGTATACCATAACTTACAATATACACATGTGAAAATCTCACAATTTTTATAAAATGTTATGTCTTTGTTATTTGCATCTTCCTGTATTACATGTATTTAATAAAACTGTGGTTAACAAGATACGTTCATATTTAATATTGGGGTGATTCAGACCTGCTCGTTGAGGGATTAATTCGCTAAGGGGTTGCACATGGGCAAACCCCTGGAGCAAGCGCTGGGACATCCGATCCAGAATGGGAGAGCATGGGAGCGGGCAGGGGGGCAGATGCAGGGAACTGCATACCCACAAAACAGTGGGTGCCCCCATAGAAATGCCTGCTTTCAGCAGGCAGCTGATGGCACAAGGCATCCACGCCTGTGCTGTGTTATAGACAAAAGTGATATATTTTAATGTATACCAATAAAAATGTTGTTTTAATAAATAACAATTATTGAACAAATAGTGCTCCAGCAAAGATAGCCTCCTTTGTCTTCTACTCTGGTTTTGATACTTAGCTATGACTCTTGGGAGCACTAAAAGATATAGGGGCAGATTTATTAAGCTTAGTGAAGTGATAATGTGGCTGGTACTTTATCACCGGCCAATCAGCTCCTAACTGTGAAGTTACAGGCTTGGTTTGAAAAATGACAGGTAGGAGCTGATTGGCCAGTGATAAATACCAGACACTTTATCACTTCACCAAGCTTAATACATCTACCCCATAGTGCAAACTCTGCAAAGAGTACTTTATATAACTGTTTGATTTTGCAGTGCAAATTATTGCTGCTTTAAAAAAATCTGGAGATTTCTTACCAAATCTCTCACTTTCTGAATCTCTCATCCTATTAAATTTCACCCCTGGTCTCTAAGTCGTTTGTGCATGTGGAAGATCCAGTCCAAGTATTAGAACAGAAGCAACAGGAAAAGGTTAGCTAAACTGATGTGAACAAGACTTGGCTGATCAGCAGCACCTGTGGCTTCCTGTTAAAAGTGTGTCCAGTAAAGGAGGTCATTTTTTTCCAATGCTGAAAAGCAGCTGGGTTATAGGCAGCTGGGTGTAAGGCCAGGTGATGTCAAATTATTTTAGGTGCTTTGGAGTCTTCCCTGACTGCTCTAACCTTGTTTGCTTACTAGTTAACTGCTCTCGCTTACTTGAGTGGTGATGCAGAAACTATGTAGTAACATACAAATAAAGAATGATAACAATAATAATGTTTGATAATGGTGTTATAAGCAAAAGTAGAAGTAAATATCCATAACTCCGAAGCAGATTTGAGAATCATGGAGAGTAAGCAGTAAGTAAATTAGGATACCGCCGTCCCTGTGTTGTGATGGTGACCACAGGTTGGGATAAAAATAGCCCTTCGATTATGGTCTCCAGAGTGGTAAAATGTTTTAGAAAAGTACTGAAGGTGTGAGTTTGTGTATGTACTTGCCAATGCAGGGCAGTGTCGTCTGTCAGAATAGCTGGGTACACATCCAGCATTGGTATAAGCTGCTAAAGATAGTTTTACCTGCTCCTAAGGTTAGTGTTACCCTCTGCTATAGCAATTGTTAACTGCTACTATGGTAAGTGTCACATGTTTCTAGGGGATCCGGGTAGCATACCAGTGGTTGGGATGCCTGCAAGCGAAAAGCCTCCTCTGGAATCTGACACTGGTCACCAGTTACCCGACTGTCGGCATCCCAGTCTTAATTACAGGGGCGCTGACAGGATGGATGGGCCCTGGGAAAATGAAGAGGGCATGGCAGCCGGGAAGGGAAATGTTTACTGGAGGGCCATGGATATTCCGAACTGAAAAAAAAATATATAACTTTGTGCAGGCAGAACTGGTAGGTGGGAGAAAGAGAGGACAGGCTGTTGCTGCCTCTCTCTCTCTCCCCAGCTCCGCACACAGCACTGAGCAGTGTGTGCTGAGCTGGGGAGAGAGGCTCTGCTGCAGCAGCCTGTCCTCTCTCACAGACTGCCCAGCTTCCTGCAATGCAGGAGGGGGGGGGGGGGGGGGGGCGGGACCCAGGCTCCTCCATCAGATCCGGGCTCTGGTAAAAAGTACCCCCCCCCCCCTCTTGGCACCACTGCGTAATAATACCAACCAAAGGGAGGGTTCGATTTAGGTATTAAGCTGTGGAGCTGGGGGAGGGGGGTTGCAAGGGCTAGGCTGCAGTGGTAAGAGTTAGGGTATACGTGGTAGGGTTGGCATACTTTTTCAAGCTTGTCTAAGGATGTTTATAGTATATCTATCCAATGGGGGCAGACTTGCTAGACATGGATGCTCAGATTCATCCCCAGCAGGCTGGACAGCGTGTGATGGCACATGGAGAGCAGGCACAATAAAGACAATGGGTCAGAACCCAAGAAATTAATTCTTTACACTTGAAAAACCTTAATTTTTATGATTAATTCTAAATCTATTGGTTTATTAACTTTCATTTAATATGTTCATTATTTCAAAGACGTATTTCGTCCAACAGACCTTTTAAAAGAAATAACCCACTAAAACATGTTACACTATTGCTCATATTTGGATATATTCATCATTCCATTATGGTTTTTTTTTTTCCATTGTGTATTTTACAATATTTTCCATTTGATGTAAACATTGAATGCAAATTACAGATAATAGATTCATGAAAGTGCACAATTAACATGAACAAAAACAGTGTATTTTATAATTACTATTGTTACCGCTACCACTGAGAATTATCTAATTGCAAATATGCTGTTAATTCCCTATAAAGTAATTGATTCCACATGGATTAATTTGTGACATGAATATAAGGACCTGAAGTTAAGACATTTTTTCTAAGCTAAGGTATTGTGTGTATTGTATGAACAAGCTACCTCTTTTATGTGATAGGAATTTTCAAAAGACTACATTAAAGCAAATAGAATTTATATATAGAAATATATGTATATAGTTTATAACTTAATGATCTCACAATATGCTCACAGTGATTGTAATTGTAATTAGGTCTCTAAACCAAGTGATGATAGGCTGTTCTTGTAGTCACCAGGTCATGGTGTGATTAGGGTGCCACAATCCAGCTACTGTACCTCAGTATCCATATAACTGTACATCTTCCTGGAACTTCTTCCTCACAACAAGCACCTTCTATTAAGG
Source organism: Crinia signifera (assembly GCF_055691185.1). Classification (NCBI taxonomy): domain Eukaryota; kingdom Metazoa; phylum Chordata; class Amphibia; order Anura; family Myobatrachidae; genus Crinia; species Crinia signifera. The sequence goes on from NC_139220.1 coordinate 212,913,353, forward strand.
AACTACTTACATTCAGGGCTGCCGACAGGGGGGTGCCCTGGGTACAGCTGTCCTGGGCCCTGGCCTCTGGAGGGGCCTGGCCAGCTGCCCACAGCAACCCCCCCCCCCCCCACTGCACACAGCCTCCCCCCGCACACAGCCTCCCCCAGCGCCAGCACCAGTGCCAGGCACGCACAATACACAGTGCAGCCTGTAGAGTGCCGAGCCTAGAACACAGAAGGGCTTGGGGCTCTGCAGGCTGCACTATGCAGTGTGTGGTCTGGACCGTGGAGGCTGAAGGAGCCGGAGGATGGGTGATGCTAAGTAATCATAATGGGACAGGGTAGGGGGAGGCAGGGTGCTGGAAGGTGCGGGGGTGGGGGGGGGCATGGTGGACATATGTCGCTGTGCTGCTGGGGGCCCGGACTGTAGGTCAGTCCCGGGACCCAAAATTTCTAGTGGCGGCCCTGCTTACATTCTCTACAATTAACAGGTAAACTGAGCAATTGGTAGTAATACTCTCATGCTGAAATTAGACATTTCATGCAATTCCTAGGCAATTTGCTAGCTAGGAGTTTTATTAACTGGCTCGGTATTACACTTATTGAGTTTATAAGCTACTAACAGAAGACATGATTAGTTAGAATTGTAATTATTGCAGATAAACAATATGATCTAAGGAAAAAAATGCAGCAATATATTCGGGTTGCATCTACTGTAATCTACTAAACCACTACTTCATCTGCGTCACGGCTTTGCTCATAATCGAGTCTGAATCAGGCCTTCAGTCAGTAAAACAGGAAAGTCCTTTCTACCTAATGGTTGGCTCTGGCGGATTCCTTTACTCACTGGCTGACTCTGTTATGTGTTTCTTGGTATATACTCACAGGAAAGCTGACAGTCATTTCATGTGTGGAATCCATCTCACTGTGCATGTCATATCCACTTTGCTATATATCATATCTTCATTATATATGTTATATCTATCTTGGTATATGTCATATCCACTGTGCTGTATGTTATATCCAGAAAGCATTTAAACATATTGTGCTAATGTGTGCTATATGTATGGCACCGCAATCTACTTGTGAAGTTTCATAAATTACATGATCTAAAATCCAGAAAGCTGCCATTTTGAATTGGTTGGCCCCTCAGGAATTAAGATGAATCAAAATAAACACTTTTACAAATGAGTATGACTTATTCTATAGCTAATCCTTAATAGACTCCTATTCTTTTTATTTTATTTATTTTGATCCTGGCTTCCATATCTCATCTTTTTTTTTGTGTTGTTAGTTCAATGCTTAATATATATAATCTTAAAATGAAACTGTTAATATATTAAGGAAAATTACAAATACTGTACAGCAGGGGTTGCCAATTTTTCCAAGAGAGGTAGCCTCCAGCACCCTCTGGATCACCAGTGACGTACAGTACTCAATACTCATGCACGACCAATGTACGGCCATTCTGTACGTCACTGAGTGGGTGATCCAGAGGGTGCTGGAGGCTACCTCTCTTGGAAAAATTGCAGGCTACTAGAGCATAGACTACTTTAGGATATTGCTATCTGGACATGGAATATTGTAATGAGGCCAAGCTACAGAATGCAGCATTTTATGATGCTTGGTAAATCTGACAAATAGGCCCCTTATAATATAAGATTTGGAATTATTTTTCAGTCTATAACATAAACTAGTTTGTGCAAACGGGATCATAATGATATAACGCTTGCGTATAAGGGACAGAGTTATGCTAAAAATCATACCTATACTTATATGGTTACGTTTCTTTTTGTGTAACAGGAATTTTTGATGGAGTTATAAAAGAATATGACATCTCAATGGCATTTTCAGAAGGCAACAACCGGACCGTGGTTAATGAGTTTATTCTCATTGGCTTCTCTAACAGACCAGAACTACATATATTTTTATGTTCTGTATTTTTATTCATTTATCTACTGTCTCTTTTGGGAAATACTGGAATAATATTTATTGTGTATAACCATACCCAGTTCCATACTCCCATGTACTTCTTCATAAGTAACCTTTCCTTTATTGACCTTGCATATTCTTCAGACATTGACCTGAAGATGCTAGCCGGGCTGCTATTTGATCGCAGATCTATTTCATACGTTGGCTGTGCTATACAGCTTTTCTTGTTCTGCGCTCTTGGAAGTACTGAGTGCCTCCTTTTTGCAGTTATGGCTTATGACCGTTATGTTGCTATCTGTAATCCATTAAACTATAACCTGGTAATGCAGAAAAAGGTCTGCCTGGGACTAATGTCCGGGGCTTATTCAGCCGGTGTCCTGCATTCTGTAATCGAGACTTGTTTAACCTTTCGTCTTTCCTTTTGTGCAAATAATGTCCGCTACCATTTTGTTTGTGACTTTCCTCCATTATTAAGTATCTCCTGCACAGACACTACTGTTAATGAAATGGTTCTGTTCATCTTCTCATGGTGTGTCACCATTCCTTCTACTGCAGTGATTTTTATGACATATGTCTTAATTTCCATAGCCATTCAACGGATAACTGCTAGAGAGGGAAGACAGAAAGCTTTTTCTACCTGTGCCTCTCATATAACAGCAGTTTCATTACTTTATATCACAGCCCTCTATGAATATGTCAGCCCCAAATCTTCATCTTCAAGAGATAACGTCAATATGTCCACCATCTTTTATACAGTTGTACTACCCATGTTAAATCCAATAATTTATAGTTTGAGAAATAAAGACATTAAAATGGCTATAAAAACCGTATTCTACAGACAGTGCTGCCACATAGACCTTAGATGAGAGAGTCAGTCATAAAAATACATATAGTAAATTTCATTTATTTGGTATGGTGGACATTAGTCTACTATAATTGCCTTTATTGTATTGTCAGTTTACCATACTGTAGACTTCCATATATTATATTTCCTTTTCTTTCCTATACAGAAAAATACAAACAAAATACTATTCTAATGATTAAAGAATGATAATAAAATTATTCAAATAGTCTGGTACCATTTAAACTGTACAGCTGTATACAGGCCTGTCTGATTTTCTGAAAAATTACATTATCCCAGGGCTGGGACAGCATGTTCACACGAGCAACATTTAATTAACATTTTCTGGAGCTGCAGCTTTATCGACCATTAAAACCTGCTACAAATGGTGAATTCTGTTTTTCAAAGCAGCCATTAGAGGCATACAATGTAAATCATGAGCAAAACCGCCAGCAAATAATTCTGCTCAGCAAATAAGCAGTCAAAATCAACAAAAGTTGTCAATAATTACTAAATTACTAAAGGACCAAAACAATGAAGAATTAGATTTGGACACTATTATATAATGCATTTATTACTGGAACTGAATTTAATAGTAAATAATAATAAAACAATTTTTTAGATGGACAAAATTATATGCAATTAATAATATTGGACCTAATTATTAGTAGAAGAAAATCTTAGGATACACTCCTCTAGCGCAACCAGGTATACTACAATTGGGTACCTTACATCCACAAAAAGGATTGTTAGTGAGAGAACAGTGTGTATTCTCCATATGCGCCACACAATGAATAACTACAATAAACAGAAAAAAACAGTACTTTTCTATTGTTATGCTTAGTATACCGAATTTTAGTACATGTGGCAAGAAAAGCTAAATCTAATATTGTGCAATATTGTAAAAAAAAAAAAAACAATGACAAATTTTATTGAGATACAAATTTGCTCAAAAATAAAGCGCTCAATATCTATATATAACTCCAAGCAGGAATAGTATTGCTCATTGCCAGGGGTTACATGGTTATTGCCAGTTAGATCATGCTTGTTGCCAGGGAGTTTGCATGCTCATTGCCAGAGGCTACATGCTTGTTGCCAGAGGTTTCATGCTCGTTGCCAGTGGTTACATGCTGGTTGCCAGGGTGTAACTTGCTCGTTGCCCTTGGGTTACATGCTCATTGTCACAGGTTTAGTGCTCACAGCGCTCTAGTGCTTTCAGAATCTGGCACTCCGGGTAACGTTGTGCACGCTGCACTCCCCTGGCAGACACTTGGAGGACTGTCTTCAGCAGATTCAATGTGGAGCGCCAGACTGCATGGATTTTGCAGAGACTCCCTGGACTGCGATGGCATTGTTATAACACAGGTAACCCACCTTCTACAAGTAGGAGAATATCCAGTGATGTTTTGCACTGAAGGGCATTGACTAAGGGCCCATAGACATTTGATGATGCGCTCCATGAGAGATATGTCAAGTATGAACCTTGAAACTGCCAAAGAATGATGTTGAGCACACACACTGACTGATCATTAACAATATTGATCAGTAACGTCACAGGGTCCTCGCTCTGTGCATACAGTTGTTGGCAATATTGAAAAACTAACCATAATGTTCAGATGATGAGAGGGTGGGTGGGGGCAGGTCATTAACATTTTTCTTTTGTTGCACACACACTGGGAGAGATGTTATAAATTACATTGCTTAAAAGGGTAAAAATTAGCAATATATTTCATTATATCGCCCAGTGTGTACGCACCATAACTAAACACTACTGCAATTTTGGTACTGCTCTACTTCTGATCACAATATCTTCCAGGGCCTTGTCACACCAGGGGGCTCAGTCGACGAGACTGAGACCTCTGGTGGGGACCTGGACCGGTGAGGTTGGAGAGGACCCTTGCGCATGGAGTGCGCGACAGTGCACCCAGAGCCAATAAGCAGTCAGAGGTAAAATACAACCGGAGTTTATTTGCAGATGGTTGTAATATAAACAGACAGTAAAGTATGTAGGAGAAATGACAGAGTTCATGCAGATTGCAATACTTTACAGATGTGATGATATGTGGGATCGATGGTGGAACATCATATGTGAAGACTGTGGGTCCGGATTGACGGACGGAAGACTTGAGCTTGACTGTGGGTCCGGAATGACGGACGGAAGCTTGGTTTGGAGATCCGGAATATCGGACTATCGATGATGATGTGGGAACATCAGATTCGGGTATCGGATATGGAAGATGACTGTGGATCCGGAATGACGGACGGGAGATGACTGTGGGTCCGGAATGACGGACGGAAGCAGGAGATCCGGAATATCGGACTAACGATGGAACATCGATGGTGGATGATGCTGGAGCATCGGAAGGACCAGAGTCCCGGAGCTAGGCTTGGTCGCTGGGCTGTAGAGGCAGGATCACAGGCGATGGAATAACCTGGACTTCACAGGAGATGGAACAACCTGGAACACACTGCAGCATGGAAGACAACACCAGCAGAGAAATACACTTGCACGGAGACAAGGACAGCTGACCATACACTGGAGACAACTGAAGCACTAGCAATGGTTCTGAGAGCTCCCTGCATACTTATCCCCACTGGGTGGCCAGGATTGGCCAAGGAAGTATGACAGGGAGATCAGAACCAACAGGATTGGACAGCACAGACATGTGACTGGGAAGAACATGGCAGCCCCCATGTCTGCTATGGCGGGAAAGTGTGTTTGTGCACACCATGCTGGATACTGGGAGCAATGGCGGCGGACAGGTGGATTGCCGTGCACTGGGGACTGTCACTGGGAGACAGGACGCCGGCAGAGATGACGTCTGGACCGCAAGCTGAACCTGCGGAGGCACTTAGCCGGTAGGAAAGTCTGTCTGACAGCTCGGATCGTGACAGCACCCCCCCTTTAAGGGTGGCCCCAGGACACCTTTTAGGCTTGCGGGGAAACTTGGAGTGGAACGCCCGGATGAGTCTGGGAGCATGGACATCGATGGCATTGGTCCATGATCGCTCTTCGGGGCCGTAGCCCTTCCAATCGATCAGATATTGCAGACGACCATATCGGATGCGAGAGTCCAAGATTTTACTGACCTCATATTCTGTTCCACGCTGGGTGCAAACCTTAGGAGCCTTGGGGAGCTTGGAATGAAAGCGATTCAGAACCAGCGGCTTGAGCAGCGAAATGTGGAATGTAGCTGGCACTTTCAAATAGGGCGGCAACTTGAGCTTGTAAGCTACTGGATTGACGACTCGCTCAACTGGGAAAGGGCCAATATATCGGGGAGCGAACTTCATCGATGGCACTCTCAATCGAAGATTCTTGGTTGACAACCAGACACGATCTCCTGGACGGAGGGCTGGCACAGCTCTGCGTTTCCTGTCGGCAAATTTTTTGTACCTGCTTGAAGCCTTCAGAAGTGAAGAACGAATGAGCTTCCAGGATTTGACGAATTGCCGGATGGTCGTGTCGACCGCTGGAACAGAGGACACAGGTTGCAGAGTGAAGTCAGGAACTCGAGGATGAAACCCATAATTGGCAAGGAATGGAGTGACATTTGATGAAGAATGATATTGGTTATTATGGCAGAACTCTGCCCATGGAAGGAGTTGAGCCCAGTCATCTTGGGAAGAAGAGACATATGTGCGGAGAAATGCTTCAAGGTCCTGATTCACCCTCTCCGTTTGGCCGTTGGTTTGAGGGTGGTAGGCTGTGGAAAACTTTAACTTGATTTGAAGCAGGGAGCACAGGCTTCGCCAGAACTTGGCTACGAATTGGACTCCTCTATCGGAGATGATTTCGAGAGGCAGCCCATGAAGCTTGAATATCTCTTTGATGAAGAGCTGGGACAGCTTGGAAGCTGATGGAAGACCGGTGAGGGGAACGAAGTGAGCCATCTTGGTGAACCGGTCAACAATCACCCAGTTGGTGGTGAATTTGTCAGACTCTGGAAGATCAGTTACAAAGTCCATAGAGATATGCGTCCAAGGACGATGTGGCACTGACAGTGGCATCAATTGCCCAGGAGGAGACTGACGACTGGTCTTGTGCTGAGCACATTTAGCACAAGAGGAGACAAAGTCCTGTACATCCTGTTTGAGGGACGGCCACCAGTAGGACCTGGTGATAAACTCGTAAGTTTTCTGAATGCCTGCATGGCCAGCGAATTTTGAAGAATGAGCCCAACAGAGCAACTTCTTTCTTAGAGCTGGCTTTACATATCTTTTCCCTGTAGGGGGCGTGAGATTTGAAACTCTCGTTGCGGAGAAGGCCACTGAATCAATAATAAAATGTTGATGTGTGGACTTAGACTCACTTTCTTGCTCCCATGAGCGGGAAAGGGCATCAGCTTTTCGGTTTTGTGTCCCTGGACAGAACGACAGCTTGAAACGGAACCAGGAAAAGAAAAGTGTCCATCTGGCTTGACGGGGATTTAAACATTGAGCAGACTTGAGATACAGAAGATTCTTATGGTCTGTGATAATTGTGATCTCATGAACAGCGCCCTCTAGAAGATATCTCCATTCTTCTAATGCCAACTTGATGGCGAGAAGCTCTTGGTCACCGATGGCATAGTTACGCTCTGCAGGCAGGAACTTACGGGAGTAGAACCCACAGGGATGAAGACGACCATCGGGCGCTTTCTGCGAGAGGACTGCCCCAACACCCACGGAGGAGGCATCAACCTCGAGAATAAAGGGCAAGGTGGTATCAGGTTGTCTTAAAACAGGAGCGGAAGTGAACCTCTGTTTCAACAGATGGAAGGCTTCGATGGCTTCTGCCGGCCACTTCGCTGGATTAGACCCCTTTTTCGTTAAGGCAGTGATGGGAGCCACAATAGACGAGAAATTACGAATGAATTTTCTGTAATAATTGGCAAAACCCAGGAAACGTTGAATACCTTTCAGCGAAGAGGGAATTGGCCAATCTTGGATGGCCTGCAGTTTTCCTGGGTCCATTTGAAGACCAGAACCGGAGACAATGTACCCTAGGAAGGGTATAGACTTCACCTCGAAGACACACTTCTCCAGTTTACAGTAGAGATGATTAGCCCGCAGCCGGGACAGAACCTCTTTGACCCAATAACGATGTTCTGTGATGTTATTGGCGTAGATTAAAATGTCATCGAGATATACAACTACGTGACGATACAGAATGTCCCGAAAAATCTCATTGACATAGTGCTGGAACACGGCTGGGGCATTGCTGAGCCCGAAGGGCATGACGAAGTACTCATAGTGGCCGTCTCTGGTATTAAACGCCGTCTTCCACTCGTCGCCCTCTCGTATGCGGATGAGATTGTATGCACCCCTCAGGTTGAGTTTCGTGAAGATGGTTGCACCGCTGACACGGTCAAACAGCTCGGTGATGAGGGGCAACGGATATCGGTTCTTTACTGTAATGTCATTGAGGCCGCGATAATCAATGCAGGGACGTAGGCCTTCATCCTTCTTCTTTACGAAGAAAAATCCTGCGCCAGCAGGAGAAGTCGAAGGACGGATGAATCCCTTTGCCAGATTTTCCTTGATGTAATTGGTCATGGCTTGAGTCTCTGGAAGAGAGAGAGGATAGGTTCTACCTCTGGGTGGTTCTTTGCCTGGGATAAGTTTGATAGGGCAATCCCACGGTCTGTGAGGAGGTAGGACATCAGCGCCAGACTTACTGAATACATCCGAGTACTCTTGGTAGGGAAGAGGCGGAAGGTCTGCTGCATCGGCTGAAGAATGACGAGCTGGGAGTACCTTTTGGAGACAGGTACCGGAGCAGGAAGGATCCCAGGAAAGGATTTCAGATGTCTTCCAATCAAGACGAGGATTGTGAAGACGGAGCCAGGGTAAACCCAGAACCAGAGCGTGAGTGGCTCGGGGTAAAACCAGGAAGGACAAAAGTTCAGTGTGCAGGACTCCCACTTTTACTGTAAGTGGCAAAGTTCTGCGGGAGACTGTCGCATCAGGAATCCTACTGCCATCCACAGCAGTAAGGAAGACAGTCTTGGAAAGACTTTCAGTGGGCAACCCCCACTTGCGGACCAGTTCTGCAGTAACGAAGTTGCCAGCGGCACCGGAATCAAGAAGTGCGGAGACAGTCTTGAAATGCTGACCAACTTGTAGGGAAACTGGAAGGACGCAATCAGTTGCTGATGGAGAGGACTTAATTACTCCTAGCCTACCCTCTCCTTGACGGGCTAGGAGGAGGAGTTTTCCTGACGCTTTGGGCATGCAGAGATTTGATGTGCAGGATCGGCACAATACAGGCAGAGCTGTGCCAACCGACGACATCGACGTTCTCCAGGAGACAAACGGAAGCGGTTTATCTCCATTGGTTCTTCTTTGGAATGGACTGCGGGAGCAGTGGGTAAAGAAGGTGGAGGAGTTGGCACTTTAACTGGAGCGCTCTTGTGACGTTCTACAGCCCTTTCTCAGAAGCGTAGGTCTACTTTGATACACAATGATATAAGGTCATTTAGACCTGAGGGTAAGTCTCTGGTAGCGAGTTCATCCTTAATATGATCAGATAGGCCATGCCAGAAAGCTGCGTATAAGGCCCCATCACACCAGGAGAGTTCAGACGCCAGAATCTGGAACTGGACCAGATATTGCCCGACGGAGCGGGATCCCTGTCTGAGACGGAGGAGTTCAGTGGAGGCAGATGCTGATCGCCCAGGCTCATCGAAGATACGCCGGAATGTTGACACGAAGTCCTTGTAATTGGACAGAATGGCATCAGATCTTTCCTATAAGGGAGACGCCCATTCTAACGCTGCTCCACACAGGAGGGAGATGATGTAGGCGATCTTGACCCTTTCAGTAGGGAAGTTGCTGGGTTGCAGCTCGAAGTGAATCTCACACTGATTGAGAAAACCTCGACAGGTCTTGGGGTTCCCATCATACTTGGTGGGGACAGAGAGATGAAGGCGAGGTGCAGCAGCCATTACAGGAGGATGAACTAGACTTGGAAGTTCTCTGACAGGCTCAGGGCCACTGAGAGTGGTCTGTAGCTTATCCAGCCGGGAAGACAGATCTTGCAGACAATGAATCACTTGGCTCTGCGCAGCCTCTTGCTGATCCAAGCGAACAGCCAGTTGCTGTACAGGGCTGGGTGAAGATGCTTGGTTTGCGGCTGGATCCATTCGGCTAGTGCTTACTGTCACACCAGGGGGCTCAGTCGACGAGACTGAGACCTCTGGTGGGGACCTGGACCAGTGAGGTTGGAGAGGACCCTTGCGCATGGAGTGCGCGACAGTGCACCCAGAGCCAATAAGCAGTCAGAGGTAAAATACAACCGGAGTTTATTTGCAGATGGTTGTAATATAAACAGACAGTAAAGTATGCAGGAGAAATGACAGAGTTCATGCAGATTGCAATACTTTACAGATGTGATGATATGTGGGATCGATGGTGGAACATCGGATGTGAAGACTGTGGGTCCGGAGTGACGGACGGAAGACTTGAGCTTGACTGTGGGTCCGGAATGACGGACGGAAGCTTGGTTTGGAGATCCGGAATATCGGACTATCGATGATGATGTGGGAACATCAGATTCGGGTATCGGATATGGAAGATGACTGTGGGTCCGGAATGACGGACGGGAGATGACTGTGGGTCCGGAATGACGGACGGAAGCAGGAGATCCGGAATATCGGACTAACGATGGAACATCGATGGTGGATGATGCTGGAGCATCGGAAGGACCAGAGTCCCGGAGCTAGGCTTGGTCGCTGGGCTGTAGAGGCAGGATCACAGGCGATGGAATAACCTGGACTTCACAGGAGATGGAACAACCTGGAACACACTGCAGCATGGAAGACAACACCAGCAGAGAAATACACTTGCACGGAGACAAGGACAGCTGACCATACACTGGAGACAACTGAAGCACTAGCAATGGTTCTGAGAGCTCCCTGCATACTTATCCCCACTGGGTGGCCAGGATTGGCCGAGGAAGTATGACAGGGAGATCAGAACCAACAGGATTGGACAGCACAGACATGTGACTGGGAAGAACATGGCAGCCCCCATGTCTGCTATGGCGGGAAAGTGTGTTTGTGCACACCATGCTGGATACTGGGAGCAATGGCGGCGGACAGGTGGTTTGCCGTGCACTGGGGACTGTCACTGGGAGACAGGACGCCGGCAGAGATGACGTCTGGACCGCAAGCTGAACCTGCGGAGGCACTTAGCTGGTAGGAAAGTCTGTCTGACAGCTCGGATCGTGACAGGCCTTAATGCATTTCGAACTAGATACTCCTTCTTTAGAAGGCAATACAAAGTGAGAACTCCTCATAGGGGCCTCAATAACCTTAAAACCGGAAGTCCCGCTACCGGAAGTGACACGTTCCAGCACTTCCAGTCCATGATAGCACATGCAGTTATTGAAAGTATACTGTCTAGTGGGAGTTGCAGTGGGCACCCTGTATTTACAGCTCTCAATGGTAATTTTAATGTTCAAGGTCCTCCTTCTTTCTATAGTAGGACAATAAGGACGCCTACAATTAGGGTCTGTACAGATCATACATACTTACATTTATACACCGCCACCGTCATACATACATATATTTATAAACTGCCACCCTCATACATACACACCATTTATACAACACCATCCTCATACATACATACATACATTTATACAACACCACCCTCATACACACATTTATACACCGCCACCCTCATACATACTTATATTAATACACTGCCACCCTCATACATACAACACACCATTTATACAACACCACTCTCATACATACATACATTTATACACCGCCACCCTCATACATACATACATACATACATACATACATTTATACACCGCCACCCTCATACATACATACATACATACATTTATACACCGCCACCCTCATACATACACACCATTTATACACCACCACCCTCATACATACATGAATACATTTATACAGCGCCACCCTCATACATACATTTATGCACCGCCACCCTCATACACTGCCTCATACAAACATATACCCATGCATACACTGTATCTCTCATATAGATCCCCATCCTATATCCCCCCCCCCGCTCCATACATGTATTCAAATTCTCCTCTCTCTTTAACACATCCCCCTGCCTGCCGCACAAGGCCACCCTCCCTGGGTAACTTACTGATAGAACATTGCGGCCTCTACATATCTCCCTTTTTAGGGCAGACACTGCTCTTCAACTCCGCTCTGTTGCTGATGGTCCTGAATCCTGCACAGGAAAAGTAAAAGCGGGGTGGAGAGGAGAGTGCAATTGACTGCACGCATTGCAGGGACGGGGCCAGGGGTGACACATGCTATGCCGCCGCACACTGTGTGGAGAGGCGTGGGCTGCCCAATCACTGCTACTCTCAGTGGCCGGGGAAAAGCACTACACTGCAACGGAGGGTGATTGAAGAGCCACAGCTCATTAAAGAAAGAGCCGCATTTGGCTCGAGAGCCATGGGTTGGCCAGATGGTGGCAGATGGAAAAGAGTTCTCCACCTCTCTAGGACCACTTTTACCCCTGGGTTGGAGCTGTATACCTGTTCACAAACTTGGACTTCCTTCCTAATCATACGTGTCAGTTTAACACCCAATAACAACCTATCTGGCTTAAACATAGAAACATAGAATTTGACGGCATATAAGAACCACTTGGCCCATCTAGTCTGCCCCTTTTTTAAACATGTTACCTCAAACCATATTTGATCCTTATTTTTTTGTAAGGATATCAATATGCTTATCCCAAGCATGTTTAAATTGTACTATTCTATTTGCGTCTACCACCTCTGATGGCAGGCTATTCCACTTATCTACTACTCTTTCTGCGAAGTAATTCTTCCTCATATTTCCCCTGAATCTTTCTCCCTCTAGTTTCAGTGCATGTCCTCGTGTTCTGTTGCTCCTCTTCCTGTGAAGAATGTCTCCCACCTGTACAGAGGCGGAACTAGCAAGCTGTGGGCCCAGGTGCAAAAATATGCTTCGGGCCCCCCACCCCAATTACAGTCACATTACACCACATAGTAGTGCCATTTGTAGTATTATACACTTTGCAACAGGTAGAGCCAATCATGCCTCTTTCATAACTGGGTTATGTGAAAGGACCAAAAGAACCAATTGTGTATAATGGGTGACACGGGTTTAGTGTGAAAGGGTTGGACCCAGGATCAAAATACTGGGTCCGACCGGGGATAGCAATCAGAAAGATGCCCTTAGACACACTGTGCCGGTATTACGCACAGCCCATCACCTCTCTGTCACCATTGAACTTTTCCGTCCCACTGCACCTCTACGCTCCTTACCCCTGCACTTCCCCACCACCCTTTGTTACTGCTGCACAGCCCACATACACCCCTAACAGCTATCACCCCACACCTATACCAGGCATATCCAAACTATGGCCCTCCAACTGTTGTGAAACTACAAGTCCCATAATGCTTTGCCAAAGTTTTGCTATTAGGGACTGGTAAAATTGTGGCAAGGCATGCTTGGATGTGTAGTTTCACAACAGCTGGAGGGCCTTAGTTTGGACATGCCTGCCCTATACCATTACACTACTCCCTCTGTCACCCACACGCTACTACTGCCCATGTCTTCCCACATGCACCCCATAACTCTCAACCCCCCAACATACCTTATTCCCCCTATCTCCTAGAAACACCCTATATACCACTTTCTCCAATACATCCTACATTTCAGTTCCTGTCCCTTAATATACACCCCATAACCCTCTATCGCCTATTCCCCCCCCCCCATATGGCCATCTGGTAGCCACTGACAGTCCCTGACATTCCTGTACATATCCCATACCACCATCCTTGCCCCCTTTCCTCATAGCCGACATTACCTCCTCTATCTTTGCTGGTTCCTTCTGTTAGCCACATCGTGGGAGCCGGGCGGGAGGAGGTTAGATGCGGCGGGTGGCTGGCTCTGTTTTCCGTCATGCAGCTTGCGCAGACCCGGCACAGACTGCACAATCACAGACAGCTCAGAAGTGGCTGTGATGGCTGTCACTGGGCGTGCGGTGCCATGAATCCACAGAGATCCAATCAGCGCGCAGCGTCCCCCCATAGCTTAACATCCCCACGTCTGTGGCTGGAGGGATTCTGCGGGGGTGCCGAACTTTAGTAAAAAAAAAAAGTAGGGAATCTTTGGCTTCCAATGCAGACGGCAGTGCCGCAGCGGCCCCATGAACTGGCTTGGGCCCCGGTGCATTGCACCGTCTGCACCGCCAGTAGTTCCGCCCCTGCACCTGTACCTTGTTAAAGCCCTTGATATGTTTGAAAGTTTCTATTATGTCCCCCCTTTCCCTTCTCTGCTCTAAACTATACATATTAAGATCAATTAGTCTTTCCTGGTACGTTTTGTGATGTAGGCCATGCACCATTTTAGTTGCCCTTCTTTGTACAGTCTCTAATGTATTTATATCCTTCTGGAGATATGGCCTCCAGAACTGAACACAATACTCTAGGTGAGGTCGTACCAATGACCTATACAGTGGCATTATTACTTCTTTCTTTCTACTGCTGATACCTCTCCCTATGCAACCAAGCATCTGACTTGCCTTCTTCATTGCTTTGATACACTGCCTACCTGCTTTTAAGTCACCTGAAATAGTGACACCTAGATCCCTCTCTTCCTCAGTATTTTCCTTTATAGTGCCATTTATACTATATTTAGTCTTTGGATTTCTGAGACCCAAGTGCATGATTTAGCATTTTTTGGCATTAAACTGTAGTTGCCATGCTCTTGACCATTCCTCTTATCTATCTAGATCCTCAATCATTTGTTTTACCCCTCCTGGTGTGTCTACCCTGTTGCATACCTTTGTGTCATCTGCAGCATACCTTTGTGTCATCTGTGCAGCTGAGGAGCAATGGGCGTTTCGTGCAGCACTGACTTGTTCTGCAAGTGCGTATCTGTTTTTATCAGTTTAATACCCAATAAGCCGCCTAAAAACATAAACTAGGCCCCAAAAGCACATAATGGCAAAAGAGGTGCAAGATGGAATTGCCACTCGGCCCACTCACAATAAAAGAAGCAATGATCAAAAAAATAGTGCATCATTCATATAATAATTTTATTTTATAACGGAAAGCAATCAATATAATAAAGTCATTGCTCAGCTCTGTGATTAGCAGACAGGATGGCAGTTTGAAAAACTAGGCCTCAAAAAAAACATAATGGCAACAAAAGAGGTGCAAGATGGAATTTTCCCTGGGCAAGCCCACCCACCCTTAGGTTGTAACCTGTGACTTAAATGACTGGTTAATTTGGACCCGCACAATAAATGAAGTAATGCTAAAAATATCGCATCATTTAATAAGAAGAATCTAAAAAAAAAGAAGAGGCGCAAGATGGAATTGTCCCTGGGAACGCCCACCCACCCTGAGGTTAAAATAGGACATTGCGCACTTAACAAATCAGACATTTTAGCCAGAGGGACTGCCAAACCTGCCAATGACTGGTTTGTTTGGGCCCTCACAATAAGGTACAGACTGACTGATGTCATCATTCACCATCCTAATCTTCACTCTCATCAGTGTGTACATCCTTGGAGTCCTCATCATCCTCATCACACAATATCAGTTCATCACTGCTGGAATCCTCTATGAGCGATGTTTGTGTTTTGCGATGGAATTGGTGGACTTCCTTGTGAAATTTGTAGTTCATTTTTATGAACATCATTTTTTCAACATTTTAAAGAAGTAGCCTCCGACGATGATCACTCACAAAGTACCCAGCAGTGCTGATCACTCTCTCCGAGTACACACTGGAGGGTGGGCAGCTTAAGTAATACAAAGCCATCCTGTACAAGGGCCTTCATATTGTCTTTTTTTCTTCCCAGTATGTGAAAGGACTCTCAGACATGCCTACAATGACACTGTCCTGAAAATAGTCCTCCACTAACCTCTGCATGGTGACAGGGCCGGTGCTAGGCACCAGAGCACCCCAGGCGGGGGGGCACCCCAACGCTCACTCGATACACGGAGTGAGGGGGTGTCTGTAGGGGCCGCCCGCCCGCCTGCCTGCGATGCGTGAGGTACCTTGGTGCCATGTCACCCGATGGGGAGGGTGGGGGGTGCTGGGGGATGCAGCGTGGGAGGGACCTGGGAATTCCCCTGCTCTACTTGCAGGGAGCTGCGTGAAACTTACCCCTGCTGTGATCCGTGTCCTCTGCTGTTCCAAGGCCACCACAAACCTCTCCATCCAGGGGGGTGACCGTCTCTGATGGAGTAGTCACGCTAGAGGTGTCACTGATACTGGTAAAATCACTTCTACCCAATCAGATGTCCAAAAAAGGAGTTTTTGTGGACTACTTTTCACCCCCAGTAGATGTTTTTGGAAAATGCAGTTTTTATACTGGTAGATTCATAAGAAATTGAAGGAGGAGATGTCACTTCAGCTGCCAACTTGCTCACCAGGAGCTCTTTGCATTTCATAAGATCTGTGTCAGTTGGAAAGAAAGACACAGCATAGGACTTGAAGCACGGTTGCCAAAATGAAGTGTTCCGCTCTCAACATATTGGCAACCCGTGTACCCTGTCGAAGACCAAAAAGGACTTGATCTACCAGACATATTTTGCATATGGGCCTTGTTTGATCTCCTCCTTCAATTTCGCAAATTGATTCTCCAAAAGCATAATTAAGGGAACCACCTGGCTCAAACTAGCAGTCTCGGCACTCACTTCACAGGTGGCTACTTCAAAGGGTTCTCCTCTCCCAAAGTCATGGCTTGTTGTATAGTTGTGAATGGCTTTCTGCTGTTCTTCCATCCGCTGAAGCATATACAGGGTGGAGTTCCACCTTGTTGGCACCACCTGCTTGAGCTGATGGAAGGTCAGATTAAATTCATCTTGCAGCTGATGCAATCTCCTGCACGCTGTTGCAGAATGCCGTAAATGCCCCAGAATTTTTAATGCAACCCAAAGCATCTCTTGTCATTCCTTAAAAATGCCTGAACCACTAAGTTGATCGTGTGAGCAAAACATGTGGGATATGTTACAATTCACCCAGCTGTAATGCTTTTACGATATTACTGGCCTTATCTGAAATGATAAATCCTGAGGAGAGTCCAAGTGGGGTAAACCATGTCGCTATGACATCTCTCAGTTTTTACAAGATGTTCTCAGCGTTATGCCTTTTAGAAAAGCCAGGGATACATAGAGTAGCCTGCCTAGTATGAATGAGCTGGTGATGCTTGCTAGATCCTACTGCTGCTGCTGCTGGAGGGGATTCAACCACCCAGTGGGCTGTCACAGTCATGTAATCCTTGGTCTGTAAACTGCCGCTTGTCCACATATCCGTGGTTAAGTGGACACTGTCTCCAATCCCACTTTTCAGGCCATGGATTACTTTAGACTTGATGTACTGGTACAGCTCAGGAATGGCTTTCCAGATGAAATGGAACTGAGATGGAATCTGGTACCGGGGACATGCAGCCTCCATTAATTGTGTGAAACCCACACAATTAATGGCAGATATTGGATGCACATCCAATACTATCATGGCAGTCATGGCTTCTGTGATCCGCTGTGCCACTGGATGAGAACTGACATACTTGTTTTTTCTCGCCAAGCACTGCTGAACAGTCAGTTGTTTTTTTCAAAGTAGTATAATGGGTTTTCTTGGGACACTTCTGGGTTGAAGAACTACCCCCAGCAGCAGCAGCAACAGCAGCAGCAGTAACAGAAGGACTTTCGATCAAGGAATCTTCTGCAGAATCATGGAAAGGGGAGGATTCTTCTAGCACAACAGTAGTATCAGAAGAACCATCCCTGGTCATTACTGAGGATACTGAAGTTGAGGGTGAGGGTATTGGTAGTGGAAATTGCAAGTGGTGGGGTCCACTAAAGAGAAGGGACACATTTGGGGAGTACGGTGGTCATGGGTTTGATTCCCACCATGGCCCTAACTGTGCAGAGTTTTTATATTCTCCTCATACTTGCATGGGTTTCCTCCGGGTACTCCGGTTTCCTCCCACAATCCCAACATATACTGGTAGGTTATTTGACTCCTAACAAAATTAACCCTAGAATGAATGTGTGTGCATGTACATGTGGTAGGAAATATAGATTGTAAGCTCCACTGGGTCAGGGACTGATGTGAATGTTCAAATATTCTCTGTAAAGCGCTGCGGAATATAGCTATATAAGAAACTGTAAATAAATAAATAAATACATTTGATGCTGGACTTCTTGTTGATGTTACATTTTCAGCACCAATTTTGGAAACATCCCTATACTTCCCATGAGTCGCTGCAGATGACGTAATTTGGTAGATGTTCCGAGATGCCTAATGTCCTTACCTCAACTTATTTTGTTTCCACAAAGGCTACAGATAGTTTGGCAAATGTTTTCTGAATTGGTGTGAAAAGAATTCCATACATAAGATTTGCATTTGTTGGTCCTATGACCAGGCATGACAATGGCAGTCATTTCATGCCCAACAGATGGTTCCACTTCTGCCTCACTTACACACACAACATCCTCATCCTCAATATCCAATTCCTCAGTAGTGCCATTGTCTGCTACAAAAGTCAACCCCTCATCCTCTTGCTGTAACTCGACAGGTGTGGAAGGCTGCTTCTCTAAGTTATTAGGCTCACACGTAGCACTCAAGGAGACACGTGGACTCCCCTCAGTGCTTTGTGACATTTTTCCTAGACGCACAGATTGTTTTGATGACTTAGTGGTTTGGCCTGTTTTCTCACTTAAAGTGGAATGACAAGGTCTTTCTTTGTCAGATGCATGAGATGCCCCACTGGCAGCTGCAGATTCCCAAGCCTGACTCAGAAATAGAGGGCAAGCCTGGAGTCTTTCCTTGCCACTGCGTGATGTGAATGGCATTCTGGCAATTTTCATTCTTACAGCTACAGGAGGATCAGACTTTCTTTTTCTTTTTATTCCTGTTTCAGGCTTTTTTGTTTGAGAACCTTTTGGGGGTAACTCTACTTGCACGGTTTGAGGATGAGCATCAGCGACGGCGTTCGTATTAGTAGTAGTACCATTTTTGTCACCATGAATGATGGCAGCAGCTGGTGCGGGAGTATTTGGTCCAAGCTGTTTGTTCTCCATTTTTAGAGGAAATTTAAATATAATCAAAAAAATTTTTTTATCGTTTTTGAGGACAGAGCTCAAACAAGAAAGACAAGAAAAATTGATTAGGATTTTTTAAATTTAATTTGTTTTTAATGCACAGCTTGGACAACGCTGCTTGGACGCAGAACAATAACACACCCACCTTATGACAGTATATACTATGGGTGCACTACACACAAAGAATGAATCATTAAAGACAAGAAAAATTGATTAGGATTTTTTTATTTGTTTTTAATGCGCAGCTTGTACAATGCTGCTTGGATGCAGAACAATCACACACAGGGCCGGTGCAAACCCTCTCTGCGCCCCAGGAAATCCCCCCCCCCGACACCCGCCCCCCCTCCCCTCTCCCCTCTGTGGGGGGGATTTCAGCTCAGCGCGAACTACATGCGCTCCGGGGGATGACAACACACGATACTGTGGCACGGGGGGGGGGGGGTGTGGTCGGGTGCCTGATTCCCGCTGACCCAGCCTCCACTCCCCGGAAGCTGCCGTACACCTTACCACCTTACCTCTACCAGCGGACATCCTCCTCTCCTGCCAGGTACCTCTGTTGCATTTCCCGGGCGTGACTTCCTACCTCAGCCTGCACGGCGCCTGGCTCCCGCGTCATCCCGTCATCCCAAAACACGCTCCGGGGGGGTGCGGGCGATACTGCGGCGGGCGCCCGCACCCCCGTGTCCAGGGGTCTCTTTTCTATGGTACCGCTGCGGTACTGAGCCGCCGAGGAGAGGTACCATACTCTCCTCGGCGACTCAGTACCGCCCTCCAGTGGCCGGCGCCCTAGGCAAATGCCTAGAGCTGCCTAGTGGTGGCGCCGGCCCTGATCACACACCCATCTTCTGACAGTATATACTATGATATAACACTTGGATAACACTGCGTGGACCATGGATGCAGAACAATAACACACGCAACTTGTGGTGTATACTATTGGGGTGCAGTATACAGCAAGAAAATAAAGAACAGCAAAATGTATTTTTATATTGTGTTTCTTTTTTATGGACGGCCCTTGGATAACACTGCGTGGACCGTGGAGGCAGAATAATCACACACTTAACTTGTTCTGCTTCTTCTGACAGTATATATGGTGTATACTCTGCACTACACAAGTTCACAAAACCCCTCTGTCTGCACTGCACAGCAAACCTCTGCAGTCTGCACAACAACCCTCTGCACACTAATGTAATGATGACTGAGTGATTGATGACAACAAGTACAAGTTCAAGTTTATATTAAACACCCCAGTGCCAAACCCCTCAGCATTCTGCATGCACAACACCCGTCTGTCTTCACTGCACAGCATCCCTCTGCACACTAATGACTCTGAGTGATTGATGATGACCAGTACAAGTTCAAGTTAAACACCCCAGAGCCAAACCCCTCTGCAGTCTGACTCTGCATACACTGCACACAACACCCCTCTGTCGGACTCTGCACTGTACAGCACCCCTCTGCAGTCTGCACAACACCCCTCAGTTAAAGTTTAAAACACCCCAGTGCACCATGCCCCAGAAGCCCGCCACCACCGTGAACAGCAGAGCTGTGCGCAGCCTGAAGCGTGACTGTGAAATGGCGCCGAATTCTTGGGACGCCAAGCTTTTATAGACTTGGCGCCTCTTTATAATCTGACGCCAGCTTCCCGTGTTAGGCTGCGCTCGGGTTTACGAACAAAGCCGGAAACTCGGGCCGGCTATGTCGGTGGAATCCGAACTGCTCATCTCTATATATAACATATGGACATTGTGGTGTGTTGTATAATATGTAATGGGCATTGCAGTGTGTTGTATAATATGTAACAGGCATTATTGTGTGTTGTATAATATGCAATGGGAATTATGGTGTGTTGTATAATATATCTAAATATACCATGATATGCATGGATCAGTTGTCACCCCTCTTGATAAAGGTGCAGAGGCACCGAAACGGCCGTTGAGGAGACGCTGTCACTACCGGCTGAGTATGCTAAGTATAGCCTCATTTATGCCTGCAGGGTGTTTATTATGTTTTTTCTGACATGATCATGGCTGATCGGATTTTTTGTCTTTGGACATTAAACACATATTGATTTCTTTCAATTGGACTGGTACTGGTTACTCCAAGTGATCTTGGATATCTGTGAGTCTATACATCTGGACCTGGCAGAGTCAATTTTGCTTTAAGTGGAGCTGGTGCCATATCACATGCAAGCTATCTAATTCTATTATGATTGCACAGCCGCTAATCAAATTTGTTATTGAATACTTTTGGACTTCTTTTTATCTTTTGAATATTTTTCATTACATTTTGTGGTTCCCTATTGTCATCTTCAATATGGATTTCGATGTTACTGAATTGACTGGCACTAAGAGATTTCTAGATAAAGATGTGAACAAAATCTTATTTGCTGACACCAGTGATTTAGCCTTTGACATTGATAGTCCGACTGAAATATATGCTGATTTACTGCGTCTGAAGAAGAGATTGGTAGAGCTGGAGCTCCACGGACGCACTTTGTCGCAGTACCATAAGGAGGGACTAATACCGAGAGGTTTTAGGATCAAGAATCAGCCGACCCTCGGTCGTTCAAATAAGGAGTTCTGTAAAAACTGGTGTGCAATATTGAATCAGTGCAGTTTTGATTTATTGGTTCTAGTTGTGCAGCAAGTCAACACTGACATCGAAATTGTGAAAAGAGATATTGCATTATGTGAGAGTGATGGTACCGCCACCTTAAAGGCGGATAGTTCTATTGATTGGTTGACCAAACTAGAGGAGACCATACTGTCGCTTAAAACTGACCTGTTATCCTTTAAAAAAGCAAAATATAAAAAAGTTAAGGATGACTACCTTGAGCTTAGAGTGTATCCCTGGCTTACGGGTCAAAATACTAGACGAGCATGGAGGGAACAGTATGTACCTAATAGGAAGAGGCGTGAAGTAAACTTCACGGATATTGATTCTCAGACGTCACAGAGCGACTCTGATCAGGGTTATAACAAAAAATCGGCTTCTTTTTTAGGAGGAAAAACTGTCCCCCGGTATCCAACAAGAGTCCCAAAAGGGGCTGCAGGAGAGGGGGGTCAGGCACCGCAAATACAAAAGGGGGAGGACGGAGGGGCCAACAGAAATAGTGGTAATTTATCTTTCGAAATATGTGCCCAATAAAGATGAGATGTCCGTACTCAATAAGGGCCTCTCCTTTGTGCAAACACACAGGCAGAGACCTTTTGATTGCGAGACTGAACTATTTCGTTTTCATAGACAGTTACGTCTTAAAGACTATTTTCAGAGACACCCCCCAGTGTCCACCGATATTACCCCATTGCCTTTTAAAAAGAAAGGTGATTTTGACCCTCCCTCGCCAAATGCCTCAATAGAGACATTTATGAGATTGGTTAAGCAGGATATCATGCCGATCCTGAAAAAAAAACCTAAATTCTACTCCAACCTTTCCAAACAGGAGGCTGTGGCGGTTAAATCTCTTCGAGAGAATCGCAGTATCATAGTGCGCCCCGCTGACAAAGGTGGGGGCATTGTGATACTGGATAGGGAAGTATATGTCAAGGAAATTGAGAGTCAGCTTGCAGACACTGACTGTTACCTCAGACTCACTTTTGACCCTACTCAGAGGTATAAAAAAGAGTTTGATGCTATAATTAAAATGGGTTTGGATAACACCTGGCTTGATGATACTACTTCCAATTTCCTGACACAAGATTTTCCTGTTATACCACTGATATATTGTTTACCAAAGGTGCACAAGTCGCTGGTAGCACCACCCGGCCGGTCCATAATTTCTTCCATGGGCTCATTGAGCCAACCGGTATCTCAATTTAATGATTATTTTTTGCAGCCGTTTGTACAGGCCAGTCCTTACTTTTTAAGAGATACAACGGATTTCCTCTTAAAACTTAGACAGTTTGGTCAACCAATCAAAGACTGCATACTGGTGACCTTGGATGTCACCAGTTTGTATACGAATATCGCTAATGACGAGGGCATCAGTGCAGTGCGCAATATCCTCAGTTCCAGTCCCTTATACAAGGGTCCCCCAATTGAAATGTTGTTGTTATTGATGGGTTTGGTTTTAAACAAAAAATATTTTTTGTTTGATAATACATTTTTTTTGCAGCACCGTGGGACTGCGATGGGGTCAAACATGGCCCCATCGTATGCCAACTTGTTTATGTATCAATATGAAACTACACATATACTGACCCATTCAGTTTTTTCAAAATTTATCAATTGTTATGTTAGATTTATTGATGATTTATTCTTTATTTGGACTGGAACTGAGGATTTGTTTAATGATTTGCTGATATACTTAAACTCAATCCCTGGGAATATACGATTTACTATGAATATGAGTAAGAGTAACATCAATTATCTAGATGTGAATGTCGCAGTTATCAATGATGAATTCAAAACCACACTGTTCAAAAAGGCCACTGATACCCATATATAAGGTCATCTACATTATTCGGTGTCCGTGTAACATGGTATATGTGAGAAAAATGTTACGCATGTTGAAAGAACGAATTGGGGCGCATAGATCGTCCATCAAGAAGGCGTACATTAAAATGGATACCAATACGCCACCAGTGGCTCGACACTTTGTACAGTGTGGACATACAATAAATGAATTCATGTTCATGCCAATTGAACATGTGCCACCACTGAGAAGGGGTGGCGATCAGCACAAAATTCTTTAAAAAAAGGAAAGTTTCTGGATCTATGAATTATGCACAATGCGACCTAAAGGCCTCAATGAGGAGTTTAGTCTTACTCATTTCTTATGATGTTCTAGAATATTGTATATCATATTTTAACTATTGTTGAGAACATATGGGTAATTTACCATTCATTCATTCATTCATTCAATCTGATGCCCCGTCATTTAATAGTGATTTCATATAAAAAAAAAATTAATAATTGTTTGTAAATGTTCCCCACTCTTTATATATCTACTTTTACTCTTTTTCTTCTTGTTTATATATAAGGGTGTTTGTTTTGTATTTCACTTGCTGAATGGGGCATATGCGGCATTCCAGTAGGATGTGACACATGAATTTGTGTTCCTTGGTTGCCGCAGCAACACCCGATGCGATGACGCACTTCCGGGACCTGGGAACCCTTTACTCTTCCCCCTGCTTACCAGCCGGCACATAAGTTCTGCTTGACGGTGACTTCCGGTCTGGCGGTGCCGTGAGCGCGGCGGGATGCGGCGTGGAGGGAGAGGAGTCCTATGGCGGGAATGCTGCGCTAATTACTACAGGTGAGTTGACGCCTGGGGGCCATATAAATATACCATGATATGCATGGATCAGTTGTCACCCCTCTTGATAAAGGTGCAGAGGCACCGAAATGGCCATCGAGGAGACGCTGTCACTACCAGCTGAGAATGCAAAGTATAGCCTCATTTATGCCTGCTGGGTGTTTATTATGTTTTTTTCTGACATGATCATGGCTGATTTTTTGTCTTTGGACATTAAACACATATTGATTTCTTTCAATTGGACTGGTGCTGGTTACTCCAAGTGATCTTGGATATCTGTGAGTCTATACATCTGGACCTGGCACGGTCAATTTCGCTTTAAGTGGAGCTGGTGCGATATCACATGCAAGATATATATATATATATATATATATATATATATATATATATATATAATGTCCACTGGTAGTCGGCACTCACTATAATGGTGAATTCAGGTGCACATCCACAATGACAGGTAGAAATCCAAAATAAAGAGGCACTCTGTGGTAGTGATAAACAAAAGGCTGTATTGTAGCGCCAAGCGCTTTCGGGGTCCAAACGCCCCTTCCTCAGGGCACAGCAACAACAACCAGACATACCCACATGCCCCAAATATATACCTTTACCTGTCCTGTAGCCGTCCGATTTTCGCGCCAGACGCCGGCGTCCTGCCCGCCGGAAGTCGTCATCTCTGTACTTCCTGTGGGACGCAGTCACAGTCAGCGGGGAGCGTTCATGCGTTCCACCCGCCTTCCTGTTTGCGTCCCACTGTCACCATGGACGCGATCTCCCCGGCTGGGTCGTCCGTCAGGCATCTCTATGACACAAACAAAAGGCACAGCAGTTGTTAATACAGGAGGGTATATTGCATCTATCAGTGCTATAATAAACATAATTGCCAATGCAACAAATACATAAATACATACATAAAAAAATACATGAAGAAATACATAAAAAAACAGACATTTACATAATGGCTATAACGTACAGGAAAAAATGTAATTACACTGTACAGAGACACCCGATGACAGATGCCAACGAGGGTCACGCATATAGATCTAAGCAGAACAAGGAATTATATATGGGGTCCGTAGATTAACCCCTCATGTCAAACTGTTCCAATTTATCTTTTCATTGAGACCACCAGGATTGGTAGTCCCAAGTCTCAGGATCCACTGTGATTCCCGAATCAGCAACGTTTTTGCCCGATCCCCTCCCCTAAGGGTAGCAGGCACATGGTCAATCATAAAATAGCAGAGGGAATCTAATGGGTGATTAGCGGCCTTGAAGTGGCGGGCCACAGGTTGATCCACAACCCGACCCCCCAACGCCAGCCCAATAGATGACCTATGCCCCCCCATGCGTTCTTTAAATTTGCATGTGGTCTGGCCTACATAATACAGTCCACAAGGACAAATAATTATGTAGACCACATGTGTAGAATTACACCCCAACACAAATCTGATGTCATACATCTTATCATTGTGAGGGTGCTTAAAGTTTTTTTTAAGGGATAAGGAGTTTACAAGTTGCGCAGTCACTACATTTATAACATCCCGGGGCTTTGAAATAGGTATTAGGACATCTTTTTTTGCCCATCTCGGTGATGTCTGTGCGCACTAGTCTATCCCTAAGATTACTACCACGGGAGAATGCCACTATGGGTCTCATGTTCTTGAACACAGGGAGGTCTTTGTCTGTGCTGACAATGGGCCATAGAGCCTTAGTGGCCCTCTGAATCACAGGGTTGGAGGTGGAAAATTTGCAAACTAGTGGGATTATATTTTCTTCAGCCCTAGGCTTAGGGATAAGAAGGTCATTTCTATTTAAACCCATAACCTGTTTTTTAGTTTCCTCCAGCAGAACTTTGTCATATCCCCTGTTCTCAAATTTTTGTACAACCTTGTCCAGGCTAGCAGGGACCTTCTCCCTGTCACTAGTGATCCTGGCTGAACGGATCATCTGCGACCTGGGGAGTCCCCTTTTCAGGGCTTTAGGGTGGAAACTGGTTGCCTCTAAAAGAGTGTTCCGGTCAGTAGGCTTACTGAAAACCCCAGTGTGAATGATACCATCGACAATAGTCAAATCTACATCCAAAAAATTAGCTCTCTTCAAGTCACATGTATAAGTAAATTTGATAAAGGGACTTGAAGTATTGATGCCCGTCATCAACAGATTGAACCTTTCGGCCCCCCCTGTCCACAACACAAAGACGTCATCAATATATCTAGTGTACATTAAAATGCAATCACTAATTGATGGATCTGAAAAAAACAAGTCCTGTTCTGTCTCAAACATGAAAACATTAGCGTAGGAGGGTGCCACGGAAGAACCCATGGCACACCCCCTACGCTGTACATAAAACTCCCCATCAAATAAGAAATAATTACGACGGAGAGTTAATTCAAGCAATGACAGAAACAATCGATGGTCAAACTGAGCATTATCAACATTGGTGTTAAGAAACCTCTGCATGGCTCCCAATCCCCCTTCGTGCGGTATCGACGTGTACAAGCTGCACACGTCGAGGCAGCACATCAAGGTCCCTTCAGGGACAACCCCAAGTTCTTTAATTTTCACCAAGAACGATGTTGTGTCCTTGAGAAATGTGGCCTGTAATGGAAGAACAGGTTGGAGGATACTGTCCAATAATTGGGACACTGGCTGCAGCAGAGAGTCTCGGGCCGAAATAATGGGCCTCCCTGGTGGTTTAGTGGGATTCTTATGAATCTTCGGAAGTGAATACAAAATAGGGACCCTGGGAAATTTTATGCACAATGATTTCCAGATTTTGGTAGGAATAAGTCCCTCCTGATGTGCTTTTTCCAACACCCCGAATAATTCTTTTTGATATTCAGGGGTCGGGTCCTTCCTCAACTTCTGATAGACCAATAGATCACTTAGTTGGCCCACCAGCTCACTCCGATAGTCCTCAAGATTCATAATAACAATGGCCCCGCCTTTGTCTGCGGGGCGTATTATAATAGAAACATCCCCCTCCAGGTTCTTCAATGCTGCAAGTTCCTCTTTATTCAAGTTTGGGCGGACTGTGCGGGGTGTAGCGAGGAAACGGGAAACAGAGTCCTCCATTAGGCGAGTAAAAGATTTAATTGAGCTATTGTTTGATATTGGGTCAAATTTAGATCTCACCACCTTCTTTGTAAACGGATCAAATATGGAGGTGTCATCCTTCTCTATTGACCGTTGGAAGTGTTCCTTCAATCTAAGGCGTCTAGAGAACTGGTGCATCTCCAACTTCCAGCTGAACTCGTCAAAGCGGTTGGTAGGCACAAAACTAAGACCCAAATTCAAAACTCTTTCTTCTACTGCTGTTAGGGGACGGTTTGACAGATTGAAAATCAAACTTTGAGTTTGGTTGCAGCTACTAACGCTGCTTTCCTTGCCTCTTTTACCCTGACCCCCTCGACGGGTGGGCGGGCGTTTGTGCCTCGGGGGCGTGCTTCTAAAGGGACACTTCCTGAAGGGGTTGTGTCCTCCATGTCAGACACTCTGAAGTCACTGTCACTGCTGCTTTGATCTGTGACAGGTTTCCTAGTTTTGCCTTTATTCCAAGGTCTACGTTTTCTTTGGCTCTGCTCACCAAACGTGGAACCCTCATTGCCATACAGCCATCTGTATACTCTGTTTTCATCATAGTCCGTATCCACGGCACATTTCTTTTGGTTCTTGAACTTGATCAGGTCACGGTAGTATTTATCACATTTATCCTCAAGCTTTTGGAGCCAGTTAGAATTCTTCTCCACATTCCAGACCTCTTTATACTGGTCCTGGAAAGTAGCCATCTTTTTCCTGGTGGCGGTCAGTTCCCTATTGGCCTCCTCTACGACAAGAATCATTAAGTCGAAAGCACACTTGTTCAGTATTGCTATCCACTTTCTCACAAATTCGGGGTTGGTCCTGCCAATAGTGGGAACATTCCTCACTCGGAACCCCCTTGGTATCTTACGCTCCTTAAAATATCCTGCTAAGGATGCGCTATGCAATTTGAAGTCTGTTTCTCTACGTCGTAGTCTAAACATTTGGGATAATAAATCCTCCAAATTAGGGGCCAACTCAGGGAGCTCTACCACCTCCTGGGCTAGGATGTCCTCAATCTGAGCAACAGTAAAGCTGAAGACTTCACCCCTCGGGGTGGCTGCCGGACCTGCATCAAAATCTTGATCCATCCTGCTAACGTATTGCCCGTGCAAACAGCTGTTAATAGCACGCAGATGTTCAACGCACCCAATGGAGGTATTGTACTTGAGGCTTTTGTATAAGTCAATAATCTGTATTCCAAAGCTGCGGTGCCATACGACTAGTATGAGACTCCAAACAAATGGCTCTCATACCCATAAACAATGTCCACTGGTAGTCGGCACTCACTATAATGGTGAATTCAGGTGCACATCCACAATGACAGGTAGAAATCCAAAATAAAGAGGCACTCTGTGGTAGTGATAAACAAAAGGCTGTATTGTAGCGCCAAGCGCTTTCGGGGTTTGGCCCCTTCCTCAGGGCACAGCAACAACAACCAGACATACCCACATGCCCCAAATATATACCTTTACCTGTCCTGTAGCCGTCCGATTTTCGCGCCAGACGCCGGCGTCCTGCCCGCCGGAAGTCGTCATCTCTGTACTTCCTGTGGGACGCAGTCACAGTCAGCGGGGAGCGTTCATGCGTTCCACCCGCCTTCCTGTTTGCGTCCCACTGTCACCATGGACGCGATCTCCCCGGCTGGGTCGTCCGTCAGGCATCTCTATGACACAAACAAAAGGCACAGCAGTTGTTAATACAGGAGGGTATATTGCATCTATCAGTGCTATAATAAACATAATTGCCAATGCAACAAATACATAAATACATACATAAAAAAATACATGAAGAAATACATAAAAAAACAGACATTTACATAATGGCTATAACGTACAGGAAAAAATGTAATTACACTGTACAGAGACACCCGATGACAGATGCCAACGAGGGTCACGCATATAGATCTAAGCAGAACAAGGAATTATATATGGGGTCCGTAGATTAACCCCTCATGTCAAACTGTTCCAATTTATCTTTTCATTGAGACCACCAGGATTGGTAGTCCCAAGTCTCAGGATCCACTGTGATTCCCGAATCAGCAACGTTTTTGCCCGATCCCCTCCCCTAAGGGTAGCAGGCACATGGTCAATCATAAAATAGCGGAGGGAAATGACCTTCTTATCCCTAAGCCTAGGGCTGAAGAAAATATAATCCCACTAGTTTGCAAATTTTCCACCTCCAACCCTGTGATTCAGAGGGCCACTAAGGCTCTATGGCCCATTGTCAGCACAGACAAAGACCTCCCTGTGTTCAAGAACATGAGACCCATAGTGGCATTCTCCCGTGGTAGTAATCTTAGGGATAGACTAGTGCGCACAGACATCACCGAGATGGGCAAAAAAAGATGTCCTAATACCTATTTCAAAGCCCCGGGATGTTATAAATGTAGTGACTGCGCAACTTGTAAACTCCTTATCCCTTGTAAAAACTTTAAGCACCCTCACAATGATAAGATGTATGACATCAGATTTGTGTTGGGGTGTAATTCTACACATGTGGTCTACATAATTATTTGTCCTTGTGGACTGTATTATGTAGGCCAGACCACATGCAAATTTAAAGAACGCATGGGGGGGCATAGGTCATCTATTGGGCTGGCGTTGGGGGGTCGGGTTGTGGATCAACCTGTGGCCCGCCACTTCAAGGCCGCTAATCACCCATTAGATTCCCTCCGCTATTTTATGATTGACCATGTGCCTGCTACCCTTAGGGGAGGGGATCGGGCAAAAACGTTGCTGATTCGGGAATCACAGTGGATCCTGAGACTTGGGACTACCAATCCTGGTGGTCTCAATGAAAAGATAAATTGGAACAGTTTGACATGAGGGGTTAATCTACGGACCCCATATATAATTCCTTGTTCTGCTTAGATCTATATGCGTGACCCTCGTTGGCATCTGTCATCGGGTGTCTCTGTACAGTGTAATTACATTTTTTCCTGTACGTTATAGCCATTATGTAAATGTCTGTTTTTTTATGTATTTCTTCATGTATTTTTTTATGTATGTATTTATGTATTTGTTGCATTGGCAATTATGTTTATTATAGCACTGATA
The DNA here is from genome assembly GCF_055691185.1 of Crinia signifera. Taxonomy (NCBI): domain Eukaryota; kingdom Metazoa; phylum Chordata; class Amphibia; order Anura; family Myobatrachidae; genus Crinia; species Crinia signifera. The sequence goes on from NC_139220.1 coordinate 212,943,576, forward strand.
GATGCAATATACCCTCCTGTATTAACAACTGCTGTGCCTTTTGTTTGTGTCATAGAGATGCCTGACGGACGACCCAGCCGGGGAGATCGCGTCCATGGTGACAGTGGGACGCAAACAGGAAGGCGGGTGGAACGCATGAACGCTCCCCGCTGACTGTGACTGCGTCCCACAGGAAGTACAGAGATGACGACTTCCGGCGGGCAGGACGCCGGCGTCTGGCGCGAAAATCGGACGGCTACAGGACAGGTAAAGGTATATATTTGGGGCATGTGGGTATGTCTGGTTGTTGTTGCTGTGCCCTGAGGAAGGGGCGTTTGGACCCCGAAAGCGCTTGGCGCTACAATACAGCCTTTTGTTTATCACTACCACAGAGTGCCTCTTTATTTTGGATTTCTACCTGTCATTGTGGATGTGCACCTGAATTCACCATTATAGTGAGTGCCGACTACCAGTGGACATTGTTTATGGGTATGAGAGCCATTTGTTTGGAGTCTCATACTAGTCGTATGGCACCGCAGCTTTGGAATACAGATTATTGACTTATACAAAAGCCTCAAGTACAATACCTCCATTGGGTGCGTTGAACATCTGCGTGCTATTAACAGCTGTTTGCACGGGCAATACGTTAGCAGGATGGATCAAGATTTTGATGCAGGTCCGGCAGCCACCCCGAGGGGTGAAGTCTTCAGCTTTACTGTTGCTCAGATTGAGGACATCCTAGCCCAGGAGGTGGTAGAGCTCCCTGAGTTGGCCCCTAATTTGGAGGATTTATTATCCCAAATGTTTAGACTACGACGTAGAGAAACAGACTTCAAATTGCATAGCGCATCCTTAGCAGGATATTTTAAGGAGCGTAAGATACCAAGGGGGTTCCGAGTGAGGAATGTTCCCACTATTGGCAGGACCAACCCCGAATTTGTGAGAAAGTGGATAGCAATACTGAACAAGTGTGCTTTCGACTTAATGATTCTTGTCGTAGAGGAGGCCAATAGGGAACTGACCGCCACCAGGAAAAAGATGGCTACTTTCCAGGACCAGTATAAAGAGGTCTGGAATGTGGAGAAGAATTCTAACTGGCTCCAAAAGCTTGAGGATAAATGTGATAAATACTACCGTGACCTGATCAAGTTCAAGAACCAAAAGAAATGTGCCGTGGATACGGACTATGATGAAAACAGAGTATACAGATGGCTGTATGGCAATGAGGGTTCCACGTTTGGTGAGCAGAGCCAAAGAAAACGTAGACCTTGGAATAAAGGCAAAACTAGGAAACCTGTCACAGATCAAAGCAGCAGTGACAGTGACTTCAGAGTGTCTGACATGGAGGACACAACCCCTTCAGGAAGTGTCCCTTTAGAAGCACGCCCCCGAGGCACAAACGCCCGCCCACCCGTCGAGGGGGTCAGGGTAAAAGAGGCAAGGAAAGCAGTGTTAGTAGCTGCAACCAAACTCAAAGTTTGATTTTCAATCTGTCAAACCGTCCCCTAACAGCAGTAGAAGAAAGAGTTTTGAATTTGGGTCTTAGTTTTGTGCCTACCAACCGCTTTGACGAGTTCAGCTGGAAGTTGGAGATGCACCAGTTCTCTAGACGCCTTAGATTGAAGGAACACTTCCAACGGTCAATAGAGAAGGATGACACCTCCATATTTGATCCGTTTACAAAGAAGGTGGTGAGATCTAAATTTGACCCAATATCAAACAATAGCTCAATTAAATCTTTTACTCGCCTAATGGAGAACTCTGTTTCCCGTTTCCTCGCTACACCCCGCACAGTCCGCCCAAACTTGAATAAAGAGGAACTTGCAGCATTGAAGAACCTGGAGGGGGATGTTTCTATTATAATACGCCCCGCAGACAAAGGCGGGGCCATTGTTATTATGAATCTTGAGGACTATCGGAGTGAGCTGGTGGGCCAACTAAGTGATCTATTGGTCTATCAGAAGTTGAGGAAGGACCCGACCCCTGAATATCAAAAAGAATTATTCGGGGTGTTGGAAAAAGCACATCAGGAGGGACTTATTCCTACCAAAATCTGGAAATCATTGTGCATAAAATTTCCCAGGGTCCCTATTTTGTATTCACTTCCGAAGATTCATAAGAATCCCACTAAACCACCAGGGAGGCCCATTATTTCGGCCCGAGACTCTCTGCTGCAGCCAGTGTCCCAATTATTGGACAGTATCCTCCAACCTGTTCTTCCATTACAGGCCACATTTCTCAAGGACACAACATCGTTCTTGGTGAAAATTAAAGAACTTGGGGTTGTCCCTGAAGGGACCTTGATGTGCTGCCTCGACGTGTGCAGCTTGTACACGTCGATACCGCACGAAGGGGGATTGGGAGCCATGCAGAGGTTTCTTAACACCAATGTTGATAATGCTCAGTTTGACCATCGATTGTTTCTGTCATTGCTTGAATTAACTCTCCGTCGTAATTATTTCTTATTTGATGGGGAGTTTTATGTACAGCGTAGGGGGTGTGCCATGGGTTCTTCCGTGGCACCCTCCTACGCTAATGTTTTCATGTTTGAGACAGAACAGGACTTGTTTTTTTCAGATCCATCAATTAGTGATTGCATTTTAATGTACACTAGATATATTGATGACGTCTTTGTGTTGTGGACAGGGGGGGCCGAAAGGTTCAATCTGTTGATGACGGGCATCAATACTTCAAGTCCCTTTATCAAATTTACTTATACATGTGACTTGAAGAGAGCTAATTTTTTGGATGTAGATTTGACTATTGTCGATGGTATCATTCACACTGGGGTTTTCAGTAAGCCTACTGACCGGAACACTCTTTTAGAGGCAACCAGTTTCCACCCTAAAGCCCTGAAAAGGGGACTCCCCAGGTCGCAGATGATCCGTTCAGCCAGGATCACTAGTGACAGGGAGAAGGTCCCTGCTAGCCTGGACAAGGTTGTACAAAAATTTGAGAACAGGGGATATGACAAAGTTCTGCTGGAGGAAACTAAAAAACAGGTTATGGGTTTAAATAGAAATGACCTTCTTATCCCTAAGCCTAGGGCTGAAGAAAATATAATCCCACTAGTTTGCAAATTTTCCACCTCCAACCCTGTGATTCAGAGGGCCACTAAGGCTCTATGGCCCATTGTCAGCACAGACAAAGACCTCCCTGTGTTCAAGAACATGAGACCCATAGTGGCATTCTCCCGTGGTAGTAATCTTAGGGATAGACTAGTGCGCACAGACATCACCGAGATGGGCAAAAAAAGATGTCCTAATACCTATTTCAAAGCCCCGGGATGTTATAAATGTAGTGACTGCGCAACTTGTAAACTCCTTATCCCTTAAAAAAAACTTTAAGCACCCTCACAATGATAAGATGTATGACATCAGATTTGTGTTGGGGTGTAATTCTACACATGTGGTCTACATAATTATTTGTCCTTGTGGACTGTATTATGTAGGCCAGACCACATGCAAATTTAAAGAACGCATGGGGGGGCATAGGTCATCTATTGGGCTGGCGTTGGGGGGTCGGGTTGTGGATCAACCTGTGGCCCGCCACTTCAAGGCCGCTAATCACCCATTAGATTCCCTCCGCTATTTTATGATTGACCATGTGCCTGCTACCCTTAGGGGAGGGGATCGGGCAAAAACGTTGCTGATTCGGGAATCACAGTGGATCCTGAGACTTGGGACTACCAATCCTGGTGGTCTCAATGAAAAGATAAATTGGAACAGTTTGACATGAGGGGTTAATCTACGGACCCCATATATAATTCCTTGTTCTGCTTAGATCTATATGCGTGACCCTCGTTGGCATCTGTCATCGGGTGTCTCTGTACAGTGTAATTACATTTTTTCCTGTACGTTATAGCCATTATGTAAATGTCTGTTTTTTATGTATTTCTTCATGTATTTTTTTATGTATGTATTTATGTATTTGTTGCATTGGCAATTATGTTTATTATAGCACTGATAGATGCAATATACCCTCCTGTATTAACAACTGCTGTGCCTTTTGTTTGTGTCATAGAGATGCCTGACGGACGACCCAGCCGGGGAGATCGCGTCCATGGTGACAGTGGGACGCAAACAGGAAGGCGGGTGGAACGCATGAACGCTCCCCGCTGACTGTGACTGCGTCCCACAGGAAGTACAGAGATGACGACTTCCGGCGGGCAGGACGCCGGCGTCTGGCGCGAAAATCGGACGGCTACAGGACAGGTAAAGGTATATATTTGGGGCATGTGGGTATGTCTGGTTGTTGTTGCTGTGCCCTGAGGAAGGGGCGTTTGGACCCCGAAAGCGCTTGGCGCTACAATACAGCCTTTTGTTTATCACTACCACAGAGTGCCTCTTTATTTTGGATTTCTATATATATATATATATATATATATATATATATATATATATATACTAGGTGATTCATCGCGCCCTACGGGCGCTCTTCACACCGTCGTAAGGGGCTGCGCCCCCTTAATTTGTGAACATTTGTATATGAGAAATATGGTTAGAATTGTATGAAAGATGGCCTGTATTGCAACTTGAGTTATAGGTGAAATGTGTTAAATAGAGAGCATATGATGTGGAAGGGGGTGTGTATTGTTTTGTTTAATTAAAAAGCAGTTACAGAGTAAGATGTACATTGATAGTGTGGAGGGTACAGTGACATTTGGGGGTGTGGGGGGGGGGCTGTGTGTGCGTGTTGTTTATGTGGGTGTGCAATAGTATAGTAGGGTGTTTCTGAGTCAGCGGCTCCCCACTGGCGGAGGTCACGACACAGGAAAACAGGAGGCTGGGTAGTGATAGGGGTGTGTGGGCATAAGGGGGACTAAAGAGGAGGGTGGGAGATACTGTGCAGCTTCTGGCAGTGGGTGAGGGTCCATCGTGGCAGTACAGGATGGTGGCCCTTAGTCAGTGTCTCCTCCTACTGGGTGGGAGTTCGGGTGCATGAGAGCAGGAGGCTGGGCTATGAGGCATGATAGGGGCATGTGGGCAAAACAGCGTCAGCGGCTCCCCAGTGGTGGAAGTTACGGTTCAGGAGAGCAGGAAGCTGGGTAGTGATAGGGGTGTGTGAGTATACGGGGGACTAAAGAGGGGCTTAGGGGTGCCGTGAATTGCGGGAGGGGCGCGGGGGGTGCCGTGAATCAAGGGGGGGGGGCGCAGTTGTCGGCGAATCGCGGGAGAGGGCAGTAATAGTAGCAGTAAAAGGTCTGACTTAAAACACCTACAGTAAAACAGAACAGGTGTAATATATTATACAAAGAATTGGTTGATGATGTGTAGGTTGACATGCACATAGTTCATAGTTGTCACTGGAAAAAAATTGCTACACGAAAAAATCAACACAGAAAGTTCAACACATGTAAATGTTGACATAAGTGTGGCACTTTATCGGTGTCCATGTCGACACATGAGAATGAATATGAAAACATTCCAAAAAAGAAAAATAAATCTTCAAAAACTCATGTCAACCTTTTTCATTGTCGACCATAGCCGTGCCAGTGTTTTGCATGTGCCATTTAATCCTGGGGTTGCCGTGAATCACGCGCGGGGGTGGGGGGGGGAGGAGGTGAGGGGTGTCCGCGAATCACGGGAGGAGGGGTCATGGGTAGATGCCGTGAATTGCGGGAGGGGGGGTCGCGGGGGGGGGTGCCGCGAATTGTGGGAGGGGGGGCGCGGGAGGTTGCAGTGAATCGCGAGAGGGTGGGTCGCGGGGGCGGGGGGGTTGCCGCAATGACAGGAGGGGGGGTCAGGGGTGGGGAATCGCGGTAGGGGGGGTCGTGGGGGGCACCGTGAACCACGGGAGGGGGGGCCCGGGGGGTTGGCGCGAATTGTGGGAGGGGGGGTCGTGGGGTGCCGCAAATCGCAGGAGGGGGTGGTGTTACGGGGTGGGGTCGCGAAACGCGGGAGTCACCGGGGTTGCCGTGAATTGCGGGGGGTGTGCTGCAAATCGCGGAAGGGGGGTCGCGGGGGGGTGCCGTGAATCGCCACAAGAAAAAATCAACACAGAAAGTTCAACACATGTAAATGTTGACATAAGTGTGTCACTTCATCGGTGTCCATGTCGACACATGAGAATGAATATGAAAACATTCAAAAAAAGAAAAATAAATCTTCAAAAACTCATGTCAACCTTTTTCATTGTCGACCATAGCCGTGCCAGTGTTTTGCATGTGCCATTTAATCCTGGGGTTGCCGTGAATCGCGTGCGAGGGTGGAGGGAGGAGGTGAGGGGTGTCCGCGAATCACGGGAGGAGGGGTCGTGGGTGGATGCCGTGAATTGCGGGAGGGGGGGTCACGGGGGGGGGGGGTGGGTGTCGCGAATTGTGGGAGTCACCGGGGGTGCCGCGAATTGCGGGGGGTGTGCTGCAAATCGCGGGGGGGGGGGGCGCGGGGGGTGCCGCGAATCGCCACAAGAAAAAATCAACACATGTAAATGTTGACATAAGTGTGGCACTTCATTGGTGTCCATGTCGACACATGAGAATGAATATGAAAACATTGAAAAAGTGAAAAATAAATCTTGTCAACCTTTTTCATTGTCGACCATAGCATGTCAGTGTTTTGCACGTGCCATTTAATCGTGGGGATGCCGTGAATGGGGGGGGGGGGGGGGGAGGTGCATACCTCCCAACATGACCCTTTCCAGGAGGGACACATTGCTCTGTTTCTGGACTTTCTTCTTAATTTATGGATTACCATCACCTGTGCTTAAACACCTTTCTTATCAATTACCCTGTTTAAAACAGGTGATGACAATCATAAATTAAGAAGGAAGTCCACAACCCAGCGTTACAGCTCCAGACACACTTTGAGTGACAGATGTAGCCAAATATATAAGAGATATATATATATAATGCAAAAAAATAGCAGCACTCTCAGGTCTTATGAATAAATTACACCAAGCTCAGGTGTTCACTTCGATGTTCGGTCAAGCTTGGTGAGAGTGCTGCCATTTTTTGCATACTGCATTAGATCACATGTTTTCCTGGAGGGCACCAGGGCTAGTATATTAAAGGATATAGTGAGTGAAGTCTATTTGGAAATATATAAACTACTGACACCTCACCTGGTAGTCCACTTCCCTCTTATTCACCCTTTGGGGGGAGGGGGGGCCCTTTTTCCGAATTTTGCTATGGGGCCCACAGAGGTCTAGTTACGCCTCTGCTAAGAGGCGATTCTCTAACATTCGGAAGGGGGCGAATTTGGCCATGTTCTGATATTTTGGTGACTGCGCATGAGCAGTCCCCTGTCCGTACACCCTCAGTGAGAATCACACTTGCCGAGGTGTGCGCATGGGTAGGGGGGTTGGAAGGGGCGGACATTGGGCCTGACCAGGGGAACGCCCAGCATTTTATGGGCGGCCCCAATGAAAACACTGGGAACGCAGGCGGGCCGATGCCTACTGGGGTCAGATGGATGATGTCACATGACATCAGCGCCCGCCCCCTCATCAGTGGACACTGAAGGAAATGACCATCATATGATTTCTCTGCCCTTTGGCTGCATGCGAGGGAATAAAGCCACCAGGAGTGGCGAAACTCGTCAGGAGCTACTGGGGACCCGCCCCTTATTGATTATACACATCTGGATTGAAGTCCGAACCATCCCCTGGATTTACAAACTTGCTTTTTCCATCAAGGACATCACCTCCATGTGCCTCCATTCCAAGAACAGCATTCGGTAATATACCACCCACCATTCATCTTTTGGGGAGCACCCGAGCACCATATAACCACTAATTGTCGGTGATTTGAGCCAACCTTGGGCCGACCCGTGGACACTCGGAGGAGGACATCCATACCCTATCAAGGGGTGTAAATATCATATATCACCACGTTCGTCCAGGGGTAATATAGGAACGGACTCTCCAGTATCATTTCCATCTTGCAGGGGGTTCCCACATTTTGGTTTTATGCAATAAATTGTGCTAACTCATTTTAACCCTTTTTGTTTTTAACATCCATGCATTTATATTGAATTAATTTTTATATTTGATTTTGTATTGTTTATTCATCGATTCTCATCACAAGTGCACTGTTCATATTTGTTTTTTCTTTCTGTCCTTCTATACGGGACTAACTACCCTGTTTACAGGACAAAGCGCCCCCAAGTTCTGACCCCTAGGGGACAGTCCTATCTCTATTTTCCATTGCGAGGGGACATGTTCACATACATCTCCTTGCATGGTACCAAGGGTATTTGGCGGTGGTGGGCAGCATTTAAGGGCTCGCGAAGCAACTTGACCTCTGCTTAGCGAGCCTTGCAGAATCAGGCCCTAAAAGTGTAAGTACTAGATACACTATCGAAAGACAATATGCAAGCCAACAAGAACATTGGTGTCTCGCAGCCCAAAAGGAATCCTAGTAAATGTACCCCTAAAACTAAATAGCTCCACATTTTAACCCCTAAACTCGGACTGAATAAACCTCACCCATTATTCATCCCATGTCTTCCTTCACACAGCTGAGCTAAGTCACGCCTACTTTATTATTGGCCAAATATTTTTTGTGGTCTGCAATTCAGGACTATTACAATCAGTGGCACATGCAGGGGGGTTTCTGGTTGCAAAGAAACCCCCCTGACAGGCCAAGTTTTCTTTTCTAGGCTGCTAATGTTATGCCTCTGTTGCTTCCAAGTACCCGGGCAGTGACAGAAGCAGCGGTACTTGTGTATTATCACGGCTCCCATCTCATCCCATCTCATTGCATACCATAAGGCTTAAGATGGTATGCAATGATGAGATGTGCTGCGATGGGACCCGATCTTAAGGTACCCATAGACGGTCCGTTCCCGGACCGTCCGTTTTGTACTATGCGATGCGCGCTCCCGCGCATCACATAGTACGGTACAAAAAGTATGTGCTGCACATACTTTTTGTACTAGCTAAACATCGTATCGGATCGCATTGCATGCACTTGGCATGCGATCCGATACGATGCATGCTAATTAAGACCCAAACGGATCCATTTAACGGACCGTGTATGGGCCCCATTATTCAATTTAAAATTGTATACCATTGTATATGGCATACGATGAGATGAGATGGGATGAGATTTTAAATTGTATAAGCACACTAATGGGTGCTTTCAATGTTAATTGGCCCCCTATAAGATTTTTAATTGTATATAGGGTGCTTACAATGTTAAATGCACCCCCACGCCACCCCCACTATTAACGCCAACCTGAAGCGTGGCGAGCGCAGCGAGCCCGCGAGGGGGGGCGGTACGCGTCCTCCGACCTTTACATACCCCCACTATCCATGTCGGCGTGGAGTTGATTCTATATAGTGTGGCGAGCGCAGCGAGCCACCGAGTCCGAAGCGTGGCGAGCGCAGCGAGCCCCGCGAGGGGACGCGTAATACATGTAAAGTAAAACGCGGCCCCTCGCGGGGCACGCTGCGCTCGCCACGCTTCGGGCTCGGTGGCTCGCTGCGCTCGCCACACTATATAAGATCAACTCCACGCCGACATGGATAGTGGGGGTATGAAAAGGTCGAAGGACGCGTACCGCCGCCCCTCGCGGGCTCGCTGCACTCGCCACGCTTCGGGTTGGCGTTGATAGTGGTGGTGGCGTGGGGGTGCATTTAACATTGTAAGCACCCGTTAGGGTGCTTATACAATTACAAATCTTATAGGGGGGGCCAATTAACATTGAAAGCACCCATTAGTGTGCTTATACAATTTAAAATCGTATCTCATCTCATCTCATTGTATGACATATACAATGGTATACAATTTTAAATTGTATAAGATGCCATAAGATGGAAATCGTGGGAGCCGTGATAATACACATGTACCTAGGGATGCCAATCCCGGGGCATTTTTTCAATCCCGGATTTCGGGATTGAAAAATGCTCCATCCCGGGATTCTCGGGATCCCGGGATTGGCATCCCTAAAAGAAAAACATGCCCTGTCCACCCATTTAATCGACATGGCAGGGGGGGGGTGGACATGGTCGGGCGGGCATCGACAAGGGGTGGGCGAGCATCGACATGGGGTGGGCGAGCGGGTGGGCATCGACATGGGGGGCGGGCGGGCATCGACATGGGGGGTGGGCGGGCGGCCATCGACATGGGCGGGCGGGCGGACAGAGCAGCGCTGCAGCCCAGCAGATTACCTTACATAGGCGGGCTGGAGTGGGGCACATAGCGCTGCAGACGGTGAGGGGAGGAGGTCAGTGCGGCCGGAAGCAGTCACCTGTGATAGGCTGCTGTGGCCTGCGCAGCGTGACAGTCAGAGGTCACGCTGCGCAGGCCGCACGCCGGGGTCGGGAACAGCCGGGCAGCTTCTGAGTGGGTGCTCAGAAGCTGCTCGGCATTAGACTGCGTGAAATCCCGGACATTTTGGGGCCAAATCACGGGATCCCGCCGATCCCGATCCCGGGATTGGCCACCCTACATGTACCGAAGCAGCTTTTAACATGCCGGCGGATCCTTAAAGCACAGCAGAGTTCAATGGGGAGCAGCAGTCACTGAGCAGTGGGGGGGCACTCAGAAGAAGAAGTATCTTAAAATATACAATTTATAAAAGGTCCACACATTATACAAAGTTGCACACAAACATAAAATATCCCCGATGGTAGATAGATAGCTGAAAAACTGTTAACAGAGGTGGTGGAACTGAATGGGTAAAAACAGTTCACATAGGGATTGTAACACAGGATAGCAGCCCGGGCAGTCAGCATCTGGAAGCAATCTCCTGGTGTAGTAATCTGCGATCTATCCGTCCATCAAGGTCAAGCCAAAGAGTTTCAACCAGAATTTGGTCTTTTTCAAGGCTCCTAAATGTTTGTGCAAAGTCTCCTAATCCGGGTTCAAATACCTAATGCCAGTTCCTTACTTCCGCCCAGCACGTGGGGCTGGAAGTTTGCTGTAACCATGGTGACTGTCCGTCAAACCGGAAATCGTTCGGTTGAAAGTGTTTCCTCCTTTCAGTCCACAGGGAGATTCAAACGTGAAGTCTATGTCATAGTATTGTGTTATCAAATTTACACTGTAGGTCCCATCTGGACCGCCGAGCACCCCAGTGTGGCCACTCATTACTTCCGCCCTCACATTTGTTTCTGTCAATGACATGACTTCCGCCCTTAGTCTCCGGGATTTCTTACAGCATTCAATATAAGTACCATTAAAATAAATAGAAATAAGCAGCAATAAGTATTTAGAAAAGTGTATAAAAACAAACACATGCAGTACATAATAAAGCAGGTTCAAAATTTTGAAGAAATAAAAAATAAGGGAACACATACAGTACCTAGGTAAATTTTTGAATTGCAGTGATGATTACTAGGGAGAGTATACATAAACTCCTATCTGTTATTTTTCTTGATTTATATTTATTGCTGCTGGCTCAAGTAGTTTGTTATTGGTGGAACTCACCTATGTCATATTTTGTCCATTAATAAATAAATATATATATATACAGATGGAGCCGGGCTTGTCTTTGCAGGGGATGGCGATGGCGACGCCAGCCGCCATCCCCCGCCACCCGCCATCTGTATCTGCGAAAGGGGACGCGTGCACACGAGATGTGCACGTGTCCCCTTCCGAAGGCTTCCTCCGGGTCACCGCCGGCTTGTCGGCGGTCATCCGGGGTCCCCACCGCCTCCCCGCACCCCCCCTAACCCTGTCCATTTCCCTGAAGCGGAGATGGACAGGTTCCCGTTGCCCCGCCGCATGGAAACTGAGACGCACGCGTGTCTCAGACAGATGGAGAGCCGGGCTGCTGGCGGATCGCCAGCAGTGACAGTCTGGCGATTCGCCAGTAAGAGGGAGCCCGGCTCCATCTGTATATTATTAGGTGTTTCAGCCTGGCACTCCAATACTCAGGGGCAGCTGCCGCAAGTGCTGTTCAGCATTCATACTTGCCGACTTCTCGATTTCCGGGAACCTCCCGGCCATTCCGGGAGGGTAGGCAACCCTGGATGAATGTATAGATGGGGTACAGGAAAAGGTAAAGGCACTCCAGCTGGCTTGGTGAAGGTCAAATTTTAATGTGCATAAATCACTTGTAAAAGTAAAGTGACATAGTGAAAAAGAGCCATCTAGTGGCTAAAAGCTGAAAAGACATTAAACATTGGAAGTATACAAAACACTCATGGGTAAAATTCTGACTGCATATAGTAAGATCTATATTGAAACATATAATTAGAGACCTTAACTGTCAAGGTTAAATGGACTAATAATAATGTAAATTAGTTTACAAACGACATATAGCAAATTGTAAAAAGAGCAACTGTGTTTTGCCCACAGTGCCCTCACAGCCGCTGGATCAGGTTGACGGCGATGCACAGCTATAATGCGCACAATCGTGCCACGTCATGATGCGATTGGAGCGACGCATGGCACACCCAGACCCAGAAACCGCCAGACTGGCCGGGGGAGCCTGTCACAGGGTGGGGGGAGTTATTCATCTAACTTTTTTATACCTGTGCCTTTATCATTATTGTATGTGCACTACCTCAGGGGCAAATGCAGGATTTTCAGAAGGGGGTTTCTAGAGTGGCGGAGCAAAGCACGGAGATAGACACTTAGGTGACCCAGTATATGCCGGGTCAGTTAAAGTATTATAGATAGACCAAATGTATATGTATATATATATATATATATATATATATAAGGGGGGTAGATTCGCGGCACTCACGCGGACTTCCAAATAACCACACAACACAGGGGATACGGATATCCGCATCCCCTGTGTTGTGTGGTTATTATTTGGAAGTCTGCGTGAGTGCCGCGAATCTACCCCCCTTGTTCTACCTACCTACGTGTCTGCACCCCGGCTGAAGATTCTTAGATTATTGCAGAGTGCCGGTTCCCTGGTCTCTCTCTCTCTCTCTCTCTCTCTCTCTCTCTCTCTATCTATATATATATATATATATAGATAGATAGATAGATAGATAGATAGATAGAGAGAGAGAGAGAGAGAGAGAGAGAGAGAGAGAGAGAGAACAAAAAAAGAGGGCACTCACCAATCCTTGGAGTGAGCACCACGTGGTGACTCAGTTGTTATAGGTGCGGAATTTCCAGAAATTTATATATATATATATATATATACACATACACATACACACAGTAGCAGGCGGCGGCACTCGCTGGACTTAACGGGCGTAATAATGCACAGAGGCACAAGTTGAGCCAATAACGTTTCATTCTTTAATGACCTTCGTCAGATTGAACAACAGACATACAGATAAATCTTATCTAAATACCCCCCCACCAACGTGATCCGGCCCCGGACGCGCCTTCAGTCTGGATCTCTGACGTCACTGTTGGGTGACGTGCGGTGTCCGTCGCACACAGACCTCAGACGCATCACCATAGAGACCTTGCAAAACAAAAATAAACAAACAACCTGAATGTATATACAGAGATCTGAATACACAATTGAACAGCAGATGCACACATATATATATATATATATATATATATATATATATATATATATATATATTAAAGATGCATTATAAAGAACAAGACATTAAATTACTTTACAAAAAGCATGTAAGACTATGGAATTCATTAAGGCCGTATGGAGACACCGTATTAAGCCGGTAAATCCAATGGGCCTCTCGGCAAAAGCAATTTAGAATGGTCCCCCCCCCTCAGATTGAAGGGAATCTTGTCTATTATTTTATACTTAATGGTCGAAACACTGTGTCTACACTCACGGAAATGCCTGGGCACTGGTTGTTCAGGTGTGCCAGGCTTTCCTTCCACAGACAGGCGCACTGTGGATCTGTGTACCACAGCTCTCTCTTTGAATGGTTGGTCAGTTTTCCCTATGTATATTAAACCACAGGGACACCTAATGATATAGATAACAAAAGCACTACTACATGTAACCACATGTTTAATGGGGATACCTACCCCTGTGTGCGGATGGGTGAACGTGTTCCCTGTTTCCAGGAAACTACACGTCGCACAACCCAGACACCTGTAGCATCCAGGTTTTTTAGCCAAAAAGGTAGTGGATTTGGTGCTTTGGTGTGAAGAAATATAATTTTTGACTAACCAGTCTTTAAGACTACGTTCCCTTTAATAACTGGGTAAAAGCTTAATGTTGTTAAACATTTTTAACTCTGGGTCCTGCTTCAGCATGGGCCAGAGGTCCCTCGCAGTTTTAGTAATCTGTGTGCTGGCTTGACCTTAATACTGCACTAATGGGATCATCTCTGGTACATTTTTCTGATTACTGGCCTTGGACTCAAGGGTTTTACTCCGAGCTACCAATAATGCTTTTTGCTTGGCTTGTAGTAGCGCATTATGGTTGTATCATCTAACCAGGAATTTGAGAATCATCTTATCAATTTCTTTCTCACAGTCCCCAAGATCAAAACAAATGCAGCATAATCTCAAGAATTGTGAGTATGGCAACCCTTTTTTAGTTGCAACTGGATGCTGGCTAGCAATGTGTAGGGTGGTGTTCTTGTCTGTTTTTTTTGGTATACAGACCGGTATGAATTTTACCTTCACGTAATGAGATTAGTACATCTAAATAGTGCACACTTTCTCTATTGATATCGTAAGTGAATTTAATTGAGGGATGTGCCTGGTTGATGTTCACCATGGCCTCCTCAAATTCTTGTTGACTCCCGGACCATATTAACAATAAGTCATCTATATATCTCACTAGGAAGAAGATGTTGTGACACACTGCCTCGTTAGTGAAAAACAGATCCACCTCATACATATAGGTGTTGGCAAATGCCGGGGCCACGCAGGACCCCATGGCACAGCCATGTTGTTGTAAGTACCAGCCCTTGTCAAACAAAAAATAATTCCTGGTCAATGTAAGGGATAACAATTCAAGAAAAAAAGTTAACGATGGACCCTTGTATAATGGGTTGGACGAAAGCAATCTTCTTGTAGACTCAACACGCTCCACCTGGGGGATGTTGGTGTATAGGCTTACTATATCAAGAGTACAGAGGTAGCAGCCTTCTGGAAGCGGGGGTAGTTCCTGTAATTTGATGATAAGTGCCGTGTTGTCCGTTAAATAGGTCTGTTGGGTCTGGATCACTGATTGTAGGAACATATCTAAATACTTGGAGATGTTGTAATAAATTGAATCCCGGGCAGCAATGATCGGTCGCCCCGGAGGGGACGTAGCATTTTTGGGATGGTGTATAATACAGGGGCAACAGGTTTTTCTTTTAGTAAACTTTTGTAGGTTGTGTTGGTAATGATGCCATCCATCTCCGCTTTGCCCAGAATTGCTTTGATCTCCTTTAGAAAATCTTGAGTCGGATCCTTATGCAATTTTCCGTAGACCGTTTGATCGGCTAACTGGCGATAAATTTCAGCTCTATATTGCTCAATGTCCTGAATCACCAGGCCTCCGCCTTTATCGGCAGG
Organism: Crinia signifera; assembly: GCF_055691185.1. Classification (NCBI taxonomy): domain Eukaryota; kingdom Metazoa; phylum Chordata; class Amphibia; order Anura; family Myobatrachidae; genus Crinia; species Crinia signifera. The sequence continues at coordinate 212,958,907 of NC_139220.1, forward strand.
TCGTATTACAATCGACTTGTCGTCACTTAGGTTTTTCAAACACTTCCTCTCCACCTTGGATGTTGTGCACTCATATGCCTCATCCTTAATTACTTCTTGTACATAATATCCAAGGGAATGACATCAGGCAAGGGGAAAAATACTCCAACAGTAACTGACAACTAAATGGTAGCTACACATTACCAATACAGACTAAGTCACCAGAACACAACTTGCATGCGATCAATGAATACACTGGAGCCCAATTCATTATGTGTTTAAAAGGGCATTAATCCCAGAGTGGTCATTTAGGCCACCAGGCACCACTGTGCCCAACCTCAAGATCCAGCGGGCCTCACATTGGATTAGTTTAAGACTCCTGTTACCCCACGGAGCACATGATCAATCATCCTGTATTTCAATGTGGTCAGTCCATGGCCAGCAAGTTGGAAATGTCTGGCCACGGGTTGGTCACTGGAACCCTTCATTATAGCAGATTTTATGGATGATCGATGTGCCGCCATCCTCTCCTTGAAGGCCCGTTCGGTCTTCCCTATGTAGCTGAGCCCACAGGGGCAAATTATGTGATATACGGTAAATTTTGTACTACAAGTTAAAGTGTGATTAATGGTATACGCCCTACCATTATGTGGATGGTAGAACGTGTTACCTGGGATGAGAAACCGACAGGTAGTACATGTGCATCTCACACATCCTAACAACCTAGGGGTTCTTTGTGAGGTCTCAAGAGAACAGCTGGACTTGACCAGTTTGTCACATAGGCTACAGCCACGTCTATAGCAGGTCAACAATTTGGTACCCTGAAGAGGTAGCTCGGGGTCAGATTGTATGACCGGCCATAGATTTTTTGAAATATTATTAATGGTGGGGCTGGCCTGGTGAAAGGTATTCACCCAAGGGAGAAAAGCTACCTTGGTATCAATTTTGGGCTTCTTTTTGAGCAGTGAAGACCTGTCCATTTGAGATACTTTGGCTTTGGCTAATTTTAACTCATTAGGTTTGTAGCCTCGATTCTCAAATTTAGTGACCATCTTCTTCATCTGCTCCTCAGCCTTCACTGGGTCCGTGTTGATGCGTTTGAACCGCATCAACTGTGAATGAGGGAGGCTACGGATCGCTGGTTTGGGGTGGCAGCTAGTGCTGTGGAGTACATTATTTCTATCAGAAGGTTTACTGTATAAGGTGGTACTTAATTGGCCTTCAACTTTCTTTATGGTGACATCAAGGAAGTTGATCTCATCCATACTGACAGAGCTGGTAAGTTTTACAGGGCTATCTCCCCTTTTGTGTTGATCTATATGGATCAACAGGTCATCAACTGGACCCCTCCAAATAAGGAGGAGGTCCTCGATGTACCTCATGTAAAACAAGATCCGGTTGGCGATTTTTGGATCCATGAAGAAAATTTGATCCTCGACTTCGAACATAAAAATGTTTGCATACGATGGGGCCACGGATGCCCCCATCACACATCCTGTTGTCTGAATAAATATTATTTTACCATAAATGAAGAAATTTCTATTAAGGACCAACTCCAATAGGCCTAATAGTAGATTGATGTTAGGACCCTCATAATTCGGTTCATTTTCCTCAGGAGTGGAAGCCGCTGACACGGTTATCGAGGCGGAGAAACGCGTAGAGGATAGAGGGGACATCTTCTTGGCTACAAGCAAATACCAACCTACTGTTCTTTGATATGACCGTACAATAGGACTGCACCAACGGTCGGAGACAAACATCGTTGTTTCTACAAAAGCCTGAAAGAAACACCCCATCCCTGCCTCAAGACTGGTGACAAACCTAAGTATACTATATCTTTGCATATGCATAACAAAAATTAATCCTCAAGCTAAAATCAATCTAAGCTTTGGATATATAACTAACAAAACGCTTGCATGCATGCAGCAAATTACTAACCAGTTTTGGTTGAGATGGGAATGGACTAACAACTTTATATGTGTTGTGAGTCTTGTCTGTCTATTGTGGCCATGAAATTGTATACTTTTTAAATAAATTACATTTATATTCAACACAGCGCTGTACCATATTCTTTTTTCTTTTTACTTCATATGGTAGTGATCTATTGTTATAGGTGAGGGAATGGTGTATTGATCTCCTTGACAGGAGTAGGTGCGTAGGTTCCTGGAAATAGTTATTCTCGACCTATTATGGTAATTCAAAACATTAATCATTTAAACTCTAGAATTTTTTGATGGTTGGTTCAGGGGTACTCATTGTATGGGGATATTATAATGTATTCTTTTAATTTTAACTGATAATATGAAGCGTTTATCGAATTGGGATAATGATAAATAAATTAAAGTTTCTACCTAATGTGACCCACTTTATGGTGGTTATGGGGGGAATTAAGGTATGAACTTACTAGTGATAAGGTATGAACCCACTTAAAGATTTATGGGGTAAATCTGTGTAAGTCTGAACCCTAGTATAACCTCTTTCAGGTCAATTACCATCTGTCAGAGTCCCAAATTTTGCAGTTGCTATTACAAGTCCATGTTTGTATACATAATCAAAAACATCTTACAATATTAGCTTTAGGGTCGCCAGCCCAGTAAAGAAGGAAAGGGACAGAGGATCCCTATTAGGTCTTTCCTAACTAATGCTGGAGGTGTCTTTCTCTCGAGAAAGAGACTATATCTATATTCTCGTTTAGGCCCTTAGGGCTCAGAGTATCCAAGTGGAAAATCCAGTATGACTCTCTTTTGGATAAGAAAAGATCTCTGTCTCCTCCTCTATCATCTGATTTGACATGTTCCAGAACCATAAATTTCAGGCTATCTATCTTGGAATCATGCTCTGTTTGGAAATGGTGGGGAAGGCTGTGGTTCTGCACCCTATTCTTGATATTTCTAAGGTGTTCTTGAACCCTAATTTTGATGCTTCTCTTCGTCTTTCCAACATACAGTTTACTACAGCCACATCTAATCAGGTAAATAACATAATTGGACTCACATGTGATCGCCTCTCTGACCTTAGAAATGGAGGTGTACTTCTTATCTTTTTCAATGAACTTGCAACAGATGCACCTGTTACATGGAGTGATCCCATTCCGTTTTTGGAGGAAACCTTCTTCCCGTTGTGGTCTTTCTATTGGTTTCAACCTGCTAGGGGCTAACATGTTCTTCAGGTTTGAGGCTCTTCTGTAGGTGACTGTAGGTTTCTGCGGGAGATGGGGGCCCAGTACCGGGTCTTTGAGAAGTAGGTGCCAATGTTTCTGTAAACATTTTTTGATCTTCTGGCTTTCTTGGTTGTAGTTGGTAATGAAGGACCTCTGTTGATGTGTATTACGGGGGTCTTGTACCTTTTCCTCTAGAAGGGTTTCTCTTGATAACTGAAAAGCCCTTTTCTGATCTCGTAGTATATCCCCATCTTTATATCCTTTGTCTATGAACTGTTTTTTTAGGACGTTGGATTGGCTCCAGTATGCACCATCGGAGCTGCAATTCTTCTTTATTCTCAAGAATTGAGAGTAGGGGACATTCTCCTTCCAAAGCGGTAGATGACAGCTTTCTGACGGGATGTAACTGTTGACGTCTGTGTCTTTAAAATATGTCTTAGTGGTTATTCTGTTGTCCTGATCTATTTCAAAAACTAAGTCCAGGTAGTCCATCTTGTTGGTGTCGCATTTATAGGTGAACTTCAGATTATAAGGGTTTACCTGTATTTCTGCCATGAACTTTTCGATACTTGGCTTGTCTCCTTCCCACACCACAATGAGATCGTCTATATATCTTCTATAGAATAGAATATTGGGATATTTGTACTCTGCTCCTTCATACAGGTGATTTTCTTCCCAGTCATTCATAAAGATGTTGGCGTATGAAGGGGCAAATTTCGTCCCCATTGCAGTGCCTCTGTTCTGTACGTAGAAAATGCCTTCAAACTCGAAATAATTGTGGTATAGAATGAACTCTATACCTGCAGTTAAGAATTCGCTCTCATCAGGTTTGACCGTGTTATCTTTGGAAAGAACCCTTGTTACCGCTTCCAGACCTTTGTTGTGGGGAATGGAAGTGTACAGAGCTTGGACATCAATCGTCAACCAATAATACTCTGGTGACCATTCGAACAACTTTAAGTCCCTAAGTAGACAGGTAGAGTCTTTGAGATAGGACCTCTGAATTTTGACATATTTTTGCAGTCTTAGATCTAAGTAATGGGAGAGATTTGATGTTAGGGAATTAATCCCGGCCACTATAGGTCTTCCTGGTGGGTGTTGGTTATCCTTGTGCACCTTAGGAAGGTGGTAGAAGATGGGTGTCTTTGGTTTTTCTACTGCCATATATTCATATTCTTTTTGGCAAATGAACTCATCCTGTCTTGCTTTTCTCAACATTTTGCATAGATCTTCTTTGTACTGCATTGTGGGGTCATTTTGAATAATGGAGTATGTAGACTCGTCTTCAAGTTGTTTTTTAGCTTCATTGACATAGTCAATTCTGTTTTGGACAACGACGGCTCCCCCTTTGTCTGCTGTTTTTATGACGATTTTATTGTCTTTCTTCAGATTCTTAAGGGCTTGTTGTTCTGAAGGTGAAAGATTCCTGTTGTGTTTATCGTTGATGTTTTTTATGTGCCGGAAATCTTCTTTTACCGTCTCATAGAAGATGTCGATGTGACTTCCTCTGGACTCAACAGGGTAGTATTTAGATGGTAATGCTACTAGCGGTTTCTTGTCCAGGGAAAGTTGGCCCTCCTTGGTGGGATTCTTGATGAAATGCCTTTGTAATGTCAGGTTACGGATGTATTTATTAAGGTCGACGAAGAGCTGGAATTGGTCGACGTGTTGATTAGGGGCAAATTTCATTCCCTTTTCTAAAACTGCGATCTCTGGTTCTGAAAGGGTCTTCTCGGATAGGTTGAAGATGTTGGTTCCTTTTCTGGTGCTATTGGTCGTCTCTTTCTTTTTGGGGACTCTTCTACCTCCTCTACATCCTCTCCTTTTAAAGACCTCTTCCTCCCTTGTGGGGAATCCATTCTGGTATAAAGTTTCTCCTCTCCTTGTAATCTGGGGAAGCCAACTCTTCTCCTTTCTCCTAAAAAAGGTCGTTCCAACGGGGAACGGGGGGATTCAGGTTGGTATTTTCTTGGGTGAGGAGGGTAATACTCTCTTCTTGGAGGAGCCCTCTGTCTTTGGGTGTAGGTGTTTCTATTATCACCATATGAGGGTGTTCTGTTAGACCTCCTTCTGCCATAGTTCGGAGCATACTGTTGTCTTCTCTGGTAAAATGGGTATTGTTCTCTATTTCTAGAGCAGGGGTGGGGAACCTCAGGCCCGGGGGCCGTATGCGGCCCCCGTAGCCGGTCTGAGTGGCCCTCCCACCGCCTGGCAGCTTTGCTGGGAGTCAAGTACAGGGGAATTCTCGCGAGAGGTTGGTAGTTCTTGCGAGATTCCTCTTAATCAACAGCAGCCGGAGACTGTCAGTCCTAGTCAGTGGCAGCTGCCGGGGCGTGGGACAACTGCAGCAGGACAATTTGTAAGAGAAATTTTCACATATGGCCCCCGAAGGATTTTTCCCCCATACAAACGGCCCTTGGCACAAAAAAGGTTCCCCACCCCTGTTCTAGAGAATACTTCATTGCGATCTTCCTGTGGTCTTCGCCATGGGCGGATAGAATGAGTGGACCTAGTATCGAATCTGTTGAAGTCATTGTTGGGTTTCTCGTGTACTTTTCCATTTTCGTAATCCCATTTGTCTCTAGTAAACTTTTTTTGTTTGCGAGTGATGATATCTTTTTCCAAAGAATCTAGTTTGTGTTGTAGGTCCTCGACGTCCCTTTGGAAGTCCTCATCTTTCTCAAACTTGGTGAGAGTCAATTCTATTTTAGCCATTTCTTCATCCAGTTTAATGAGTTCCTTCTTTCTTTCGCTGATGATAAGGCCTACTAATCTGGCCGCACTCTCATCAAGGATCTTATTCCAGTTGTTAGTAAATTCCTCTGTGACAGCACCCATCGTGGGTGTTTTATTAAGTCTTAGACCTCTTGGTATCCTTCCGACCTCCAAATACTTTTCTAGGGTGATAAGGTCATACCAGTTCTTCAGTTTTTTGGTGGAGATTTTTTCCATATGGTTAAGGAGGTTGTAGTAATCATCATCTTCATCAATATTTTCTTCCATCACCTGCTCTGAGACTCTGACAGATGGTAATTGACCTGAAAGAGGTTATACTAGGGTTCAGACTTACACAGATTTACCCCATAAATCTTTAAGTGGGTTCATACCTTATCACTAGTAAGTTCATACCTTAATTCCCCCCATAACCACCATTAAGTGGGTCACATTAGGTAGAAACTTTAATTTATTTATCATTATCCCAATTCGATAAACGCTTCATATTATCAGTTAAAATTAAAAGAATACATTATAATATCCCCATACAATGAGTACCCCTGAACCAACCATCAAAAAATTCTAGAGTTTAAATGATTAATGTTTTGAATTACCATAATAGGTCGAGAATAACTATTTCCAGGAACCTACGCACCTACTCCTGTCAAGGAGATCAATACACCATTCCCTCACCTATAACAATAGATCACTACCATATGAGTTAAGTTGAACACAACCTTAATTATAAAAAAAAAAAAAAAAAAATCTTATTGACATTAGCACCTAATTAAGATTGTATAGTAATAAATATTAATAAAAGTATAAGCACCTAATTTAATAACATAGGAACAAAGTTGCACTCAAATTTATCAAAATATGAGCCACTTAAAATTATTAATATAGGGCCACTCACTAAATAAGGTGATAAATATATTGAGCAAAATTAATATCTAATAAAATTTATATAGTCACTCACACAGAGAATGAATATGCATTTGGTCACTTAATTCCAAAATCACAGCAACTATATACAAACTTAAATGGTCATTCAGATCCCTTATAAAGGAATCTGTCTTTGCATGACACGTGATCGTAACACTGGAGACCTTTTTAGGTATATAACAGCCACATTATCGTATAAAATCTTATTTGGGGGATTCCACCTATGTATAGTATGGGATCACGCAACTAGGAACCTTTAAAAAGGTTCCTAGCGGTCCTACAGAAGTTAGCTGTGACCAGAAGCGCCGTACATCGGCACTTCCGGTTATATGGAACGCACTTCCGGTTGCGGTGGAACGCAATCCGGAAGTGCCACTCGCAAAGACGGCGATAACAACGCCGCTATTGCGGGGACATGGGGGGGTGATCCATCAAGCGATGATGGATCCCCTATCCCCCCACTGCACTACCAATGTAAATAACATTATACTAGCATACTAAAGGTCATTTAGGACCAAAATAAACGTTAGTGACAGCAACATATCGGAACTTCCGGTTATATGGAACGCACTTCCGGTTGCGGTGGAACGCAATCCGGAAGTGCTACTCGTTAAGACGGCGATAACAACGCCGCAATTTTGGGGACATGGGGGGGAGATCCATCAAGTGGAGATGGATCCCCTATCCCCCCACTGCACTACCAATGTTAATAAACATTGATGTAACAAATCAAAGGTCATTTATGACCCTAATAAACGGCTGTGACAGCCGCTAAGCAAGCTGGGTAGTCCAGCCCATAACATTAATTCCACACAGAAAAACCTCCAATACTTAGGTTTATTATTATTTTAATTTAGTTACTGGATCAGTAATTTAATTAGATTGGAACATTCATAATTTGTAAACTAATATAATAGTTTCCATTTACCCTAACAGGAAGTGATGTCACGATTAGTCACTATATATATACCTGGGCCATGAGATAGGGTCTTTCATTCCCACTGAACCTTCACACTGGTACACATCTCCAAAAGGGTAAGCCATCTACTCCCAGTTTATTGAGTGCTAAATTTTGCTTCCGTTAAACCATGCTTTGTAGGAACTGTGACTTCTATGCAATATGTTTATAGTATATTTAAAATAATAAAAAAAAAAAAAAAACCTAGCTAAAATGGAATGTACATATGAAATTATTTAAGAATGTATTTATATTCTTTCACCAGATAGTGACAACCCTGTTTTCGATCAGTTTCTGACTATACATTGGTCACACCTTATTCTCGAATATACCTTGGTATGTATGCCAGATCTTTTGTTGCTTCTTCTATTTTTCCTTGTCATAGTGGAACTAATTATATGGGAAACATTCCTCAAGGAAGCTACCCATGGGGTTTATCAGAATAAGAGTAATCTGAATATCATGCCTGTTAATCTGCATGATTAACTAATTAAAACACCCTTCAAATCTACTAGGGACCATAGGCGTGCGCACAGGGGGTGCCAGGGGTGCACAGGCACCTCCTAATGATGGGCACCCCTTGACAATTGCAGCGAGAGCCGACATCAGGGGGAGCGGAGCAAGCTCGGCTGCAGTGTGTGTGACAGACGTGGCAGAGCCGGGCTGCTGCAGCAGGATACAGTACAATCTGTATCTAGTGAGGCCCCTGGCTGCCTCTAGGGGGAGCTGACGTACACAGCTTCGCTGCCTGGGTGAGGAGGGACTGAGGACTTCCTGCCTGCTGCAGGTCTGCTCTGCTCTACTTATCGGGACTCAGGAGGTGCTGGAACAGGGGGGTTTGTATATTATCTGGGCAGTCTATGGCTTTGTTTTATTGGGAAGGGGGGGGGGTATAAAAAGTTGTTTTATATTTGTCTTTAATGATGCTGCCTGTTTTTTATTGTTATGCCAAAAGGGTGTGTGTGTGTGTGTATGTATCAGATTTTTGTATGTATACTGCATGTGTGTGTGCATAGAGGGGCTGTGTATATGTATGCTGTGTGTGTGTGTGTGTGTGTGGGGGGGGGGGGGGGGGAGGGGGCTCTGTGTATACTACAGTACATCTATGTGTGTGTGTGTGTGTGTGCGTATGTATGATATGTTTGTGTATGTGTATAGTGTGTGTGTGCATACAGGGGGTGTATGTGTATGTGTGTGTATATATATATATATATATAATTTTCTTATGCAGGGTCCGGCACTCCTCATTCAAACGTGCGTCTATTTTGCCCAGGTGCCCATCCGGAGAGAAAGTACTTTCCACCATATACACTGCAAATAAGGATGTCACTCCGGGTCTTTCTTTGTGCAAAAAAAGTTTTTTTTACTGCTGCCTACGGCGTTTCGGGACTAGCCCGTCGTGTATGTCCTGAAGACGGGCTAGTCCTGAAACGCCGTAGGCAGCAGTAAAGCACCTTTTTTTGCACAAAGAAAGACCCGGAGTGACATCCTTATTTGCAGTGTATATATATATATATATATATATATATATATACTGTAGGGGGCTGTGTATATGTATACTATGTGTGTGGGGGTTCTGTATGTATATACCTGTGTCCTGCGTGTGCATAGGGGGCTGTGTATATGTATACTATGTGCGGGGGGGACGGACGACTCTGTATGTGTATACTATGAGTGTGTATGTGTTGGCTGTTTGTATGTATACTATGTGTGTGTATCAGCTGTGCGTATGTATACTGTGTCCTACTTGCCTACAGTCTCAGAATGGATGGGAGGCTCATAAAAATTACAGTGTGTGGCATAACGTGTAATGGGCATTATGGAATGTGGTATACTATGTAATGGCTGTGTGATGTGTAATATGCATTACGGTGTAAATTTTTGGCGCGCACCGTCCCTATTATGCGAAGATTTGTCAAGTCCTGACATAATGTGGAATGGGCATAAGTGTGAGATGGCATTACTGTGTGTGGCATGTGTGATGGGCATTATTGTGTGTGGCATTATGTCTAATGGGCGTTACAGTGTGTGGCATTATGTATAATAATACGCAATGATGGACACGCCCCTCCAATGGTGCACCCCCTAAGAAAATGGGCTGCGCACGCCTATGCTAGGGACCAACTTTTAGAAAATCCTACCACTAAGATATTTAACACCAGTTGATTCAGAGGCGTCTCATTTCCCATAGATCCAGGACGGTTCCTGAATAAGTGTGTCTACCCTACAAGGTCAATGGGCACAGTCTGAATACATCTATTAAGCGTGTATTAGAAAAAGGATCCCATATCTGTAGGTATTTGGGTACTTATGTAATATCTGGGCTCCCGTTTTTCTTATGAGACCGCGTCCCCTCGCGGGGCACGCTGCGCTCACCACGCTTCGGGCGCGGTGGCTCGCTGCGCTCGCCACACTATATAAAATCAACTCCATGCGTAGTTGGATAGTAGAGGTATGAACAAATGGGGTGCATTTAACATGGGAGCCCAGATAATACATAAGTACCGGTATTTGTCCTTAGAGACCTATGCAAACTGTGATTTATCATGTCCTTACACCTTTTTTACAAATGAAAATACTTTTCAATCATTATAAAGCAGAACCTTCTCCGAAAAAGTGAACGGAGTCTGGGAGGGTATAGCAGGGTGAACACCCTAGAACCCCGAAATCCCAAGGTAAACAATTTCATTTTATTAGTGAATCCTGTCTCGAACATAAAAGTACAAGAGTATACTCATGTATATATTTTTTGTACATATACCCACAGCCTCACAATTACCTGCACATGTATGATCTGAGTGTGCTGAGCTAATTATCGGGAAGCTTAACCCGCAATTAAGAAAGAGAAAGCTCCTGTGGAACAATAGATTTTATATGGTAATAACTCTCCAAGGTAATTGACAACTCAGTATGAAAATTTTTTCCTCCCTTAAAATCTTTCACCCATATTATATGCCATATATCAGAATATTCTCTTAAAAATGGAAATGTCTTCTTTTAGTTACCTTTTCGAATTCTTAAAGTTCTATTATACATAAACCCAGTCGGAGACGTCCATAGCGAAAACACTGTGGAACTTATCCCTATACTTTTTGGTATGTCAAAGCCATAAATATACTCCTAATCTTTCTTCAAGTCATCACCATAATTCTTGGAAACCATTATTTTTCTTGTTTTCCTCGTTCTTCTCTTCATTCATCTTTTCTTCTTAACACCTGCCTTTTTCCTCATCCATCATTTTTTGTCAAATGATAATTGTCACATGCTGATAATATTAGCCTACAACACTGTAAAAATGATTTTAAGTAAAGTCCTTCTTTGTACATTATTATTTGAAAAATTGTTATTGAAATTGTATGATATTTAAATGATTATGCAAGTTGCAAAATTAAGAATCTGTATATGTTTATGTTCATAGCGAACCCCTGATGAAGTCCCGTGTTGGGACGAAACGCGTTGGGATCGTCTATTGTACCGATATGAACTCTACCACTGAACTTTTTATGATCTGATCTAACCACCATTATAGTGTGGATCCAGAGACATTTTAATAAATTTATATATGAATTTTGGACTTTACTTTTATGTGTATGGAATTCCAACTTAAAGCTTCATAGATCTAATCATTGAAGATCTCACCAAAGGGCGCCAACCCACAATTGCTACTCACATTCTTTTTGTCCCCATCCAACAGGGGTCCGTGTGGGTCCGGCAGCCCTAGCATAGTTACTAAAAAAACAGTGTCGCGAAACGAGAGTCTGTTCCCCATATATATATATATATATATATATATATATAAAATGATGTCTTACATTTAATTTTTGTGGTTTAAGATAAGCATATCTAATTGCTTTTAAAATAAGCAGTTTATCTATTAAAACTCTGCTTTCCCTGGTGGTCTAGGGTGAAAGCACTCAGCAAGTGTTTATTACCAGACAACCTACCCCTCCCCCCTTTCCCAGCAGTTTTGGGGTTGGTGGCAGCCAGCCTAGTACACCTACCCCAGGCAGTGAAGAGAAAGCAGGGCTGTCCATGCTGTAGATGCAGCTCCAAGCATGTCACGCGCATGTCACACAGGCAGCGCAAATCACAGCAACATTGCAGCTGCCCCAGCGATGTCCAGGCTTTTGCTGAAAATACTGGGACACTTGCGGTGGGGAAGACCCGATTAAGCGATAGCCGATTTGGTAGTCAGCTCTGCGTTGTTGCTGTGCTTCCGGCACCGCTGTCTATACAGTATGACAGGCGCAGTACAGGAGGCACCGTGTCCCGGCAGAAGCAGAGTGGTAGTGCAGGGAGAGGCTTGAGCGCCTCTTCAGTCCGGCACCTCCCTGCACCGCAGGAGCCGCTGAGTGGGTAACGCCAGCCCTGGAAGCAAACCTGCCGACTCTTACGTCAGACGGATCCAACAAATGGTTGGACAAACTACAATTACAAATTGATGCATATAAAAAGGAATTATTGCGATACAAGAATGAGAAGCTCCAGAAAGTTCAAAACGATTACGAACAGCACGCTGTCTATACCTGGCTGGGTATCTCGTCCAGACAGACACAAAGATTTCCTATAGGAGGCCACAGACAACACCAACATACACCTCTCCAGACCAGTACGTCGGGGAGCGACACTGAAACTTTAAACAAAGTCCCTACCCCTTCAACCCGCGATCGGTACCCTTTAGGGGTGCATACACGCTCTACTCTAAAACCCCCTATACAAGACCAACCAGACGCAGAGGCCAGCACAAGCACCAAAGGAAAAAGGGAAAGCGACCAGGGGTGAAAATATTTGATTTTCAATCTATCCAGCACACCCCTAAAGGATAGCAAAATGTGAATACTAAGCAAGGGGTTGTCGTATGTACCTACCCATTTACCCGATAAATTCGCCTGGAAAGTGGACACATATAAATTTCAACGATCTCTCAAACTTAAAGATTTTTTTTGCCAAGCAAACTTTGTCCAGATTTGAACCTCAGTCTACCAATGCAGCGATTAAAACTTTCCATCATCTATCAGACAGAGCCCAGCTTGACCCACCCCCCAGGTACACCACAATTTAACCGCCAAGATCTGCATTAACTGATTTAAGTAAAAGAAAGGACATCGTAATAAGGGGTGCGGATAAAGGGGATGCCATTGTGGTCATGGACACTGCCGCCTATGTCAAGGAATGTGACCGTCTCCTTAGTGACACACACACGTATAGTGTATTGGTAAAGGATCCTACTCTAGAATTTAAATGCAACATCGATACCTTACTGGCCCAGGCAGTGCAGGATGGCATTATTTGAAACCTCATTTGTCGTAAATTAACAGTAGACTTTCCTATTGTACCTAATTTTACGCTATTCCTAAAATCCATAAGGATGCACAGCGCCCCCATGGCAGACCTATCATCTCGGGCAGGGGGTCGCTGTGCATGCCTTTGTCGATATTTTTAGATAGTTATCTACAACCTTGCATTCAGGCACTGCCTACGTATCTAAAGGATACGAATTTGTTGTTATCCATGTTATCTACATTTCAAGGTATCAATGCTGACACACATCTGGCCACGCTTGACGTGGCCAGTTTATGCACATGTATCTCACACTCTGACAGTCTCCAGGCAGTGTCCAATGTGATCACCAATAACATCTTCTATAAGGGTACAGCAATTCCCTTCTTTATAAAACTTGAGTTCATGCTCCAACATAATTTCTTCTATTACAATGGCAAATTCTTTTTTGGAAAGGATGGGGTGTGCCATGGGGTCTTCGGTCGCCCTGTCCTTTGCAAACACTTACATGCGGAAAATTGAACAGCAACTTTTTTTTACTTGTGTCCTCACTAGTGTGGCTATATAAACGTTAAATAAATGGCCTTTTTCTGTTCTGGAATGGGTCCCCCCAAGTCTTGGAAAAGGTAGTGGCATCTCAAAACCAATCAGGGCACCCTATCCAATTAACATTAACCTTGAGCCAGCAGGAAATTAATTTTTTGGATGTCACCATTAAAATCGTAATAATAGTATACAAACTTCTTTGTATACTAAACCCACTGATCAATGCACTGTGCTATGCTGTTATTGCTTTCACCCCAGGGCTACTATATATGGTTTGCCCTACTCAATTTTTTGGGGTTTACTAAATAATAATTTATAATTACTAATAATTTAAATTATTATTAGTCTATTTAGCCTTTACAGTTAAGGTCTCTCATTATGGGCAGGATGTATTAATATACATGAAAGAAGACTAACTGAAGTTAGTGTAGTCAGCTCCCAAATGAATTGAAGTTGAAAAAGAAAAAGGGAAGCAGCGCTAGTGAAATTAAATATGCATGTGGTTTAATGGAAGTATAAACATATTAAAAAATCACATATAAACATATAAACATAGATTTAGATAAAATTATTTAAATGGACCCAATTTGAATAGTCACCAATTTGTGGAGAATGGTAAGTCCTGCTCTGATCTTGGTAAAGGGGGTTTTTGGGGAGTCCGTATTAGCCAATGATGGTATCCTGTAGATGTTATGAAGTGGACTCGACCGATGGCACAGTTGGGAATTAGCCTGATCGGGAGTCCTCACTGCTGCGAGTGACAGGTGTCCAATTTCTGATGGCAAGAGACTTCCAGGGATGAAAGGAAAACGATCAGATGAGTAAGCAGGTGGAGCAAGTCCTTAGATGTTTTTGGGTCCACTGGGCAGGCACCAACGCGTTTCGCAGTGTTCTCACTGCTTTGTCAAGGTGTATCTCCTTGCCTACGGGTTCCATTTTTATACCTAACTTCCTACATGGGTCATTTGCATAATTGATCAGTTGTATCAACAATAAGTACATAAATAGTTAAAAACTTACTCGGAGACAATAGCAGCATCACAACAAATATATACAATATGTTTATGAATAATTATAAACAGGACGTAATGAAGAATTTATAAAAAGAAGAGAGAGGTCCAGGGTCAAACGAATTGAATCACTTCCGGGTCAAAGTCCGGTATTTTAATAGAGGCTCAGATTGCACTATTGGGGGTTCGTTTCATGGCCACAATAAGACTATGGGTCTCTCAGTTGTAGATCTATAACTAGATATAATGTGTAACTTATTCGTGTATTTGTTTGGTTATTCCCATATATTTCAACGGTGTTTACACCGGAAGTGACGTTACGTCACTGGCCGCACAAAACAACCGGCCTCTATTGCCGGTTGTCAGAAATCCGGACGTGACGTTACGCCTCACTGTGGCGTCTAGGTCACATCCGGTGTGTGGACCGCACGGACCATAATAATGTCCTGCAGGAAGCGTGCGTAGCATATTTATTTCCCAAATATATCCCCAAAGATAAATTGCATGTACTGTTTGTAGCGTTTTTTAAGCCCCACGAGAAAACTGCCAAGTAAATATGCTACGCACGCTTCCTGTGTTTCACAGGCAGGACATTATTATGGTCCGTGCGGTCCACACACCGGATGTGACCTAGACGCCACAGTGAGGCGTAACGTCACGTCCGGATTTCTGACAACCTGCAATAGAGGCCGGTTGTTTTGTGCGGCCAGTGACGTAACGTCACTTCCGGTGTAAACACCGTTGAAATATATGGGATTAACCAAACAAATACACGAATAAGTTACACATTATATCCAGTTATAGATCTACAACTGAGAGACCCATAGTCTTATTGTGGCCATGAAACGAACCCCCAATAGTGCAATCTGAGCCCCTATTAAAATACCGGACTTTGACCCGGAAGTGATTCAATTAGTTTGACCCTGGACCTCTCTCTTCTTTTTATAAATTCTTCATTACGTCCTGTTTATAATTATTCATAAACATATTGTATATATTTGTTGTGATGCTGCTATTGTCTCCGAGTAAGTTTTTAACTATTTATGTACTTATTGTTGATACAACTGATCAATTATGCAAATGACCCATGTAGGAAGTTAGGTATAAAAATGGAACCCGTAGGCAAGGAGATACACCTTGACAAAGCAGTGAGAACACGGCGAAACGCGTTGGTGCCTGCCCAGTGGACACAATCTTGTTCCCCAGGAGTCACCTACAAACATCTAAGGACTTGCTCCACCTGCTTACTCATCTGATCGTTTTCCTTTCATCCCTGGAAGTCTCTTGCCATCAGAAATTGGACACCTGTCACTCGCAGCAGTGAGGACTCCCGATCAGGCTAATTCCCAACTGTGCCATCGGTCGAGTCCACTTCATAACATCTACAGGATACCATCATTGGCTAATACGGACTCCCCAAAAACCCCCTTTACCAAGATCAGAGCAGGACTTACCATTCTCCACAAATTGGTGACTATTCAAATTGGGTCCATTTAAATTATTTTATCTAAATCTATGTTTATATGTTTATATGTGATTTTTTAATATGTTTATACTTCCATTAAACCACATGCATATTTAATTTCACTAACGCTGCTTCCCTTTTTCTTTTTCAACTTGTATTAATATACATCGCCGCCCTTCGCCTGACAGCCGCTGCGATGCTGCCTCATATGTGCTAACATATGTGGCTAGCATCGGGTTGCGGTGACGGAGACCCCCGCGATATCTGTGATGTGGTCTGCGGGGGTCTCCGTCACATCCTAACGGCTGGCAGTGTCCCCCTGCGTCTCCTCCTCCCCCCTTCAGCCGGATGTCCTCCTGGCTGTGACACCTACTGGGGGAGGAGGAGATCAAAGGAGGACGGGAGGGGGGGCACACAGACGGCGGACGGCGGGCGGCGATAGAAGCCCATAGGCTTCTATAGGGTATCGCCACCCAGAGGGCGGCGATACCCTGCCAGGCGAAGACGGGGTATTGGTACATAGGAAAATGCAGTAAAACCCCTGTTTTACCACATTTTCCCTTTAGTACATCCCGCCCTATATGTTTCAATATAGGTCTTACTATATGCAGTCAGAATTTTACCCATGAGTGTTTTGTATGCTTCCAACTTTTGTGTCTTTTCAGCTTTTAGCCACTAGATGGCTCTTTTTCACTATGTCACTTTACTTTTACAATTAGTATTGTTTGCAATGTTTGGTCACGTCACTATGTTTGTTAACGCATCCCCTAATATGTATGTTTGTAATGAATGCCATATCACTGTTTTAACCTTTTACCAATTGTAAAAAGAGCAACTGTGTTTTGCACACAGTGCCCTCACAGCCGCCGGACCAGATGGCGATGCGCAGCTATGATGCGCACAAGCGTGCCACGTCATGACGCGATTGGAGCGACGCATGGCACACGCAGACCCGGACACTGCCGGACTGGCCGGGGGAGCCTGTCATGCTCACAGGGGGCGGGTAAGTTATTCAACTAACCCTTTTTATACCTGTGCCTTTATCATTATTGTATGTGCACTACCTAGTCTGAAGACGGGGCCGCCGAGCCCTGAAACGTCACTGTATTTCACCTGCACATGGATTAAAAGTAATCCCTTTGATTTGGATACAGTCTCCAAGTGCAGCTTCTTATTTAAATATATAGAGCACGGTAGGTCAGGCACTCCAAATAACATGTTGAGCTGCAGCCGATGCCATCACAAGTATAACTTGTAGAGCTGATGGGTGAGGCACTCGTAGCTTAATTCCAATAAATGCAAGTGGAGCCAAGAGTATAACAACGTTTCAAATTTAGTTATTTGTCATCAGGTTATAAAAAAACATTGGCCCTTATTCTGATCGGTGTGGCTGGATCCGAATATGCGGCCAGGACCGTGCGTGCGAAACCCCGCCTTCCATACGGATCGCCAACTCCGTCCGTACGCGGTAAGAAGCTGGCCGAAATGACCGCACGTGTATTTTTCATGGAATACGCCTCCTCCATCTCAGGGAACCTTCCCCATCATTCGATGGTCCACCAGCTCCCGCAACCTCAGATCACACGGACATTTTTCCGTGCAAAAGCAGGGATCTGGGCGATGTCATATGTCCGCCCCCTACACGTGCGTCACGGCCGCATTACCAAACGTACGCCCAGCATTTGCATGGGATCGCCCATGAAACGCGGGGCGTATGCATATGGTAATGAGCCCAAATAGCCCTTCACACCCCTCTCCACCCCCTGTTCGAGTGTTCACATTTCATGCGGGATTTGGCCGTACTCCCTGCTCGCACATGCGCAGAGACGCCTCTGCACATGCGCAGACACAAAACATCGGCGGCATGAAAGCACGCGGATATTACCGCACCAACCAGAATAAGGGCCATTGACAGGAACATACCTTTATAGTAAAGAACAATAGAAACAAATCCGTCACAAAAAATATATAACAGTTTAAAAAAATATATAAGACCATCTAATTAATTATAAATATATATGCAGCTCCAAATGGTAATCTGGAGTGTTACCAATGATTTAGGGCCTTATTCTACTTCACTCTTTCTGACAAAATCCTTCTTAGATGGACAAAACCATATGCACTGCAGGGGGGCAGATGTAAAATGTGCAGAGAGAATTAGATTTGGGTGAGTTATTTTGTTTCTGTGCAGGGTAAATACTGGCTGCATTATGTTTACACTGCAATATAGATCTCACTTTGGGCAGTATTCAATGGTAATATTCTCCGTGCACGGCGAGCATTTTTTTTTGCTCGCCGTGCACTCTCCGTGTTCCGGAGGGCTCGTTGCCTCTCCTGCTGCCACTATTCAATGTTTATAAGACTCGCCGCCACTCGCGGCGAGTCTTAACCCCTGCAGCGGACGAGCGTCCGCAGCAGGGAGCTGACAGGGACGTGGCATCCAGGGAGATTAAAGTCTCCCTGGATGCCACAGAACATATGTGAGGGTAGGGGGCCCCCCTGGGACCCAGGCAGCACAGGCTGCCCCCCTCTATAGCCAGCGGGGGACCCAGTATTCACTGTACCCGAACGTGCTTCGGGTGCAGTGAATATATGAATATCTAATGAGCGGCTCGAGCGCTCTGGCCCCCTGCTGGCTGCACTGTGTAAAAAAAAGAAAAAAAAAAAAATGTAAAAAAATATTTTTTTAAAAATTAAATATATATTCATGTGCTATAGGCACATGAATAAAAATAACATGGCCCTCCACAGAAAAAAAAACCTGATTTTTTGACACCAAAATTAAAAAAAACACCCTTTTAGTTTAAAAGTTCACATTCCTGCTCTCCATCAAAAGATGGAGAATTTCTTCACGGAGAGAGACGGCGAGAATCACTAAGAAAGACGGAGAATATTTCACATTGAATAGGGTGGCTCGCCTTTGGAGAAAAAAAACCTCTCTCCACGGCGAAAAAAGCACAAATTCTCCACAAAACACGGAGAACTTTTCCCATTGAATACTGCCCTTAGAAGTAAAACCCCACCCAAATCTAATTCTCTCTGCACATGTTACATCTGCCCCACCTGCAGTGCACATGGTTTTGTCCATCTAAGAAGGATTTTGTCAGAAAGAGTGAACTAGAATAACCCCCTTAGTGACATAATATTGAATAATAAATGATTTATTATAAACTGAATCAAAATAAAATAAAACATGTCATAAAGGACAATAAAAATACACAAATACATATGATAATAATGAAAATAATCAAAATATAAATAAATGTAAAAACAGCCAATCAATTCCACCAGGATTAGACAGTAGATCCTCTTGTAGTAGCTTTAGAAAAACCACCAGTTTAGATCATTCCAGTCTAAATCAGGGGACACTCACAGTAGAGCCGGGGATTAAATAGGTACTGCTGATGTATGTGAGCTGCTGTCTCACGCAGGGTTAGCTACAGGGCATCAAGAGGGCACAGTCACCAGTGGGTAAGCAGGGTATTGCCTAGATCTGGGGTAGCCAACCCTAGTCCTCGAGATCTACCAACAGTGCATGTTTTGCAGGTCTCCTCACAGAATCACAAGTGAGTTAATTAGCTCCATCTGTGTTTCTTTTAAAATGTGTCAGTGATTAATGAGTGCAGCTGTGCAGCAGCTAGGTTGTCTGGAAAATGTGAACTGTTGGTAGCTCTCGAGGGCTAGGGTTGGCTACCACTGGCCTAGATGGATAGACGATCAGCAGACCAGGGGTGAGCCGTTGTCTTCCGCAGGGTTAACACAGGGCAATGTGGGGTCAAAGTCACCAGCGGGTAGGCAGGGAGTCGCCTAGAAAAATTTGCTAACAGCAGACCAGGGGTGAGCCACATAGACGAATCTAGAATTATGGTAATGGGTGGTCCCAGACCTAGACATAACAGCAGGGAGACCTTTGCACGGCGTAGCCGCGCTGCAAAAAGGGGTTGGGGCCTCATGGGAAGGAGGCATGGTATTACAAAAAGGGGTGTGGTATTACACTTTAGACCATACACAGTAATGCCCATTACACATTTTAGCAAACTCCGTAATACCCATTACACATAAAGCCACATGCCAATTACACATAAGTCCACACACCATAATGCCCATTACACATTGTGCCACACATCATGATGCCCATTACATACTATATAACAAACCGTAATGCCCATTACATATTTGCCACATAAGTGCTGCTTACCTACGTGCTCATTGCTAGGGGGTTCTTGCTTGATGGCACCATAGTACCCATTACACATGATGCCGCACACCATAGTACCCATTACACATGATGCCGCACACCATAGTACCCATTACACATGATGCCGCACACCATAGTACCCATTACACATGATGCCGCGCACCATGATGCTGCACACATAATGTCCCTTACACATGATGCTGCACACATAATGCCGCTTACACATGATGCTGCACACCGTAATGCCCCTTACACATTAAGCCACACATTATGCGTAATGCCCCTACATACCGCCACTTGTCCCTTAAGCAATGCCCCCAAAAGTGCCAATTACTGTAAATTTTTATATGAGCCTTCGCTGCTGCTGCAGGGAGAGATGGAGAGCAGTGCAGCTGCTTCTATGGGGAGAGGAGCAGAGCGCAACATAGAGCACGCTCCCACTCCCCTCCTGGTGTCCCCTCTAGCCGAGTGGACATTTGAAATATTGTGCGCACTGTTGTTGTGCATGACATCAGGGGAGCACGCCGGGCGCCGGCACCACATGATTAAATAATACCCCTTTCACAACAGAAAATGCAGGGATTTACCCAGGAATATGGTCCCAGGATCATGCAGGGACATTCCCAGGCTGACCCCTTATATACCAGCCTAGTCCCTGCATTTTCTGGTGTGAGGGGGAGAGACAACCACTCCCCTCTCCCTACCCCCCTTTAACCAATTAGCTATATCTTCGGAACCAACTGACCCATTTACATGAGACCAGTATCATATTGAAGAACTTTCGAATGATTTTGGTCCCGTGAAACTGGGCTGTTTGGTTCCAGAGAAATCTGCCCTCAAAGAACATAAACAGTCATGAAATTACATTTAAGAAATGAAAAAAAACGGTTTAACCTCAATATCCCTGGAACCAATTAACCCATATGGATCCAGCCTGGTATCAGATTGAAGGCCCAGCGATTTGGGTTCGACTGAGATCAACCTCGAGCTTCAGTGATGCCGAGGGGGGAACTGGCAGCGGTTGAACTGGGTGGGGGTCGGAATTAGTGGGTCCCATGTTATCCTATAGGGAAAATGTTCCAGATTTGCCTGTCCGTACCTCCGGTTCCCAGGGGGCTAGAGACACAGGGGTGGGCTCGTTGGAAAGCTCCATCCCTCAGCTACAAAATGGGATAATGGGTGGTCCTGTGCACCCCCGGACCACCCCCTAGATTCGCCTATGGTGAGCCACTGTCTCCCGCAAGATTAGTTAAAGGGCATCGAGGGGGCACAGTTACCAGCGGGAGGCAGAGTACCGTTTGAGAGGAATTGCGATCAGCGGATCAGGGGACCCAGGTCCACAACGACGCCGGTGTCAGCACTGTGTTTTGACCACAGCTATGACTCACCCAGTGCTCTTGATCTTTCATGCTAACAACTGCAGGGGATCAGCTGGTGTCCTTCATTCCTTCCAGGGCTGTGCGGGCGGGCGGTCTGCTCCTGACAATGTGCTCGTGGATATTCTGCTGGCTTAGACGGCTTGGCGGTTGATCTTTGCCACAGAGTTAGATGGTTTGCTCTGATGGAGAGATTAGCGAGTAGTGGTCAGCCCAATATCCTTAATGCGTTTCTCCGCACTGGGGTGTCTGGCGGTTTCATCAGAAGGTTTATAGGGAAGTATCACCCAGAAGTGCATGGCTGAGCGGAACGGAACTGAACACCTGCCCTTTTCGCCGTCCAACCTGACGTCACACCAAGCGACCATCAGGCAAAATCAGTGTATAAATCATCTCCATGGCAACCCTGAGCGAAATAATACATATAACATTAATGATGTAACAAAATGACATAATGCAGCAAAATACTAGCAAATACAAGCATAATGCAAAAGGATTTATTGTCTGAACACAGAATAAGAAATCTGTTCGTTCAGACCTCTCGGTGCAATTACATCTAAGCGGTGTATCCACCATTCGCAGCATAGAAGTTGCAAAGAGCAGTTGCCTCCTCTAATAGAGGCCGGGACACAATCAATAATTCTGTACCTTAAACTGTTTAAGGGTTGGCAGTATTCGAGAAAATGCCGGGCTACCGGTTGATCAGCTTTACCGCTGGCGAGAGCCAAACGGATTGCACTCCTATGGAGAGCTATACGCTCTTTACATTTTCTCTTAGTCTTACCAATATAACTGAGACTGCAAGGACAGGTTATCGATTGTGTCAGTTTTGGGTTTAGAAAGTGAAATGATAATTCATTTTAAACTTTTTTCCAGTATATGGATAAGAAAATGAATCACCTGTGAGCATATTGACAGGCTGTGCAGGTACATCTGAAACAGCCTGGACATAGTTGGTTCAACCAACTTGGCTCAAGGGGAGGTGAATTATAAATGACATTGGTTTTAACTAAAAAAATCTTTTAAATTATCCATAGGTTAAATTAGATGGACGGAAGTAGCCTCACCTACTTTGTAACTATGTAACTATGTTAATTACGACCCCTAGAGTGACAGGGCATGATGCATGAATTATTGAAAGGGAGTGAAGGGTCACTTTTGATGTCAGGCCAATTATCTTTGATAACTGAAGTGAATGCTTTAGTTGAGCTGTTAAATTTTTTAACCCATGTAATCACTTGAGAAGAGGTGTCAGTTTTGGGTTTAGAAAGTAACATGGAATTTCTATCCATTTGTAGCACTTTAGCTTTACATTGTAGCAATTTTGTTTTATCATAACCTATTGTTACAAAATTATCAATCAAATCATTAAGTTGATGTTCACAGAGATCATCTTAATTATTAATACGGCGATATCGGATCATTTGTTAAAACAGTAGTGATTTAACAAGATTACGAGGATGGCAGCTGAGTGGTTGTAAAGAAGTGTTTCTATCTGTGCTTTTCATGTACACACTAGTAATGAAAAAGTTGTCAGATTTTTTTATATCAACGTCCAAGAAATGGACATGATGGTTATTAATGGACACCATTAGGTCGACACAGGAAAAGGTCGACATAGGAAAAGGTTGACATGGTTCTAGGTCGAAAGGTCAGTAGTTCGACAGGTCGTTAGTTCGACAGGTCATTAGTTTGACGATGTTTAGGTCAACAGTCAAAAGGTCGACATGGGGGTTTTTACTGTTATTTTAGCTGACATGTGCCGACAGGTGGTATTTCATGCCCTACCGTCCACTAGGGCTTGGTGGGAGAATAAAATAGTGTGCTGAGCGGAGCAAGGCACCGTGCCTGACGCATAGCGAGCGATGCAAGGGGATGTGGTGCACTTGAAACTGTGTCCATGTCGACTGTGTTGACATTCAGGTTAAAAAAATGGTGGAAACCCCCATGTCGAACTTTTGACTGTCGACATATACATTGTCGAACTAATGACCTGTCGAATTAACAACCTATCAACCTAGAACCATGTCGACCTTTTCCCATGCCGACCTATACACATGTCGACCTTTTACCATGTCGACCTAATGATGTCGACCTAATGACCGTCGACCATCATGCTGTAGACCAAATGATCCCAACCCGACCAAAGAAGTGGATTTTTTGGGCTTCTGCCCAGGCCTTTTGCATCCCATGGACAACAACTGTCTCACCCGGTGCTTCATTTAAGCAAACCACATCACCATCAGTAGAATGCTCCTCGTCAAGTTCCTCCTCAGTGCCAGCTAAATGAATATGCTCCTCCTGGTGTACAATATTGACACCTTCAAAATCAGGAATTGTACTGTGGTGATCCTTTAAGCATTTGTAGAGGGCATTCTGCAAATGGTGGAAGGAGCCACCTCTTCCAGTACAGTGATGGGAAGAACAGGCATCGCAACCACCAACACCCTTGGACTCTCCTTGGGGATTTGTGATTCCATGTCCTTAGAAGGCACAGTTGTCTGCTGTGTTTTTGATGACAGCTTAATTTGTAGTGGGGGAGGAGGAGGAGGACTTCGATTGTTGTGTGAAGCTGAACCAGTAGTCATGAACATAGGCCAGTGCCTTAGCCATTCCTTGCCACTCCATGTTGTAAATGGCATATATAAATGTAAGGTTTCTCCTCCAAAAATTTACATTTTTTTTTTTTCTTCAACTTACTGAACTTTGCCATTTTGGATTTTACATGCCATCTACGATAACATTGGGCAACGGCCTTGGCAGACTACGTTGATGGCATTTCATGTTCTATATCATGAATAGTGGCAGCAGCTTCGGCACTAGTGGTTCTTGTTCTGTCACTATTTTTATCCTCCATATTTTTGTTCTCCATTATCTTTCTGGATTTATAATAATATGCGGCACAGGAGAGTGTACCTCTAAACCACACACACACCGTGTATTCGGACAGCACACCGAATGCACAAAAACAAAAAGGCTAGAAATATGTGGTGTCCATAAGCAAGTATTTCTTTGCGGACACCACTCGGTCATGCGCTAGGCCAGGGGCGGCCAAACCTGTCCTCAAGATCTACCAACGGTGCATGTTTTCCAGGCAACCTGTGGATCTATAGTAGGAATGAATGCAGCAAGTTTTAAAATGTGACAGTTTGTAATGACCACAGCTGTGCACCAGCTAGGTAACCTGGAAAACGTGGACCGATGGTAGATCTCGAGGACCGGTTTGGCCACCCCTGCGCTAGGCAATCGGAACGCCTAATCACTACGGGCGCACCGCAACCAATGTCAGCTGAACACAATACAACCCACTCCTTTACTCATTACTCATTAATTACATGCTTGTCAGTGCTTCAATTGGAACCATTGCAGCTTCAATGGACCATTACTAAACACACACATATATGCTGCAGTTTGGACACACATTTACACTGCAACCAATGGACAGAACTTACTATCACTAATAGAAATAGACATGTCACTTTTACATTTAACAATTAAACCACACATTTGGGGATCAAAATATACATTTATTAAAATAACTTAAAACAGAAAATGTGAAAAGCATGTTTTTCGACAAATGTAACAAATTAAAAGGTACCATGCCAGGAATGTACACAAAGAAAACAAAATAAAAACATGTATTCTTGACATACATAGCCACAGCAGAATCATTAGGAACACATCAGGTGGCTTCACAACAAAAGTATAGCACCAACACTTCAAGTACAGCAGACAGTAATAGTAGCCGAAAGAGGGCAACAGGGGAACCAAACAAGACATTCGAACCGAGGGCAAATGTGGGTACCCTCTGCATGGGATTGGACACAGGAAGCTGACACACACAACTCAATGAAAGATTTGGGAAGACATAAGGGTGGAGATTAATGCTGACACAAGTTCATTTGCGGACACGTTTGGCCCTGGTAGGCTCCTTGCCACGTGCAGCAGCTATTCGGCCATGGCCACGTTGGGATGGTGGCCCAGGTGGAGCAGATGCTGGGGAGGGGGGGGGATGGTGATCCCCCTCTGCCAGCAGGGAGTGCTGCTGGTGGAAATGCACCAGAAACGGATGACAATAGGGCCCTATTGCTGGAAACTAGCTCCACCATAAGCTCATTATGGTGGAGGAGGAGGTCATTCTGGCGCAGGGCTTGATCTGCCAGCACCTGCAGGCTTGCAGCTATTGACTGCTGGCTGCCAGCCATGGCCTGCTGGGCCTTAGCCATAGCCTTCAGGCTCCCAGCTATTGTCTGCTGGGTGCTGACCAAACCCTGCATGACCTCCTCGGTCCTACGCATCCGCTCTGATGCTAAGTCTCCCTGCTGGTGAATCTGCCCAAGCACCTGCACCCACCTGTCGTAATCTGGTTCGGCCAGTGGCTGCTGCTGCTGCACATGCCTGCCACTGGTGGCAGGTGGCACAGACTCCGCCACCTCCTCAAGAGATTCTTAACCAAGCGGTGGGGATGCTGGTGAAAGAGAAAATTACAATTCCAACACATTCCAAGCAAATTAGTGCCAACTACTTATGCCATGCCAAATAATTACCTTCAACAAAAGCAGCAAAGACTTCCGCTGGGGCCTAGCTATCCATGTTACTCAACCCCCGGACCTCCTCTACTGCAATGCAGCACTCGGCAATCTCCTCCAGGGGGGTGAGCTTCAGGCGGCCTGGCATGGGGCCAGCCCCAGAGGTGTGGCTGTGTTCCCACCGTTTGGTCAGTTTCTTCTTGAGGTTGGTTTTGAAGTCGTGCCACCTGCAATCAAAGTTTACATATTACTACATGTCACTCCTACATTCACACTCACCCTACAATAACTATCGATTAAATGACATGGCAATCATGTCTGTGGCTCCAAGCAACGTGACCGGCCATTTACCAACTCCATCTAACATCTATTTTAAACATTACTGGTCTTGTACTGGTCAAATGTAACACACATGAACTTGCCTCTTCTTAACGTGCTCCACCTCACGAACTTGTGGAGCCACCGCATTAATCTCCGCAGTTATGTCCTCCCAAATCTTCCATCTCCTTGTGTGTGTCAACCTGTCCTGTGGACACTCGATCCAATCCCGTGCGCGGGGTACCAGTATGGCAAGCTCCTGCGGTTCTTATGCCATGTTCCTGCTGCTTGGTTCCTCCGTTGGCCTATTTCGGCCACACCCACGGTCACGGCCACGGCCACCTGTCGCTGTACTTGAAGTGCTGGCCAGGCTACTCTGTTGGGAAGCCACCTGTTGTGTTCCCAATGATTCTGCTGAGCCAGAAGATGGGCCAGCTGCAGATTGGGCTGATGTGGATGGGCCAGCAGCCTGCTCTTCTCCCACTGGCTGGTCTGTGGTGAGGGGCACATAGGAGGTGCTGGAGTCCAGGCGTTGAAAAAGTTCCTGGCACTCCTGGTCTCCTTCAGATTGAGATCCAGCCATGTTTGCAACAACATTTAGTTTTTCTATCACACCTTTATATACTATTTCTGTAATTGGCGTACATCAGCGACACCCTGCGTTCCGTGCGGCAGCATTCTGTATGGCAGCGTAGACCGTGCGGCGCATAGGCCACGCCCATACCAGCGGGAAAAAAAACAGGCATACTTGCGAAGTCTGATTTAGTAGTTAATGGCAGATTTGAACACCAATAAACACCTCAAACTGTGGCCAGACATGAAATGTATATGTGAATGTACATTTGTACTGTGCACTTGTTTGGTATGTACTACTAATGACACTAACCCATTCCATATGTAAATCCAGTCCACCACTCAGGTGCTTGCATCCAAATCACATGTGAAAGGTCTCCAAATACTGGCTTGATGCTAGGTACATTGAATTCCACATCTCTAGTGTGGGCCGGTAGAAGGTAAGTGTTCACATGGCACCATGGCCTAATATTGGGAAATGGGCTTGCACTATTTGCTATGTTTCTGGTGTATAGCTTTCACTATAATAAAGCTGTCGGTACTCTTTACCTAGAACGGCGCCCGCGATTAGAATCGCGGGCGTCGGGGGTAAAAAACCGCGGTCATCGCGGGCATCGCGGGTAAATCGCGGGTACATCAAAATCGGGTGCCGCGATTTTCCCATAGGGAACAATGTTAAAAAGCCTGATTGAGCGCGATTTTACTGTAAAATGCCTCAATGGCCACGATTTTACCATAGGAATCAATGTTAAATGGGCTACAGAGCCCAAATAGGCACAATTAACCCTTAAATGTCCCCCCAAATTTTTAACGCCACCCCACGATCCACGCCAAGCCGAAGCGTGGCGAGCGCAGCGAGCCCGCGAGGGGCGGCGGTACGCGTCCTCCGACCTTTTCATGCCCTACTATCCACGTCGGCGTGGAGTTGAGAATAGAATAGTGTGGCGAGCCACCGAGCCCGAAGCGTGGCGAGCGCAGCGAGCCCCGCGAGGGGACGCGGATACCTTCACAGGTAAACGCGTCCCTTCGCGGGCTTCACAGGTGTCGGCGTCGCCACGGACACCTGTGAAGTCCGCGAGGGGACGCGTATAACTGTGAAGGTATCCGCGTCCCCTCGCCACGCTTCGGGCTCGGTGGCTCGCTGCGCTCGCCACACTATTCTATTCTCAACTCCACGCCGACGTGGATAGTAGGGCATGAAAAGGTCGGAGGACGCGTACCGCCGCCCCTCGCGGGCTCGCTGCGCTCGCCACGCTTCGGGTTGGCGTGGATCGTGGGGTGGCGTTAAAAATTTGGGGGGACATTTAAGGGTTAATTGTGCCTATTTGGGCTCAGTAGCCCATTTAACATTGATTCCTATGGCAAAATCGCGGGCATTGAAGCTTTGAATGGAAAATCGCGATCTGCAGTAAATTTAACATTGAACCCTATGGGAAATCGCGGTGATCGCGGGTGCCGTTAATGTACTACTCGCGATGCCCGCGATCACCGCGATGGGCGCCGTTCTAGGTAAAGAGTACCAAGCTGTCTGTTAGGCATGTCTGTATTCCTGTATATCACCACTAGGGGCATCAGGCACCTGTGGACTTGTCTCTCTGTCTCCAGACTCTGGGGAATCAGGTGCCTGATGATTGGAGACAAATCAGCTCAATTGGACACCTGTGAGCCAGGGCCGACAACAGAAATCTTGGGGCCCTGTACAATTATATTTCTGGGGCCCCCCAACTAATCTCAAATCCACACAACGCTCTTCTGCATGAGCCTCATTTAACCTTTTGCTGCTCCAGGTCCTCCTTTCTCGTTCTCAGTCTCGACCCGTGCATGCGCAGTAAAAGTACAGGAGCCAGAGACTGAGGCCACGGCACCAGTGGAGGGTACGGCTGTGCGCCTGCGGCCCCAGGCCATGCGCACACACAGAGTAGATGGCTCTGTGCACCAAGTGGCAGGGTGCACACACACCGTAGATGGCAGTGGCACACAGTGAGTGAGTCAGTCAGACTCAGCCAAAAACAGATGGTGCACAGTAGATGGCCAGGCTGCAAGGGTCACTGACAGGCCAGCTAGTACAGGCAGTGGCCGTGCCGGGGTATGGAAACTCTGGGGTCCTTCAGATCTCTGGGGCCCATCACACTTGTCCCCCTTGACCCCCCCTGTCGCCTGCCCTGCTGTGAGCAGCCTATTTATTCCTCCTGAGACCAGCACTCAGAGCTGGTCATTGTTTGTTCATCCCTGTTGTGGAAAGGAGTGTTTCCAGCCTATCCTCTATACCTTAGCCTTGGTCCGAAGTCCTGCCTGAGATTCCTGCACATCTGCCACCCTGCCTGAGATTCCTGCACGTCTGCCACTCTGCCAAAGATTCCTGCACGTCTGCCACCCTGCCTAAGATTTCTGCACGTCTGCCACTCTGCCAAAGATTCCTGCACGTCTGCCACGTTCCTGCTATAGATTCCAGTATCACTGCACATTCCTGCCACTCTGCTTTGTTCCTGCCACTCTGCCACGTGTCTGCCAAAGATCCGGTACCTCTGTCATTGTCCTGTACTTTCTTTATTGCACATGTTTTGCATCCCAGCCTGTTACCTGCATTGAATTCGGTTAGCACTAAAGTCCGTCCCAGTTGTTTCCTGTGTATTCTTTAATAAACATCCTGTATTTTCCTACCATCCGTTTGTTCTGTGGAAGTTGCTTGGAGCTCCAGGGGTTAACCGTAACAGAATGACCAGCCCAAACAGTCAAGAGAATGCTGAACAAAAGTTCTGTTTGGATTCTCTAATTAAATCCTTGATTGCAGAGCTCCCTGGTGTTTTCAAGTTAGCTAATGATCCCTGTGGCAAAGCTGCACTTAACCCTATGCATGCCGATATCATTTTACTCCATGTGCAATTAGTTCAACTTGGTACCTTTTTGTCTGATTTCCTGAAGAAAATATCTGCATTGCTTCAAGTTAATTTTGCTTCTGATATTCCTGGACAATTGGCAGAAAAACAAACTTCTGTACCGCAAGAGGGGCCTTCTAGTTACTCCAACCCTCAGGGCACCATTTTACCATCTGTTGCTGCGGTTCCAGATACAGTCCAAACAGTAACTGTGAATTTCAGAGGTTCAAGTGGTCCTCGTGCTCCGCTATCGGTTACAGAACATCCGATTTGGGATCCGAGCCAACTCGGGAATTCCCGCCTAAATTCCGGAACGAAAACGAGGCAAAACGTCATCATCGGATTCTCACGGGATCGGGATGTTATATAAGACACACGCGCGCCCCACCATCTTCACTCCATTATAGGAGAGGAAAGAGGGTGGGTGGGAGATCTGTGCTCTGTGCTCCGTGCTCCGTGCCCTGTGTTGAATTTGATTGATTTTTTTGTTGCAACTAGGTATTGCCGTGCTCACACTCAATTAGGGTCTGCAGTGCAGGCAGGGGCTGCAGTGCTGCTGACTGTACAGTGTACAGGGGCTGTGTACAGGGCTTGTGTCCAGTGTACAGGGGCTGTGTCCAGTATACAGGGGCTGTGTACAGGGCCTGTGTCCAGTGTACAGGGGCAGTGTCCATTGTCCAGGGGCTGTGTACAGGGGCTGTGTCCAGTGTACAGGGGCTGTGCACAGGGGCTGTGTACAGGGGTTGTGCACAGGGGCTGTGTACAGGGGTTGTGCACAGGGGCTGTGTACAGGGGTTGTGTACAGGGGCTGTGTCCAGTGTACAGGGGCTGCGTCCATTGTCCAGGGGCTGTGTCAATTGTCCAGGGGCTGTGTCCATTGTCCAGGGGCTGTGTCCAGGGTACAGCCCATTACACTGGACACTGCCCCATCTGCAGTGCACATGGTTTTCTCCACTTGAGAAGGAATTTGCCTTTGCGAGTGAACCAGAGTAATCCTAATATTAACACAGTGGCCTGCAGGTGCTGGGAAATGTAAATGTTAACTGTCAGACCAATTACCCTGCCAGGGTTACATTGTGGATTAAAGGGGAAGTTCTCACCCTTATCTACCATGGATCACCTCCCTCATGCAGCCTCTGCTTCTCAAGCTGCATCTCCACTGTATCTGCCCTTCTGAATATTATAGTTGGTGGTGAGGAACGTGGCTGCTGTCTGTCTCCGATGTAGGTGAATTCTCCTTCAATACAGCTGGGCCCTGGTTATTACTCACAGCCAGTCTCTTGCACTCCATTACTTGCCAGGCATATCCTGGATCTCCGCCCACCACTGGCCTCCTTCAATACAGCCGCACCCAGGTTACTACTCACAGCCAGTCTTCTTGGGCCTTATTCTGGTCTGTGCGTACATTCGCGCACTCTTTCGGATGGCGTTTTTTAGCCGTCTGCGCATGCGTGGGCAACGCTATGCGCATGTGCCACGCATGGTCTCCGTACTTGTTCTCACTAATACCGTACAGAATTGTGCACCGCAATCACTCGGGAAATATGGGCGTATTATGGGCGTCATTCGGAACTACACAGGGGCGTACTTTCAAAGTGGGCTAAACTGGGCGTAAACATGGGCGTACACGAGGGAGTGCACTCATTCTGGTAGGCGTGCATTCGGACAGCACACCGAATGCACAAAAACAAAAAGGCTAGAAATATGTGGTGTCCATAAGCAAGTATTTCTTTGCGGACACCACTCGGTCATGCGCTAGGCCAGGGGCGGCCAAACCTGTCCTCAAGATCTACCAACGGTGCATGTTTTCCAGGCAACCTGTGGATCTATAGTAGGAATGAATGCAGCAAGTTTTAAAATGTGACAGTTTGTAATGACCACAGCTGTGCACCAGCTAGGTAACCTGGAAAACGTGGACCGATGGTAGATCTCGAGGACCGGTTTGGCCACCCCTGCGCTAGGCAATCGGAACGCCTAATCACTACGGGCGCACCGCAACCAATGTCAGCTGAACACAATACAACCCACTCCTTTACTCATTACTCATTAATTACATGCTTGTCAGTGCTTCAATTGGAACCATTGCAGCTTCAATGGACCATTACTAAACACACACATATATGCTGCAGTTTGGACACACATTTACACTGCAACCAATGGACAGAACTTACTATCACTAATAGAAATAGACATGTCACTTTTACATTTAACAATTAAACCACACATTTGGGGATCAAAATATACATTTATTAAAATAACTTAAAACAGAAAATGTGAAAAGCATGTTTTTCGACAAATGTAACAAATTAAAAGGTACCATGCCAGGAATGTACACAAAGAAAACAAAATAAAAACATGTATTCTTGACATACATAGCCACAGCAGAATCATTAGGAACACATCAGGTGGCTTCACAACAAAAGTATAGCACCAACACTTCAAGTACAGCAGACAGTAATAGTAGCCGAAAGAGGGCAACAGGGGAACCAAACAAGACATTCGAACCGAGGGCAAATGTGGGTACCCTCTGCATGGGATTGGACACAGGAAGCTGACACACACAACTCAATGAAAGATTTGGGAAGACATAAGGGTGGAGATTAATGCTGACACAAGTTCATTTGCGGACACGTTTGGCCCTGGTAGGCTCCTTGCCACGTGCAGCAGCTATTCGGCCATGGCCACGTTGGGATGGTGGCCCAGGTGGAGCAGATGCTGGGGAGGGGGGGGGATGGTGATCCCCCTCTGCCAGCAGGGAGTGCTGCTGGTGGAAATGCACCAGAAACGGATGACAATAGGGCCCTATTGCTGGAAACTAGCTCCACCATAAGCTCATTATGGTGGAGGAGGAGGTCATTCTGGCGCAGGGCTTGATCTGCCAGCACCTGCAGGCTTGCAGCTATTGACTGCTGGCTGCCAGCCATGGCCTGCTGGGCCTTAGCCATAGCCTTCAGGCTCCCAGCTATTGTCTGCTGGGTGCTGACCAAACCCTGCATGACCTCCTCGGTCCTACGCATCCGCTCTGATGCTAAGTCTCCCTGCTGGTGAATCTGCCCAAGCACCTGCACCCACCTGTCGTAATCTGGTTCGGCCAGTGGCTGCTGCTGCTGCACATGCCTGCCACTGGTGGCAGGTGGCACAGACTCCGCCACCTCCTCAAGAGATTCTTAACCAAGCGGTGGGGATGCTGGTGAAAGAGAAAATTACAATTCCAACACATTCCAAGCAAATTAGTACCAACTACTTATGCCATGCCAAATAATTACCTTCAACAAAAGCAGCAAAGACTTCCGCTGGGGCCTAGCTATCCATGTTACTCAACCCCCGGACCTCCTCTACTGCAATGCAGCACTCGGCAATCTCCTCCAGGGGGGTGAGCTTCAGGCGGCCTGGCATGGGGCCAGCCCCAGAGGTGTGGCTGTGTTCCCACCGTTTGGTCAGTTTCTTCTTGAGGTTGGTTTTGAAGTCGTGCCACCTGCAATCAAAGTTTACATATTACTACATGTCACTCCTACATTCACACTCACCCTACAATAACTATCGATTAAATGACATGGCAATCATGTCTGTGGCTCCAAGCAACGTGACCGGCCATTTACCAACTCCATCTAACATCTATTTTAAACATTACTGGTCTTGTACTGGTCAAATGTAACACACATGAACTTGCCTCTTCTTAACGTGCTCCACCTCACGAACTTGTGGAGCCACCGCATTAATCTCCGCAGTTATGTCCTCCCAAATCTTCCATCTCCTTGTGTGTGTCAACCTGTCCTGTGGACACTCGATCCAATCCCGTGCGCGGGGTACCAGTATGGCAAGCTCCTGCGGTTCTTATGCCATGTTCCTGCTGCTTGGTTCCTCCGTTGGCCTATTTCGGCCACACCCACGGTCACGGCCACGGCCACCTGTCGCTGTACTTGAAGTGCTGGCCAGGCTACTCTGTTGGGAAGCCACCTGTTGTGTTCCCAATGATTCTGCTGAGCCAGAAGATGGGCCAGCTGCAGATTGGGCTGATGTGGATGGGCCAGCAGCCTGCTCTTCTCCCACTGGCTGGTCTGTGGTGAGGGGCACATAGGAGGTGCTGGAGTCCAGGCGTTGAAAAAGTTCCTGGCACTCCTGGTCTCCTTCAGATTGAGATCCAGCCATGTTTGCAACAACATTTAGTTTTTCTATCACACCTTTATATACTATTTCTGTAATTGGCGTACATCAGCGACACCCTGCGTTCCGTGCGGCAGCATTCTGTATGGCAGCGTAGACCGTGCGGCGCATAGGCCACGCCCATACCAGCGGGAAAAAAAACAGGCATACTTGCGAAGTCTGATTTAGTAGTTAATGGCAGATTTGAACACCAATAAACACCTCAAACTGTGGCCAGACATGAAATGTATATGTGAATGTACATTTGTACTGTGCACTTGTTTGGTATGTACTACTAATGACACTAACCCATTCCATATGTAAATCCAGTCCACCACTCAGGTGCTTGCATCCAAATCACATGTGAAAGGTCTCCAAATACTGGCTTGATGCTAGGTACATTGAATTCCACATCTCTAGTGTGGGCCGGTAGAAGGTAAGTGTTCACATGGCACCATGGCCTAATATTGGGAAATGGGCTTGCACTATTTGCTATGTTTCTGGTGTATAGCTTTCACTATAATAAAGCTGTCGGTACTCTTTACCTAGAACGGCGCCCGCGATTAGAATCGCGGGCGTCGGGGGTAAAAAACCGCGGTCATCGCGGGCATCGCGGGTAAATCGCGGGTACATCAAAATCGGGTGCCGCGATTTTCCCATAGGGAACAATGTTAAAAAGCCTGATTGAGCGCGATTTTACTGTAAAATGCCTCAATGGCCACGATTTTACCATAGGAATCAATGTTAAATGGGCTACAGAGCCCAAATAGGCACAATTAACCCTTAAATGTCCCCCCAAATTTTTAACGCCACCCCACGATCCACGCCAAGCCGAAGCGTGGCGAGCGCAGCGAGCCCGCGAGGGGCGGCGGTACGCGTCCTCCGACCTTTTCATGCCCTACTATCCACGTCGGCGTGGAGTTGAGAATAGAATAGTGTGGCGAGCGCAGCGAGCCACCGAGCCCGAAGCGTGGCGAGCGCAGCGAGCCCCGCGAGGGGACGCGGATACCTTCACAGGTAAACGCGTCCCTTCGCGGGCTTCACAGGTGTCGGCGTCGCCACGGACACCTGTGAAGTCCGCGAGGGGACGCGTATAACTGTGAAGGTATCCGCGTCCCCTCGCCACGCTTCGGGCTCGGTGGCTCGCTGCGCTCGCCACACTATTCTATTCTCAACTCCACGCCGACGTGGATAGTAGGGCATGAAAAGGTCGGAGGACGCGTACCGCCGCCCCTCGCGGGCTCGCTGCGCTCGCCACGCTTCGGGTTGGCGTGGATCGTGGGGTGGCGTTAAAAATTTGGGGGGACATTTAAGGGTTAATTGTGCCTATTTGGGCTCAGTAGCCCATTTAACATTGATTCCTATGGCAAAATCGCGGGCATTGAAGCTTTGAATGGAAAATCGCGATCTGCAGTAAATTTAACATTGAACCCTATGGGAAATCGCGGTGATCGCGGGTGCCGTTAATGTACTACTCGCGATGCCCGCGATCACCGCGATGGGCGCCGTTCTAGGTAAAGAGTACCAAGCTGTCTGTTAGGCATGTCTGTATTCCTGTATATCACCACTAGGGGCATCAGGCACCTGTGGACTTGTCTCTCTGTCTCCAGACTCTGGGGAATCAGGTGCCTGATGATTGGAGACAAATCAGCTCAATTGGACACCTGTGAGCCAGGGCCGACAACAGAAATCTTGGGGCCCTGTACAATTATATTTCTGGGGCCCCCCAACTAATCTCAAATCCACACAACGCTCTTCTGCATGAGCCTCATTTAACCTTTTGCTGCTCCAGGTCCTCCTTTCTCGTTCTCAGTCTCGACCCGTGCATGCGCAGTAAAAGTACAGGAGCCAGAGACTGAGGCCACGGCACCAGTGGAGGGTACGGCTGTGCGCCTGCGGCCCCAGGCCATGCGCACACACAGAGTAGATGGCTCTGTGCACCAAGTGGCAGGGTGCACACACACCGTAGATGGCAGTGGCACACAGTGAGTGAGTCAGTCAGACTCAGCCAAAAACAGATGGTGCACAGTAGATGGCCAGGCTGCAAGGGTCACTGACAGGCCAGCTAGTACAGGCAGTGGCCGTGCCGGGGTATGGAAACTCTGGGGTCCTTCAGATCTCTGGGGCCCATCACACTTGTCCCCCTTGACCCCCCCTGTCGCCTGCCCTGCTGTGAGCAGCCTATTTATTCCTCCTGAGACCAGCACTCAGAGCTGGTCATTGTTTGTTCATCCCTGTTGTGGAAAGGAGTGTTTCCAGCCTATCCTCTATACCTTAGCCTTGGTCCGAAGTCCTGCCTGAGATTCCTGCACATCTGCCACCCTGCCTGAGATTCCTGCACGTCTGCCACTCTGCCAAAGATTCCTGCACGTCTGCCACCCTGCCTAAGATTCCTGCACGTCTGCCACTCTGCCAAAGATTCCTGCACGTCTGCCACGTTCCTGCTATAGATTCCAGTATCACTGCACATTCCTGCCACTCTGCTTTGTTCCTGCCACTCTGCCACGTGTCTGCCAAAGATCCGGTACCTCTGTCATTGTCCTGTACTTTCTTTATTGCACATGTTTTGCATCCCAGCCTGTTACCTGCATTGAATTCGGTTAGCACTAAAGTCCGTCCCAGTTGTTTCCTGTGTATTCTTTAATAAACATCCTGTATTTTCCTACCATCCGTTTGTTCTGTGGAAGTTGCTTGGAGCTCCAGGGGTTAACCGTAACAGAATGACCAGCCCAAACAGTCAAGAGAATGCTGAACAAAAGTTCTGTTTGGATTCTCTAATTAAATCCTTGATTGCAGAGCTCCCTGGTGTTTTCAAGTTAGCTAATGATCCCTGTTGCAAAGCTGCACTTAACCCTATGCATGCCGATATCATTTTACTCCATGTGCAATTAGTTCAACTTGGTACCTTTTTGTCTGATTTCCTGAAGAAAATATCTGCATTGCTTCAAGTTAATTTTGCTTCTGATATTCCTGGACAATTGGCAGAAAAACAAACTTCTGTACCGCAAGAGGGGCCTTCTAGTTACTCCAACCCTCAGGGCACCATTTTACCATCTGTTGCTGCGGTTCCAGATACAGTCCAAACAGTAACTGTGAATTTCAGAGGTTCAAGTGGTCCTCGTGCTCCGCTATCGGTTACAGAACGTGCCTTTCGCAGGAATAACTTTTTGTGTTTATATTGTGCCAGCCCTGAACACTTCTTGAACTCCTGTCCCAATCGCAGGCCTAAAATTGGGGAACTTCTGGCCGCTGCCCAGCCAGAGTCTCTACCCAGAGTCTCTACCCAGAGCTGCCCAGCCAGAGTCTCTACCCAGAGCTGCCCAGCCAGAGTCTCTACCCAGAGCTGCCCAGCCAGAGTCTCTACCCAGAGCTGCCCAGCCAGAGTCTCTACCCAGAGCTGCCCAGCCAGAGTCTCTACCCAGAGCTGCCCAGCCAGAGTCTCTAACCAGAGCTGCCCAGCCAGAGTCTCTACCGTCTGAGGAATTTCTTGGGGGGAGGCCAACGTCCGATGTCCCGGTCTCCGCCAGAGGGTCCGATGTCCCGGTCTCCGCCAGAGGGTCCGATGTCCCGGTCTCCGCCAGAGGGTCCGATGTCCCGGTCTCCGCCAGAGGGTCCGATGACCCGGTCTCCGCCAGAGGGTCCGATGTCCCGGTCTCCGCCAGAGGGTCCGATGTCCCGGTCTCCACCAGAGGGTCCGATGTCCCGGTCTCCGCCAGAGGGTCCGATGTCCCGGTCTCCGCCAAGGAGCCCGATGATCCGGTCCCAGCCAAGGAGCCCGATGATCCGGTCCCCGCCAAGGAGCCCGATGATCCGGTCCCCGCCAAGGAGCCCGATGATCCGGTCCCCGCCAAGGATCCCGATGATCCCGTCCCCGCCAAGGAGCCCGATGATCCGGTCCCCGCCAAGGAGCCCGATGTTCTAGCCCCAGGAGGGGGTTCCGTCTGTCTAGCCCCAGGAGGGGGTTCCGTCTGTCTAGCCCCAGGAGGGGGTCCTATCCAGCCCCAGGAGGGGGTTGCTATTGCCCTGGCCTCCGGGTCAGAGGACGCTATTGCCCTGGCCTCCGGGTCAGAGGACGCTATTGCCCTGGCCTCCGGGCCTGAGGACGCTTCTGCCCTGGCCTCCGGGCCTGAGGACGCTTCTGCCCTGGCCTCCGGGCCTGAGGACGCTTCTGCCCTGGCCTCCGGGCCTGAGGACGCTTCTGCCCTGGCCTCCGGGCCTGAGGACGTTTCTGCCCTGGCCTCCGGGCCTGAGGACGTTTCTGCCCTGGCCTCCGGGCCTGAGGACGTTTCTGCCCTGGCCTCCGGGCCTGAGGACGTTTCTGCCCTGGCCTCCGGGCCTGAGGACGCTTCTGCCCTGGCCTCCGGGCCTGAGGACGCTTCTGCCCTGGCCTCCGGGCCTGAGGACGCTTCTGCCCTGGCCTCCGGGCCTGTTGCCTCTGTGACTCCTGTGCCCCCCTGTCTTGAGTCTGCTCCTGCTGATTCCATTGGGCATAAATTGAGGGCCGCCGTGTCGGCCGTCAGTTGCGATGTTTTTTCTTTCAGAGCATTTGAACCTGCCATGCCAGAGGTCCGTGAGGGTCCACCCGATGTGCCAGAGGTCCGTGAGGGTCCACCCGATGTGCCAGAGGTCCGTGAGGGTCCACCCGATGTGCCAGAGGTCCGTGAGGGTCCACCCGATGTGCCAGAGGTCCGTGAGGGTCCACCCGATGCGCCAGTGATCCAGGAGGTTCCGCCAGATGTCTCTGAGGTTCCGCCTGCCATGCCAGAATTCTGTGTTCCAGAGATGCCAGTCAGGACCCAGGTGCCTTTGGTGTCAAAAGAGTATTTCGGGGAAGTCCAGCCCATCTATTTTGATGGAGATATCCCCATGCTCAATGCTTTCTTCTGCCAGCCTTGGGAAGGGACAACTATGGAGGAACTGATTGCCAACATGTTGATAAGGTTTAGAGGGGAGGCATTGACATGGGCTCATTTTTTGGTGAAGTCTGAAGGCCCAGCATTGTATAACTTGGCTGCTTTCTCTGAGGTGATTATCAAAAGGTTTGGTCCACCCGAGATGTGGGATCTTCTGAAGGACTCTCTCCAGGATGCTGGTATCGTTATGGCTCCTTCGTCTGGTTCTAAGAAAAACAAGAAGAACAGGAGAAGATGACACTCTAGGCGTCTGGAATCCGCCTTCTTCAGGGGGGCAAAATGTTAGGCATGTCTGTATTCCTGTATATCACCACTAGGGGGCATCAGGCACCTGTGGACTTGTCTCTCTGTCTCCAGACTCTGGGGAATCAGGTGCCTGATGATTGGAGACAAATCAGCTCAATTGGACACCTGTGAGCGGCCTATTTATTCCTCCTGAGACCAGCACTCAGAGCTGGTCATTGTTTGTTCATCCCTGTTGTGGAAAGGAGTGTTTCCAGCCTATCCTCTATACCTTAGCCTTGGTCCGAAGTCCTGCCTAAGATTCCTGCACGTCTGCCACCCTGCCTGAGATTCCTGCACGTCTGCCACCCTGCCTGAGATTCCTGCACGTCTGCCACCCTGCCTGAGATTCCTGCACGTCTGCCACTCTGCCAAAGATTCCTGCACGTCTGCCACTCTGCCAAAGATTCCTGCACGTTTGCCACTCTGCCAAAGATTCCTGCACGTCTGCCACGTTCCTGCTATAGATTCCAGTATCACTGCACATTCCTGCCACTCTGCTTTGTTCCTGCCACTCTGCCACATGTCTGCCAAAGATCCGGTACCTCTGTCATTGTCCTGTACTTTCTTTATTGCACATGTTTTGCTTCCCAGCCTGTTACCTGCATTGAATTCGGTTAGCACTAAAGTCCGTCCCAGTTGTTTCCTGTGTATTCTTTAATAAACATCCTGCATTTTCCTACCATCCGTTTGTTCTGTGGAAGTTGCTTCGAGCTCCAGGGGTTAACCGTAACACTGTCTAGTTTAGTACCTTGTAGAATTAGGTGTAACTGGCTAGTGATGCCCACTATTTGACCTGTTTTCACCCATGTTTGGTGAATGTAATAGATTATATATAATGAGTTGCAAACTTCTTTCACCCTGTCTGTTTTGGAGATACTAAGTAATGACATGGTCTGCTCAACTATGCAAAGCTACAGTAAGTGTTGTTTTGCGATGCAATGGTTTAGCCATCTGTTGTGGCGCATACACGCTGTTAATGACAAAATGAACAATAAAGTTAATACCAAATATGACTCTGAACAACCAATTACAGGACATGATTGCTTGAATTGTGCCATTGCTAAGATGGCGGCCTATGGGAGAGCAGCCCCATTCTCTCCTGCGGAGCTGAGGGCACTGGTCTCCGTTATGGAGACCAGGCTGGGGCGTGCGGGCCCTTTCATTACCAACCGGCAGAAGCACCATGCATATGCCGCGGCCCGCAGGCGCGCACCCAGGTGCGCAGGACCATCGCACAGCTGGAGCGGCGATGGTCTGATCTGAGGCGGCGTCAGCCCGAATTGCTCCAGGAAATAAGGGCCAGCATTGCACGATGTGAGTGTTTACACATTAAATGGCCAATTGTACATTAATGCTTCCATGACCTTTTTTTAGCCAATAAGGTAACATGGCTGATCACAAGTTAAACATGGCATACACTATATGTGTGGTACTTCATGTTTGACATGCTGTAATGTGGGTCTAATATGTCATTGTTTTTGCTGCATGATGAATGAACAAATCATGTGCCTTATTTAACACTCTGCATTTTGAATTTTCTTACAGCACGTGACCGTGCAAGACAGGCCCATGAGCAGGGCCAGGAGGAGGTGGCCTCGGAGGTGATGGGCCAGGAGGAGGTGGCCTCGGAGGTGATTGGCCAGGAGGAGGTGGCTGAGGAGTTGATGGGCCAGGAGGAGGTGGCCGAGGAGGTCGTGGCCCAGGAGGAGCTGGCCGAGGAGGTCGTGGACGAGGAGGAGGCGTGTGAGGTGGTGGAGGTTGAAGGAAGTGGTAGGTAAACATAAGGCATCATTAATAATTGGTGGTATTACTATTTGTTAGGTACCACTGCTGAATCTAGTGTGTTTTACTCTATTATTAATTAACAAAAGTGGGTCACAACAGATACACTTAGGGGTTATAGGCCCAAGCTAAAAACGTGGAATCTGGAGGCTCACATAGGCTCACGTAGGTGATGAGTGTTTATTTATGGAGGGCCTTTCTATACAAGCACAAATAAAACATCAATGGAGTATGGTCAGGCGTGATTTATAATGGAGTCACAAGTGGGCAGTTCCCCTGGGCCCCCCTCTAGCCAGTTGGCCCGTGTTGTTGCCATGTATTTTGCAAAGCTATTTTGTAGGATGGATTGACTTTAGAAATTGTTTGGTGTATGGAAGCGGATTAGTGCTGCACTTTCACCTATCTGGCAATGTGACAATGATTCAGGAAGTAAGGGGTAGAGGGACTAGGCTAGCCTTTAAATGTGGTATCCATCCATCCATCCATCCATGTATCTATGTATCTATCTATCTATCATGCAGTTTAGCTATTAAGCAGTGACATGCAGGTATATATGTATGGTATAATGTGGCATGTTCTATTGGATGTAGCTTTCTAGTAGATTGGTGAGTGTTAAGGCAGGAGAAGTGTGAGTGAGGCTCTAGTGTTATGATTTTGAGACATACATTGGCAATTTTATCACTCACATATTCTGTGTGTGTGGGCCCATCTTTTTTTTGCCATTACAAACAGTAATGCCTACTGTATGTAATTGTTTGTATGTATGAATTCTCATGCTGTAGGTACTTAGGATTGACTGTACAAGGTCGACCTGAATAGCATAATTAATGTTGATCCCCCTTTAACATGCCCACAGATGACCAGAGGCAAGAAGGCGAGGGGTTGAGAGGGGCCCTCCTCAGGCTGCGCCAGCACCTTCTCCACATGGCTGCAGAGGTCCAGAACGTGTGTGACCTCCTGGTCTGAAGACTTTATTTATTTTTTTGTTACATGTTAATAAATTTTTGTCATAAAAGTTAGAAGTGGTCTGTGTGTATTGTATAATTTTACAGTATAAATATAAGTATAAATAGTGTTTATTTATGTAAGGTGCAAAAGGGATATACAGTATATATTTAGTGCATAAAAGTGGTTGAAAGTGAAGGGTAATGTAAAGATGTACATAGTATGTTGATGTGTATGTGTGTGTTTGCAGGTGAAGAATAATTGATGATGTCATATGCATACATAATGTATGGGCGTAAAGGGGCAAGAAAGAATGTTGTGAACTTAGCATGATGTAAGGGTTAATCTAAAGTGGTATTAAAGTGTTTAATTATCAATTAGATAAATAATAGATGACCATTAAAAACAATCCCTTTTGAATGAGGTTGCCTAATTGCATAAGTGGGTCATGTTACAGATTTGGGTGTTCTGTTAATAGTGGTGATTTGTGCGTAAATACACCGCATCGGTGCATACGGCCAGGTTCCCGTCCTTTCTGATGCGGTAAGACCGTGCCGAATCTGTGCGTGTCCACCGCACACGCAAGGTTTGTATGTCGTCCGTAAACACACCCTCTTCTTAAACAGTGAGTCCGTCCGAATGCGGAGGCTCGGTGTGTGTTTCTACGGACGATGTCCGCACAGCGTGGCGTGCGGCCCGCTACGTAAGAATTCGGGAAAGTACGCACCGATCAGAATAAGGGCCCTTGTCTGGCTGCTTCTCTGGGACCACCCCACTGATGGAGTCATGCCTCCAGACAGATCAGTGCTGAAGTTTCTTATTGGTTGGAGATCACAAGAGGATGGTACTGTAGCGTCTAGGAAAAAAATTAAGGGTAACAGACGCTTTTGGCCTACACACTTTTTACCTCCATCACCAACCCGCAGTCCTGCCTCCTTCTTGCTCACTTCAGCAACCACAACAGTTCCACTTGGGTCTCTCCTTTTATACCCTCTCATACCAGTCCATCAGCAGGGTGCTTGCACTGTTCATGAGCCCCAGTCCTCCGAGGGCTGGGTTTGGATCATTTGGTCTACAGCGTGATGGTCGACAATCATTAGGTCGACATGGGACAATGTCGACGTGGCTCTAGGTCAACATGGGAAAAGGTTGACATTGATCTAGGTCGAAAGGTCATTAGTTCGACAGGTCGTTAGTTCGACAGGTCATTAGTTCAACAATGTCTAGATTGACAGTCATAAGGTCGACATGGGGTTTTTCACAGTTTTTTACCTGAATGTCAACACAGTCAACATGGACACAGTTTCAAGTGCACCGCATCCCCTCGCATAGCTCGCTTCGGGCACGGTGCCTTGCTATGCTCGGCACACTATTTTATTCTCCCCCCCACACTCTTGTGGATGGTAGGACATAAAATACCTCTCATCAGCACATGTCGGCTCAAAAAACTGTGAAAAACCACACGTTGACCTTTTGACTGTCGAACTAATGGCCTGTCGAACTAATGACCTTTCGACCTAGACTCATGTCGACCTTTTCCCATGTCAACCTAATGGTGTCAACCTAACGACTGTCGACCAAATGACTGCATCCCCAAGGGCTAGCTGCACAGTTTCCCCCTCTATGAGGGCAATAGTACAGTAGCTTTGCTCGTAGTCTTGTACTGCACATTTAAAATGACCACGAGCAACTCGAATAAACCAATTCTCTTCCATAAGGGGTCC
The DNA here is from genome assembly GCF_055691185.1 of Crinia signifera. Taxonomy (NCBI): domain Eukaryota; kingdom Metazoa; phylum Chordata; class Amphibia; order Anura; family Myobatrachidae; genus Crinia; species Crinia signifera. The sequence goes on from NC_139220.1 coordinate 213,002,624, forward strand.
CTTTCTTTAAATAAACTGTATTTCCCCTTCATGAGGGAATGAAGGTCCTGTTTCAGACCTGTTTGCTAGGCTGTATATGTTCATAGCCTAGTGAACAGGTAAATGCCGCCCACTGCCCACCAGCTGGACGACCGAATGCCCCCCCCTCCATGTGAATCCCTGCAGTTCCATGCAATTGGATGTGTAAATTTGGCTGTTTTTTACTGGCTACCAAATTCAGCCATGACACTGGTGGCAAAATTATATCTTCTTCTTTCCAATGTCATAAAACCTCAGTCATTTGGTTTGTCATGACTTGAGAATCTGTATCCAGTAATGAAAGGATCGTTATACCATTTATCTGTACCTCCAATGAAATACACTCCCCTACATAATGGGGCCACCATTCTTCCTACGATGGAGCTAATGCCTGGTCTCTTTCCAAGGGTTGGCCCCTGCCTTGGGGCCTCCTCATTTAAATAATTCTTTTGACAGTTCTGTGCAATGTGGCAACTTTGTTGACATTTTTGGCATATCATTATTACTTGAGGGTCATATTGATCTGAGGGTAGTCTATCATATGATCTGGGGACATCCCATTTCTGTGCAGGTGAGGTCCTGAGGTCTGAGCACCATTTTTTATATTTAGTCATCAGCTGATTTTGTTTTAAGTCCCTTAACTTCCTTGACATCCATAATTTTTTAGAGACATACTATTGGCTTTGGGCAATTCATCTGATTCTGAGCCATCATTCTCCAAGTTCCGCTCTTCTTCTAAGATTTGAATCACTGTTTCCTTGAATTCCAGTAACAAGACATCTGTATTCTTAAATCTACAGATTCTTAATTGTTTTCACACTTTCTTGACACTAGCTCCTTCATCAAACAAATTCATCGACATTTCATCTTCTTGTTGAATTTTTACAAGGATCAAAATCCTGTAAGGTTTGAAGTGATCCTTGTAGACTAATGCAGGGTACACATCAGAACGACAAGGGCCCAATCCCATCAATCTAGATCCAATTCCGACCGATTGGATGTAGATTGTAGGTAGATTGGGTCCTTTTTTGCCTGTTCTGATCTGATCCGATGTGCGGCCCCGTGGGTCGGTCGGTCGTTATTCAGATCCTACCTGCAGCAGGTAGGATCTGAAAATGAAAAAAAAAAAAACATTTTGTATCCCAATTGCACACTGAATGAGAAAATAACAACATATTAACCAGATAATACAGAGATCTTGGTTGCATATATCTGCAGATATAGGGCTAAGCCCCCAGGCCATACGTCAAGGCCTCTCTGTCTCTGTCTGTTGGTAGGGCTGGTTTGCTCCAGGTTAGCACACCCTAACACTTTATTAACTCTTATTTTTCCTATCACATTGTATATATTTTGTATTTTAATCCCACCTTCACTTCCCTACATAGCACTTTGTGCTTCTTATTAACCCTTACTAATTTTAATTTTTGTGCTGCCCTGGGGTACTCAGCCTGTGTTGGCATGTTGGGGGCCCACACCCCAGACCCATACCCAGTATTAGGGACCCCCAGTGACAGAGAGGCCTTTACGTACGGCCTGGGGGCTTAGCCCTATATCTGCAGATATATGCAACCAAGATCTCTGTATTATCTTATTAATATGTATTTATTTTCTCACTCAGTGTGCAATTGGGATCATAGGCGAATCTAGAATTATGGGAATGGCTGGTCCCAGATCTAGACACAATAGCAGGGAGACCTTTGCACGGTGTAGCCACGTGGCAAAATGGGGCATGGCCTTATGGGAAGGAGGCGTGGCATCACAAAAAGGAGTGTGGTATTACACTTTAGACCATACACAGTAATGCCCATTACACATTTTAGCAAACTCCGTAATACCCATTACACATAAAGCCACACGCCGTAATGCCAATTACACATAAGGCCACACACCATAATGCCCATTACACATTGTGCCACACATCATGATGCCCATTACATACTATATAACAAACCGTAATGCCCATTACATATTTGCCACATAAGTGCCGATTACCTATGTGCTCATTGCTAGGGGGTTCTTGCTTGATGGCACCATAGTACCCATTACACATAATGCCACACACCATAGTACCCATTACACATGATGCCGCGGACCATAGTATCCATTAAACATGATTCTGCACACATAATGTCCCTTACACATGACGCAGCGCAGAGCACGCTCCCACTCCCCTCCTGGTGTCCCCTCTAGCCGAGTGGACATTTAAAATATTGTGCACGCTGTTGTTGTGCGTGACGTCGGGAGAGCACGCTGGGCACCGGCACCACATGATTAAAAGGGGGGGGGGCGGCTGAGGTGAAAGCGGGGAGAAGAATTGGAGCGGAAGCTGCAAGGGTGACAGTCATTGACAGCTGGGCAGAGAGCAGGGGGCTGCCCGGCTGTATTCAGAGCACTGCAGGTCATGGCTGTTTGAAATAATACAGAAAATGCAGGGATTTACCCAGGAATATGGTCCCAGGATCATGCAGGGACATTCCCAGGCTGACCCCTTATACACCAGCCTAGTCCCTGCATTTTCTGGTGTGAGGGGGAGAGACAGCCACTCCCCTCTCCCTACCCCCCTTTAACCAATTAGCTATATCTTCGGAACCAACTGACCCATTTACATGAGACCAGTATCATATTGAAGAACTTTCGAATGATTTTGGTCCCGTGAAACTGGGCTGTTTGGTTCCAGAGAAATCTGCCCTCAAAGAACATAAACAGTCATGAAATTACATTTAAGAAATGAAAAAAAAACGGTTTAACCTCAATATCCCTGGAACCAATTAACCCATATGGATCCAGCCTGGTATCAGATTGAAGGCCCAGCGATTTGGGTTCGACTGAGATCAACCTCGAGCTTCAATGATGCCGAAGGGGGAACTGGCACCTGTTGAACTGGGTGGGGGTCGGAATTAGCGGGTCCCATGTTATCCTATAGGGAAAACGTTCCAGCTTTGCCTGGCAGTATCTCCGGTTCCCAGGGGGCTAGAGACACGGGGCTGGGCTCGTTGGAAAGCCCCATCCCTCAGCTACAAAATGGGCTAATTGGTGGTCCAGTGCACCCCCGGACCACCCCCTAGATTCGCCTATGATTGGGATACAACATGTTTTTTTTCCTAGACAGAATTACCCCTCCCTTTTGGCACCTGAATGACACACCCAGGGCCGGTGCTAGGGTGTCCGGCGCCCTCCTGCAAACCATACATTTTGCACCCTTTCACATTGCCATTGCAACAACCTGCAGCCCGATTGTGGGAGTGTATGCAACATGCAATCCTATGGAGGATCTCGGTTGCATGCATACACCATCTCAGTGCTGTGTCCGCAAAATGTTGCAGGCACTAAAAATGCTCATACATGCTGCGAGAATCGCATACGTTATGGGCTAGATCGCATTGCACAGCATGCATGCAATGTGTGTGCGATGCGATCCGAAAGCAGTACAAAAAGTATGTGCAGCACTCGTGACTGAGGGGGAAAGGAGGGGAGAGAAGGAGGAGATGGAAGAAGAGGGGAGGAGATAGACGGGGTTGAGTTTTGAGGACTGGCAGTGGCACTGGCACAGCACACTGAGTAGAGGGAAGGAAGGGGAGGCGGCGATGCTGCCTGTTCGTCATTTGATTGACAGCTGACAGGCGCAGGGAGCAATGGGCAGGGGGCGTATCCGGACCTGACATGTCATCCAGGCATTCACAGACAACACTACATGCCTCAGCGCAAGTGTCCGTGAGGAAGAGGGGGCAGGTCGTAGGAGGAGGACAGTGTGTGCACGGTGCAGGGAGCTGCTCAGCCTCTCCATACTGCCGCCCGCTGTCAGACAGGCGCTGCGGGCGGCATGCAGGAGGCAGTGACAGTGAGGGCTGAGGAAGCTTTTGCATACCAGGGAGGGAGGCAGCGCCTTTTCAGCATGGCGCCTCCCTGCTTTGCAGGAGCTGCTGAGTGGGTAGCGCCGGCCCTGGACACACCTCTGATTGAGCAGCTTACCAACAAAAGTGTTGTGCAGTTGAGAGAGGCATAGATGGGTCAGCATTAGGAGGGATTGCTGACACCTGAGTGCCATTGGAGAAGCCAGGGGTATCTCCAGGTAAGCTGGTTCTCAGACGTTATACGCCATTATCATGTGGCCTTACACTGGGCTATTAAGCCCAGACATATATGTTATTGCTTATGGGATGGGTTTGGGAATGTGGTGCCCCCTGTGTTGGTAGGGCTGATTTGCTCCAGGTTAGCACACCCTAACAATTTATTAACTCTTATTTTTCCTATCACATTGTATATATTTTGTATTTTAATCCCACCTTCACTTCCCTACATAGCACTTTGTGCTTCTTATTAACCCTTACTAATTTTCATTTGTGTGCTGCCCTGGGGTACTCAGCCTGTGTCGGCATGTTGGGGGCCCACACCCCAGACCCATACCCAGTATTAGGGACCCCCAGTGACAGAGAGGCCTTGACATACGGCCTGGGGGCTTAGCCCTATATCTGCAGATATATGCAACCAAGATCTCTGTATTATCTGATTAATATGTAGTTATTTTCTCACTCAGTGTGCAATTGGGATACAACATGTGTTTTTTTTTCCTAGACAGAATTACCCCTCCCTTTTGGCACCTGAATGACACACCTCTGATTGAGCAGCTTACCAACAAAAGTGTTGTGCAGGATCTGAAAATGACCATACACCCGGGTGCGGGTCGCGATCAGATCGGAACACGCTCACGATGCACATTGTGAGCGGGTCGTGCACTCCGCATGATTGTGAGCAGGTCAGATGGGTTACCCTGATGTGTACCAGGCATTAGAGCAAACTCTCTTAGAGATTAATGAGGTTGTTGTTGTTTCGCATATAAGCGCTTCTTTAATCCTGCTATTGTTCTTGAATCGTAGATGGTAACTAACTTTTCAAGGATTTATTTGACCATTTTACGTTGCCGATCAGGCCACTTTTTGTAAGGCAGGAACTCTTAACTGCCCAATAAGTATTTTCACCCTTAGTGTATCACTGATTTGGTACAATTTAAACATTGACTGTAATTTGTATTTGAAATCTTTAAACGTGCTAGTGCCCGACATCGCACATTGCCCAAATAGGCGTGCAACCACAGGGCCCCAAAATATTAAAGCATAGTAATTGGGGATGATACCCTTGTGGGCATGGTCGAGTTTCCACTGTCTGATCCTTCCCCCTGAGCTGTTTGATCATGATGCTCTTGTAGGGCCTTATTCTAGTTCACTCTTTCTGACAAAATCCTTCTTAGATGGACAAAACCATGTGCACTGCAGGGGGCAGATGTAACTTGTGCAGAGAGAATTAGATTTGGGTGGGGTTTTACTTCAAAGTGAGATCTATATTGCAGTGTAAAAATAAAGCAGCCAGTATTTACCCTGCACAGAAACAAAATAACTCCCCCAAATCTAATTCTCTCTGCACATTTTACATCTGCCCCCCCGCATTGCACATGGTTTTTTCCATCTAAGAAGGATTTTGTCAGAAAAAGTGAACTAGAATAAGGCCCGTAGTCACATCTTTAATATTTAATTAATTTTTCTTTCTCCGACTTATCGGATCCTGTTCGTGATGCCATAAAAACTCTGTAATACCTAGGTAAGCATAAACTGAATTATTTTTCCAACAAGGTAAGTCTATGTTTTCTTACAGTCAGATTTTAGGTGGAAGTTTAACATTAAGTTTTATTAAGGAACAAAACATTTGTTCATTATTACAATGAAATTACTTACAAAATCAGTTATAAACAGAATATTTTTCTTAAAATGTTTAAACGTGACATTTCTATACCAAGCTTTATTTTAATGCAATAACATTTCTGCTTTCTTTCCTGTTCCTTCACTAAAAGAAAATTATTTAATTAACTTTGTACAGCATCAATTTTGTTCAAATAAATACATTACCATTACCATTATATCAACAACGAAAATAAATACATCACATTTCAGTCTTTTTTAACTAATGTGTGTGTTTTTGTGTCATATCTATATATTAGATTTATATTATATTGTCTTATATATTTGCTTTTTTGAAGTTGCTTGAAATGTGTAATACTTGGTAACTCTTAAGCTGGCCATACATCTACAAATTGATTGTCAGATCTGGTTGGTCGGAACAAAAACCGGGTAGTACCTGAATGACAGGTTTTGGCAGTTTTCCAGCATTTCAAAGCAAATGGTCAACTGTCATTTGCTCTCATCCATTATCAGGTTTTTGGTCCAACCAGCCAGATCTGACAATCAATCTGTAGATGGATGGCTGGCTTTACATTAAGGCTTTTAACTTTGTTTCCTCAGTGTACTTTTATTTGAGTCATAAGAATTAGTTAAACTACTACGTACTGTAATAATACTTACTAGGATTAAAGCCAAGCTCTTTGTAATCCTTTCTTTTCCTCTTTTGCAGGAGTTGATTAACCTGCTCTGTCTAAAACAACTCACTATCACTCTAAACTGTAAAATGTTTCTTTTCTTCTTTCTGCTTTTAAGCACATTAACCTTTTTGCCCTATATAGCAAGGTTGTTTAGAACTAGTAAATTCACTTTAGAATGTGATCTTGCAAAATCCTTTCCTTAAGGCCCCCATACATTAGGCTTAGGACAAGTCAGACCTGATTTCCCTGGGAGTTTTCCGTGAGAGCTCATATACAATTAGGCACTTGATGGTAGGGATGACCTCATTTGGAGATCCAAACTCACCCGAAGGTACCTGATCCGAGGTGCATCCGAACAGTTTGCTTCTGTCCTGCCATTTCCCGAGCTGAAAACGAGGCCGAACGTCATCTTCCTGCTGTCGGGTTCTCGCAAGACCTGGATTCTATATAAGTCCCGGCTTCCGACACCATATTCAGATCGCGCGTGAAATTCAGACAGCACGGATGTGTCCGTGCTGTCTGCAGAGGGGAAAGCTATGGGGGCTGCAGGGGAGGGAGATAAAGAAACTAATGGAGAAACTAACAGGCTGCCTAAATTAATGGGGCTGCTTAAGGGGGACAACTACTGATGGGGAAAACAAAAGGATACATCTACTAAGGGGGAACTACTGAAAATATCAATGGCCAGGTTACAACTACTGCATTGAGGGGAACTACTGTGGGTGAAACTATACTAAGGGGGAACTACTGAAGGTATAACTTAAAAAAAAGCATGCCACCACATTAAGGCTGCCAACATATATATATATTTATATACACACAGCGTGCGTGTCAGCCCAGCAATCACATGAAGCAAAGCAGCGGCCTTGGGTGCTGGAAATTGATAAACGTTAAAAAACGGTACTGTGGGGCAGATTTATTAAGCTTGGAGAAGAGATAAACTGGAGATAAAGCAGAGAAAAGGTAAAAGGAGATAAAGCACCAGCCAATCAGCTGTGTTTGAAAAAGACAGTTGGGAGCTGATTGGCTGGTGCTTTATCTCCTTTTACCTTTTCTCCGCTTTATCTCCAGTTTATCTCTTCTCCAAGCTTAATAAATCTGCCCCTGTATCTGCAAATTTAATGCAGTTGGAGGGTATGTATATGGGACTGCTATGGGGGACAACTAAGGGGCTCTCTGAATTTTTTTTTACATGTTTACTGCAGTGTTGTCTGGCACCATTCCAGCTGTGTTGCCCAGTGTCCAGAATGAGTCTGGGGGAGCTGCCTTTCCTTTTTTTAAATAAAAGTTTTTTTTACGGCAAGTGCTGTTAAGTGTGCCGTTTCAGAACAGGGGTGCAGTAGTATTCCAGGGGTGAACCATGAGTGCTGTCTAATTAATGGGGTGCTGCTAAGTCTGCCATATCAATCCAGGGGTGCTGCCATTTATTATTTAAAAGAAAAGTTTTTTTGTTTTTACTGCAAGGTCTGTTACTGAAGTGTGCTGTAAAAGTCCAGGGTTTAGCCAAGTGTGCCATATAATTTATGGGGTGCTGCTAAGTGTGCAGTATCAATCCAGGGGTGCTGCTATTTTTTTATTAAAAGAATAAAAAAAAAGATGGGCCAAGGGAGATGGGCAGAGGGAGCCGGGCTGCAGGAGAATAAAAAAAACTTACAAATGAAAGGGCAGTCACTAATTGGCTGAAAGCGCTCAGCAAATCAGCAGCTGCCTATTTATTTGTATGGGTTTTTTTTTTATTTGCCCACTGCTCAGGTCCCCCCTTCCGGCTCGCTGTTTCTCACTGCTCGGCACCCAGCATCCCCCCGCTCGGCTCTCTGAGTCCCCCCACATTGGATGTGATACACCAACGATGTGCCGCTGATGCCTGCACATAACAATTATTTTCTTCTCCCTGTACTTGCGCGGATTTTCTCCTAGAACCCTAGAATATCTGTATGTGCCTGTATATATAGTAAGGACTATAGATTCATTTTTTGGGGGAAAAGGGCAGCGGGAGAGTAGACCAGTGCACAGATTTGTGTCAAATATATAGATAAGTGATTGTAAGGTATCCACAAATATTTTATATTTGAAGGGAGAGAAAATGACAACACTTCTCTCTAGTAATTAAGATGTGTGGAGGTGCGCCCTAGGGAGTAAATGGAGTATTTGAGGAAAAAAGGAAAAAGACTCTTTTTTGTTGGGGTACTCTTTGAAAAAAATATTCTTAAATATTAATTTACAGACATAGACACACAGACAGACATAGACACACATAAGCAAACAGGTATGATGGTTAGTGCATAGGTATACTGCTTAGATTATTGAGGATACTTAGGCAGTACAAAGATCTGAAACACTGCATTTGATCTCCAACAGGAGAGAAAATGATAGTTTGTTTCATAAACCAGTTTACACACTGTCTATGTAAAGGAAACATTGGGTGACATTTAATTTTTTCATTTTCAGAAGGTATGAAGGAGAAAAAGCACCCCAAAATCTGTGCCCTAATTTCTCCCGAGTACGGCAATGCCTCACATGTGACCAAAAAATACCATTTGGGTGCATGGCAGGACTCAGAAGGGAAGGAGTGATTTTTGGATTTTGCAGCTCAGATTCTGGTGGAATTTTGGTGGGTGCTATGTCGCATTAGCAAGACCCCCCAAGCACCAATACAGTGGAACCCCCCCACAAGTGACCCCATTTTGCAAACTACACCCCTCAGGGAATTCATCTAGGGGTATAGTGTACATTTCAAACCCCCAGGGGTTTCACCAATTTTGATACAACTGGGCTGTGCAAATGCAAAATTACATTTTTTACACAAAAATGCAGTTCTGGCTCAAAATTTTTCATTTTCACAAGGAATGAAGGAGACAAAGCACCCCAAAATCTGTGCCTCAATTTCTCCCGAGTACGGCAATGCCTCACATGTGACCAAAAAATACCATTTGGGTGCATGGCAGGACTCAGAAAGGAAGGAGTGATTTTTGGATTTTGCAGCTCAGATTCTGGTGGAATGTTGGTGGGTGCTATGTTGCATTAGCAAGACCCCCCAAGCACCAATACAGTGGAACCCCCCCACAAGTGACCCCATTTTTGCAAACTACACCCCTCAGGGAATTCATCTAGGGGTATAGTGTACATTTCAAACCCCCAGGGGTTTCACCAATTTTGATACAACTGGGCAGTGAAAATGAAAAATTACATTTTTTTACACAAAAATGCAGTTCTGGCTCAAAATTTTTCATTTTCAGAAGGTATGAAGGAGAAAAAGCACCCCAAAATCTGTGCCCCAATTTCTCCCGAGTATGGCAATGCCTCATATGTGACCAAAAAATACCAGTTGGGTGCATGGCAGGACTCAGAAGGGAAGGAGTGATTTTTGGTGGTGGAATGTTGGTGGGTGCTATGTCGCATTAGCAAGACCCCCAAAGCACCAATACAGTGGAACCCCCCACAATTGACCCCATTTTGCAAACTACACCCCTCAGGGAATTCATCTAGGGGTATAGTGTACATTTCAAACCCCCAGGGGTTTCACCAATTTTGATACAACTGGGCAGTGAAAATGAAAAATTACATTTTTTTACACAAAAATGCAGTTCTGGCTCAAAACTTTTCATTTTCATAAGGTATGAAGGAGAAAAAGCACCCCAAAATCTGTGCCCCAATTTCTCCCGAGTACGGCAATGCCTCACATGTGACCAAAAAATACCATTTGGGTGCATGGCAGGACTCAGAAGGGAAGGAGTGATTTTTGGATTTTGCAGCTCAGATTCTGGTGGAATTTTGGTGGGTGCTATGTCGCATTAGCAAGACCCCCCAAGCACCAATACAGTGGAACCCCCCCACAAGTGACCCCATTTTGCAAACTACACCCCTCAGGGAATTCATCTAGGGGTATAGTGTACATTTCAAACCCCCAGGGGTTTCACCAATTTTGATACAACTGGGCAGTGAAAATGAAAAATTACATTTTTTACACAAAAATGCAGTTCTGGCTCAAAATTTTTCATTTTCACAAGGAATGAAGGAGACAAAGCACCCCAAAATCTGTGCCCCAATTTCTCCCGAGTACGGCAATGCCTCACATGTGACCAAAAAATACCATTTGGGTGCATGGCAGGACTCAGAAAGGAAGGAGTGATTTTTGGATTTTGCAGCTCAGATTCTGGTGGAATGTTGGTGGGTGCTATGTTGCATTAGCAAGACCCCCCAAGCACCAATACAGTGGAACCCCCACACAAGTGACCCCATTTTGCAAACTACACCCCTCAGGGAATTCATCTAGGGGTATAGTGTACATTTCAAACCCCCAGGGGTTTCACCAATTTTGATACAACTGGGCAGTGAAAATGAAAAATTACATTTTTTTACACAAAAATGCAGTTCTGGCTCAAAATTTTTCATTTTCAGAAGGTATGAAGGAGAAAAAGCCCCCCAAAATCTGTGCCCCAATTTCTCCCGAGTATGGCAATGCCTCATATGTGACCAAAAAATACCAGTTGGGTGCATGGCAGGACTCAGAAGGGAAGGAGTGATTTTTGGTGGTGGAATGTTGGTGGGTGCTATGTCGCATTAGCAAGACCCCCAAAGCACCAATACAGTGGAACCCCCCACAAGTGACCCCATTTTGCAAACTACACCCCTCAGGGAATTCATCTAGGGGTATAGTGTACATTTCAAACCCCCAGGGGTTTCACCAATTTTGATACAACTGGGCAGTGAAAATGAAAAATTACATTTTTTTACACAAAAATGCAGTTCTGGCTCAAAATTTTTCATTTTCATAAGGTATGAAGGAGAAACAGCACCCCAAAATCTGTGCCCCAATTTCTCCCGAGTACGGCAATGCCTCACATGTGACCAAAAAATACCATTTGGGTGCATGGCAGGACTCAGAAGGGAAGGAGTGATTTTTGGATTTTGCAGCTCAGATTCTGGTGGAATTTTGGTGGGTGCTATGTCGCATTAGCAAGACCCCCCAAGCACCAATACAGTGGAACCCCCCCACAAGTGACCCCATTTTGCAAACTACACCCCTCAGGGAATTCATCTAGGGGTATAGTGTACATTTCAAACCCCCAGGGGTTTCACCAATTTTGATACAACTGGGCAGTGAAAATGAAAAATTACATTTTTTACACAAAAATGCAGTTCTGGCTCAAAATTTTTCATTTTCACAAGGAATGAAGGAGACAAAGCACCCCAAAATCTGTGCCCCAATTTCTCCCGAGTACGGCAATGCCTCACATGTGACCAAAAAATACCATTTGGGTGCATGGCAGGACTCAGAAAGGAAGGAGTGATTTTTGGATTTTGCAGCTCAGATTCTGGTGGAATGTTGGTGGGTGCTATGTTGCATTAGCAAGACCCCCCAAGCACCAATACAGTGGAACCCCCCCCCCACAAGTGACCCCATTTTGCAAACTACACCCCTCAGGGAATTCATCTAGGGGTATAGTGTACATTTCAAACCCCCAGGGGTTTCACCAATTTTGATACAACTGGGCAGTAAAAATGAAAAATTACATTTTTTTACACAAAAATGCAGTTCTGGCTCAAAATTTTTCATTTTCAGAAGGTATGAAGGAGAAAAAGCACCCCAAAATCTGTGCCCCAATTTCTCCCGAGTATGGCAATGCCTCATATGTGACCAAAAAATACCATTTAAGTGCATGGCAGGACTCAGAAGGGAAGGAGTGATTTTTGGTGGTGGAATGTTGGTGGGTGCTATGTCGCATTAGCAAGACCCCCAAAGCACCAATACAGTGGAACCCCCCCACAAGTGACCCCATTTTGCAAACTACACCCCTCAGGGAATTCATCTAGGGGTATAGTGTACATTTCAAACCCCCAGGGGTTTCACCAATTTTGATACAACTGGGCAGTAAAAATGAAAAATTACATTTCTTTACACAAAAATGCAGTTCTGGCTCAAAATTTTTCATTTTCAGAAGGTATGAAGGAGAAAAAGCACACCAAAATCTGTGCCCCAATTTCTCCCGAGTACGGCAATGCCTCACATGTGACCAAAAAATACCATTTGGGTGCATGGCAGGACTCAGAAGGGAAGGAGTGATTTTTGGATTTTGCAGCTCAGATTCTGGTGGAATGTTGGTGGGTGCTATGTCGCATTAGCAAGACCCCCCAAGCACCAATACAGTGGAACCCCCCCACAAGTGACCCCATTTTGCAAACTACACCCCTCAGGGAATTCATCTAGGGGTATAGTGTACATTTCAAACCCCCAGGGGTTTCACCAATTTTGATACAACTGGGCAGTGAAAATGAAAAATTACATTTTTTTACACAAAAATGCAGTTCTGGCTCAAAATTTTTCATTTTCAGAAGGTATGAAGGAGAAAAAGCACACCAAAATCTGTGCCCCAATTTCTCCCGAGTACGGCAATGCCTCATGTGTGACCAAAAAGTGGCAGGACTCAGAAGGGAAGGAGTGATATTTGGATTTTGCAGCACAAATTCTGGTGGAATGTTGGTGGGTGCTATGTCGCATTAGCAAGACCCCCAAAGCACCAATACAGTGGAACCCCCCCACAAGTGACCCCATTTTGCAAACTACACCCCTCAGGGAATTCATCTAGGGGTATAGTGTACATTTCAAACCCCCAGGGGTTTCACCAATTTTGATACAACTGGGCAGTGAAAATGAAAAATTACATTTTTTACACAAAAATGCAGTTCTGGCTCAAAATTTTTCATTTTCACAAGGAATGAAGGAGACAAAGCACCCCAAAATCTGTGCCCCAATTTCTCCCGAGTACGGCAATGCCTCACATGTGACCAAAAAATACCATTTGGGTGCATGGCAGGACTCAGAAAGGAAGGAGTGATTTTTGGATTTTGCAGCTCAGATTCTGGTGGAATGTTGGTGGGTGCTATGTTGCATTAGCAAGACCCCCCAAGCACCAATACAGTGGAACCCCCACACAAGTGACCCCATTTTGCAAACTACACCCCTCAGGGAATTCATCTAGGGGTATGGTGTACATTTCAAACCCCCAGGGGTTTCACCAATTTTGATACAACTGGGCAGTGAAAATGAAAAATTACATTTTTTTACACAAAAATGCAGTTCTGGCTCAAAATTTTTCATTTTCAGAAGGTATGAAGGAGAAAAAGCCCCCCAAAATCTGTGCCCCAATTTCTCCCGAGTATGGCAATGCCTCATATGTGACCAAAAAATACCAGTTGGGTGCATGGCAGGACTCAGAAGGAAAGGAGTGATTTTTGGTGGTGGAATGTTGGTGGGTGCTATGTCGCATTAGCAAGACCCCCAAAGCACCAATACAGTGGAACCCCCCACAAGTGACCCCATTTTGCAAACTACACCCCTCAGGGAATTCATCTAGGGGTATAGTGTACATTTCAAACCCCCAGGGGTTTCACCAATTTTGATACAACTGGGCAGTGAAAATGAAAAATTACATTTTTTTACACAAAAATGCAGTTCTGGCTCAAAATTTTTCATTTTCATAAGGTATGAAGGAGAAAAAGCACCCCAAAATCTGTGCCCCAATTTCTCCCGAGTACGGCAATGCCTCACATGTGACCAAAAAATACCATTTGGGTGCATGGCAGGACTCAGAAGGGAAGGAGTGATTTTTGGATTTTGCAGCTCAGATTCTGGTGGAATTTTGGTGGGTGCTATGTCGCATTAGCAAGACCCCCCAAGCACCAATACAGTGGAACCCCCCCACAAGTGACCCCATTTTGCAAACTACACCCCTCAGGGAATTCATCTAGGGGTATAGTGTACATTTCAAACCCCCAGGGGTTTCACCAATTTTGATACAACTGGGCAGTGAAAATGAAAAATTACATTTTTTACACAAAAATGCAGTTCTGGCTCAAAATTTTTCATTTTCACAAGGAATGAAGGAGACAAAGCACCCCAAAATCTGTGCCCCAATTTCTCCCGAGTACGGCAATGCCTCACATGTGACCAAAAAATACCATTTGGGTGCATGGCAGGACTCAGAAGGGAAGGAGTGATTTTTGGATTTTGCAGCTCAGATTCTGGTGGAATTTTGGTGGGTGCTATGTCGCATTAGCAAGACCCCCCAAGCACCAATACAGTGGAACCCCCCCCCCCCACAAGTGACCCCATTTTGCAAACTACACCCCTCAGGGAATTCATCTAGGGGTATAGTGTACATTTCAAACCCCCAGGGGTTTCACCAATTTTGATACAACTGGGCAGTAAAAATGAAAAATTACATTTTTTTACACAAAAATGCAGTTCTGGCTCAAAATTTTTCATTTTCAGAAGGTATGAAGGAGAAAAAGCACCCCAAAATCTGTGCCCCAATTTCTCCCGAGTATGGCAATGCCTCATATGTGACCAAAAAATACCATTTAAGTGCATGGCAGGACTCAGAAGGGAAGGAGTGATTTTTGGTGGTGGAATGTTGGTGGGTGCTATGTCGCATTAGCAAGACCCCCAAAGCACCAATACAGTGGAACCCCCCCACAAGTGACCCCATTTTGCAAACTACACCCCTCAGGGAATTCATCTAGGGGTATAGTGTACATTTCAAACCCCCAGGGGTTTCACCAATTTTGATACAACTGGGCAGTAAAAATGAAAAATTACATTTCTTTACACAAAAATGCAGTTCTGGCTCAAAATTTTTCATTTTCAGAAGGTATGAAGGAGAAAAAGCACCCCAAAATCTGTGCCCCAATTTCTCCCGAGTACGGCAATGCCTCATGTGTGACCAAAAAGTGGCAGGACTCAGAAGGGAAGGAGTGATATTTGGATTTTGCAGCACAAATTCTGGTGGAATGTTGGTGGGTGCTATGTCGCATTAGCAAGACCCCCAAAGCACCAATACAGTGGAACCCCCCCACAATTGACCCCATTTTGCAAAATACACCCCTCAGGGAATTCATCTAGGGGTATAGTGTACATTTCAAACCCCCAGGGGTTTCACCAATTTTGATACAACTGGGCAGTGAAAATGAAAAATTACATTTTTTTACACAAAAATTGCAGTTCTGGCTAAAAATTTTTCATTTTCAGAAGGTATGAAGGAGAAAAAGCACACCAAAATCTGTGCCCCAATTTCTCCCGAGTACGGCAATGCCTCACATGTGACCAAAAAATACCATTTGGGTGCATGGCAGGACTCAGAAGGGAAGGAGTGATTTTTGGATTTTGCAGCTCAGATTCTGGTGGAATGTTGGTGGGTGCTATGTCGCATTAGCAAGACCCCCCAAGCACCAATACAGTGGAACCCCCCCACAAGTGACCCCATTTTGCAAACTACACCCCTCAGGGAATTCATCTAGGGGTATAGTGTACATTTCAAACCCCCAGGGGTTTCACCAATTTTGATACAACTGGGCAGTGAAAATGAAAAATTAAATTTTTTTACACAAAAATGCAGTTCTGGCTCAAAATTTTTCATTTTCAGAAGGTATGAAGGAGAAAAAGCACACCAAAATCTGTGCCCCAATTTCTCCCGAGTACGGCAATGCCTCATGTGTGACCAAAAAGTGGCAGGACTCAGAAGGGAAGGAGTGATATTTGGATTTTGCAGCACAAATTCTGGTGGAATGTTGGTGGGTGCTATGTCGCATTAGCAAGACCCCCAAAGCACCAATACAGTGGAACCCCCCACAAGTGACCCCATTTTGCAAACTACACCCCTCAGGGAATTCATCTAGGGGTATAGTGTACATTTCAAACCCCCAGGGGTTTCACCAATTTTGATACAACTGGGCAGTAAAAATGAAAAATTACATTTTTTTACACAAAAATGCAGTTCTGGCTCAAAATTTTTCATTTTCAGAAGGTATGAAGGAGAAAAAGCACCCCAAAATCTTTGCCCCAATTTCTCCCGAGTACGGCAATGCCTCATGTGTGACCAAAAAGTGGCAGGACTCAGAAGGGAAGGAGTGATATTTGGATTTTGCAGCACAAATTCTGGTGGAATGTTGGTGGGTGCTATGTCGCATTAGCAAGACCCCCAAAGCACCAATACAGTGGAACCCCCCCACAAGTGACCCCATTTTGCAAAATACACCCCTAAGGGAATTCATCTAGGGGTATAGTGTACATTTCAAACCCCCAGGGGTTTCACCAATTTTGATACAACTGGGCAGTGAAAATGAAAAATTACATTTTTTTACACAAAAATGCAGTTCTGGCTCAAAATTTTTCATTTTCAGAAGGTATGAAGGAGAAAAAGCACACCAAAATCTGTGCCCCAATTTCTCCCGAGTACGGCAATGCCTCATGTGTGACCAAAAAGTGGCAGGACTCAGAAGGGAAGGAGTGATATTTGGATTTTGCAGCACAAATTCTGGTGGAATGTTGGTGGGTGCTATGTCGCATTAGCAAGACCCCCAAAGCACCAATACAGTGGAACCCCCCCACAAGTCGCCCCATTTTGCAAACTACGCCCCTCAGGGAATTCATCTAGGGGTATAGTGTACATTTCAAACCCCCAGGGGTTTCACCAATTTTGATACAACTGGGCAGTGAAAATGAAAAATTACATTTTTTTACACAAAAATGCAGTTCTGGCTCAAAATTTTTCATTTTCAGAAGGTATGAAGGAGAAAAAGCACCCCAAAATCTGTGCCCCAATTTCTCCCGAGTACGGCAATGCCTCACATGTGACCGAAAAATACCAGTTGGGTGCATGGCAGGACTCAGAAGGGAAGGAGTGATTTTTGGATTTTGCGGCTCAGATTCTGGTGGAATGAATGGTGGGTGCTATGTGGCATTAGCAAGACCCCCGAAGCACAGTGAAATGATGAACCTAATAATCCATAGATGTGTGGTATATTTTAAAACACTCCTTTATACATAGGCCGGGTTTGTCGGGGCAAGTGTCACACTGGAAAATAGTTTGCTTTCTTATTCCCTTTTTATAGCAAACTTTGCACCTTTTTTGTGTCCTGCCCTTTTTTCCAGTGGAGGGGATTTCATCAGGAAAATGCTGCCCTGGTACAATACGGGGGCCAGTACTAGAAGTACTGGGGCCCTCTGCCTGCTGGTTCCCAAATATTAGGCCCTTTATGACTTCCTCTTGAAAGTGCATAAATGTCCCCCTCTGGCCGGTAGAACGGAATAGCACGTAAGCGTTATACAGTGCCATCTGGATGATATACACGGCCAGCTTCTTGTACCAGATTTTTGTTTTCCGCAGGGCACTGTACGGCTTCAGTACCTGATCTGAAAGATCCACTCCGCCCATGTACTTATTGTAATCCAGGATACAATTAGGTTTGGAGGTGTGGGTACTGGTACCTCGTACAGGGACGGAGGTTGTACTGTCTCCGTGAATTGTTGTCAGTATAAAGACATCCCTCTTGTCCTTATATTTGACCAACAACATATTTTCGGTGCATATTCCCCTGCTTTCACCCCTTCTCATTACTTGGGCAATGTGCGTTTTTGGGAGGCCTCTTTGGTTCTTGCGCACAGTACCGCAAGCTGCTGTACCTCTTGAACCAAGGGCCTTAAACAGGGGGATGCTAGTGTAAAAGTTATCCACATAGAGGTGATAACCTTTATCCAGGAAGGGGTGCACTAAATCCCAGACAATTTTTCCACTAACACCTACGAGGGAGGGGGGGCATTCTGGCGGTTCAATTCTTGAATCCTTCCCTTCATATACCCTAAACATGTGGGTGTACCCTGAGGTGCTTTCACACAGCTTATACATTTTTATGCCATACCTTGCCCTCTTACTGGGAAGGTACTGGCGGAATTTAACCCTTCCTTTAAAATGTATAAGGGACTCGTCAATACAAATAAATTTTTCAGGGATGTACATCTCTGCAAATTTGGCACTGAAATGATCAATGACCGGCCTGACTTTGAATAGCCGGTCAAAGGTGGGATCATCTCTGGGAGGGCACTGTGCATTATCGTTGTAATGCAAAAATTTAAGGATCGTCTCAAATCGAGCCCGGGGCATGGCCATACGGTAAAATGGGGTGCTGTACAGAACATCTGTACTCCAATATTGCCTAATTTCTGGCTTTTTTACTATGCCCATATGAAACACCAGACCCCAAAACGTCATCATCTCTACTGCATCTACAGGGGTCCACCTAGCAAATGATGACGTGGGGTTTTGAGCAATAAACTGCTGGGCATATAAATTAGTTTGGTCCACCATTAAATTTATAAAATCATCAGAGAAAAATAATTTGAAAAAGTCAATTTCTCTGAGACCTGTGGAATCAAATTGGATTCCTGGCATGGCCAAAAACTCAGGAACCTGGGGCTCAAAATTGTCTGGTGGTGGGGTCCATACGAGATCAATTATTGGGGGGGGGTCTCAGCTGCTCTACGGGGGCGTCTTTGAGGGGGTCCCTCATCACCAGAGGAGGAAGAGGAGCTTAAGACAAATCCTTCAAATTCCCCGCTTGCATCACTGGCTGTGTCAGAGTCAGAGGCAAGCATGGCATATGCCTCCTCCGCTGAATACATTCTTCTGGATGACTGGGATGACATTTGGGATGACATTTGGGATGACATTTGGGATGCCATTTTTATTTTTGTGTTACTGGTAGTGAAATGTTTCAACACGTGTATAGTGTAGGGGGGGGTACAAACTTTATTTCAACCCGGGGGGTATGTAGTGTGTAGTGTGTATGTAGTGCAGAAAAAAAAAATACTTTATACAGGAATTTGATCCCAATAAAAAAAAAAAAAAATTGAAGGGGTTAAAAAAAAAAAAAAAAAAGGTCCTGCGCCAAAAATTGAGCACAGATGTTGGTCAGTAACGTCTGTCACTGAACAGCGCTCAAAGGCAACAGGAATTTGATCAAAAAAAAAAAAATAGATCAACCCTGTGCCGAAAAAGCTGATCAGTGATGTACGTCACTGATCAGCGCACAGTGGCCACAGGACACCCACAAAATCACAGTGTGTGTAAAAAAAAAATTAAAAAAAGACCCCACAGCACTCTCAAAAAAAAAAAGGTGATCAGTGATGCGACACTGATTACCAGTGAGGGGCAGCAGGTGCACAACCTTTGGTGCAACTGACAGTGCAACTGGCAGCAACTGACAGGTATATATAAAAAAAAAAAAAACTGCGCCCCCAAAAAGTTGCTGATCAGCACAGATATACTGATCAGCACAAAAGGGGGGGTAGCAGACACAAAATATACACTCTCTATCACTCTCTGTCACTATCTCTCATTATCTCTCACTATCTATCACTATCTATCACTATCTATCACTATCTATCACTATCTATCACTCTAGGACACTGCAGCAGCAGCACTGACAGTTATATGTATAAAAAAAACCCTGCACCCCCAAAAAGGGGGGGTAGCAGACACAAAATATACACTCTCTATCACTCTCTGTCACTATCTCTCTCTATCTCTCTATCTCTCACTATCTATCACTATCTATCACTCTATGACACTGCAGCAGCAGCACTGACAGTTATATATATTAAAAAAAAAACTGCACCCCCAAAAAGGGGGGGTAGCAGACAGTGGCGTAACTAAAACTTTTGCGCCCCCCCGCCGGGACAATTTCACCGCCCCCCCCCCCGGGACAATTTTGCAGCTGCCCCCCCCCCCGTTAAAGGACCCCCCCGGGAGCTGGCAGGGGGGTCCGTGCGGCGCGGAGGTACCTGTATTAAAGGAGAGCCTGGAGGTCCCTGCGCCGCCTAGTATGATGCTGCCGGGGTCCCTGCGCCTGCGGCGCTGAGTATGATGCTGCCGGGGTCCCTGCAGTGAAGTGGAAATAACGCGCTATCTCCAGCGGAGATAGCGCGTTATTTCCACTTCACTGCAGGGACCCCGGCAGCATCATACTCAGCGCCGCAGGCGCAGGGACCTCCAGGCTCTCCCTTAAACAGGTACCTCCGCGCCGCACAGACCCCCCTGCCAGCTCCCGCTGCACCCACATGCAGTGGGGAGCTGGCGGAGATCCACCAGCGCCCGCAGCCCCCCGGCGCCTCCCCGCCACCGCGGGGGCTGCGGCCTAATTGTTACGCCACTGGTAGCAGACACAAATCTCTCTATCTCTCTATCTCTCACTATCTATCACTATCTATCACTCTATGACACTGCAGCAGCAGCACTGACAGTTATTTATATATAAAAAAACCCTGCACCCCCAAAAAGGGGGGGTAGCAGACACAAAATATAGCTCTCTCTGTCACTATCTCTCTATCTCTCTCTATCTCTCTCTCTATCTCTCTCTATCTCTCTATCACACTGCAGCAGCAGCAGGAAGTCCCAAGAAGTCAGATCCAGGAAGCGTCCAGCACGCTACAAGCAGTGATCAGGTGATCAGGTAAGGTATTTGCAAGGATCAGGTAAGTATTAGCAAGGATCAGGTCAGTATCACGGCAGATAGGCACGGTGACCGCTCTGCACGCTATTCCAGACCGGAATGGCGTCTGCAGCGCAGTCACCGTTAGTTTAAATGTCGCGCCTTGGCTGTGATTGGCTGTCGGTCCGACGGACCAATCACAGCCTTGGGGGCAGGTGGGGTGAGGGTGGGGTGAGGTGTCATCGTCACCGATGACCCCCTCATGCCCCCTGACGCCCGGCGGTGATTGACACCTGTGTTACCGAGCGTCTGATTCGCTGGTAACACAGGAAACTGCTGTGAATGGCTGTTCACACTGAACAGCCAATCACAGCGATCGCCGACGGGGGGGCGGCATCGCAGCCCCCCCTGGGCATGCAGGGACATGTCTGCTGTCAGGGACAGCAGACATCGTCCCTCTGTCACTGCGTCTCTAGACGCAGTGACAGTTTAAAGTCATGACGTACATTTATGCCATGTGTCGGGAAGTACATCCCGGCCATGACGTAAATGTACGTCAAATGTCGGGAAGGGGTTAATTCGCATCCAGATGTTTTCACACAGAAAAGTATACAAATCGCTTATTTAATAGCATGCACAAACGGAAATCACACTTTTTTGGTCGATATAAGTCGCACTTTTTTCAGACCAGGTTCTGATTGGCGAATTGGTCAGAGACATGCACAGATCATTGTGATCTGTGCATGTTTCTGGTGTAAAAATAGAGTAAAAAAAAAATGTAAAAAAACAGCGTGGGGTCCCTCCTCCTGAGCATAACCAGCCCCGGGCTCAAAGAGCCGTTACTGGCTTCATAAAATCACGGGGCAAAACAATAGGGTTCCCCTGGATTTTATAAAACCAGCACCAGGCTCAAGGGCCGGTCCTGGTTCCCAAAATAAAGGGGACAAAATGAGTAGGGGACCCCCATATTTCAAGAACCAGCACTGGGCCCAACCAGCCAGCAGGATAATGCCACAGCCAGGGGGAGACTTTTTATACAAGTCCCCCTGGCCAAAGCATTCATCCCCCTGACCGGTCAGCATGGGCAGGGGTCCTGGGGGAGTGGAGACCCCCCAAAGAAGGGGTTCCTTACCTGCCCATGCTGAAGCCCGGAGCTGTCCTCGATGCCCCTGGGCGGTGGGCATCGAGCTGATATTTGGTGTAAAAAATAGATGATAAACTATTGTCTTATACCGTGGAACTATGAGTCCCAGCAAGCCTCCCCTGCATGCAGGGCCGGTGCAAGGCTTCTCAGCACCCTAGGCAAAACTTCAACCTATTCCCCCCCCAATTTTTGTTTAGATCATGTGGTCATCCAATCCCTGTCCCCTGTCCCCCCCTACTTTTCCTGGAGATCCTCTGCACCCTCCCCTTTGCCACCCACAACAGAGTACAAGGAGGAGGAGCAGTGTAACTCAAGAGAAAGTATAAAGGTGAGGTCTTAGAAGTTCCACAGCTGCCACCTGCATTAAGTACAACAAGGATCCTCATAGACATCCTTGATTTTTTGATTTGCAGACTTGGTGGCGCCCCCCAGATCCCGGCGCCCTAGGCAGCTGCCTAAAGCTGCCTAGTGGTAGAGCCGGCCCTGTCTGCATGCTGGGACTTGGAGAACCACAAGTCCCAGCATGCGGGGCATTAAAGGGCCCGCTGGCACTTGTAGTTCCACAGTAAAAGAAATAGTTAAATAAACACACACTGACACCCATTAAAAATAAAACTTTAATACATCCAAAGCCCATACATTCTGATACTTACCTATCTTGAGCCCGTCGGTAGGTCCCTGGGTCCGATGCCTTGGTTCCGGGGCTCCAGGGCTGAAGAGTCTGGGGTCCTGGATCCGAAGAAATCCATGGGGGACCTGTGGAAGGCAATCCTACTCACCCAGGTCCTCTGGCGAAGATCCCCTCATTTTCTCAGTCTTCTCCGTCTCTGCCTTCTCCGCCGTAGTCAGCCGCCGGTACCCACCGGGGACCGGCCCTTGAGCCTGGTGCTGGTTTTATAAAATCCAGGGGAACCCTATTTCTTTTGCCCCGTGATTTTATGAAACCAGTACCGGCTCTTTGAGCCCGGGGCTGGTTATGCTCAGGAGGGGGGACCCCACGCCGTCTTTTTTACTTTTTTTTTTAAAACAGAAATCGCAAGTTTGGAAATTTTGAAAGTTTGGAAATCCCATTAAATATGCGATTTACACATGAAAAATGCGAGAAAAAAAGTACGATTTGCGGTGATATGGTGCGATTTTAAAAAGTGCGAAAAACTCTCATTCTATAAAATTTCACCCAGTGTGTCAGATGTGGGCAAGTTTTCTGGCTGGTTATTTGAATTTAATGCAGCAGGTTTGTACTGTTATTGTTAATGCTTCAGATTGCTAAGTGCTGCTGTCCCCCAGAAACACCCAAAGAGACTACCCTGCACTGGAATTTATCTAATCAGGGGGCCCTTGGGCCCAGGGCCGGTGCTAGGGTGTCCAGCGCCCTCCTGCAAACCATACATTTTGCGCCCATTCACATTGCCATTGCAACAAGCTGCAGCCCGATTGTGGGAGTGTATGCAACATGCGATCCTATGGAGGATCTCGGGTGCATGTACATGTATGCATGTGTGGCACCCCAGCCCCGTTTCTCCCTAGTCCCAGCAGCGGGACTTTAGGGGTTAATCCCCAGACCAGTGTGGGCGCGAGGAAACGTCCCCAGGCTGAGTGACAGCACTGGGGGACGTATGAGAGGAGGAGGAAGTGCAGAGAGAGAGGTCAGGGGGGTAGCACGAGGACGGGCGGAGAGAAGGAGCAGCGTGGAGGAAGGAGCTGTGAAGGGGAGATGGAGCGGCGGCGCGGTGATGAGCGCATGACCCCCGCCGACCCCCAGACACCCGCCGGGATCAGGGACGCGGCGAGTGCAGCGCGTGACCCCCGCCGACCCCCAGACACCCGCCGGGATCAGGAACGCGGCGCATGCAGCGCGTGACCCCCGCCGACCCCCAGACGCACACCAGAAGAAGGAGGACGGCGGGAGGAGACCGAGAGCAGAGCCCAGCAGCGCAGAGTGGCTGGCTGAGTGCGGCAACGCTGCAATAGCAGCGCCCACACTAGCAGCCCTCCTGCAGAAGAGTGACCAGCGACGGGGACCAGAGACTGGGGAACCCAATCGTGACGGGCAGGTGCCTGCACCGTGCTCGTGATGCCAGGTACCCAACTGCTAGTTGCCCCAGGACCCACTCCCTGTCACCAACGCAGCTGGTAAAGTGTGGATAACACAGAAAAGGGAAGGGTGACCTCTCTGATAACTGGTGCTAAATTTCCACCATTACTACAGGTATACTGTATAAAGCTGGGCACAGAGGCGTAACTATAGCAGCACAGCCCCTGCGGCTGCGGGGGGGCGCTGTGCATGTGTGGGCGCAGGGGGGGCTGTGGTGCTATAGTTAGCCCCCTCCTGTCCGCCCATCTGCCGCCCGACAATCCGCCGCCCGCAGCCTTACCTGACTTCACTGGTCCCGTCCCAACTCCCTTGCTGGCTTCATTCTTCTGCTAGTGAGACGAGCACAATAAAATGTCCGCCCCATATAGCAGACACTTCTCTGAAACTGTCTGCTGTATGGGGGCGGACATTTTGTGTTGGTCTGTCTCACTAGCAGAAGAATGAAGCCAGCAAGGGAGCCGGGACGGGACCAGCAAGACAGGTAAGGCATGTGGGCGGGGGGGTGCGGCGGGGGGCGCCCCCCATTAACGGCGGGGGGAGCCCAATTCGTAGTTACGCCACTGGCTGGGCAGCAGCTGCTTAATAAAGGAGATAGAGAGTGCTCTTTCCTTTTTTTCTCTCCCTCAGACCCCATCAAATGACAACAATCTCCCACAATACCTAAAAAGCCCACCTATATAGAGTGGCAGCTGGCAAATTCAGGGTGGCTCTGCCAAAAGGGAAAGGTGACTTCCCGAAACTATCCAGGCAATCCGCCTATGCCAAAAGGTATATAAAGTCGGTTTGAGTTTGTTTGTCAGGGATATCTCTGGGAGACTTCATCTATACTTTATCTTTCTCCCACTTTATCTCTCACCTGCACATATTTTTCTATTTCTTTCTCCTTCTCCCGGTTCCTTTCCCCCTCATCTCTTTCTCGTCTCAAAACTTTTTCCTCTCTCATGGGAAAACTTTTTCCTCTCTCACCTTATTACCTATATTGCCTATTTATCACAAAATCTGCATAAATATAATGCGTTTTTTTTGCTGGCATATGTACGGGAACCATTAATACTATATATATTTGAGTATTTATAACTTCTCTTTAGTACAACGTGTTGCGGGACATCTTTTGCTTATTGTAAACGCCACCATTATAAATTATTCTTCATAAACGATTTACACCTTTATATTTCATTGGAAATTCTTCATATGTTATATACCATTGTGTACGGTGCATAGGGTCACTCAGTGATACTACAGGATGTATTTGACAACCATGTTAAAAGATTACCGTATACGCTTTCAAATACTTAACGATTTATTGCACTTAGCAATTTGAAGCATTAAACAATAATAGTGCAAACCTGCTGCATTAATTCAAAATAACTCTGTAATATTGTTATACTAGCCCCTAACACATTACAGAAGAGGCTATTTTGGAGTTGACCTCTCTCTTTGTTCCACCATAATTCCTTTAAATTGTCAAGAATCACAATAAATTAATATTTAAGATTAAATTTATGTAATCTTTTTTCAAATAGTGCCCCAACAAAAAAGAGAGCCTTTTTTTCCTCAAGGACTATAGATTGTAAGCTCCACTGTGGCAGGGACAAATCTGTGAATATTCAAATATTCTCTGTAATATGTATGCGCTATATAATAAAATGTTAATAAATAAATAATAAATTATGTATAGCACGTATGATCTCAGCTCAGATCCGATGTGCACGGGACCGATCATCGGATCGGATGTCATACATATGTGATTTGGACCTGATTTTACGAATTGATCCACTGGAATTGGGTGAAATTGGACCCAAATCACATAGTGTTTGTAGGCCTTTAGATTGCACATGTTAAGATTACAAGGATTAGTCTATTTTAAATATATCTCTGCTCCTATTTCTTTATTTTAACCCACTAAAATAAGGAGATAATTTTCCTTTGTGCATACCTACGAACTTTCTTGACAGGTGAAGAAGGACTCCTGAGCATGCCCGAAATGAGGGGGCACGGCTTAGTCATGAGGGGGCGCGGCCTGTAAATTGTGTCATTCCGGCAAGCCCCCCCCCCCCCATTTTGCCGCTGCAGTGGCCTGACCAGTGGCTATGTAAGCTGCTGGTCAGCCCCCAGCCCCTCTAGTACAGAAAAAGATGCACAGCATCTGTTCATCAGATGACAGGTGGACTACCAACGGCCTCCCCCCCACTGCGGGACAATGCTGGAACATCCCCAAAAAATGGTACGTTCCCGTGGAATGCGACAGTTGGGAGGTATGCTTTGTGTGCTCTCCTTTCTGCACTTTACTCTTAGAAACAATGTGTAGTTCTAATGGAGCCCACACACGCACCGATGCGGGCGGTGCGATGCTGTACGATGGGGTGCGCGCTCCCGCGGCACCTCATCGCAGAGTACAAAAAGTGTGTGCTGCACATACTTTTTGTACTAGCTTTTTCTAGCATAGCATCGCATGCACATCGTATGCACAAGGCATACGATGCAATGCTATGTGTGCTAGTTAAGCCCACAACGCACGCCGGAATCGGTGCGTGTGTGGGCTCCTTAAGATTATCATGGTGGCCTGGAGTGTGCTGGGAAGTGTAAATGCAGACTGTCACTCACTGAAGCCCGATAACCCTGCCAGGGTTACATTGTGGCTAAAAGGGGAAGGTCTCACCCTAATCAACCATGGATCAACTTCCTTGTGCAGCTTCTATTTCTCAAGCCGCACCTCCACTGTATTTGCCCTTCTGAATGTTATAGTTGGAGGTGAGGATTGTGGCTGTCTCAGATTTGTGCAGCCCAACTTGTCCCAGTCGCTCCCCGGAGCCAACTGCAACTGTTTCCTCCTGGGTGGGATCTGGATGTATGCCCAATACCGGCCTCCTTCTTTTAATATTTAATACAGCCGTGCAGAGGGTACTAATTAAAGCCAGTCTCCTTGTCCAGCCGCTTCTCCAGGACCGCCCGATTGGCAGGTCACGCCTCCCAGCAGATTGGTGCGGCTGTTTATCAGTGGTTGCACCTGGATCACTGGGAGGTCAGTGCTGTACCATCAGGCACAAATTTTAGGGTAAGAGCAGCTCTTTTCCTGCACCCTTTTTATTTCTGTCACCAGCCACAGTCCTGCCTCCTTCTTGCTAACCTCAGCAGCCATCTAACGGTTCCCCTTGGGTCCCTTCTTATACCCTCTCATACGAGTCTACCAGTAGGGTGCTCATGCTGTTAATGAGTCCCATTCCTCTGGGGGCTAGCAGCACAGTTTCCCCCTCCATGAGGGCAATAGTAGCTTTGCTCAAAGTCTTGTGCAGCTTATTTATGACCACGAGCAACTGGAATAATCCAATTCTCTTCAATGAGGGGTCCCTTTGGCTTAAATAAACCGTATTTAATAGGATGAGAGATTCAGAAAGTGAGAGATTTGGTGTGAAATCTCCAGGTTTTTTAAAGCGGCAATCATTTACACAGCAAAATCAAACTGGTTTAGCAGTGTAAATGATTGCTGCTTTAAAAAAACTGGGGATTTCTTACCAAATCTCTCACTTTCTGAATCTCTCATCCTATTAAATTTCACCCTAAGGGGGACATTTACCAAAATGGATTCGTAGAAAAAAGGTGTATTCGTAGGGAGAAATAGACCTTTTTTTTACGAATTTGTATTTTCGGGATTTACAATCCCGAAAATACAACAATTCGTATTCCTAAAGATGGAACATTCGTATTTGTATTTACAAATACGAATGTCTACACCATCGATAGGATACGACAGAAATCACCATTCAAAAGAATGGTGGTTCCTGATTTACTAAGCAGCCGTACTGATAATACGGCTGCTAAGTGGTGTAAAACACCCACGCAAATACGACAGGAAAATACACCTTGCTTTCCCTGTCGTATTTGCCTTTAGCCTGCACGGATCAGTCAGATCCGTGCAGGCTTCAGTGTAAAAAAATAGAAAAATTAAATAATTAAAAAGAAAAAAATTAGCGTGGGGTCCCCCCACGGCTGTAACCAGCACCAGGCTGAAGGAGCCGGGGCCGGTAATTAAAAATCAGGGAACCCGACAAATAGGGGTTCTCCGATTTTTAACAACCAGCCCCAGGCTCCAGGTCCGGGGCTGGTTCCCAAAATACAGGGGACAAAATGACTAGGGGTCCCCCGTATTTTAAGAACCAGCCCCAGGCCAAACCAGCCAGCAGGGTAATGTCACAGCCGGGGGACACTTATGATATATGGTTCCGTGGCCAAAACATTAACCCTACCGACCAGTCAGCCTGGCCAGGGGCCCTGGGGGAGTGGGGACCCCCCCCAATGAAGGGGTCCCCCCCCCCCTCCAGGACTTACCTGACCAGGCTGAAGCCTGGTGCTGTCCTCAATGCCCCTGGGCGGTGGGCATCGAGCTGATTCTGGTGTAAAAAATAGAATAATCTATTGTCTAATACTGGGGCACTATGAGTCCCAGCAAGCCTCCCCCGCAAGCTGGGACTTGGAGAACCACAAGTCCCAGCCTGCGGGGCATTAAAGGGCCACTGGGTCTTGTAGTGCCACA
Source organism: Crinia signifera (assembly GCF_055691185.1). Taxonomy (NCBI): domain Eukaryota; kingdom Metazoa; phylum Chordata; class Amphibia; order Anura; family Myobatrachidae; genus Crinia; species Crinia signifera. The sequence continues at coordinate 213,031,044 of NC_139220.1, forward strand.
GTATTAAAAATAGTACAATAAAACACACTGACACACATTTAAAATAAAACTGTAATACATACAAAGCCCTTACATACTGATACTTACCTATCTTCTTTCCGTAGGTAGCCCTAGTCCTGATGTCCTGCAGTCCTGTGTCTGCGTTCTTCTTCATGTCGACGTCCTTCTTCAAGTCGACGTCACTGTCGGCAAAAAAAACTTTGAACTATTCAAAAAAAAAGCACGTTTTTTGGAATAATTCGGATTATGGATATCCGGATACCGGATACTCAACCTGTATTACATATTTATCACAGTGCACATATAATATATTATTGCAAATAGAAGGTCTAGACATTTTGAAGCACCATACTCCATGCCCTATTTTCAGGTGCAGTAGTCCTGAGTTGACAATCCGGTATTTTGGGAACAATGCTTTGGGCCTAATTCAGACTTACCCAATGGTTAGTGTACATGTCTGATGATGGGGCACTGCGTGTGAGTTCTTCATTATCACATGCAGTGCACCCTAAGGCCCAATTTGAATGACAGGCTGAGGCCATTTTCACTGCATCCGTCCTTAAAGCATGTGCTGCCTCCATTCTATGGGAGTGCCAAAGTCAGTGTCTGCATGTGGAGATGCAGATTTATTGACCTCGGTTGTGGATCCTCAATGGAAATCTGAAATTTGAGCCTTTATGGTCAAGCAGAAGGATTTAATGGTGCCTCTTGAGATGCAACAATGATCACAAAAGCAGTCAGGAGCAGTGGCGATTTTTACCTATGGGCTGCAGGGCTGCAGCCCCCCAGGTAAAATGTGCCACTGTTCTCTCTGTGAGACTGCTGTGGCTTCACTGTGACTGGCAGTCCCATTGGGAGGTGTTTCCTCCCTCTGGGATGCCTCTCTGTGCGCAGCTGTGGTGCAGCCCCCAAAACAGATTCAGCGCATGCCTGAATATGCCTCCAGGGGCTGCTGCAAAAATAGGCTGGGGCCAGCACATGCGTGTCACGTTCTCAGGTACATTATGCTGGTCACCAGGCCGGGGATTGGCTAGACCTGACACAGGGGTGCTGAGTCTTACCACGCCATAGATGTTCCCCAGTGACCCCTCCAGTTAGGATTTGGGCTTCGCTGCTATGGACATGCCAGTCTCGGTCCCCTGAGCAGGTTCCACATGTGGCACTGGTAACCCCTTGGAAACAGTTAGCGTGGATTCAGGATTACGCTTAGCCATTTTAGCCGGGTCGTACACTGATAGTCACGGAGCACAGTACACAAGGATCAGACAGGAGAATAGTCAGAAGGCAAGCCAAGGTCTTCCACTGGTAATCACTGGGTATAGTACACAAGGATCAGGCATGAGAGTGGTCAGAAGGCAGGCTGAGGTCATACACAGGTAGCCCACGGTTCACGGTACACAGGGATTAAGCCGAAGGATAGTCAGGAAACAAGCCAAAGTCAGTATCTGGTGATCAGGAACACAGTAAAAGTACAAGGGACGCTGGAGCAGGTTGTGAGCCTATACTCTGGCAAAGTCTGTCTGCCAGTGGCTGCCTTTTATAGGAAGCACAATTAGCTGGATACTTACAGGTGCCTCAAACAATGAGGGCTGAGCATGGTCAGGTTACACAGAACTTCCTTGCAGCAGAGATTCACCCAGATGCTGCAATTAATTAGCAGAGCTCAGATCACACAGAACTTTCTTACAGCATGGAGCAGAGCTGAACTGACAGGAGAAGTCAAACCAGGTAAGCACCAAACAATAACTGAATGTTGTGACAATGCGCAGTTTGAAAGAAGCTACTGCACATGCGCTGGCGCCGTTCCGGTGACCGGTAGCTGGGCCTGTGATTTGCGGCAGTAGTGGGGACCACGAGCACAGCAGCAGTGGCAGCAGGGGTGGGGGTTCGCATTGTGGCAGACCCCCTCCTTCGCAGAGGTAATAGCCGCCGCTGGTCAGGAAGCATCTATGTACACAAGATGCCTCCTGCAGCATTACCATATTACAGTATCTGCAGGGCCCTTAATGCTATACTGGCTGAATGGAAAGGACTGAACATTACCCTGGTATGCTAGGGGTATGTATACCAGTGAAAGTGACAGATATATACACAGTAAATATGACACCAGTGATATCGGGAATAGCAAAGATATTGCAAAATTGGATGACATTGCCACTCTCTCTAATGGGAAGAGCGGTGGTAATTAAAAATATAGCTTTCCCAAAACTAGCTTATATATTACAAATGTTACCTATAATATTAACAAAAGAGGATAATAAAGGTGAACAATATGTTTTCGTAAAAATAGGGTACTTGTGTATTATAGCGGCGCCCCCGATGTGCATTGCGCGATGTGTACATCGCTTCGCATGCCATGCGATGCGAAGCGATTTTTGCCCCCTATGCGATAAAAAATCATATAAGCACCATAAAGGGTGCTTTTAAGCACCCTAATGGGTGCTTACAATGTGAAATGCACCCCCACGCCACCCCCCCCCCACTATAAACGTGAACCCGAAGCGTGGCGAGCGCAGCGAGCCCACGAGGGGCGGCGGTACGCGTCCTCCGACCTTTTCATACCCCCACTATGAGAATAGAAAGTGTGGCGAGCCCGAAGCGTGGCAACCGGACGCGGATACCATCACAGGTATCGGAGTCCCCTCGCCGGCTTCACAGGTATCTGCATATGCTCGCCACGCTTCGGGCTCCCCCCCCACACTTTCTATTCTCAACTCCACGCCGACGTGGATAGTGGGGGTATGAAAAGGTTGAAGGACGCGTACCGCCGCTGCGCTCGCCACGTTTCGGGTTCACGTTTATAGTGTGGGGGTGGGGTGGCGTAGGGGTGCATTTCACATTGTAAGCACCCATTAGGGTGCTTATACAATGTTTAATCGCGTCGCATCGCATTGTATGGCATCCGACGAAATCCATGTGGAAGCTGTGGAAGGAAACCATACTCACCTGTCCCAGGGCGACGTAGTCCAGGTAAGTGTCTTGGCAAAAAAACAAACCGACACCCCGAAACCAGCCGGACAGAGAGCCGCACGGTACTCTGTGTACATCGTGCGGCTCCGCCTCCCGAATGCCGCTATTGGCCGCCTTGCGGCCTAGCGGCCAATCAGGAGCCGCTAGGCCGCAAGGCGGCCAATAGCGGCATTCGGGAGGCGGAGCCGCACGATGTAAACAAACACCGTGCTGCTCCCTCAGTCCGGTCTGGTTTCGGGGTGTCGGTTTGTTTTTTTGCCAAGACCCTTACCTGGACTACGTCGCGCTGGGACAGGTGAGTATGGTTTCCTTCCACAGCTTCCTCCATGGATTTCGTCGGATCCGGACGCCATCGCCGACAGCGACGTCGACATGGAGGCAGAAGACGACACAGGACCAGAAGACGACAACACAGGACCAGGGCTACCTATGGAAAGAAGATAGGTAAGTATTAGTATGTGTGGGCTTTGTATGTATTAAACTTTTATTTTTCATGTGTGTCAGTGTGTTTATTGTACTATTTTTTTAACTGTGGAACTACAAGTGCCAGTGGGCCCTTTAATGCCCAGCAGGCTGGGACTTGTGGTTCTCCAAGTCCCAGCTTGCTGGGGAGGCTTGATGGCACTTGTAGTGCCACAGTAAAAAACAATAGTTTCATCTATTTTTTACACCATAATCAGCCCGATGCCCACCGCCCAGGGGCATCGGGGACAGTACGAGGCTTCAGCCTGGTCAGGTAAGTCCTGGAGGGGGGGACCCCTTCATTGGGGGGGTCCCCACTCCCCCAGGGCCCCTGGCCAGGCTGACTGGGGTTTGGGAACCAGCCCCGGACCTGGAGCCTGGGGCTGGTTGTTAAAAATCGGGGAACCCCTATTTGTCGGGTTCCCTGATTTTTAATTACCGGCTCCAGGCTCCGTCAGCCTGGTGCTGGTTACAGCTGTGGGGGGGACCCCACGCCGTTTTTTTTTTTTATATTTATTTATTTTTCTATTTTTTTACACTGTAGCCTGCACGGATCTGACTGATCCGTGCAGACTGCTACAAATAATAGTATTAGCGGCCGTATATATGTGCCGCTAATACGAATCATTACACCATCGGAGGGTTACAAAGCAGTCGTATCTGACTGCTTTGTAATTTCCCCTCCGGAACACGACTTTGCATACGACTCAAACAGTCGTATGCAGTCGGAGGGGAAATACCAATACGAAAAACTAGGTTTTTCATATTGGTAAATTTCCCCCAAAATATCTACACATATCATAAATACACAGAACACACACAAAAAAAAAATAAGTAGGAGGAGGGGGGAGGGAGGGAAAGAGGGAGGGTAAACACAATTACATTACACAGAGATTTCACAACACGGAAATCACTAAGAACACAATTACAATAAGAGAGTTAAATAAGCCAATACCCAATAGCTCCTCTCAAGTAATGAGAGGTTTTCCATCAGAATAATAGGAAAGGGGGAGGAAAAGAATAGTTAGTATAGGTGATATGATTAAAATATCTGATGGGTATTCCTAATTGTTTATAAAGATTAAGTGATGTATATAGGGAATGTCAAGTGGACTTGAAAGTCAAGATAATGAATTTTGTTTATGTAAAGGTTAGAGATGAGCTGGTCCGGAGGCGGCTCGGGAGTTCCCGCCTGAATTCCGGACCGAAAAAGAGGCAAAACATCATCGTCGCGCTGTCGGATTCTCGCGGGATCTGGATTCTATATAAGACGCACGTGCGCCCCGCCATCTTTACTCCAGCATAGGAGAGGGAAGCGGGTGGTTGTGCTCTGTGCTGTGTGCTGTGCTATAATAATAATATATTATTTTGCTGCTGCTCACTCGATTAGGGTCTGCAGGGGCTGCTGTACACAAGTCCAATGTACAGGGGCTACAGTGGCCAGTGTACAAGGGGCTGTACAGGGGCTGTGTTCAGTGTGACAGGGCTTGTGTCCAGTGTGACAGGGCTTGTGTCCAGTGTGACAGGGCCTGTGTCCAGTGTGACAGGGCCTGTGTCCAGTGTGACAGGGTCTGTGTCCAGTGTACAGGGGCTGTGTACAGGGGCTGTGTCCAGTGTACAGGGGTTGTGTCCAGTGTACAGGGGCTGTGTACAGGGGTTGTGTCCAGTGTACAGGGGCTGTGTACAGGGTCTGTGTCCAGTGTACAGGGTCTGTGTCCAGCAGGGACGTGCAGTCAGGGGAGGCAGGGGAGGCAGAGCCTCCCCTGTCATAATGATGAAAATAATAAAAAGAAGATATATTTATATATCTTCTTTTATTATTTTCATCATTTCTCCCTCTCCGGCTGCCTCCCACCCTCTTACACTGCTGCATGTGAGGGTGGGAGGCAGCGGGAGAGGTGCCTCCCGCTGTTAACATTAAAACTACGGGCAGCGGGGGGCGGGTAGGGGAGGGCAGGGGGCAGGGTGCAGCAATGGGCTGTAAAAGCCCATTGAAAATGAATGGGGAAGCGGCATTCATACTGGTGCCGCAATGACAGGGGCACCAGTATGAATGCACGCCCCCAGATGTGATTGGGCCAGCGGATCCAGTGCTGGATCCACTGTCCTATCACCATAGGCGTGCGCACGGGGGGTGCCGGGGGTGCACAGGCACCTCCCAATGCCCGCCAGCACCCCCCACAGAATTGCACGCAAAATACGCAGCAGCAGCAGCAGTAAACGGTGGCCGGCCGCGGTGCTCCATTCAAGTCAGTCAGCTTCCAGCTCTGCTTCAGTCTTTAGACATCACAGCACGCACAGCGCGGTGATGTCACAGTGCACATCCGTCCTCCTCCCTGCGCTCCCGTCCACCTGCTGCCTCAGAGCCAGCAGCCTGTGCGCTAGAGTCACTGTCAGGAGTGTCAGTAGACTCTCAGCAGCTCCACCTCAGGCAGGCAGTGAGTGATAACTACGCTGCGCAGGAGCCAGCGTGAGCTGCAGCCAGAAAGCCAATGTTCTTCCTAGGGGGAACCAAGCTGCTGGGAGAAAGCCACAGCCGAGAGGACAGGTCAGTCCGCCCGGGAGGCGAGGGGAGAGGAGGGGGGAGGGGAGAGGGAGGGGGGGGAGGGGAAAGGCCTGTGCTATGCCATGCCCGACCGCGGCAGTACGGGGAGGGAGTAGGCTCCCGCATGTACCCCCCCCCTGTGCCCGACCGCGGCAGTGCGGGGACAGGGATGGGGAGGGGGGAAGGCTGACGCAAGTACCCCCTGCTGCCGGTGCCCGCGGTGAGGTGAGTGCCTCCCCAGGCAATGTCCTCACCGCACGTCACTGGTGTCCAGTGTACAGGGGCTGTGTCCAGTGTACAGGGGCTGTGTACAGGGGATGTGTCCAGTGTACAGGGCTTGTGTCCAGTGTACAGGGGCTGTGTCCAGTGTACAGGGGCTGTTTCCAGTGTACAGGGGCTGTGTCCAGTGTACAGGGGCTGTGTCCAGTGTACAGGGGTTGTGTCCAGTGTACAGGGGCTGTGTACAGGGGTTGTGTACAGTGTCCAGGGGCAGTGTCCAGTGTGACGGCTGTGTCCAGTGTACAGGAGCTGTGTCCAGAGGCTGTGTCCATTGTCCAGGGGCTGTGTCCAGGGGCTGTGTCCAGGGTGACGGGCTGTGTCCAGTGTCCAGGGGCAGTGTCCAGGGGCAGTGTCCAGGGGCTGTGTCCAGGGGCAGTGTCCAGTGTCCAATTGGCTGTGTCCAGTGTGACAGGCTGTGTCCAATGTAAAGTAAGAAAAATAAATAAAAGTAATAAATAAAATAAAAACACATTTTTGGAGGATGATGGAGGAGGAAATAGTGGGAGATCAGCAACCTAATAGAAGTGCTGAAGCTTCTATCACCAGTCATGACAAGGACGATACCTCTTTGTATTTTTTGCTCTTTGGAGCATTTCTCTTTTTTGGGGGTAGTTTATTAAACTGCCACCCTGTCTGCCCCTGCAGTGCCGCTCTGCTTCCAAGATGTGCCAGGTTGGAAGTGTAAGGTCCACATGTATGTGATGCCCACTGCTGTCGCTTAGCTTAGTCATCCAGCTACCTCGGTATAACCTTTTGGCCCAACTACAGTAAATTAAAACAATTTTGTGAGCTGTGAAGTGATCAAAATTGACTAGAAATGAGTGGAAACTAATGTTATTGAGGTCAATAATACTTTAGGGGCAAAAACAGGCCCAAATTCTGTTATTTTAGCAATTCAAAAAAATCCAGATCCAAAACCAAAACCCGCAAGGGTGGTTTTGCCAAAACCAATCCAGATCCAAAACACGAAGAGAGATCCAGATCCAAAACCAAAACCTGAAAAAGTGGCCGCCGCACATAGTAAAGGTGTCTATGGCCGATATGTAATAGGGTGCGATTTTTGGACTAGTCCAAAAATCGCACAAAATCGCACCTTTCCAAATCGCATTTTTTTTGCCGCAAATTCGCATATGTAATGAGATGCGAATTTGCAGCAAAAAAGTGCGATATGGTGCGATTTCGGGCGCTTTTTTAGTCCTGAAAATGTGCGATTTTCAGTCATGAAAATCGGCACATTTTCAGTACTGTGCGCTGTGTTGTAAAAAAAAAAAAGAAAAAAAACGGCGTGCGGTCCCCCCCTAAGCATTACCAGCCCCGGGCTCAAAAAGCCGGTGCTGGTATCATAAAATCAAAGGAACAATCAAGTTGGGGTTCCCTGGATTTTATAAAACCAGCATCAGGCTCAAGGTCCGGCGCTGGTTCCCAAAATACGGGGGACAAAATGACTAGGGGTCCCCCGTATTTTAAGAACCAGCACCGGACACAACCAGCCAGCAGGGTAATGCCACAGCCGGGGGAAACTTATTATATAAGCTCCCGCGGCCAAAGCATTAACCCCCTGGCTGGTCAGCATGGGCAGGGGTCCTGGGGAAGTGGGGACCCCCCCAATGAAGGGGTCCCCCCCTCCAGGACTTCCCAGCCCATGCTGATAGTCCGGGGCTGTCCCCGATGCCCTTGGCCGGTGGGCATCGGGCTGATGACTTGTGTAAAAAAAAGAATGGTAACTATTGTTTTACACTGGCGAACTATGAGTCCCAGCAAGCCTACCCCGCATGCTGGGACTTGGGGAACCACAAGTCCCAGCATGCGGGGCATTAACCCCTTCACGACATTTGACGTATATATACGTCATGGCCGGGAAGTACTTCCCGACCGTTGACGTATATATACGTCATGGCTTAAAACTGTCACTGCGTCTAGAGACGCAGTGACAGAGGGACGATGTCTGCTGTCCCTGACAGCAGACATGTCCGTGCATGCCCAGGGGGGGCGGCGATGCCGCCCCCCCGTCGGCGATCGCTGTGATTGGCTGTTCATTGTGAACAGCCATTCACAGCGTTTTCTGTGTCACCGGCGAATAACGTTCGCCTGTGACACGGGATCGGAGGTGATTGGTGCTGTAAAGTACAGCACCAATCACCGCGGGGTGTAAGGGTGACACTGGTGTCACCCCACCTCACCCCTCCCGCCCCCAAAGGCCGTGATTGGTTCGTCGGACCGACGGACCAATCACAGCCATGGAGGGGGGTTTAAACTAACGGTGACTGCACTGCAGACGCCATTCCGGTCTGGAATAGCGTGCAGTGCGGTCACCGTGCCCAGCTGCCGCCTATACTGACCAGAACCCATCCAAAATACTTACCTGATCATTGATATTGCTTATGCTTGTGACATCTTGTGACATCCTGTGACATCTTGTGCTGCTGCGATTTATTAGATAGAGAGAGAGTTAGAGAGAGAGAGATAGAGAGAGATAGAGAGAGATAGAGAGGCCTAGTGCTATATTTTGTGCTGCTGCAGTGTGATAGAGCTATAGATAGAGAGATAGAGAGAGATAGAGAGAGATAGAGAGAGAGAGATAGAGAGAGAGATAGTGACAGATTGTGCTATATATTTTTTATATAACTGAAAGAGATAGAGAGAGATAGAGAGGCCTAGTGCTATATTTTGTGCTGCTGCAGTGTGATAGAGCTATAGATAGATAGAGAGAGATAGAGAGAGATAGAGAGAGAGAGATAGAGAGATAGTGACAGATTGTGCTATATATTTTTTATATAACTGACTGCTGCCCCCCCTTTTGTGCTGATCAGTATAAATTAACTGATCAGCAACTTTTTGGGGGCGCAGGTTTTTTTTTATATATAGATATACCTGTCAGTGCTGCTGCTGCAGTGTCATAGAGTGATAGATAGTGAGAGATAGAGAGATAGAGAGAGATAGTGACAGAGAGTGATAGAGAGTGCTAAATTTTGTGTCTGCTGCCCCCGCCTTTTGTGCTGATCACTATATCTGAGGTGATCAGCAACTTTTTGGGGGTACAGAGGTTTTTTTTTTTATATATACCTGTCAGTACCACCAAAGGTTGTGCACCTGCTGCCCCTCACTGGTAATCAGTGTCGCATCACTGATCACCTTTTTTTATTTTTTGTGAGTGCTGTGGGGTCTTTTTTACATTTTTTTTTTTACACACACTGTGATTTTGTGTGTGTCCTGTGGCCACTGTGCGCTGATCAGTGACGTACATCACTGATCAGCTTTTTCGGCACAGGGTTGATCTATTTTTTTTTTTTTTTGGATCAAATTCCTGTTGCCTTTGAGCGCTGTTCAGTGACGGACGTTACTGACCAACATCTGTGCTCAATTTTTGGCGCAGGACTTTTTTTTTTTTTTAACCCCTTCCATTTTTTTATTTTTTTTAACCCCTTCCATTTTTTTTTTTTTAACCCCTTCCATTTTTTTTTTTAACCCCTTCCATTTTTTTTTTTTTTTAACCCTTCAATTTTTTTTTTTTGTATTTTTTTTTTTCTGCACTACATACACACTACACACTACATACCCCCCGGGTTGAAATAAAGTTTGTACCCCCCCCTACACTATACACGTGAAACATTTCACTACCAGTAACACAAAAATATAAATGGCATCCCAAATGTCATCCCAAATGTCATCCCAGTCATCCAGGAGAATGTATTCGGTGGAGGAGGCATATGCCATGCTTGCCTCTGACTCTGACACAGCCAGTGAGGCAAGCGGGGAATTTGAAGGATTTGTCTTAAGCTCCTCTTCCTCCTCTGATGATGAGGGACCCCCTCAAAGACGCCCCCGTAGAGCAGCTGAGACCCCCCCCCAATAATTGATCTCATATGGACCCCACCACCAGACAATTTTGAGCCCCAGGTTCCTGAGTTTTTGGCCATCCCAGGAATCCAATTTGATTCAACAGGTCTCAGAGAAATTGACTTTTTCAAATTATTTTTCTCTGATGATTTTATAAATTTAATGGTGGACCAAACTAATTTATATGCCCAGCAGTTTATTGCTCAAAACCCCACGTCATCATTTGCTAGGTGGACCCCTGTAGATGCAGTAGAGATGATGACGTTTTGGGGTCTGGTGTTACATATGGGCATAGTAAAAAAGCCACAAATTAGGCAATATTGGAGTACAGATGTTCTGTACAGCACCCCATTTCACCGTATGGCCATGCCCCGGGCTCGTTTTGAGGCAATCCATAAATTTATACATTACACCGATAATGCACAGTGCCCACCCAGAGATGATCCCACCTTTGACAGGCTATTCAAAGTCAGGCCGGTCATTGATCATTTCAGTGCCAAATTTGCAGAGCTATACATCCCTGATAAATGTATTAGTATCGACGAGTCCCTTATACATTTTAAAGGAAGGGTTAAATTCCGCCAGTACCTTCCCAGTAAGAGGGCAAGGTATGGCATAAAAATGTATAAGCTGTGTGAAAGCACCACAGGGTACACCCACAAGTTTAGGGTATATGAAGGGAAGGATTCAAGAATTGAACCGCCAGAATGCCCCCCCTCCCTCGTAGGTGTTAGTGGAAAAATTGTCTGGGATTTAGTGCACCCCTTCCTGGATAAAGGTTATCACCTCTATGTGGATAACTTTTACACCAGCATCCCCCTGTTTAAAGCCCTTGGTTCAAGAGGTACAGCAGCTTGCGGTACTGTGCGCAAGAACCAAAGAGGCCTCCCCAAAACGCACATTGCCCAAGTACTAAGAAGGGGTGAAAGCAGGGGAATATGCACCGAAAATATGTTGTTGGTCAAATATAAGGACAAGAGGGATGTCCTTATACTGACAACAATTCATGGAGACAGTACCACCTCCATCCCTGTACGAGGTACCAGTACCCACACCTCAAAACCAAATTGTATCCTAGATTACAATAAGTACATGGGCGGAGTGGATCTTTCAGATCAGGTACTGAAGCCGTATAGTGCCCTGCGGAAAACAAATATCTGGTACAAGAAGCTGGCCGTGTATATCATCCAGATGGCACTGTATAACGCTTACGTGCTATTCCGTTCTACCGGCCAGAGGGGGACATTTATGCACTTTCAAGAGGAAGTCATAAAGGGCCTAGTATTTGGGAACCAGCAGGCAGAGGGCCCCAGTCCTTCTAGTACTGGCCCCCGTATTGTACCAGGGCAGCATTTTCCCAACGAAATCCCCTCCACTGCAAGAAAGGGCAGGACACAAAAAAGGTGCAAAGTTTGCTATAAAAAGGGAATAAGAAAGGAAACTATTTTCCACTGTGAAACTTGCCCCGACAAACCCGGCCTATGTATGAAGGAGTGTTTCAAAATATACCACACATCTATGGATTATTAGGTTCATCATTTCACCGTGCTTCGGGGGTCTTGCTAATGCCATATAGCACCCACCATTCATTCCACCAGAATCTGAGCTGCAAAATCCAAAAATCACTCCTTCCCTTCTGAGTCCTGCCATGCGCCCAACTGGTATTTTTTGGTCACATGTGAGGCATTGCCGTACTCGGGAGAAATTGGGGCACAGATTTTGGGGTGCTTTTTCTCCTTCATACCTTCTGAAAATGAAAAATTTTGAGCCAGAACTGCATTTTTGTGTAAAAAAATGTAATTTTTCATTTTCACAGCCCAGTTGTACCACAATTGGTGAAACCCCTGGGGGTTTGAAATGTACACTATACCCCTAGATGAATTCCCTGAGGGGTGTACTTTGCAAAATGGGGTGACTTGTGGGGGGGTTCCACTGTATTGGTAATGCAACATAGCACCCACCATTCATTCCACCAAAATCTGTGCTCCAAAATCCAAAAATCACTCCTTCCCTTCTGAGTCCTGCCATGCGCCCAACTGGTATTTTTTGGTCACATGTGAGGCATTGCCGTACTCGGGAGAAATTGGGGCACAGACCTGGGGTGCTTTATCTCCTTCATTCCTTGTGAAAATGAAAAATTTTGAGCCAGAACTGCATTTTTGTGTAAAAAAAATGTAATTTTTCATTTTCACAGCCCAGTTGTACCACAATTGGTGAAACCCCTGGGGGTTTGAAATGTACACTATACCCCTAGATGAATTCCCTGAGGGGTGTACTTTGCAAAATGGGGTGACTTGTGGGGGGGTTCCACTGTATTGGTAATGCAACATAGCACCCACCATTCATTCCACCAGAATCTGAGCTGCAAAATCCAAAAATCACTCCTTCCCTTCTGAGTCCTGCCATGCACCCAACTGGTATTTTTTGGTCACATGTGAGGCATTTCCGTACTCGGGAGAAATTGGGGCACAGATTTTGGGGTGCTTTTTCTCCTTCATACCTTCTGAAAATGAAAAATTTTGAGCCAGAACTGCATTTTTGTGTAAAAAAATGTAATTTTTCATTTTCACTGCCCACTTGTATCAAAATTGGTGAAACCCCTGGGGGTTTGAAATGTACACTATACCCCTAGATGAATTCCCTGAGGGGTGTACTTTGCAAAATGGGGTGACTTGTGGGGGGGTTCCACTGTATTGGTGCTTGGGGGGTCTTGCTAATGCGACATAGCACCCACCAAAATTCCACCAGAATCTGAGCTGCAAAATCCAAAAATCACTCCTTCCCTTCTGAGTCCTGCCATGCACCCAACTGGTATTTTTTGGTCACATGTGAGGCATTGCCGTACTCGGGAGAAATTGGGGCACAGATTTTGGGGTGCTTTTTCTCCTTCATACCTTCTGAAAATGAAACATTTTGAGCCAGAACTGCATTTTTGTGTAAAAAAATGTAATTTTTCATTTTCACTGCCCACTTGTATCATAATTGGTGAAACCCCTGGGGGTTTGAAATGTACACTATACCCCTAGATGAATTCCCTGAGGGTGTACTTTGCAAAATGGGGTGACTTGTGGGGGGGTTCCACTGTATTGGTGCTTGGGGGGTCTTGCTAATGCGACATAGCACCCACCAAAATTCCACCAGAATCTGAGCTGCAAAATCCAAAAATCACTCCTTCCCTTCTGAGTCCTGCCATGCACCCAACTGGTATTTTTTGGTCACATGTGAGGCATTGCCGTACTCGGGAGAAATTGGGGCACAGATTTTGGGGTGCTTTTTCTCCTTCATACCTTCTGAAAATGAAAAATTTTGAGCCAGAACTGCATTTTTGTGTAAAAAAATGTAATTTTTCATTTTCACTGCCCACTTGTATCAAAATTGGTGAAACCCCTGGGGGTTTGAAATGTACACTATACCCCTAGATGAATTCCCTGAGGGGTGTACTTTGCAAAATGGGGTGACTTGTGGGGGGGTTCCACTGTATTGGTGCTTGGGGGGTCTTGCTAATGCGACATAGCACCCACCAAAATTCCACCAGAATCTGAGCTGCAAAATCCAAAAATCACTCCTTCCCTTCTGAGTCCTGCCATGCACCCAACTGGTATTTTTTGGTCACATGTGAGGCATTTCCGTACTCGGGAGAAATTGGGGCACAGATTTTGGGGTGCTTTTTCTCCTTCATACCTTCTGAAAATGAAAAATTTTGAGCCAGAACTGCATTTTTGTGTAAAAAAATGTAATTTTTCATTTTCACTGCCCACTTGTATCAAAATTGGTGAAACCCCTGGGGGTTTGAAATGTACACTATACCCCTAGATGAATTCCCTGAGGGGTGTACTTTGCAAAATGGGGTGACTTGTGGGGGGGTTCCACTGTATTGGTGCTTGGGGGGTCTTGCTAATGCGACATAGCACCCACCAAAATTCCACCAGAATCTGAGCTGCAAAATCCAAAAATCACTCCTTCCCTTCTGAGTCCTGCCATGCACCCAACTGGTATTTTTTGGTCACATGTGAGGCATTGCCGTACTCGGGAGAAATTGGGGCACAGATTTTGGGGTGCTTTTTCTCCTTCATACCTTCTGAAAATGAAAAATTTTGAGCCAGAACTGCATTTTTGTGTAAAAAAATGTAATTTTTCATTTTCACTGCCCTCTTGTATCAAAATTGGTGAAACCCCTGGGGGTTTGAAATGTACACTATACCCCTAGATGAATTCCCTGAGGGGTGTACTTTGCAAAATGGGGTGACTTGTGGGGGGGTTCCACTGTATTGGTGCTTGGGGGGTCTTGCTAATGCGACATAGCACCCACCAAAATTCCACCAGAATCTGAGCTGCAAAATCCAAAAATCACTCCTTCCCTTCTGAGTCCTGCCATGCGCCCAACTGGTATTTTTTGGTCACATGTGAGGCATTGCCATACTCGGGAGAAATTGGGGCACAGACTTTGGGGTGCTTTGTCTCCTTCATTCCTTGTGAAAATGAAAAATCTTGAGCCAGAAGTGCATGTTTGTGTAAAAAAATGTAATTTTTCATTTTCACAGCCCAGTTGTACCAAAATTGGTGAAACCCCTGGGGGTTTGAAATGTACACTATACCCCTAGATGAATTCCCTGAGGGGTGTACTTTGCTAAATGGGGTGACTTGTGGGGGGGTTCCACTGTATTGGTGCAACATAGCACCCACCATTCATTCCACCAAAATCTGTGCTGCAAAATCCAAAAAACACTCCTTCCCTTCTGAGTCCTGCCATGCACCCAACTGGTATTTTTTGGTCACATGTGAGGCATTGCCGTACTCGGGAGAAATTGGGGCACAGATTTTGGGGTGCTTTTTCTCCTTCATACCTTGTGAAAATGAAAAATTTTGAGCCAGAACTGCATGTTTGTGTAAAAAAATGTAATTTTCCATTTTCACATCCCAGTTGTACCAAAATTGGTGAAACCCCTGGGGGTTTGAAATGTACACTATACCCCTAGATGAATTCCCTGAGGGGTGTAGATTGCAAAATGGGGTGACTTGTGGGGGAGGTTCCTAAATTTTAGCACTTATGGTGCCTAGAAACCTACATGGTGCCTAAAAAAAAATCTCATAAAAAGGAGGCTCCAAAATCAAGTAGGTGCTCCTTCTATTATGAAGCCTGTGGTTTGGTCAACGTGCACACTAGGGCCACATATAGGATATTTTTGAAAACAAAAGAATTGGGGGAATCAATTTTTAGTCACATTTCTCTAGTAAAATCTACTGTATTCGTTAGAAAAATGTATTAAAATTGAAACTCTGCAAAAAAAAAAGAAATTTTGAAATTTCACCTACACTTTGTTTTAATTCCTGTGAAACACCTAAAGGGTTAACAAACTTCCAAAATGCTGTTTTGAATACTGTGAGGGGTGCAGTTTTTGAAATGGCATCATTTATGGGGGTGTCTCACATACAAGTCCCTCAAAGTCACATCAGAACTGAACTGATCCCTAAAAAAATCAGTGTTTGAAATTTTCTTGAAAATTTGAGAATTTGCTATTCATATTGTAAGCCTCCTAGTGTCCAAAAAAATTAAAAGGAAGTTGAAATAATGATGGAAACATAAAGTAGACATATGGTCTATGTTAGTTATTAACTATTTTGAGTGGTATGATTATTTGTCTCACAAGCAGAAAATTTAACATTTTGCAAATTGCTAAATTTTCCATTTTTTCACGATATTTTGGTATTTTTCACAAAAAAACACAGACTGTATCGACCCAAATTTACCACTAACTTGAAGTACAATGTGTCACGAGAAAACAATCTCAAAATCACTGGGATAAGTAAAAGCTAAAAAAAGTTATCCCCACTTAAGTGAGACATGTCAGATTTGAAAAAAAGGGCTCTGTCATGAAGGCACAAACTGGCTCTGTCATGAAGGGGTTTAAAGGGCCCGCTGGCACTTGTAGTTCTGCAGTGAAAAAAATAGTGCACAAAATCACACTGACACACTGTAAAATAAAACTTTAATACACACAAAACACACACACATACTGATACTTACCTACCTTGAGCCCGTAGGTCGGTCCCTGGATCCTGGGTCCGGGCTCCGGGGCTCCAGGGCAGAAGAGTCCGGTTCCGGGGCCTTGGTCCTGGTTCCGGGGCTGGTCATCGGGTTCCGGGGCTCCTGGCGTGAAGAATCCGGGGTCCGGGATCCGTGGTAGTCCCCAGGGGTACCTAAGGAGGCAAATCCTACTCACCTGCTCCCCGGCGGCGACCTCCGGTGACAGCGCTGCTCCAGACTGGTACCCCGCTTGCAGGACTTTGCCCGGCGCTGAGATGTTTCCTCCTCGCCGTCTCTGAACAGAATGATTTCTCGGCCAATCAGGAGCCGAGAAAGTCGGCTCCTGATTGGCCAGAAATCATTCTGAATACAGACGCCGATGAAGTAACATCTCTGCTCTGGATGCGCTGAGATGTTACTTCGTCGGCGTCTGTATTCAGAATGATTTCTGGCCAATCAGGAGCCGACTTTCTCGGCTCCTGATTGGCCGAGAAATCATTCTGTTCAGAGACGGCGAGGAGGAAACATCTCAGCGCCGGGCAAAGTCCTGCAAGCCGGGTACCAGTCTGGTTTTATTTTACAGTGTGTCAGTGTGATTTTGTGCACTATTTTTTTCACTGCAGAACTACAAGTGCCAGTGGGCCCTTTAATGCCCCGCATGCTGGGACTTGTGGTTCCCCAAGTCCCAGCATGCGGGGTAGGCTTGCTGGGACTCATAGTTCGCCAGTGTAAAACAATAGTTACCATTCTTTTTTATACACAAGTCATCAGCCCGATGCCCACCAGCCAGGGGCATCGGGGACAGCCCCGGACTATCAGCATGGGCTGGTAAGTCCTGGAGGGGGGGGGGGCCCTTCATTGGGGGGGTCCCCACTTCCCCAGGACCCCTGCCCATGCTGACCAGCCAGGGGGTTAATGCTTTGGCCGCGGGAGCTTATATAATAAGTTTCCCCCGGCTGTGGCATTACCCTGCTGGCTGGTTGTGTCCGGTGCTGGTTCTTAAAATACGGGGGACCCCTAGTCATTTTGTCCCCCGTATTTTGGGAACCAGCGCCGGACCTTGAGCCTGGTGCTG
This sequence comes from Crinia signifera, assembly GCF_055691185.1. Classification (NCBI taxonomy): domain Eukaryota; kingdom Metazoa; phylum Chordata; class Amphibia; order Anura; family Myobatrachidae; genus Crinia; species Crinia signifera. Next base: position 213,048,237 of record NC_139220.1, read on the forward strand.
GTTTTATAAAATCCAGGGAACCCCAACTTGATTGTTCCTTTGATTTTATGATACCAGCACCGGCTTTTTGAGCCCGGGGCTGGTAATGCTTAGGAGGGGGACCGCACGCCAGTTTTTTATTGAAATTTGTTTTTTAACAATTTTTTTACAGCAGAAGCATGCACAGATCTCAATGATCTGTGCATGTTTCTGCCTAACTCGCCAGTCAGAAGCTGGTCTATTTTTTTTGTGATTTTTTTTAAGCTCCCATATGCGACTTTAGAACTCGCATCCTATTACATATGCGAGTTCTATAGTTTACTATGGGAAAACATCTGGATGCGATTTTCAGTGTGCCTGAAAATCGCATCTTTAAAATGTGCGATTTCGCGGTAAAAAATTTGATTTTTTACCGCGACTCGCATCCTATTACATGTGCGATTTTTAGAAAAAATGCGATTTTGGTAAATTTTGACCAAAAATCGCAAAAGTCTAAAAATCGCACCCTATTACATATCGGCCTATATCTTTGGAAAAAAGAACAATAAAAAAAAAAAAACTGGTATGCTATCTTGAATACACAAAATAAGTTATATTAAACAACAACAAACTTGTAAAATTCAAAATCCCATAAAGATAGAGCATCTTCTAAATATAGTTTTATGAAGTTTTTATATCTAAACCGTTTGAAGAATTACCTGCATTTCCTGCTATCCAATATAATACAAACAATGAATAATACACTTTTCCCTTTAACATGTGAGTCATAGTTAGTTATTCTTCAAACGTAATTGTTTGAGGAATCCATATATGCAAACAGGGATGAGACAACAGTAGAGGGCACTATAGTCGAAGTTTATAATTTTGTTAGCAGTGCAATAAACACTGAAAAAGCAGTGCCCCACTTACTATAACTGTCAGTTCCTTAAATCAGTATGCCATTAAGGCATGATTCAGACCTGATTGCTGCTGAGCTAATTCGCACAGTGGCCGATTATCAATAGACTCCGTTTTGGCCCCTGGTAGTGCAACGTCTGCTAGCAGAGAAAAATCCTGCTTTGTTTTTCATTCGCTTGCTGTTCACAAGGTGATTGACAGGAAGTAGGCGTCTGGGGGGGGGGGGGGGGGGGGGTGTTATCAGGCATTTAGTGGGAGTGCTAAGAAAAATGCAGGCATGACAGAAAAAAACACTAGGGGGGAAATATAATAGGATGAGAGAATCAGAAAGTGAGAAATTTGGTGAGAAACTTCAGTTTTTTAAAGCAGCAATCATTTACATTTCAAAATCAAACTGGTTTTGCCATGTAAATGATTGCCGCTTTTAGAAAAATCTTTCACTTTCTGAATCTCTCCAGGGGCCTTGGCAAAAAAAAAACTGCATAAAACCTGAACCAGGGACCTGTCAGGAGGAGACGCTGGATGTTTGTTTACATTATGCAACTCCTCCTCCCGAATGCCGCTATTGGCTGCCTAACGGATGCCTACATGGATCGAAGAGGACCAGATCTATGATGGAGGGCCCTTGTTAGTATAATTCCTTCCATAGGTACCCTAAGGATTTCTTCAGGATGTGAGGATGGATGGATGGACGGCTACCTTCGGGCTCAAGATAGGTAAGTATCTGTATGAGTGGGCAATGTATGTAATAAAGTTTTATTTTTGTTCTATTTGTATTGCTGTGGAACTACAAGTTCCAGTGGGCCCTTTAATGCCCTGCATGCTGGGCCTTGTGGTTCTCCATGTCCCTGCATGCGGGGAAGGCTTGCTGGGACTCATAGTTCCACAGCAATATACAATCTATTTTCTACACTTTTATCAGCCCAATGCCCACCGAACAGGGGCATCGGGGACAGTCCCAGACTTCAGCCTGGTCATGGAAATTCTGGAGGGTGACCCCTTCATTGGGGGGTCCCCACTCGCCCATGACCCTTGCCCAGGCTTACCGGTCAGGGAGTAATGTTTTGGCCGCGGGACCTTATATAAGTTTCCCCTGGCTGTGACATTACCCTGCTGGCTGATTGGGCCTGGTGCTGGTTCTTAAAATACGGGGGACCCCTAGTCCTTCAATTCCCCCATATTTTGGGAACCAGGATCGGCCCTTGGGCCTGGAGCTGGTTTTAAAATATCAGGGGAAAACTATCAGGGGAAAAAGCCTGGGGCTGGTTATGGCCGTGGGGGGGGACCCCATGCCGTTTTTTAGATTTAATTTTTACACTGCAGCCTGTACAGATCTGAGTGATCTGTGCAGGTTTCTGCCTGTACGAATTCGTATTAGCCATAGATACAGCTGCTAATACCAATTCATATGCCATCGGTAAATACAAAGTAGTCGTATTTGACTGCTTTGTAAATTACCCTCCGGAATATGCATTCATATTCATTTGTATTAAGAATACAAATACGAAAAATTGTATTCGTATTCTTAGTAAATTTCCCCCGATGTGTAGTAAGATGTACACTCCCATGCATCTTATGAGATATTATATGATAGTCCTGCATGCAAGCATGAGGATAAGATATTGGGTATGCTTTGATGATCTTATGATATTATGTCTCATCCTATAGTGTGTGGGTATATAAGATATCACATGTCCGGTAGAGCAAAGGAAATTGTATACAATATATTATCGCATCCCATCATTCTAATGTGTACATAGCATTAAGGCAGCCACCCACTAGTGCGAGGTATCACATGTGGTACCTCGCATGCAATACCCTACGATCGCACCTGCTGCCTAGAGGTTTGATCGCATAAGATTCATTGTATGCAGTCTTTTTGCATACAATGTAATGCGATCCTAGTAGGGGCTGCGACAAATATTCATGGCAGCCCGTAATATTTGCAATTGAGATGCGTGGCACACAGGAACGCGCCTCACATTGCAATCGCAGGAAAAGGAATGGGATTTGTCCCTTTTTATGCAATCCATCGCATCAATGCGTCGGGATTGCATAAAAAGTGGCCATATCGCACTAGTGGATAGTGGCCTTTAGTCCCACAGGCATTATGCCAGCATATAATACAAGCTGAGCTCACACCAACAGTGAAATATTATAGTAACAAGCCAAAACAAAGTAACATTGTAATGACCTCACACTGCTCTAAGGGAAGATACTATGGGGTCAATTTATTTATAAACTTTGGTTTTATAAAATTATATATCAACTGCAGTTTCTGTATAGTTTTATAGGGATACGGTCACTAGGTCGACCGCACTAAGGTTGACATGCATTGGGTCGACCACTGAAGGTGGACACGAGCCAAGGATGACACATGGGTAGGTCAACATGTCATTAGGTTTAAACAAGCATTAGGTTGACATGGGCTGGGTCGACACGGGGTTTTTCACTGTTTTTGAGCCGACATGTGCCGACAGGTGGTATTTCATGCCCTACCATCCATTAGGGCAGGCATTCCCAACCACGGTCCTCAAGGCACACCAACAGTGCAGGTTTTAGTGATATCCAGCCTTCAGCACAGATGGTTTAATCAGAATCACTCAGGTACTAATTAAGTCACCTGTGCTCAAGCCTGGATATCTACAAAACCTGCACTGTTGGTGTGCCTTGAGGACCGTGGTTGGGAATGCCTGCACTAGGGTGTGGCAGGAGAATAAAATAGTGTGCCGAGCAAGCCATGCATGTGAACGCGGTGCAACGATATAGTGTCCATGTTGATTGTATAGACATTCAGGCAAAAAAAGTGAAAAGCCCATGTCGACCTCTTGACATGTCAACCTAAGTCCATGTCGAACATGGCTCATGTTGACATCCAGTGGTCGACTCAATACATGTCGACCTTAGTGCTGTCAACCCTATGATCCATCCCCGTTTATGGAGAGCCGGTGCAAGGCACCGGAGCAGCCCCAGGCGAGGGGGGGTGGGGCGCGGGAAGCGCTGATAGGTTTGAAAACTCGCCGCACGCTGATTGGCTGAATCTCAGCCAATCAGCATGCGGAATGTTTTCAAACCCAGCAGCGCTTCCCGCGCCGCCGCCTGGCTGCCGGATAGCGCGCATCACTGCAGGGACCCCGCCACCAGATCACACAGTGCCGCAGGTACCCGGCACGGACACCCCTGCAGCCTCCATGCGAGAGGCGAAGTGCCGCCTTCCAGTGGCTGGCGCCCTAGGCAAATGCCTAGATTTGCCTAGTGGTGGCGCCGGCCCTGCGTTTATGTACTCCTGCTATGTAGTAACATCCTAATGTAGAAAATTTCACACAAATATCCAGTGGAAGGCTAAGTAGCACTAAAGATCACAATCTCCATATTTTCGGGGCCTATGACCTGATTCCCAGAGATGTGTCCTTTTACAGCATTGCCGCGGGATGACTCACTTCAGCCCTTTAGTTAATACTACAGTAACTGTATTTCTTCAGAATATGGTGTTAACAGCCATGGTCATACATAATTCCTCTTTATCAAAGTATGGTTCACATAAAGGTGTCACACCGCACCTTGGGTTAACGAGTTCAGTCAGATAATTTTTAGCCTCTGCTCATTTAACCTTACCAAACACGTAAATGTTATAATATTGCTAGTGTTACTCTGGACATTTAATCATACAAAGTCATATTCGCTCTAATTGTTCCCAACTTTCTGCAGAGGCAGTGAAGATAACATCTTGCTATTCATTATGAGGTCAATACATATATTTACTTATTACCAATCAGACATTTGTTTGAGACATGCATAAGGTGTAAAGAATGTCGGAGCAGTGACACACACATACAGTATGTAATAAGGAAAAACAAATAAAACCTGATTATCTGGTGCTTCTTGAGAAACATCACTAGCCACTGTCAGTCTGAGGATTAAAAAATGACATCAGGAAATACTGTCAAGAATTAATGATCTACAGTATTTCAACTCAGGACATTCATATACAGTAAATGATCATCTTTAACCCATTGAGCGCCAAGTGAATTTGTCAAAATAAAAGTGAAAATTGCCAAGCAAACATTTGTATTCACCATAATGAACTGTAATGTTTACCTTACTGTATATAGGAAATAAAATCTTTTTTTTTTTAAACCATTTTTCATTTGAATTTATATAACAAACGTGAGCGACGCTGGCATTTTTAGCGGATATTTTGCCCATCTCTCACAGAGATGTTGGCACTCAAAGAGTTAAGTATTTATAGAATACCTCAAACATTGGGACCCATTCATCCTGACAAGAGTCACTTTTATGTTATAGCTGTCACCCCTTTGGTGGAGATTTTTAAAATCTTTGACAGAGATAATATGGAGAAGTTGCTCATCTCAGCTATTGTCTTTTTTCTAGCATATTCACTGTAAAATGACAGTTCCTGATTGGCTGGTACTTTGGGTGACATTTAGTAGGATGTAAATCTTGATTTTTAGGGTTAATTAGTAAACAAAATGGCGTTATTGCATTTTTTGCTGAAATCGACAATTTAATAGGGTGCGCTAAAAATCTCACTTTTTTCAGACCAGGTTCTGACGGGTGAATTGGCCCAGAAGCAACTTTGGTCAAGTTCACAAATGGTTAATTTACTCACAGGTGTCCTCATTTAAACTCCTCTACATATACCCCAACATCATTAAGGACATCTGTAAGGGTTTCAGAGATGGAGATTGTGCAGAGTGGTTTGGAGTTGGCTCTTTGTGATTTTGACAGTTTGGAGGAGCTGCGCAGGAGGAGGGAGGAAGCTGCACGCCAGATCCAGGTACCCCGACTACTGCGTGCGTAACGTATGTATCATGCTAGGCTGTACCTGGACTCCCTCTTGGATCAACAGGTTGTGGGAATGTTTTGGCTGAACTGCATTAACCTGTTTGACTTATATGAGCAGGTGAGAGATGATTTGGACCCTTGGGGTGCCAACTATGCAGTGTCTGGGATGCAGAAATGAATGTGTGCCCTCTACTTCTTGGCCACAGGCTCCACTCTCAGTCTGTGCGCTCATGGTCATGGCCACTTTCTCTAAGCATTTCACTCAAGTGTTACTTGCTTTAAAGAAGTTGTGGCGCACATACATCAGATTCCCATGTTCTGCGTCAGAGTGGCAGGACCTTAAGGTGGGTTTCTATAGGCTCTCAGCATTTCCAAATGTGCTGGGAGCCATAGATTGCACACACAATGGGCTTCGGGCACCGCACGTGAGGGGACACGTCTACATCAATAGGCGTGGGCGGCACTTCCTCAACGTGCAGGTGGTATGTGATGCTACCCTGAAAATACTAAGTGTGGTTGCAGGCTACCCAGGGAACTGCCATGACGCCTATATTCTGCAGCACTCAGCCCTCTGGGATCGATTTCAGAAGCAAGAAATGCCAGAGGGCTGGCTACTTGGTAAGGACAGTTTAAAATATACAAATGTTAGCCCTTTATTTATAGTGTTACAATGTGTAAATTATGATACCAGAAATTACTTCACTCCTGTGGAGTGTCCCAATAGTGTGTAAAATATACCCACAACTACATTAAATCCTAATTACCATTACAATATGCAGTAATTCTGCCTAAAATATGCCTATGCCTGTTGTTACAACCAGTAATTACCAATAGTAAGTGTTTCCTGTAGTAATGTGCATGTTGTTCTACATCTAAAGTGGCACTGTAGTACTCCCCTTTGATATGTGCAAAATGTAGGTGGCAGCAGTCCACCACCTTTAACAGTTTTTAATGCATATTGCTGTTGTCCCACTTACTCATGTTACCCCAATGCACATACCTTACCATATACTGCACTGATCTCATCTTTTCTGTAAAGGTGATGCAGGATATGGGTCAGGGGCATCCCATTCCCCGCAGATTTACCTGTATTCACCGCTGCGGTGGTCCCGTCTCCCCTTCTGGCTTCAGTCTGATGCTATGAATAACAGACCATCACAAAATGTCCGCCCCCATACAGCAGACAGTTTCAGAGAACTGTCTGCTATATGGGTAGTGGATATTTTATGATTGTCCGTCTCCAGTCCATATCATCACAATGAAGCCAGGAGGAGAGCCGGGACCACCGCAGCGAATACAGGTATAGCTGCGGGGGATGGGGGGGAGCATTACAATAGCCCTGCAGCCCCCCGGCGCCCGCACTTACACAGCGCCTCCCCGGTGCTATTGTTATGCCACTGATATGGGTGTCTTCCGTAGCTCATGACACCTCTATGTTCCCCAGAAGGCCCTACACAGCACCGCTATAACGAGGCACACGTTGCTACTCGCAATGTTGTGGAACGCACCTTTGGGGTGCTAAAAAGTCATTTCAGGTGTTTGGACAGGTCATCAGGAATACTGCTTTACCACCCAGCAAAAGTAGTGATGATTGTCCAAGCTTGCTGCATGTTACACAACATAGCCCTCTCCCAACCTTCTTATGTTGAGTGCAGCAGTCGTGCAGGAAGCAGAAACTACCACACCTACGGTAGTGAGGGGTACGCAGAGGGGAATCTGTTGCATAGTGAGATCATCAGGCGTTACTTCTCAGGTAATTACATGTGCACTTTATCCTAACATGTACCTTTGATGTAAGTGACAATAAACCAGTTCCCATACATTTTCATCAATTTTGTAGGGGAGTAGTCAGAGGCCTAGAGCAGAAGCTGGTTAACCTGAGGAATCCCTTGTTGACTGCATGCTGGTAAGTACATTATTAAAATGTTGTATACCTGTGGTGTCAAACTCATGGGCCTCCAGCTGTTGTGGAACTACATGACCCAGCATGCCCTGCCAAAGTTTTAGCAATCCATTATATAAAATTTGTGGCAGAGACTGCTTGGATGTGTAGTTCCACAACAGCTGGTGGCCCATGAGTTTTACACCACTGTTGTATACCTATTCAAGTTAAAAACAAACCCACAAGATAAATGTACACCCATACCAGCACATTACCATATACCATTAAACAATACATTAAATAAACCACAGATAAATTTGTATGCTAAATACATCTTTACTCATGTATGTCAAAAATAGGCTCCTTTTAATGGGCCATACATTTAGCATGTAAAAAAAAAAAAAAAAATTTACAAGTGCTTATTAACATGTATTGAAATGTGTCAAATAATGGGTCATTTTTTGGATGCCTGAGCACGCGCACATCCTCCCTTCGCCCCTGACCCCAGGCCACCCTGGTCCTAACACTGCGACGTGGGGGTCACGGATGAGCCACTCACTGGTGTACTGGAGACACTACTTACAGTAGATGTAGCTGCCCCAAACAAATTCAGCTCCATATGATTTATTTGACCCTGCATAGCAATTAAGGCATTGGTCTGTGCAGTAATAGCTTGATTTTGGTCAATAATAGTTTAAGTATTGACTATTGTGTTCCCGTAGGGCATTACTCATTTCTGACAAACGTGTTTCCAGGGTAGTAGCCATCTGGCCTTGTATGCCTACAGCAACACGTACACTGGTGGTACATTTTTTAACTTGCTGAAGCAAGTTTCTAATGTACCCTTGTATGTTGCCACTTTGATGGCTTTGCATGGCCATGAATTCAATCTGCTTACTTTTAAAAGTATGGAATGAGTTATCTATTTGTTCAGGGGTAGTTGGTGTGTGGGGTGATTGGGTGGGTGGGGGTTGGTTGGGTCTCACCACAGTTGTTGCCTTATCAGTCTGTGATGTTGTGATGGTTTCTTCTTCAGGTGAAAATGACTTGACGGGCTAAAGAATATTTTCCATATCTTCGTCTATCATTTGGAAAGATTCTGTGGGTTGTGATTATTTATTGATACAATAATAAATCTTACTTATTGCCATAATTACAGGACAAAAGAAATTCTGCAGCAAGTCAAGATTTGTGGTAAGATGTTTAAGTTGGGAGCAGGTGTTAGCATGCAAAACGATTAAGGGAAAAGTGATTGCTTATCCCAGCAAGCCCTGCTACAGTTTTACTATTTGGCCATGCTAAAACTGATGCAGGGAATGCTGGGATGTGTAGTTCAATAACAGCTGGAGTGTCAAGGTTAGCCATCACTGATCTACTGTATGTGATAGTATATATGAGGTAGGGTAACTAAGAGTGTTCTGAGACCATAAGGTGAAAACATCGGTACTTGTTTCCTAGCACGGCCACAATCGCATTGATCTTGTGCCCTTAATAGTGGTATGCGATGGCCCCCGACGCGATGGCCCCGATTTCCCATTGAAATGCATTGAAAAGTAAAAAAATTGCGTCGGTCGCGTCGCATGCGGCTAAATAAGCATTAAATGGTCCCGACGCGATGGCCCCGATTTCCCATAGGGAACAATGTTAAATGGCTCAATTTACCCAAATCAACAGGGAACAATGTTAAATGGTCCAGAAACACCCCAAAACACCCCAGAACAGTGAAATGGCCCCCCAAAATTAGTTAACGCCACCCCACGATCAACGTGAACCCGAAGCGTGGCGAGCGCAGCGAGCCCGCGAGGGGCGGCGGTACGCGTCCTCCGACCTTTTCATACCCCCACTATCCACGTCGGCGTGGAGTTGAGAATAGAATAGTGTGGCGAGCGGACGCAGATACCTTCACAGGTAAACGCGTCCCCTGGCGGGCTTCACAGGTGTCCGCGTCGCCACGGACAGCTGTGAAGCCCGCGAGGGGACGCGTATAACTGTGAAGGTATCCGCGGCCCCTCGCGGGGCTCGCTGCGCTCGCCACGCTTCGGGTTCGGTGGCTCGCTGCGCTCGCCACACTATTCTATTCTCAACTCCACGCCGACGTGGATAGTGGGGGTATGAAAAGGTCGGAGGACGCGTACCGCCGCCCCTCGCGGGCTCGCTGCGCTCGCCACGCTTCGGGTTCACGTTGATCTTGGGGTGGCGTTAACTAATTTTGGGGGGCCATTTCACTGTTCTGGGGTGTTTTGGGGGGTTTCTGTAATGAGTATCACAAAGGATGACTGAGCACTGACTAGCACATATCTCCAGAGTGCACTTTATCACTTTTCAAGCCTTATTACATCTGGCCCTAAAAAGTCAGCAAAAGGACATGATGCCAGTATGAACAAATAAAATGCACACAATGCTTAAAAAATATCCAGCTAGGAAACTGGCATTATTACAGACCATAGCTGCTTTCCCCCTTGAATTGTCACCAAAGAATGAATCTCCATTTCTGTTACCCAAGTCCCTCCTCCCTTTCCTCAGTGTCAAGGTAACATCAGAGAAAACTATTTTTGTTCCTTTGCACTAGGATTAAACCTAGTATTGACCTAGGCCCATGCTTATCTACTGTTTGGTTCTTCCATACCCTCTCCAATTCACTGGGGAACTACCGAAATGCCTATAAAGAAGACACGTGTTGCTAAACACACTAGCAATTTTACTGAAATATGTAAATTTCCTTTCATTTTAATGATGTAGTGTTATAAATGTTGTTGTGTGGTATTTCATTTTCACAGCCTATAAATTGCAGTTACTTGTAGAGATTGTGTATTCCGTGAGTAAGAGGAATGTTTTTGTTTTGTAAATCCAGTGAATTTAATGATGACTTGGTGACACAGTTGCAACAATATAAACATGGTAAATACCAAGATGTCTAAGAATATTTTCATTGTATAAAGAGGCCAGTGGGAAATTTTGCTGAAGTAGTTCCTTGTTCCTTTTCAGCAGAACAAACTCAAGAGTAAGGTATGCTGAAATAGTAGACAGTTACAGATGTAGATGATGAAACATTTGATTTCATTAAACAAACTGCCTATGTATTTACTGATGTAGCAAACGGAGTCAAGTCTGTGTGTCGTCGTAGCTTGTGTACAATAATGTAGCAATTTTTGATACACTGTGGCTTACTTCTTGGTACATAGCCCATCTTGGTACATCAGGTTTCGGATGACTTGGCTGCACTGAGCATCTTTCTTTTTCAAAATGTGTCTTAAGGTGCATACACACGGGGGCGATTTTGTGTAATATCGCGGGAAATATGGTCGCTAAGCGACCATATTGCCCGCGATGGGAGTGTGCACTGGCGATATATCGCCGGGTGCGCGCTCCCGTTTTTACCCCTGTAGTGATCGCTGGTCGCAGGAACATGCTCCTGCGACCAGCTGATTTCCCCTGCCGGGCTCCCTCCGGCAGTTTCTTTTTCATCAGCGACCATCTCTGGTTGCTGATGAAAAGGAGAAACTGAGCAATATATTGCTCAGCCATATATTGCTCAGCCATATATGGCTGAGCAATATATCTCCCCTGTGTGTACGGGGCTTTATTCCTTGTCAGGTGTGGGGATTTTGCTGTTCCATGACGTGACCATAGTGGGCCAATGATGATTGAAGAGTAGTGAAGGCGAGGTGGTCTGAGGTAGCTTTGCACATGGACTGATAATGGAAAGGTCACATGGAAAAAAATCTGTGGTATTACTGAGTGCACTGCTGACTAACAGAGAATAGTGGCTGACCAAGATGTATGGAGAGTCTAAACCCGCTGGTGGTTTTCTCCAGGGACCCTCACAAGGGGAGATATGGGTTTTGCTGCAACTGACAGGTAGGTTACAGATCTCTATACAAAAGAAGAAAGAAAGAGACTTTTATGGTGAAATTCTTTTTTAAGGCTCTACTGAGTAGTTTTTAATTTTAAAAAGTGAAAAGTAACTATTATTACATTCCCCATAAAAACAAAACATTTAATGTACGACAATAACCTTCAATGTATGAAGAATTTTGAATAATTAAAGGTAAAAAATAAAGATTGCTGACCTCGACCTGGGTTTCTCTGTCTATTAGCAGTGAAATAAGATGATACTGTGGATAAAACCCAAATAGGCTGTAACGTCTGGGACTAGGTAGGCTAAATCGGTGTGGGTATTCACACATAAAGCATACCTCCCAACTTTTAAAAATCCTGAAACGGGACCTGACACTCCAAATGCGTAACCTATCTGAAAAGGGGCGAAGCTAAGGGGTGGAGAAGGCGTGGCCTAGCTCAGCAACCCCAATTTTTAACATTTTCAAGGGCATGCCCAGTGCTCCCCTAGGGCCTTATTCTGGTTGATGCGGGCGGACCGCGTTCGCATGGTCCGTCCGAGCAAATTCCGCATTCTCTCGGGAGAGCGTGAGTCTGCCCACAGCACAGCCGTGCACGGACGAAGTTCGTTCACATGAGCGTACGCCACGTGCTCGGACGGATCTCAGCCTTTTTCACCGACATCTGGCGTACATATGAGCGTACGCCACCGTTCTCGGATGGATCTCAGCCTTTTTTGCTCGGAGACTCAATGAGCATAAGACATTTAACAAACATTGCAAGTATAAAAAGGTGTCCCAAAAAAACATTGTTGGTGTTAGACGTGATAGATGTGTGAAACGAAGTAATGTGACTTGTATGTTTGTGTTGCAGTGAAACAGTTGACACATGTCGTCTCCTGTGATTTGTGGATCCTGTTTTCAAAATATGGAAAACACACTTGCATTAAGGGTGTAGATGTATACAAAATAAATAAATGTACATATTGAAACATGTGTAATTGGATTAATACTACAGAAACATAAACCAACCTTTAAATGGTGAGAAGTGTAGAAAGAGAACCTTCCAATGTATTTCAGGGCTGTGTATGGCTTGCAAGTACTGAAATGAGGCATTTCACTTAATAGGCTGCAGCATTGCTTAATATTGCAGTCAGGTGTATGCAATTTAATTGTAATTGGCGTTAATTAACAGATCAGGATGTCCGCATTCAGGCAGAAACTCTAAGAGTGGTATTGAGCACTCTTTGGTGTCCAACTGTTATTGGGCAAAAATCCACTGTGCGCTCGCTGAGCGAGGTGGTTGTCTGTCCGTGCAGTTTGAGTGCACACCCCCCGTGTACGCCCAGGTATATGCCCAGTTTTGCCCACTTTTCTGGCCTCTCCCATAAAGACGCCCACATCACTTCCACTCCTGTGCGAATGCGGTCCTCCCGCACCAACCAGAATAACCCCCTAGTAAATAAGCAGCCCCCTTCTTATACTCCCTTCCTCCCTCCCTGCACTGAAGAGATGCCATGCGCTTGCAGACAGCAGCAGTGATATTTGACTCCCCCCAACTGCCCCCCGCCCATGGGACAATGCTACACGTGGGATTGTCCTGCTGTAATTAGGACAGTTGGGTGGTATGCATAAAGATACCTTCATGTGAAAATAACCCCTTCTCAGATGTAGACATTAATGTGAGCAAATACTGCATTATTATTCACAAGAGGTAATCCTCTAGTAAATGTACTGAACACCATATTATAAGGAGCAGAGCCTTGACACACCTCTGTACAGAATTTTACAAGTGGCAGCTCCTACCTTATAGTAGGAGGGGGGCTTCCGCTGGGCACTGCTGCTCCTGGCCAGTCCCCAGCCGCTGCGGTGCCATTGACTGTACAATGAAGACAAGTATCGGCACTTGCGCATGTTGCGCGTGTGCAGTACCGACTGACACACACATTTTTTTTTTTAATTTAGTAGTTTTTATTGATTTTTCAACAGAACCTGATACCCAAACAGATAGACAAATCAATATGCATGTATGCATGTGGTATACAGCAAGTGAGTGGCATAGTACATCACAAAGAATGATAAGCATCATACATTGGTTACAGGATATATAAAGCACTTTCTGCGTACGATACTATATCAGGAATACCCAAAGGCGCCATTCGGGTGAATATCTAGTATAGTGAAACAGGAGTATATGGTAGAGATGTATCTAAGTATAATGCACCAAGTCTCTCATTGCAAGTTGTAGAGAAAATATCTGCATACCACCTCAGAGGAAAATGGCAAAAACGATATATTGACATTGAAGTGTCAAACAAGCAATAAAAATATAAATAAAACCAAAACAAACCTACCATATAACCCCCCACCCTGTACAACCCACCCCCAACTTAGGCGTACTTGGATCCCAAAACCTAAACCTACCCCTTCCCCACTAATTATCTATTGCGGACTATAGAAAGGAAGTAGATTAGTGGCCCTTAGCTAAAATAAAGTGAAAGTTACATTAATAGGATGTGGACATTATTATATTAGCTAAACTATGCCAAAAATAATCTAACCTACCCCTCTCACCCTACCCATCCACCCACTAATTCTATCATAACCATACCCCCCCCAACTGAAGGATGACTGCTGTATGGACCTAATGGGGCAGTGAACTTGTGGTAACGTAATATCTCAAAAACAACCTTCCCTTCCCGTCAAAAAAAAAAGGAACAGGTAAAAAGGGGTGTCATTATACCAGCAGACATGTAGCAGCGGATGGACTGAAAGTTAAGAGACAAATATAAAATCAGAGCAACAAGCACAGGAGCTGTAAATATTTAGTCTGGCCAGGCCCTCTTCTCATGCAGCGCCATATAAGTAGCAATTCGTCCATCATCCAACGTAGATCTCACATACAGCAGCCTGCAGTACTGGGATAAACGTTCCAAGGCCATCCCATCCAGCCAGGGATATTGAAACTAGGGATGTTCACCGGCCACTTTTCGGGTTTTGGGTTTTGGGTTTTGGGTTCTGATTACCTTGAGGTTTTGGGTTCTAATGGGTTTTGGCAAAACACCTCCTAAGTGTTTTGTGTTTGGATTTATTTGGGTTTTGGGTTCTGATTTTTTTGTTAAAAAAAGCCTAAAAACAGCTAAAATGGCAGAATTTGGTGGTTTTTTTGCTCCTACGCTATATTGACCTCAATAACATTCATTTACACTCATTTCCAGTGTATTCTGAACACCTCACACCTCACAATATTGTTTTTATTGCCAAAGTTTGCACTGAGGTAGCTGGATAACTATGCTAAGCCACACAAGTGTGCGGCACAAACACGTGGCTCATGTAAGAGTGGCACTGCAGCGGCAGACATGATGGCAGTTTAAAAAAATAGGCCCATAAAAGATACCTATCTGGCTTGATCATGCACTGTTTACCATGTGCAGCCAAGGAGCGGTGGGCATTTTGTGCAGCACAGAGTTTGTCTGCAAGTGTGTAACTGTTTCGATCACTTTAACATCCAACAAGACCCCTATCTGGCTTGATTGTGATTATGATTATTTATAATTAATTTCATCTGATTTTTAATTTGGTGATTAGTAATATTATTCATTTATTATTTATTATTACCATTCGTCTCGTCAATCATTGCCTAATGGGTGGAGGGGAGGGGGCTAATCAATGACTAGGTGGCAGCTGGAAGAGTTCTATCTGGCTGCGACTTCTGTAACTCTATTGATCGCTAGGGTGGATTCAGGTGATCTGGCTCGCTAGGCGGGTGTTCCCTTTGCTCACTGCTTCACATGCGTCCCTCGTGAAGCTGTGCGCTCTGTCGAGGAGGATGTCCTTTGCCGGTAGAGAAGTACTGATCTTCTCTCAAGGTGTTACGACTCGTAGCTGCACTCCCCTGCTACAACCTCAAAACAAGCACCAAGACCCCTATCTGGCTTGATTGTGCACTGTTTACACAGTGCAGCCGAGGAGCAGTGGGCGATTGGTGCAGCAATCAATTACTCTCATTAGTGGAATGCAATCAGTTGTATGCATTTAAAAGACAAGTCCCTCATACGAATGACTCTCAGCAGTGGGCACCAGACCAGACAGGTAGATGAAGCAGTACTAGACACCACACGGTAGATAAGTCAGTACTAGGCACAAGACCGGTAGATAAGGCAGTACTAGGAAGTACTAGGCACCAGACGGTAGATACGGTAGTACTAGGCAGTGGGCACTAGACCAGACAGGTAGATGAGGCAGTATTAGTTGTGTGTGTATCTGTTTTGGTCAGTTTAATATTTAACAAGACCCCTATCTGGCTTGATTGTGATTATGATTGATTGATTATTAATTAATTTTTTGATGTGATTGATTCATGGTCGAAACCCCGTTTAACAACCTGGTTGATCCTGACCCTGATGTGCAGTTTGTCTCTGTGCTGAAAGATCCCAATCTCAAATGGCAGACTGAACAACCTGTGGATAGCCATATTTCAAAAAATGTGAATGGGCTTGTGTGGCAGCCCACTACAGGATACCCCCTGTGCCCCTGGAGTGCCCCCAAAGAAGTTTAATTGCAGCCAATGCTGCTCAGAGGAAAACTGCAGGGATGTGAGGGGTTAAACAGCCCCAGCTCAGTCCACGTGCAGGGAGCCTGACACCCCCGATTGGCTGCCCAGGGATTGTGGCAGTCCACCCCTGGTGTACTCTTGTGCCCCCAAAGAGATTTTAATTGCAGCCAATGCTGCTCAGAGGAAAACCTCCTTTGCTTGTGGAAGCTGCAGGTCTGTGAGGGGTTAACAGACTCAGCTAGTGTCCTAGTGTCCCAGCTCCCCTGCACATGAGACAGGAAGCTGGGAGGTCAGAGGTGATCCCAGCAGCAGTGTGTGAGAGAGAGAGAAAGTGTGCAGAGGGGTGAAGAGCTTGTATCCTGAGCCAGGAAGCATGCAGACAGAGATGCTGTGCAGAGAGAAGCACACATCTGAGACCAGGCACTGGGAGCAAGGACCCAGCAGTTAATGACAGCCAGCACTGCTGACCAGAAGAAGGGGTGAGCAGCATGTGAAGGGAGATAGAGCCCAGTAGGAGTGACTGCAGAGACCTACAGCACGGAACTAGGCAGAGAGGGACATTGCCGCCCATCTGGGAGTCACCCAGAGGACCACACAGTACCCAAGACAGGCAGTGGCCAGCCAGGAGTCGTGACCAGCAGGAGCTGGCAACTGCAGCTGATTGTTCAGGTACTGGGGTGTTGGATACCCCCACTAACAGGACTGCCTGTTTGCCTCTGATACAGGAGATTGCCCTAAGGGATGGGAATCTGCCTGCCCCTCTTAGAGAGGATTTTTGATCACTTTTGTTATACATAAAAGTAGTGTGCACACTAAGTTATGGCCTAATCACCTTGTGAGGATTTCCTTCGCGGGACCGTTATTCAAATTCAGGAACTGTGTTGTTTTGCACCAGGGACTACCGCGCAGTGTATATAGGGTGCATAGCGCCACTTGGCGGACATGTTGTGACGTAATATTATTCTGTCATATTGTTATTGTTGTGATGTAATTTTTTGCGTAATCGTTCTCTCTTTAATCTGGTCATTGATTAGTTATAGCTTTAATTACTGAATGATATAAAGTGACTGTTTTGCATAAGTACGTGAGTGTATTGCAGCAACCCATTTACATATCTCCTTTAAATAAATATTTGTTGCTGCTAGCCGTAGTAGCCTTGTCTTTTGTGGGTTCTCCTTGGGTTGTGCCATTCCCTGCCACAGGTTCTCCGGAAGAAGCCGTGAGGAATCCAGAAGCTGCCGCCGTAATCAGCTCCAGATTCAGGTACTATTTTGCACCACACCGTTACAGGGGCACTGGCACAGGAGCGCAAAAGGAGAGGTCAGAGGTGAAATGAAACTGTGCCGGAGGAGGGTTTGCAGCAGCGTGAGAGAGGATGACACGTGCTTAGAGAGAGAAGACAGGCTGGGCACCCTAAAGATCCACAGAGAGGAGAGCAGCAGAGTGCGCAGCCTGGAAGCGTGCAGAAGTGAGACCCGCTAGAGAGGAGAGAGCCGGGCAGCGTTTCCGTGCAGGAGACCCGGCGGTGATGGACAGCAGCGCACACAGAGAGAGCCAGCAGCCAGCATCATGAGGGAGGCAAGAGGGAAGCCGTGAGGAATCCAGAAGCTGCCGCCGTAATCAGCTCCAGATTCAGGTACTATTTTGCACCACACCGTTACAGGGGCACTGGCACAGGAGCGCAAAAGGAGAGGTCAGAGGTGAAATGAAACTGTGCCGGAGGAGGGTTTGCAGCAGCGTGAGAGAGGATGACACGTGCTTAGAGAGAGAAGACAGGCTGGGCACCCTAAAGATCCACAGAGAGGAGAGCAGCAGAGTGCGCAGCCTGGAAGCGTGCAGAAGTGAGACCCGCTAGAGAGGAGAGAGCCGGGCAGCGTTTCCGTGCAGGAGACCCGGCGGTGATGGACAGCAGCGCACACAGAGAGAGCCAGCAGCCAGCATCATGAGGGAGGCAAGAGGGAAGCCGTGAGGAATCCAGAAGCTGCCGCCGTAATCAGCTCCAGATTCAGGTACTATTTTGCACCACACAGTTACAGGGGCACTGGCACAGGAGCGCAAAAGGAGAGGTCAGAGGTGAAATGAAACTGTGCCGGAGGAGACACCAGGGACACCAGGGAGACACCAGGGAGACGCTACCGGCCGGAGCCGGCAAAAGCAGCAGAGTACAAGGGTGCCCTACCCCCACTCAGCCTGTACCCTTCCTGCCCCAGCCCTGACTCCCCCAAGTCAGGGAGATCACATTCTCACCCATAAAGATGGTGACACAATTTTAAAAGAGGACAGAGAACAATCTCATGCACATGAGACCACTGTGCTTGATACAAGACAGACCAGAGTCCACCTAAAGGTGTCGGCTAGTACAGCATCCCTAAAAGTCTCAAGGCTCCAAAAAAAATTAGGCAGTGAGCCCCTGACCAGACAGGTACAGCAGTATTAGGCAGTGAGCCCCAGATCAGACAGGTAGATACGGCAGTATTAGGCAGTGAGCCCCAGACCAGACGGTAGATATGGCAGTACTAGGCACCAGACAGGTAGATAAGACAGTAGTACTAGGCACAAGACAGGTAGATACGTCAGCAATACTAGTATTGTGCACCAGCAGAATTTATAATAATTAATTTTCTTATTAGGTACTGTTCGGCCGTGGCACTCAGTGGCAGACGTCAGTGCACAAGCAGCATGGAATTCTTTTTTACAGTCCCACACAGCACAAGTATTATTTTTATTTTTATCAAATTAGATATAGCAGCTGTGTGGTTGGAGGAATATGGCCGACGTGTCGCTGGATGAACTGATCAGGAAACGGGGAATGTCCGTGGGCACCGGGATGTACCGCAGGGTCAGTAACAGGGGAGGTATAGGAAACGTGAGATCCAGACTCCAACCATCTGTGAACAATCGTCCACTTGCCACCAGTTTTCAGAGAACATTTGATGCTCGTCAGAAAATTGGTGTGACTGATGCACGCCAAAAACTAGGGATAAAAGATGCCCGTGAAAAGTTGTTGGCCAAAGATGCTCGCTTCCGCATAAGGGGTAAAGTGCAGGACGCCCGTGAAATGCTGAATTCGAATAAGCAACAGATCATGGCAGGAGACAAGCCTATCAAAGTGATGGACGCTCGTGAAAAGATTACTTTAAGAGGAGTGCTCCAACAGTGGTCGAAACCCCGTTTAACAACCTGGCTGATCCTGACCCTGATGTGCAGTTTGTCTCTGTGCTGAAAGATCCATATTTAAAAAAATGTGTGGCAGCCCACTACAGGATACCCCCTGTGCCCCTGTGCCCCAAAGAAGTTTAATTGCAGCCGCCCCCAAAGAAGTTTAAATGCAGCCTCCCCCAAAAAAGTTTAGCCGCCCAAAAAGATGTGTAACTAATTGTACCCAACTGGTCATCAAAAATAAATCAATCTTTATTGTGAAAACAAGGTATCAAGTGGCAAAGAAAAGGAAGCCAGTGATGAGAATTTTGTGAGCTGTGAAAGTATTATCAAGGAAACATAACTTTACTTAAGTTTTGAGGAAAGGCTTTATCGGACCATTTCATGAATAAAGAACAGTTGATGAAGAAATTAAAGAAGTATTCATCGTTCTTGTCATTAAATAAAAAGGAGAGAGATGCGAAGGTCAAATCATTACAAAGGTTATCTGATGAGGAAAAAGCAGTTCTCTCTAAAAGGCTATGCACATATGACAAATACTACAAAATGTTTGCAAATCAATTAAAAATTGAAAAGGGGGGCCAGAAGGTTTGTACAGCTTTATCTCCTAAAAAATTTCCAACAACTTGTTCCGAAGCAACTGTGTCTGTTAGTAGGTCAGCCTGTACAACTAACGGCAAAGAAAGTGACTATCTTCAAAACAAAAGGATTTTTGCCGCTTCAGAAACTGATCATGCTCAAGGTGAAGGCAGTCAGTGTACACCTCAGAATGCTAACCAAATACACAAAGTCCATGCAAAGATAAAGGATATTGTAAAAGAAAATTGCACTGACAAGTCTTCAACTTACAAAAACCAAGCTATGTATAAAACTGCAGTAACTGGAAAACTAAAAAAAACTTTAGCCGCCCACAAAGAACTTTAATTGCAGCCGCCCAGGCTTGATTCTGATTATGATTGATTGATTATGATAGATTGATTGATTATGATTGATTGATTATGATTGATTGATTATTAATTATGATGTGCCTGATCCTGACCCTGATGTGCATTAAAAATGACTCTCAGCAGTGGGCACCAGACCAGACAGGTAAAAAAAGGTTAGCCGCCCAAAAAAAGAAGTGTAATTGAGCCTTCCTGCCCCAGCCCTGAGTCCCCCAGGTCAGGGAGATCACATTCTCACCCATGAAGGTGCAGCAATGAGGTGGAATGCAAACAGCTATATGCATTTGAAAGACAATACCCTCATTAAAAATGACTGTCAGCAGTGGGCACCAGACCAGACAGGTAAAAAAAAGTGTAGCCGGCCAAAAATAAGTGTAATTGAGCCTTCCGGCAACAGTCCTGACTCCTCCAGGTCAAGGAGATCACATTCTCACCCATGAAGGTGCAGCAATGAGGTGGAATGCAAACAGCTATATGCATTTGAAAGACAATACCCTCATTAAAAATGACTGTCAGCAGTGGGCACCAGACCAGACAGGTAAAAAAAAGTGTAGCCGGCCAAAAATAAGTGTAATTGAGCCTTCCGGCAACAGTCCTGACTCCTCCAGGTCAAGGAGATCACATTCTCACCCATGAAGGTGCAGCAATGAGGTGGAATGCAAACAGCTATATGCATTTGAAAGACAATACCCTCATTAAAAATGACTCTCAGCAGTGGGCACCAGACCAGACAGGTAAAAAAAGGTTAGCCGCCCAAAAAAAGAAGTGTAATTGAGCCTTCCTGCCCCAGCCCTGAGTCCCCCAGGTCAGGGAGATCACATTCTCACCCATGAAGGTGCAGCAATCAAGTGGAATGCAAACAGTTGTATGCATTGAAAAGACAAGTCCCACATATGAATGACTCTCAGCAGTAGGAATAATGAATGGTGATGCAAGATGGAATTGTCCTTGGGCCCTCCCACCCACCCTTATGTTGCGAAAATAGGACATGCACACTTTAACAAACCAAACATTTCAGCGACAGGGCCTACAAAACTGTGGCTGAAATGATTGGTTTGTTTGGGCCCCCACAAAAAAATAAAACAATTCATAATATCTCCCTGTATAAACTGGCTCTACAGTAACAAGATGTCATCGTCACTCATCATCATCATCATCATCCTCCTCCTCCTCCTCCTCTGATTCCTCGCCCCCTTCAGTGTGTACTTCCTCATTCTCAGAGATTATCAATTCGTCCCCACTGGACTCCACAATCACAGGTCCCGTTATAATCTCTGGAGGCAATTCCTGCTCTTCATTGAATAAGTGATAATTCATTTTTATAAACATCATTTTCTCAACATTTTTCGGGAGCAACCTCCTTCGCCGCTCACTGACCAGGTTCCCCGCTGCACTGAATACTCTTTCGGAGTACACACTGGAGGGGGGACAACTCAGGTAAAATAGAGCCAGTTTGTACAGGGGTTTCCAAACTGCCTTTTTTTCCTGCCAGTACAGGTAAGGACTGTCTGACATGTCTACTTGGATGCTGTCACCAAAGTAATCATCCACCATTTTTTCAATGTTGACAGCATCCAATGCACCGACAGTAGACATGTCAGCAATCGTTGGCAGGTCCTTGAGTCCAGACCAGATGTCCAAACTCCCTCCTGCCTGCCCTGCATCCCCGCCAGCGGGTTGTGTGGGAAATCGCAGCTGTTTCCTCACAGGCACAGGTGGGGGAGAAAATGAAGGAGGAGCTGGGGCCATGTCACGGTCCCCTTCAGATGACAATCTCCTGACCAGCAGGTCTTTGCACCTTTGTAGACTTGTGTCCGCCGGAAACAGAGACACAACATACGCTTTAAACCGAGGATCGAGCACTGTGGCCAAAATGTATTCCTCTGACTTTAACAGACTGACCACCCTCGTATCCTGGCAAAGCGTATGGAGGGCTTCATCCACAATAGCGACATGCTTTGCGGAATCGCTCCGCTTTAGCTCCTCCTTCACTTTCTCCAGCTGCTTTTGTAACAGCCTGATCAGGGGAATCACCTGACTAATGCAGGCAGTGTCGGAACTGACTTCACGTGTGGCTACTTCAAACGGCTGTAGAACCTTGCACAACACGGAAATCAGCCTCCACTGCGCTTGAGTCAGGTGCAGCCCCGCTCCTCTGCCTATGTCGTAGGTGGCTGTGTAGGCTTGAATGGCCTTTTGCTGCTCCTCCATCCTCTGCAGCATATAGAGGGTGGAGTTCCAGCGCGTCACCACCTCTTGTTTCAGCTGATGGCAGGGCAGGTTGCGGAGTTTTTGCTCCCGCTCCAGCCTTCGGCAGGCTGTGGCAGAATGCCGAAAGTGTCCGCAAATTTTGCGTGCCACCGCAAGCATCTCCTGCACACTCCTGTCATTTTTTATGAAATGCTGCACCACCAAATTTATTGTGTGGGCAAAACATGGCACGTGCTGGAAATTGCCCATGTTTAATGCCCGCACAATGTTACTGGCGTTGTCCGACACCACAAATCCCCAGGAGAGTCTAAGGGGGGTAAGCCACAGGGAGATGATTTCCCTCAGTTTCTCTAAGAGGTTGTCGGCGTTGTGCCTCTTCTTGAAACCGGTGATACACAGCGTAGCCTGCCTAAGAAGGAGCTGACATGCAGGAGATGCTGCTGCTGCGGAAGGCGATGCATCTACCCAGTGGGCTGTCACAGTCATATAGTCCTTAGTTTGCCCTGATCCACTTGTCCACATGTCTGTAGTTAAGTGTACAGTGGGTACAGCCGCATTTTTCAGGGCACTGAGGACACTTTTTCTGACCTCCCTGTACATCGCGGGTATCGCCTGCCTAGTGAAGTGGAATCTAGACGGGATTTGGTACCGGGGACACAATACCTGCATCAACCGTTTAAATCCCACTCCATTGATGGCGGACACCGGACGTACGTCTAACACCAACATAGCTGTCAAGGCCGCAGTTATCCGCTTTGCCATAGGATGACTGCTGTCGTATTTCATCCTCATGGAAAATGACTGTTGGACGGTCAATTGCTTAGTGAAAGACGTAGCGGTCTTACGACTTCCCCTCTGGGATGATGACTGACTTCCCCTCTGACTTCCAGGAGCAGCAGCAGCAGCGGCAGTAGTAGTAGTAGTAGGCGTAGTGCTGCAGGATCCTCCGGAGGAATCTATGGAGTCATTCATGCAGGTGAGATGGACTGCAGGACTCCCCCCTATCCGGATCGAGGAGGAATTTGTCGAGGAGGGAGTTGGTGGTGTGCTTTTCAGGCATTTGGCTCCAAAAGGAGGACCAAGTGATTTAGGTGTCGCTGGACTGCTAGCCGCACTTTCTGGACTAAACACTGAACCATGACGCTTCTTTAGGTGACGTTGAAGGGAGGTTGTCCCTAGGTGGGCAAGATCCTTACCCCTGCTTATTGGAGTTTTACATAAGCTACAAATGGCAATACTTTTGTTGTCCGGATGCGGATAAAAAAAATTCCAGACCGCAGAGGTGGATTTATTGGTCCTTTGTCCAGGCATGACGATGGGCTTTTTCATCCCATGGACAACAACTTTTTCCACCACAGGTGCCTCATTCCCCCCTGGTGCGTCATTTAAGCAAACCAAGTCTCCATCCTCCTCGACAACTTCCTCCTCAGTGACAGCTACATCAATATCCTCCTCCTGGTGTACAACATCATCTTCACTAATAAAATCTGGAACTAGACTGTGGGTCATCCTTCCAGCATATGCAGAGGGCATACTGCAAATGGTGGAAGGAGCCACCTCTTCACGTACAGTGATAGGAAGGTCCGGCATCACAACCACCGCCACCCTCGGACTCTCTGTGGGGATTTGGGATATGTCTTTAGAAGGATGAGTTATTTCCAGATTTATTTTCTGAATTTTTTTCTGTTTCTTTTTCAGAAATTTTGTCAGACTTTTTTGAGTCGGTGTCAGCCTAACTCTCTTTGATTTCCTATTGGGCGGGGAGAGAGGAGGAGGAGGACTTTCCTCGTCATCTGAAGCTGCACCACTAGTCATGAAGTTAGGCCATGGCCTTAGACGTTCCTTGCCACTCCGTGTCGTAAATGGCATATTGCCAAGTTTAAGTTTCTCTTCCAACGATTTACATTTCATAGTTTTATTCCTTTTACGGAAGTTTGGTTTCAATTGTACATGCCCTCTGCCTTCACACTGGGCATCGGCCGTGGCAGACGACGTTGTTGGCATTTCATCGCCTATGTCATGACTAGTGGCAGCAGCTTCAGAACTATGAGGAAGTGCATCTTCATCTTTCCTTTGTTTGTTAACCTCCATATTTTGGATCTCCATTATTATTGTGGAGTTATGTCACAGAACAGCGCCACTGGTGTGCAATTATATATGTCAGTGAGTATGCACCAGCAGGCAGTTATACAGATACAGCAGTATTAGGCAGTGAGCCACACACCAGACAGGTACGTCAGTATTAGGCAGAGAGCCCCAGACCAGACAGGTAGATAATGATATACGGCAGTATTTAGGCAGTGAGCCCCAGACCACAAAGGTAGAGATATACGGCAGTATTTAATTATTTATTAGGCAGGCAGTATTTAATTATTTATTAGCCGGTGAGCCCCAGACCAGACGGTACATACGGCAGTATAGCCAGTGAGCCCCAGACCACAAAGGTAGAGATATACGGCAGTATTTAATTATTTATTAGCCAGTGAGCCCCAGACCAGACGGTACATACGGCAGTATAGCCAGTCAGCCCCAGACCACAAAGGTAGAGATATATGGCAGTATTTAATTATTTATTAGGCAGGCAGTATTTAATTATTTTTTAGCCGGTGAGCCCCAGACCAGACGGTACATACGGCAGTATAGCCAGTGAGCCCCAGACCACAAAGGTAGAGATATATGGCAGTATTTAATTATTTATTAGCCAGTGAGCCCCAGACCAGACGGTACATACGGCAGTATAGCCAGTGAGCCCCAGACCACAAAGGTAGAGATATACGGCAGTATTTAATTATTTATTAGGCAGGCAGTATTTAATTATTTATTAGCCGGTGAGCCCCAGACCAGACGGTACATACGGCAGTATAGCCAGTGAGCCCCAGACCACAAAGGTAGAGATATACGGCAGTATTTAATTATTTATTAGCCAGTGAGCCCCAGACCAGACGGTACATACGGCAGTATAGCCAGTCAGCCCCAGACCACAAAGGTAGAGATATATGGCAGTATTTAATTATTTATTAGGCAGGCAGTATTTAATTATTTTTTAGCCGGTGAGCCCCAGACCAGACGGTACATACGGCAGTATAGCCAGTGAGCCCCAGACCACAAAGGTAGAGATATATGGCAGTATTTAATTATTTATTAGCCAGTGAGCCCCAGACCAGACGGTACATACGGCAGTATAGCCAGTGAGCCCCAGACCACAAAGGTAGAGATATACGGCAGTATTTAATTATTTATTAGGCAGGCAGTATTTAATTATTTATTAGCCGGTGAGCCACAGACCAGACGGTACATACGGCAGTATAGCCAGTGAGCCCCAGACCACAAAGGTAGAGATATACGGTAGTATTTAATTATTTATTAGCCAGTGAGCCCCAGACCACAAAGGTAGAGATATACGGCAGTATTTAATTATTTATTAGGCAGGCAGTATTTAATTATTTATTAGCCGGTGAGCCCCAGACCAGACGGTACATACGGCAGTATAGCCAGTGAGCCCCAGACCACAAAGGTAGAGATATACGGCAGTATTTAATTATTTATTAGCCAGTGAGCCCCAGACCAGACGGTACATACGGCAGTATAGCCAGTCAGCCCCAGACCACAAAGGTAGAGATATATGGCAGTATTTAATTATTTATTAGGCAGGCAGTATTTAATTATTTTTTAGCCGGTGAGCCCCAGACCAGACGGTACATACGGCAGTATAGCCAGTGAGCCCCAGACCACAAAGGTAGAGATATATGGCAGTATTTAATTATTTATTAGCCAGTGAGCCCCAGACCAGACGGTACATACGGCAGTATAGCCAGTGAGCCCCAGACCACAAAGGTAGAGATATACGGCAGTATTTAATTATTTATTAGGCAGGCAGTATTTAATTATTTATTAGCCGGTGAGCCACAGACCAGACGGTACATACGGCAGTATAGCCAGTGAGCCCCAGACCACAAAGGTAGAGATATACGGTAGTATTTAATTATTTATTAGCCAGTGAGCCCCAGACCAGACGGTACATACGGCAGTATAGCCAGTGAGCCCCAGACCACAAAGGTAGAGATATACGGCAGTATTTAATTATTTATTAGCCAGTGAGCCCCAGACCAGACGGTACATACGGCAGTATAGGCAGTGAGCCCCAGACCACAAAGGTAGAGATATACGGCAGTATTTAATTATTTATTAGGCAGGCAGTATTTAATTATTTATTAACCAGTGAGCCCCAGACCAGACGGTACATACGGCAGTATAGCCAGTGACCCCCAGACCACAAAGGTAGAGATATACGGCAGTATTTAATTATTTATTAGGCAGGCAGTATTTAATTATTTATTAGCCAGTGAGCCCCAGACCAGACGGTACATACAGCAGTATAGCCAGTGAGCCCCAGACCACAAAGGTAGAGATATACGGCAGTATTTAATTATTTATTAGCCAGTGAGCCCCAGACCAGACGGTACATACGGCAGTATAGGCAGTGAGCCCCAGACCACAAAGGTAGAGATATACGGCAGTATTTAATTATTTATTAGGCAGGCAGTATTTAATTATTTATTAACCAGTGAGCCCCAGACCAGACGGTACATACGGCAGTATAGCCAGTGACCCCCAGACCACAAAGGTAGAGATATACGGCAGTATTTAATTATTTATTAGGCAGGCAGTATTTAATTATTTATTAGCCAGTGAGCCCCAGACCAGACGGTACATACGGCAGTATAGCCAGTGAGCCCCAGACCACAAAGGTAGAGATATACAGCAGTATTTAATTATTTATTAGCCAGTGAGCCCCAGACCAGACGGTACATACGGCAGTATAGGCAGTGAGCCCCAGACCACAAAGGTAGAGATATACGGCAGTATTTAATTATTTATTAGGCAGGCAGTATTTAATTATTTATTAGCCAGTGAGCCCCAGACCACAGACCGCCAGACTGGCAGATTCAGTGCAGGCAGCAGTGCAGCACCAGTGGACTATATATATATTTATATTTAATATAATTAATTAATAATTATATATATAATAAATGGCACAGCACAGCACCAGAGGTATGCCCCAGCACAGAGGAGACAGTACTACAGGCAGGTACACAGTTAGACTGTTCTCCTAAGCAGAGGAGAACATAGTACACAGCAGCACTGAGGGAGACAGCCCTAGCAAATAAAATAATTAATTACAGCACAGTTCACCAGAGGTAGACCGCACAGAGGAGACAGTAGTACTACAAGTACACAGTTAGACTGTTGTCCTAAGCTGAGAACAGAGTACACAGCAGCACTGAGGGAGACAGCCCCAGCAAATAAAATAATCAATTACAGGCAGCACAGCACACCAGAGGTAGACCGCACAGAGGAGACATTAGTACTACAAGTACACAGTTAGACTACTACACAGCAGCACTGAGAGACAGCACCAGCGATTGCAAAAGCTCAAGGACAAGCTCAAGTTTAAGCCCCAGCAGCAGCACCAACACACCCTCTCCCAACCCACTACTTAACTGGAGTGAAGATGGCGGGGGCGCGGCAGCTGCTTATAAAGCCTCGCGAAATCCGACGCCGGGAGATGACGTTCTAATCACGCGGACGGACCGAGTCAGGCGGGAATCTCCGAGCGCTGCTCGGAATCGGGCTCGGAATGATGACGTCCGTAGGGGCTCGGATCTCTGATATCCGAGCCCGCACATCTCTAATTGAAACACATAGAGGAAGCAGGCAGCGAGGGAGTTATTTATCAGCAGCACATCCGCTGGAGCCATAGGACGGATCTTTGTAAAGTCCCCAATATTAGGAGTTGATATCATAGTAGAGACAGCCGGGGGCGGCTCTTTCCGGCAGGATAGAACCAGAGAGGGCACAGATGCAGGTGACACATCAGTCACAGGTGCAGGGTTTGTAGAAGTAATGTGTACATCTCCAAGTTTAGCAAGAATCCTCTGTGTAGAGGCACTAATGGCCTCAAGGATTAGGTACAAAGGACCAGACATCCCTGATGTATTTTAACCAAGATACAGTTCAGAAAGATAGTAAAGGCTAGATTGTGGTGGCTAGCACACCACAACCACAACAATGGAGTATACGGATAAATGGCTGTCTGAAGCAGCCCAATGTACACAAAACTATTGGCAGGAGTGTTCAATGCTGCAATGATCTGCAGGGAGGCACAATAATCATGGTCGTCCAATATGTAGTCTGGAGCAGTCTGGTCTAGTGTAGTCTAGAACAGGAGTGTAGTACCTGAACTCGTGGGTATGGTGCACTCTTCATGTACAAATTGACCTCGGCCCAGCTGCTTGATGAGTGCAGCTATACAGTTGCAGGAGATAGGGGATACAGACTGTTGAGCCACACTCACCCCACTCAAGATGGATTCCAGTAATTGCCCCCGCTGCTGCAGCCTCCAGGCCCCAAGCAGAGTTGTAGATGGAGGAAGGAAGGATCCAAGATGGTGCCCGAAGCTCAGGGGCGGCCACACTGACGGGACAGGGCACCGGTGCTATTGCCCTCCGGAATTAAGGATCTGCCGCTGTAGAGATCCCAGGAGGTCCGGCCCCGCAGATTGAACACCAGCTTCCTCCGCAGCAGTCGCCAGGCAGTGCCGCAGCCGGAGCCGCCGAAGGGAGGATTTCAAGATGGCGCCCGGGAGTTCAGCGCACGGAGGGCCCGGCCAGCCACATCAGCCCACAGAAGCCGCACAAAGAAGCAGACGGCGGTGCAGGGCGTGCAGGAGATGCTCCGAAGGTTGAGTGGAGAGGGGTGAAGGATCACCGGACCCAGGGACAGGAGATTCAGGCAGGATATCAGCGGAGCTCCCTGGGCACACGTCCTCCTACTTGAGTTGCCAAGCCACGCCCTCGACTGACACACACATTTACTTGCATTTCTAATAGTAAAAAAAGTACCAAAATCCTTCATAGTAACATCCACATGGATTATTTTAGTGGTATTTCTTCTGCTGTAGTCGAGGTTGGGGTCTAGCCTTCCATCCATTGGACTTTCACCTACAGTGCCACACTGACCATAAGCATTAGGTTGACAGTGTCTAGGTCAACAGTCAAAAAGGATTACATGGGCTTTTTACTTTTTTGATCCCAACTGTCAACAAAGATGTCATGGGCACTGCATAGGTGCACCACGTCCCCTCGTATGGCTCGCTGTGCTTGCCATGCTTCAGGCATGGTGCCTTACTGCATTTGGCAAACTAGTCGTTTCTCCCTCTATGCGATGGGAGGGCATGAAATACTGCCTGCCGGCACATGTCGGCTAAAAAAAAAAAACATGTTGACCATTTGACTATCAACCTAGATACTGCCGACCTAATGTTTTTGTCGAACATTTAACCATGAGAACCTTAAGAATGTCAACCCATTTCAGGTGTTGACCTAAGCCAGTGGTAGCCAACCCTAGCCCTCGAGAGCTATCAACAGTTCACATTTTCCAGACAACCTAGCTGCTGCACAGCTGCACTCATTAATCACTGACACATTTTAAAAGATACACAGATGGAGCTAATTACTTCACTTGTGATTCTGTGAGGAGACCTGCATAACATGCACTGTTGGTAGCTCTCGAGGACTAGGGTTGGCTACCCCAGATCTAAGCCATGTCGACCTTTATTGTTCAACCCAAAGCATATTGTTCTTTTGTGTGTCAACCAAACGACCGTATAACTATCAAAGTACTTTATATAGAGGCTTGCACTTGGGTATCACCTAAATTAGAGAGATATCACAGTCCCACACCGACAGCTGTGCACCCTGCAGCACTGATAAGGGAGCATCTACACCTCTAGCTGCAACCCTGCAAACCCGCACTGACCTGGCTGCCCCATAAGCCACAGTACGTACGTACGCACGCACACGCACACACACACACACACACTCTCTCAGCCAATCAGCGGCCGCCCGGTCTTTTGAATAAGATTTCTTTATATTCTCCCGCCACGCCCCCGGTCTCCATCTGCGCCGCCTGCCGCTCCCCCAGGTAGCCGTCAATGCAGGTGGGGGGGACGCTGCGAGGCGGCTGGGGGACACAGAGGCGGCAATTACTTATAGCTGAGCCGGGCAGGGGGAGCCGGGAGCTGTCACTGTCAGTACGGAAGAAAAAAAAAAAGCCCATACAATGAATCGGCAGCCTGTGATTGGTCGAGCGCTCTCTCAGCCAGTCAGCAATTGGCTGAGAGAGCGCTCAGCAGCCAATCACAGGCTGCCCATTCATTGTATGGGCTTTTTTTTTCTTCTTCAGTACAGACAGCTCCCGGCTCCCCCTGCCCGGCTCAGCTGTAAGTAATTGCCGCAGCTGTGTCCCCCGCAGCGTCCATCCCCCCAGCCGCCTCGCAGCGTCCCCCCCACCTGCACAGGTAAAGACTGGGGATGGTGCGGCGGGCGGCGGGGTGTAACGTAACTATAGCACTGCAGCCCCCGGCGCCCGCACATGCATAGCGCCCCCCCGCGGTCGCGGGGGCTGCGGTGCTATAGTTACGCCCCTGCATCTGCAAGTCAGCTCCCCACTGATCTAGGGTTATCTTAGTGAATGGTGCAGAGCCATCCTTAAAATAGGGCCTGCTGCCTTCCCCATGGAGCCGTGGGCACCCTTTGGTGCAATTGTGAGTAACTTCCCTGCAAATGGTGCTGCTGTTGCACTGACTCTACTTGGGGGTGGAGGTTAATAGCAGCTCTCACACTGTTTTTATGTGCAAGAGGCATTGGATGTAATTCCTGATAGGCTGGCTTTCAATTTAGATGTATTGATAAGTGCTGCTATCATGTAGCCTTACAGCAGACAATAAAAAGGCCCATTATGGGTGCTGTTATCATGCAGTATAGGACCTTCTTCATGAGGCCCGGAAGCTTATCATATCTTTTGCAATGTATATTTAACTAAGATCTCTGAATTATCTTCTATTAGCAGCACCTGAGGGCATTACTTATGTGATTGAGCAGCTCTCACACTGTTTTTTGGGGTGGAGGTTTACCCAGAACCTCTACACCTGACTCATGTGCCTCCCAATGGGCCTATTGCTGCGCTCAATTCTTATAC
Organism: Crinia signifera; assembly: GCF_055691185.1. Lineage (NCBI taxonomy): Eukaryota > Metazoa > Chordata > Amphibia > Anura > Myobatrachidae > Crinia > Crinia signifera. The sequence continues at coordinate 213,079,545 of NC_139220.1, forward strand.
TGTCTAAACCAGGCATGTCCAACGTTGGCCCTCCAGATGTTGTGAAACTACGCATCCCAGCATGCTTTGCAATAGTTTTAGCATTCTCTAATAGCAAAACCGTGGCAAAGCATGCTGGGATGTGTAGTTTCACAACATCTGGAGGGCCAACGTTGGACATGCCTGGTCTAAACCATTGGCTTTAATCAATGCCTTTTATGGCACTATGTTCTGCTATGCTCTTATATTTTCTCTCGGTTACTCCCACTGTACACTATACCCAGGGTCTGATTAAGGCTTGTGGGTGCCCTTGGACAACAAAATTGTGGAGGCCTCCACCAGTAAAATGACCTCTTGCCCTGTTTATGGTGTGGCAATTGGAACAGGATTGCAGCGCAGAGCTGCACCAGTCCCTTCATCAGTGTCATGAACCTGATGTTTCATGTGGTGCTAATGAACAGCTGTATGCAGCCCGAGCAGTGGCAGCTATGTTCCAATTGCTGGGTAAGAAAACACAGAAGGTGGTACCTAGGTGGCCCAGTTCAGGGAGGGAGTGCAGACTCTGTCCAAATAGCTAGATCAGATGACCCGATATAGTGGGTTTATACATTTAATAACTTTCCATCAGTCAGCTTCTTGAATGACTAATCTCCCTCAGTGTAACCTTTGCAGTGAGCCCAAGATGGCTGCTTCCCCTGGGGCACAGGTGGATGGGATGAAGAATACACAGATTGATGGTTATGGAAGGACAAACTCAGAGCATTAGGATGCTGAAACATCCATTTAGTGTCATCTCTTCTATGATTAACACATTCCAACCAGGATAATCCTACAGAGTGCACTCAACATGGCTGCCTCATCTGGTACCTTTTGTGGGTTGAATATATAATCTGTGAAGTTATTACCGAAAAGACTGTGCCAACCCTGCAATATGCTTTTTGTGCTTTCTGTGGGGTAAATGTACTATACTGTAGCTTCTAAAAATGGGTGATGTTGCCCATAGCAACCAATTCAAATTCTATAATATCAGTACTTGTGTATTATCACGGCGCTCATTGCATCGCAGGCTATAAGGCATGCGATATCGCGCAATGTTCCCCAATGTCATACAATGTTAAAATTGTATGGCATTGTATATGACATACAATGCCATACAATGCGATGCAATGCGATTATAAATTGTATAAGCACCCTAATAGGTGCTTATAAGCACCCTAATGGGTGCTTACAATGTTAAATGCACCCCCGCGCCACCCCCACTATTAACGTGAACCCGAAGCATGGCGAGCGCAGCGGTACGCGTCCTTTGACCGTGTCATACCCCCACTATCCACGTCGGTGTGGAGTTGATCTCATATAGTGTGGCGAGCGCAGCGAGCCACCGAGCCCGAAGCGTGGCGAGCGCAGCGAGCCACCGCGAGGGGACGCGCATTACTTCACAGGTATATGCGTCCGCTCACCACGCTTCGGGCTCGGTGGCTCGCCACACTGTATAAAATCAATTCCACGCTGACGTGAATAGTGGGGGTATGAAAAGGTCGGAGGACGCGTACCACCGCCCCTCGCAGGCTCGCTGCACTCGCCACGCTTCGGGTTCACGTTCATACTGGGGGGTGGCGTGGGGGTGCATTTAACATTGTAACCACCCATTAGGGTGCTTAAAAGCAACCATTTGGGTGCATATACAATTTAACATCGTATAGGGGACTTACATCGCATTGCATCGGGTGTATGGCATGCGATGCGATGCAATCAAAAATCATGCGACTAAATATCGGGGGCTCCGTGATAGTACACAAGTACTTTCTATATTGCATCCTAGAACTGATAGACAGAATCTGATTGGTTGCTTTGGGCTATATCACATCTGTTCAAGCTTTAGTAAATATACCCTCGGTTTCTGTTGTTTTTAATTACTTCTGTGCAGTTTTCCATATTACTGTATGTAATAGCAAGTGCTTGTACAATGGACCATCTTCTTTATTTCTGAGAATTGGAGTACTACAGGAGAAAAGCACTATATAAATAAATTTATTATCTAAAATCAAATTAACAAACATTAGTTTTTTTTAAATAAATTTCAGTGGAATATGAAAGTTCCCCAAACCATGAATGTTCTCAAAGCAAACTCAGTACTGTTATCATGGGCTTGATACTGGTTCACTCGCAAAAGCAATTTCGGTTCTTCTTCATCTTTGCGGCCACAGCTTACGCTACGGAACTGACGTAGCGTAACACACACCACCCTGGGTCCACGCCACCTTCCTGTGTCCTCACGACAATCTATTACCTTTAGTAAAGTTGTGGCGAGTGGAGCGAGACACCAAGCTCGAAGCGTGGCGTGCGAAGCGAGCCCGCGAGGGAACAATGGCGCTATTCTGAAAGCAGGAAACGTAACTGGTGTAAGCAGTGGCCTCAAAGACGAGAAAGTACCGCAAATTCTCTCTCTAATGGACAAAACCATGGGGGTTATTTTGGTTCACTCTTTCTGACAAAATCCTTCTTAATGGACAAAACCATGTGGACTGCAGGGGGGCAGGTGTAAAATATGCAGAAATAACTAGATTTGGGTGAGTTATTTTGTTTCTGTGCAGGGAAAATAGTGACTGCTTTATTTTTACACTGCAATATAGATCTCACATTGAAGTAAAACCCCACCCAAATCTAATTATATCTGCACAAGTAACATCTGCCCCACCTGCAATGCACATGGTTTTGTCCACCTAAGAAGGATTTTTTTCAGAAAGAGTGAACCAAAATAACCCCCCATATGCACTTCAGGTGGGATAGATGCACCACAGGGTTGCCTACCTGACTTGGGTTGGGATCGTTTGGTCTACAGCCAGTGGCGTAGCTACGTTTTGGGAGCCCCCCCGCCGTTAGGGGGGGGGGGGGGGCACCCCTACCCCCGCCGCCGCCCATGCAAACCCCCCCTCAATCCCCCACAGCCTTACCTATCGCGCTGGTCCCGGCGGCTCCGTTCTTCTGCTGAGGACCACCAGAAAATGGCCGCCCCCATACAGCAGACAGTTTCAGAGAACTGTGTGCTATATGGGGGCGGCCATTTTGTGGTGGTCCTCAGCAGAAGAACGGAGCCGCCGGGACCAGCGCGATAGGTAAGTCTGCGGGGGATTTGGGGGGTTTAACTATAGCACCGCAGCCCCCGGCCCCCCCACATGCACAGCGCCCCCCCCGCGGTGGCGGGGGCTGCGGTGCTATAGTTACGCCGCTGTCTACAGCAAGTTGGTCGACAAGCATTAGGTCGACATGGGTCTAGGTCAGGCATGTCCAAACTGTGGCCCTCCAGCTGTTGTGAAACTACACATCCCAGCCTGACTTGCCATAGTTTTAGCTTCCCCTAATAGCAAAACTGTGGCAAGGCATGATGGGACTTGTAGATTCACAAGAGCTGGAGGGCCATAGTTTGGACATGACTGGTCTAGGTTGACAGGTCAATAGGTCGACACAAGCATTAAGTTGACAGTGTCTAGGTCGACAGTCAAAAGGTCGACATGGGGTTTTTCACAGTTTTTTTACCCAAATGTCAACACCGTCGACATGGACACAGTTTCCTGTGCACCGCATCCCCTCGCATCGCTCGCCATGCTTGGCACATGTCAGCTCAAAACAGTGAAAAACCCCATGCCGTTCATTTTGACTGTCAACCTAGACACTGTCAACCTAAATCCATGTCGACCTAGACCCATGTCGACCTATCGGTGTCGACCCAATGCTTGTCGACCAACTTGCTGTAGACCCAATGACCGTATCCCCTTGACTCTCTCCTCTCCTTCAGGGAGAAAATGCTCTGTTCCTGGACTTCCCTGGTAATGTATGAGTGTCATCACCTGTGGTGAAATTCCTTTCTTATCAATTAACTATCTCCCCACAGGTTAAATACCTCCCAACATTGAATTGTAGGTATGAGGGACAACTTGCACGCCGTTTTCGCCACTGTGGGGGCATGCTCAGCAGCTCCGTGAGCCATGGACACTGGGAGGAATGCGAGAACGTCCCCCAAAAAATGGGACATTCACGCGGTAAGCAGGACAGTTGGGAGGTATGAGGTGATGGTCATCATACATTACTAGGGAAGTCCAGGAACAGAGCATTTTCTCCCTGAGGAGAGGGTCAGGTAGGCAACCCTGATGTAACATATTGTGCAGAGAAAGTTAGATTTGGGTCAATTATTTTGTTTTTGTGCAGAGTAGATACTGGCTGCTTTATTTTTACACTGCAATATAATATATATATATATATATATATATATATATATATATATATATATATATATATATATATATATATATATATATACAGTGGTCGAAGTGGGGCGGTATACGGGGGTATGGCATACCCCCACTTTAATCTGAAGATAAAAAAAAAAAGTTTTTTTTCCCCCTCAGGATGCTCTCTGATCACTCAGCAGCACATATTGTGCTTTTGTAATACCCCTGTACAACGGGGCAGTCTGGCAGGGGACGTTGATGGACAGGGGGGTGTCCGAAGGTGCGCACTATATTCACTCTTTACTTTTCCATACCCCCACTTCAAAATTTCCATACCCCCACTTCAAAATTTCCACTTCGACCACTGTATATATATATATATATATATATATATATATATATATATATATATATATATATATATATATATATATATATATTCAGTTGGAAGTGCAAACCCCACCCAAATCGGTTTGCAGCTTAGAATGATATTGCTGGAGTCTGTCACTAGGAGTTTTGTTAGTGTACTTACTGATGATATAACTGCTGCTGAATTAAGCTTGTTGAAAAAAAAAAAAAAAAAACCTCGACAACAGTGAGTGAAGCGAAAGTTCAAGATATAGCCTAATGATGCCCAGTGCTGCTTACTGCAGGAAATAAGGGAGCAGCAGCTTTTTAAATACTGTAAGTGAATGTGATTTTGCTATTGCTGTGCAGATCTAATAATTGGCAGAACATATGCAACTTGCATATGATACTAAATGCAAATACTGTATGCATAGCAGCTGTGTCAGTATGCATCAAGTATTATACATGTTCTGAAAGCTGTATACATGCTTTTCTTTTCTTTGATATTATTGTGCTGAAGTAAAAGTAAACGCTACAGTACTTCCCTTTGGCAGTGCTACAACTACTGTACTTAAATATTAATTTAAGACAGGGTTGCCGACTTTGAAATGCTCCTCTCCGGGAAAAGCCCGGAGAGGAGACTTTCATTACCCGTTCGGGGGGCGGGGCTTGACTGTGACGTCATTAAGCCCCGCCCCCATTTCGGAACATACCCGAAATTGCTGATCTCCTCGGAGGGGGCGGGGCTAAAATGACACAAGTGTATCGTTTTAGCTCCGCCCCCTCCTCTGAGACCCGTGGATTGCGGCATTTAAATGCCACGATCGGGGGGCTCAGTGGGGGTCCCCCTGATTCCGGGAGGGTTACCCACCCTTCCGGGGGGCCGGGAGGGGGACCCGATTTTCGGGAGACTCCCGGTAATTCCGGGAGGGTCGGCAACCCTGATTTAAGAAACTTTTTTTTGTCCATTTAAATAATAAACCTACTTTTATATGCTTAGCTTAGTTATTTCAGAAACACCTCAGCTACTCTATGTCCCACAACTCGCTGTGAGCTTCCACACCTGTGCATTAATGCAGTGGTGTGGAAGCTGTGGTGCTGGTCACAACCCCTATTATTGCGCATAATAGGCCCTTGATAATTTTCAGCTCCAGGCCCATTTAGACCTTAATCTGGCACTGTGGACAGGTACATTGTATGTGTAAATCAGTGGTTCCTAACCCTGGTCCTCAAGTACCCCCAACAGTGCACGTTTTCCAGGTCAACCGGCAGGTGCACTTATTATTCAAACACATTTTAAGAGATCCACAGGTGGAGCTTATTATTTCTCTTGTGGTTCTGTGTGGAGACCTAGAAAACGTGCACTGTTGGGGGTACTTTAGGACCAGGGTTGGAAACCACTGCATTAATGGGAGACTAGGTAAATTGCATTAAATGTAGAGATGGCCATCACCGATTGATGGTTTATGGCCGATGTCAAATAGTTTTGCCATCGATGGGGGAGAACCAGATGGTTCCGCCCCATCAATGTCAAACTTAAATGACTAAGGATCAGGACATGGAGCATACAGTAGCTCTGCCGCCGACACCCGTGAAGCCCTGCCCCATACTTTGCTTGGCCCTACAGGCCAATCAATCAAAGAAAATGGATGACCATCGATATGTAAAAACATTGATGGTCATCCATTGCATAGTACAACACTATCGATGGCCAGTTGCACTTTTTCCATCAATGGGAAAAGGCCACGATGCCCATCCCTAATTAAAACTGTTGTTGTATTTTCCATGTAATTTGCATATGTTGTACTCCTTTCTATTACATTCTATTGTGCTGGTAGCCTACATTAATGCATCCAATGTGAGCCATACTTGAGCTGCTCGGGACCTTCACAGGCAGCAGGATTGCATGTGATATAGTGTATACTGTACAATATATCACATGCAATTCCAGCCAAGCCTACTTGGCTTGGATGTAATCCAAAAGATAGCTTCTGCAACCAGTACGACAAGCAGGCTCTGATGCTAAGTAGAGAGGACGGCGCATCACATTGAACCTGCTGTCAATCACATTTTTCCATGCAACTGATCACTGTAATCACATTAAAAGACCCCAAATCGCACTTACAGATGGTGCAGGCCTCTTTGCTGGCGAATTGCCAGAACGTCACCGCTGGCGATCCGCCAGCAGTCCGGCTCACTATCTGACTGAGACACTCGTGCGTCTCACGCGCACGCGCGTCTCAATCTCCATCTGCCTGGCGACGGGAACCCTGTCCGTCTCCGCTTCAGGGAGATGGACAGGGTTAGGGGGGGGGGGGTGCGGGCAGGAGGCGGGGACCCCGGGTGACCGCCGACAAGCCGGCGGTCACCCGGGGGAATCGCTGTCGGAAGGGGACGCGCGCGCCTCTCGTGCACGCGCGTCCCCTTCTCGCTGTACAGATGGCGGCTGGCGTCGCCATCCCCTGCAAGGATGAGTCCTGCCCCATCTGTATATAGCCAAGTGTATGGCCGGCTTTAGGGGAAAATTTTATAAGATGGGAGTTCTATTGAAGAAGAGATGTTGCCCATAGCAACAAATCAGATATGTCTTTTTATTTATTTAGCACCTTCTAGAAGATAATAGATCTGATTGGATGCTATGGGCGGGCTAAGGCCATTCCGACTCAAGAATCACACTAACACATTTAAGGGGAAGGGTTTATTTTCTTGTTTTCAATAAACACTCTGTAGGCAGTTTCTGTTGACTGGTGGGAATATTATTAGTTCCGTATGGTGCAATGTGTTGTAGATGTGATTTGAAAACTTGCATGGGCACCTTTAGCCTTTAAGCGAAATACAATGGAGAGAGATAAAGTAGCAGACATTCAGCTCCTTTAACCCCTACACACTAGACCCCCTCAACAGTTCACCCCAACAGTTCACATTTACCAGGTCACCAAGCAGGTACACAGATGTACTCCTCACTCACTAAAATTTTTTAAAAGATCCACAGGTGGAGCTAATTAGTTCACTTCTGTGTGGAGACCTGGAAAACGTGCACTGTTTGGGGGGTACTTGAGGGCCGAGGTTGGGAACCACTGTACTACCGTGTTTCCCCGATTTTAAGCCCTCCCCCGAAAATAAGACCTCCCCCAGATTTGGGCTGCTGCTCCAATATAAGTCCTCCCCCGAAAATAAGACCTCTCCAAATACCTAAATTTTCCGTTTAGAAAACCCCCCTTGATGTCCCCGTCCACCAGCCGTAACTCCCCTCACCTGCATGGTGTCGGTATGGTGTGCAGTGGCTTCTACTGAAGCCACTTCTCCCTTGCTCGCGGTCCCAGTCATGCTTTGCGAGCCGCGCATGACGTCATCCCGCAGATCACGCGGCTGCAGAACGGAGTTCTGTGGCGCAGTTCTGTGCTGTGTGTCCTGTTACCCGGATTTATTTTGATTGGGGGCATGTTAATTAAGGAGGACTGGGGGCATGTTTGTTAAGGAGGATTGGGGGCATGTTAAATGTCTGGCACCTGTTTTAGGACATTTGCTGTCAAGGTCTATTAAAATAAGCCCTCCCCCGAAAATAAGACCTATGGTCTTTTTTGAGGGTTCAAAAAAAAATAAGACAGTGTCTTATTATCGGGGAAACACGGTAGATGACCCGCACCATTGGCAGTATTGTTAAAGATGTTGGCTGTGGCTGAACAAATTCAGCATACACACTGAACGATGTTGGTAATTGATGTCACCGTGAACCCGATGAACATGCAGGTCGTTGGCATGTTCAGTGGGTCCCAGTCATTAACAATGCACAGGAACATGCATCGTTAATGACATTGAATATGCACACTACCCTAAAAAGATATCTCACAGAATGGTCGGTACTCTTTACCTAGAACGGCGCCCACGATGTCCATCGCGGTCATCGGGGGTAAAAAATCGCGGGCATCGCGGCCATCGCATGCACTAAAAAAACGGGTGCGACGCGATGCCCGCGATTTCCCATAGGGATCAATGTTAAAAGTGTCAATGGACGCGATTTTTGTGTTCAATGCCTCAATGCCCGCGATTTTTCCATAGGAAACAATGTTAAATGGCCCAAAGAGCCCTAATAGTCCCCCTGAAGCTAGAAATGGCCCCCACAATTGTTAACGCCACCCCACGATCAACGTGAACCCGAAGCGTGGCGAGCGGCGGCGGTACGCGTCCTCCGACCTTTTCATACCCCCACTATCCACGTCGGCGTGGAGTTGAGAATAGAATAGTGTGGCGAGTGCAGCGAGCCACCGAGCCCGAAGCGTGGCGAGCGCACGCGGATACCTGTGAAGCCCGCGAAGGGACGCGTTTTCCTGTGAAGGTATCCGCGTCCCCTCGCCACGCTTCGGGCTCGGTGGCTCGCTGCGCTCGCCACACTATTCTATTCTCAACACCACGCCGACGTGGATAGTGGGGGTATGAAAAGGTCGGAGGACGCGTACCGCCGTCCCTCGAGGGCTCGCGGCTCTCGCCACGCTTCGGGTTCACGTTGATCGTGGGGTGGCGTTAACAATTGTGGGGGCCATTTCAGACTTCAGGGGGACTATTTGGGCTCTGTGGCCCATTTAACATTGTTTCCTATGGAAAAATCGCGGGCATTGAGGCATTGAACACTACAATCGTGTCCATTGACACTTTTAACATTGTTCCCTATGGGAAATCGCAGGCATCGCGTCGCACCCGTTTTTTAGTGCATGCGATGGCCGCGATGCCCGCGATGGGCGCCGTGCTAGGTAAAGAGTACCGAATGGTCCTTCTCAGCCATGACTTTTAAAAAATTAAGTAATGTATATAGAACTTAGCTGCCATGTTACAAGGTAAAAAATGATAGAAGCTGAATGGTTGGCACGTTTATCTCTCCATGTTTATCTCTTTCCAAGGCTACAATTGTGTAGTCGGGTGATACTTGATTTGAGACCACTTTACACTGGCGACTGCACTTGGCAATAATAACGGGTGGGTGATGACACTGGAGGAGGGTAACGAGCCAGTGCTAGGAGATGAGAGGAGACTGTCACTGACTGTGGCGGCACCCTCCTCAGCCATGGACCCTTCCAGCCAGGCCCCTGCTGAGCTCAATATATGTTAGGGCTTTTCTCACAGCAGCCGCTGACATCCTATTCTATTTGGTGCAGCTTCAGAGGGATGCTGGCAGAGGGGGTGTGGAAAATACCCTCTCGTGCCAGCCTATAGCAAGTAACAACCAAATTGTGCTCTGTGAAGCAACCATCAGTGCCCCCACCTCTCACGGACATGCGCTGCACATAAAAAAAAAAACTTTGGGCGAATGGCTGCACCGTACAGCAGGCCTCTATAACTCAGGCGGTAGTTCTGCCCCTGCTCTAGTGGGCCGCTTGTCACTGCTAACTGGTGGGGAACAGAGGGCTAGACAGGATCAGGTTGGCATGCAGGCATCCGGCCCGTGGGCCGTATGTTGCCCACCCCTGGTCTACAACATAGTCTACCAGGTGACACAGGCAAAGGGACTGCTCAGGTGGGCAAAGGGACAGCTCAGGTCTGATTGGCTGTAGGCATCTCAGAGGAGACCCTTACAGCCATTCAGGGATAAGCGGGGTCCCTGGCACGGAGGTCCATGCGATTCCGTCATAGGGACTCTGTACCGTAGAGGAGCCGCTCCTGAAAGGATGAGGGTTTGGGTGTGTGTATATTACATTTTTTTTAAATAGTTTTGCTGTACTAGTGTGTGTGTGTGTGTGTGTGTTGTTTCTGCATTATTTTCACAGTAGAACTACAAGAACCAGCGGGCCCATTAATGCCCCCATGCTGGGACTTGTGGTTCACCAAGTCCCATTATGCGGGGGAGGCCTAGTGGGACTTGTAGTTCTACTTTGACAACCAATGTATTTTTACACTTTTTTTTAACACAAAAGCATCATCCCCGCCTCCCACATCCCAGGGGTGGCAGAAATAGCCCTGGGAGGGTGAAGCATGGTGGAGGACCCCTTTATTTGGGGGATCCCCACTCCCCCAGGTACCCCATCGGCATCCAGGGCTGACCAGCCACTGTGATCATAGTTCAGACGGGGGACCTTGCATAAATAGTGTCCCCCAGGCTGTGGCTTGACACTGCCACCTGTTAGAGCCTGCTGCTGATTACAAAATACAGGGGACCCCAGTCCCCCGTATATTTGGAACCAGGACTGGTTCAAGAGCCAAAGGCTGGTTTCTTAAATATGGTGGATCCACACACCATTTTTTTTATTTTATTTTAATTTTAGAGCACTTTTCTGGAAAGAATCATGCACAGATCTAACTGCTCTGTGCATGGTTCTGTCTAACTCGCCAGCCTGGACCTAGTCTGTTTTGCAATTTTAGGTCATTTTAAGGGAACAAATTAAAAATGTCCACCCTTTTACATTTGCGATTTTGATGTGATGTGTTTTCTATGTTACTGCAATTCTCACATCACTACATGTGTGATTTTCGGAAAATGTGTGATTTTTGATGGAAAAATGCACATTCCTGAAAATCGCAACATATTACATCTCGCCCATTATTTCGGGGCTATTGTTTTAGCTCAGTAATGGAATAATTATGGGTGATTTCTTTTGTATCTGATATATTTCCTGTGGGTTGTGTTTGTGAAAGCAACTTGAGCAGACCCCTTGGATCAATAGGCTTGCTGTGCCTTACAAATGTTTAACCAACCAAAAACAGACCTTTGATCAAGCCTTTAGTTGTTTTGTAATAGTGCAGTACATTGAATATTCTGTGGAACCTTGTATGTACCCATTCATCATCCAGTGAACACAGTAGGTACATTATCAATTAGCAATGCAGATATATATATATAATTAATTACCCCTTTCACATTACAGCTAAAACACGGTAAATTGCAGATTTTAAATGGCTTTAAAATGTTTCTAGCTGTAATGTGAAAGGTCCACAGACAATTTACCGTTTTTAAAATACCTGTAATCTAAAACAGGTTAAAACAAAGCAGTGTCCTACTCGTTTCAGAGCCAATCCATTTGTAGTGTAATACCCCTTTCACATTACAGCTAAAACACGGTATATTGCCAATTTTAAATGGCTTTAAAACGTTTCTAGCTGTAATGTGAAAGATCCAGAGAGAATTTACCATTTTTAAAATACCTGTAATCCAAAACGGGTTAAAAGCAGTGTCAAAAGCTGGTTTCACATTGCAAAAACCTGCTTTCAACCCGTTTTTTGCAACGTGTCTTAAAACGGGTCAAAAGCCAGTTAAACCCCTTTCATATTGCATGTTGTAAAGGTATATTGCAGTTTTAATACTGTTTTTGAACCTTCAGATTCCACCCGTTTCACCCATAGAAAGCCATACAATGTAATTTAAAAATAAATTTCCTGCTTGTGGGCGGGGATCAAGTGTGGTTATCATTTGTAGCAAATACCGTTTCTGAGCTTTTCAGACTGCAGGGAAAACGGCTCAGAAACGTGTAGGATCCTGCTTTTAACACGTTTCAAAATACCGGTATTTTGTAACCGGTAAATTGATTGTGGAGCTTTCATATTGCAGCTGGTACCATTTTAAAGCAGTTAAAAATCTGCAATATGCCATGTTAAAACTGCAATGTGAAAGGGGCTCTACCCGTTTCAGAGCCAATCCATATGTAGTGTGATGCTGCTTTCACATTACAAACCTGCTTTCAACCCATTTTTGTAAATGTTTCTTTAAACGGGTCTAAAGCCAGTTAAACCCCTTTCACATTACATGTTGTAACTGGTAAATTATCATTTCAATACCGTTTTTGTACCATTCACATTCAACCCATTTCACCCATAGAAAACAGTGGATATCATTTTAAAGGGTGTGGATTGTTTTATTAACCATACTTAGGTCGACACCATTGGGTCGACAGGGCTCTAGGTCGACATGGGTGAAGGTCAACAGGTGTCTAGATCGACATGGGACAAGGTTAACACGGGTTTAGATCGACATGGGTTATGTCGACAGGTCGTTAGGTCGACATGGTTTTTTTCCGCTGGTTTTTAACCCGAATGTCGACACAGTCGACATGGACACAGTTGGAAGTGAACCGCAGCCCCTCGCTTTGCTCGCGATGCTTCGGGCACTGTGCCTCCCTGTGCTCAGCACACTATTTTATTCTCCCACCACGCCCTAGTGGAGGGTAGGGCATGAAATACCGCCTGTCAGCACATGCGAAACCTGTCGACCTAACGCATGTGTCGACCTAAACCCATGTCGACATTGTCCCATGTCGACCTAGACTCATGTCGACCTTCACCCATGTTGACCTAGACTCATGTCGACCTTCACCCATGTTGACCTAGACTCATGTTGACCTAGACTCATGTCGACCTTCTGCCATGTTGACCTAGACCAGGGCTGGGCAACACCGGCCCTCCAGATGTTAATGAACTACACATCCCAGGATGCTTTGCATTAGTTTTGCTATGTGGCCATGCTGAAACTGATGCAAGGCATGCTGGGATGTGTAGTTCATAAACATCTGGAGGGCCGGTGTTGCCCAGCCCTGACCTAGACTCATTTCGACCTTCTGCCATGTTGACCTAGACTCATGTCGACCTTCTGCCATGTTGACCTAGACACCTGTCGACCTTCCAGCATGTTGACCCAACAGTGTCGACCTAAGGACTGTTGACCAAATGATCCCAACACCTGCACAGTATGTACTGGGTTAAAAAAAGTCTCCTCTATGCTCTTTACTTCCTGCCTGTGCCTGGTGAGATCACATGGGAGATAGCCTATCACCCTCTGTGACCTGCTCATGACTTGTAAATAACATTTCAGAGCCATTTACACTACAAATGGATTGGCTCTGAAACGGGTAGGACACTGCTTTTAACCCGTTTTGGATTACAGGAATTTTGAAAATGGTAAATTCTCTCTGCACCTTTCACATTACAGCCCGAAACGTTTTAAAGCCATTTAAAATCGTCAATAGACCGTGTTTTAGCTGTAATGTGAAAGGGGTATGAATGGCTCTGAAACAGTATTTACAAGTCATTAACGGGTCACAGAGTGTGATAGGCTATCTCCCTTGTGATCTCACCAGGCACAGGCAGGAAGTAAAGAGCAGAGAGGAGACTTTTTTAACCCAGTACATACTGTGCATATATTGGGATCATTAGGTCGACACTGTTGGGTCAACATGCTGGAAGGTCGACAGGTGTCTAGGTCAACATTGCAGAAGGTCAACATGGCAGAAGGTCGACATGGGCAAAGGTCGACAGGTGTCTAGGTCGATATAGGTTGACACATGCGTTAGGTCGTTAGGTTGACGTGGGTTTTTTCACTGTTTTTTGAGCCAACATGTGCCGACAGGCGGTATTTCATGCCCTACCATCCACTTAGACATGGTGGGAGAATAAAATAGTGTGCTGAGCGCAGCGAAGCACCGTGCTCGAAGCATTGCGAGCGAAGCGAGGGGCTGCGGTTCACTCCCACCTGTGTCCATGTCGACTGTGTCGACATTCGGGTAAAAAAACAGCGAAAAAACCCACGTCGACCTAACGACCTAATCCATGTCAACATTGTCCCAAAATCGGGACTGTTGGGAGGTATGATACCGGTCTTTTGTAACCGGTAAATTGATTGTGGAGCTTTCATATTGCAGCTGGTACAGTTTTAAAGCAGTTAAAAATCGGCAATATGCCGTGTTAAAATGGCAATGTGAAAGGGGCTTTAGTGTTGTGAGTCATGAGGACAGTCCCTTATGCTGCTTTCCCACTGCAGACCAGTTTAAAGTACTGGTAATCTTAAATGGTATTTAAAACGGTATTAGCATTCCCACTGCAGCAGATTACCGTTTTAAATACCATTTAAGTACCATTCCCATTGCAGTGAACCTGTATAATGTAGAGTGCCTAACCCCCCCCTTCCCCCAGTGTAAAGAGTGCCTAATTCCCCCCCCCCCCCCCAGTGTAAATAGTGCCTAACCCCCCCACCTCCCCTCCCCTTGTACTTACCTGTGGGCAGTGGGGAGGCAGCGGGGGTCATTGCAGGGTCCATGCAGGATACAGGCAGTCCCAGTGCCTGATGAGACCTAGTAGTTCACTTTTCGCATATGTAATGAGTGCACGTGCATACTAATGAGCCGCTCATTTCATATGCGCATATGTAATTAGCGGCTCATTAGTATGCACGTGCACACATTACACATGCACAAAGTGAGAACTACTAGGTTTCATCAGGCACTGGGACTGCCTGGAGGCTAAATAACGTTTAAGAGGCATTCCCACTGCCTCTTAAACGTTATTTAACCGTGTAGTGCTGCTTTCAGACCGCATAACTGGCTTTGACCCTGTATTTGGAAACGTTTCCAAAAACGGGTCTGCCAGATAAAACCCCTTTCACACCGCAGCACTTAAACGGTATATTACCGTTTAAGTGCCGATTTTTTGACACTGGCAGACCCGTTTTTGGAAACTTTCCAAATACAGGGTCAAAGCCAGTGCAGCCTTCAGCCCTCCCCTCCGTGCAGCTCCCCCCCCCCCCTCGCGTGTCGACCGAGAGCATGTCGACGCCCCCCGCGCATGTCGACGCCCCCCGCGCATGTCGACGCCCCCCGCGCGTGTCGACGCCCCCCCACCCCGCGTGTTGGCGCCCCCCCCCCCCGTGTCGACTTACCCCGTGCCGGTACCTCCGTTGTGGACTGCAGCTCAGTATGCTCGGAAAGCACTTATGAAAAAAGAGTCTTCCAGAAAATGGCTGCCCCATAGGAAACCCTGTTTAAAAAAACTGTCTTCCGTATGGGGGGCAGCCATTTTCTGAAAGACACTTTTTTCATAAGTGCTTTCCGAGCATACTGAGCTGCAGTGCCGGGAACCACAATGGAGATACCGGCACGGGGTAAGTCGACACGGGGGGGGGGGGGGGGCGCCGACACGCGCGGGGGGGTCGACACGCGGGGGGGCCGTCGACACGCGCGGGGGGCGTCGACACGCGCGCGGGGGGTGTCGACACGCGCGGGGGGGGGGGCTCCAGTGCTGTGAATACTTAATGAGCGCTCATTAAGTATTCACTGTGCTGAATTTAGGACCCAGCTCATTGGCTGGGTCCTAAATACCGTTTCTGAGCCGATTTTTGCGCTAAAATACCGGTTCAGAAACGGGTAGGACCCTGCATTTTAACCGGTTAGAAAAAACGGCATTTTCTAACCGGTTAAGTGGGACTGGACCTTTCAGACCGCACACATTACCGTTTTAAAACGGTAAAAAAACGGCAATTTACCGTTTTAAAAGTGCGGTCTGAAAGGGGCATAGGACTCTGCTTTGAAAACGGGTTGAAATACCGTTTAACTTTAAACGGTATTTCAACTCTGGCACTTTCCCACTGCAGCCTTAAACGGTATTTTGCCCTCAAAAATCGGCAATATACCGTTTTAAGGCTGCAGTGGGAAAGGGGCATTACTTCCTGTGCTTCCTGTTTTTCCTGTGCTTCCTGCATTTCAGCTTGACACATTACAACAATCCAGGATACCGCACAAATGAAATAACAGTATTATTTCTTATCAAATAGTGAGTATGATGCAAGGTAATAAGTTAATAGTGCTTTGTTTCTAATGCAAATTATTACTTTGCCGATGAAAATGTAATCAGAATGCAAGTGTGTTTGTGATGTGTATAGTATGGTTGACACTACCGACATTTCAATAGCAGGAAAAAGACACATCCGATGAATAAATAATTGGCACGTTGGATATTGTTATCAGTGGCTTCTTGCTTAGAGGTTTTTGAATTTGGTGAAAAGGGAAAATAATGTACTCTATATTAGAATTACATGAAGAGTGCACACTTCTAAATCTTCATTTTGCTATTTACACATCCAGTGATATAAGCAATATTGTAAACTAGGGTTCATGTAATCATTTTCTAGCTACTGCATATCCTCCACATGACCCATTCCATTAGGGACAAAATGCTCTGTATGCTTGCCATCACCTGTTTTATACAGGTTCATGTGTAAGAAAGGTGTTTCTACACAGGTGATAGCAATCATAAATGAAGAGGGAAGTCCAGAAACATACCTCCCAACAGTCCCGATTTTAGCGGGACAGTCCCGATTGTCAGGGCCTGTCCCGATGTCCCACCCGCGGGCGGCAGTGTCCCGCGGTGTGGGGGGGCTGTTGGGAGTCCCCCCTGTCAGCTGCTAAGCAGCGGGGAATAAACGCTGTGCGCATGCGCACAACGTCTATTCCCGCAGCCAGGGGGCTGGGGGCATGGCTAGAGGCTCACAGAGCCTCTGGGTCATGCCCCCATAGCGGCAAAATGGGGGCGTGGCCTCGCGGGAGAGCCGTGAGTATAGGCCACGCCCCCAAATTAGGCCATGCCCCGGAAATTTCAACGCGCCTGCGGCGCGCAGCAGCAGCGTCCCGCCTATAGACCTGGCAGAGTTTGGAGGTATGCAGAAAGAGAGCATTGTGTCCCTCCTGGAGAGGGACAATGTTGGAGGGTATGGTAGTATAATGTAATGTGTCATGT
The DNA here is from genome assembly GCF_055691185.1 of Crinia signifera. Lineage (NCBI taxonomy): Eukaryota > Metazoa > Chordata > Amphibia > Anura > Myobatrachidae > Crinia > Crinia signifera. The sequence continues at coordinate 213,096,584 of NC_139220.1, forward strand.
AGGGTAATTGTGTCAGTGTTTCTTAATCATCTGAGCTATCTTCTTTTGTATAAATATCCTTTTGTTGTGTATGTATCCATAGTAGGGGTGTGAAATTAGCCATAAACATGCTCTTGCGATTTAATTAAACTTATCATTAAATCATTATTATGGTATTGGAATAGGAGTGTTTGAGAACAAAGTCCAGAAACTCTAGGCTTACTCATTACTTATTACAACACAAGTAATTGGAACTAATTCAAACCCTAAATTCCACATACAGTACGTGCAAATTTGCCATTATGCAAACTGGAATAGCATTGATATAGCTATTTATATCAATTATGGTGATTCAGTATCCAGGCTTTTTATGTAACTCCAGGACTGCCATCAGAAATTGTGGGGCCCGGGACTGACAAAATAGGTAGAGCCCCCCTCCCTGTTGTGCCCATCACATAAACGTCTCCTGCAGGCATACCATAAGCATGCGCGGTCATTTGATAATTGCCAAGGTACCAATAACTCAGACATGTGAATGTGTCTGAATCAGTCTCCAAATGGAACAATGATTGAACCCCCCCCCCCCCAAAAAAAAAAAACCAGCAGCGAGATAGACCAGTGGGCAGCCCCTGTGTGTGGGGGGTGGCCTAGGTACTCAGAACCCCCCTGTATGCGCATATGTTAATGTCACCAGAATTTTTTTCAAAAATTTCTCTAACGAAGTTTGTTACAAATTGAGTGGGGCTTGATGATGCCAGCTCGACTTGTGCTCGGCTTCCCCCTACCGCATCTGTTCCTGCTGCCATCTCCACTCACAGTGTGACCGGCGAGGGTCTGTGTGTCCGCAGTGCCCCGAATGGTGGTAGGAGCTTTGCCTGGCTTTATCAATATTGAATCTTGTGGTAACCAGCCCACAGCAGTTATATATTTGGTACAAGTTCTGATATTCATAGTGGAAATCCACTACAGCTGTAAATAACTAACCTTTCCAGCATAAACTCTGTGAACGGAGATACTGTTATAATTCACAAATAGTATACATGATAATAGGTAGCAATATTCTGCCACCAGCCCTTGATAACAGCCAGTACTTGAGTAAAGAGAAATTAAATCTAGTGTGTCTAAACAGAATTTCATGCAAAACCATTTAAACATATACACATATATTACACGCATGTATTAAAATCGTCAGGAACTACATTTTCTTATCACTGCAGGGATACGAATATACCCTAATTCAGGGGTTCACAAACTTTTTTGAACCACGGCGCCCTAGAGCATCAAAATATTTTCAAGGCACCCCTAGGCCAAATGCTTCTTATCGAGAAATTCAGAAAAAAAATATTAAATTAAGTGCATTGTGTTTATGTCACAATTATCTGGTGAGGGACTGGATTTGCTCCTGTATGTCCACATATGTTATGATTGGAAGCCACAAGCACTGGTTTTGCCTGGTACATTGACCATAAATAATATGAATTGATCCTGGTCCACCAACCGAAGGCACCCCTGCATGTGTCCTGAGGCACCCTAGGGTGCCTAGGCCATACCTCCCAACAGTCCCGATTTTAGAGGGACAGTCCCGATTATCAGGGCCTGTCCCGCTGTCCCACCCTCGGGCGGCAGTGTCCCGCGGTGTGGGGGGGCTGTTGGGAGTCCCCCCTGTCAGCTGCTAAGCAGCGGGGAATAAACGCTGTGCACATGCGCACAGCGTCTATTCCCGCAGCCAGGGGGCTGGGGGCATGGCTAGAGGCTCACAGAGCCTCTGGGTCATGCCCCCATAGCGGCAAAATGGGGGCGTGGCCTCGCGGGAGAGCCGCAAGTATAGGCCACGGCCCCAAATTAGGCCACGCCCCCCGAAAATTTCGGCGCGCAGCAGCAGCGTCCCACCTGCTCAGATGGCAAACTTGGGAGGTATGGCCTAGGCACACAGTTTGGGAACCACTGCTCTAATTAATAATATCAGATATGGAGTGCTGGAATACAATATGTGTAAAAAAAAAAACTCCTTTGCTTATCCTGCTAAACCAATACTGTGAGCCACTGAAGATCTTCCTCTGCGCAGATAACATAGGGCGGGATGCACTATCACTTACTGCTGCGTTGTTCCGCTGTTATCGGTGCCGTTATCAGGATCGCGTATGCTGTAAGCATCTTTAGCAGAAGTGCGTTCTCTGCAGTTCCGCATTCCGCTCTCCTTCGTGACGGCGTCGGGTCTCCATAGGAACATACAGCTGTTCCGCACATGTGGTATGCACAAAGACTCGGCGCGGTGTTTATTCATGTTAATTAATCGCCACCTGAAGGTCGCGATATTAGGTCAATTTGAATCATCCAGCAGCGGGGGAGGCGGGGACAGAGCAGTAGGAGCTGGGCTGCTGCGGGGAACAGGCACTCCTCACCAGGGAAAAGTGAGCAGCAGCGGGCTGGCAGCAGTCATGAACCCACTTCCTAGTGCTGTTACCATTACGGGGGAGAGTCGGGTGAGCTGGGGAGTACATGAGCAGTAAAAAAAAAACGCGGAAGGGGGCTTTAACGCAAAGTAAAGGCGGTGTTAAAAACATTACAGAATATAGAGAAACTGGAAACAATATCGGTGCGTAACTGAGGCGGAAACATTGCGATAAAAAACATTATTCGGCACGAATGTAAGTGCATCTCCCCCTAGTCCACAAAATTTTTAGGGGATATGCTTGACCATATACAGGTGGGGCCGGGCTCTTCCTTGCTGGAGAATCGCCAGAACGTCACCGCTGGCAATCCGCCAGCAGCCCGGCTCGCCATCTGACTGAGACGGGCGTGCGTCTCACGCGCACGCGCGTCTCAATCTCCGTTGGCGGGGCAACGGGAACCCTGTCCGTCTCCGCTTCAGGGAGGCGGACAGGGTTAGGGGGGGGGTGCGGGCAGGCGGCGGGGACCACGGGTGACCGCCGTCAAGCCAGCGGTGACCCGGGGGAAGCGCTGCAAGCCTCTCATGCGCACGCGTCCCCTTCTCGCTATACAGATGGCGGCTGGCGGGGGATTGCGGCTGGCGTCGCCATCGCCATCCCCTGCAAAGATGAGCCATGCCCCATCTGTATAGCAGTGAACCTGCAAAAAAAGTTACAGTACTTGTGTACTAGCACGGCGCCCATCGCATCGCAGACCATAAGGCATACGATGGGATGCGATGCAATGGCAGGCGATGTTATACAATTTTAGGTACTTTTGTATTTTGACGGTGCCCACGAAATCGGCCGAAAATCGGCCGCAAATCGCATGGAAAAATCGGATGCGATTTTGCGGCAGATTTTTGGCAGATTTCTTTTTCTGGCCGATTTGCATGCTGTTCCATCATTGCACACCCCCGATTTCCATCGTAGTGCATCGCATGCAATATAGTGGCATGTGATGCATGCCATGCGATGCATGTGAAGCGATTCGATTTGTAATTGTACAATCACTCTGATGGGTGCTTACAATGTTAAATGCACCGTCATTGTTAACGCCACCCCCACTATCAACGCCAACCCGAAGCGTGGCGAGTGTAGCGAGCCCGCGTGAGGCGGCGGTACGCGTCCTCCGACCTTTTCATACCCCCACTATCCACGTCGGCGTGGAGTTGATTTTAGATAGTGTGGCGAGCGCAGCAAGCCACCGAGCCCGAAGCGTGGCGAGCGGACGCAGAATACATGTAAAGTAATCCGCTACGCTCGCCACGCTTCGGGCTCGCTGCGCTCGCCACACTATCTAAAATCAACTCCACGCCGACGTGGATAGTGGGGGTATGAAAAGGTCGGAGGACGGGTACCGCCGTCCCTCGCGGGCTCGCTGCGCTCACCACGCTTCGGGTTGGCATTGATAGTGGGGGTGGCGTTAACAATGAGGGTGCATTTAACATTGCAAATCACATCGCATCGCATGCCACTTGCTGGCATGCGTTGCTATGCGATATTTAATTGTACAATCAGGGGCATTTTCCCGAAAATCACATCGCATACCATCGCATAGTACCTGGGGGTGTGCAAGGATGGAATAACATGCAAATCAGCAGGAAATGGCCGAAAATCGGCAAAAAATTGGACGCAAAATCGCATCGCAGATCAAATCGGCCAAAAATCGGATGAAAATCGGCCGATAAATCGGATGCGATTTACATGAAATCGGGCGCCGTTGTAATACACAAGTACCCAATTTTAAATTAAACAATTCAAGTTTTTTTTTGTAGTGTTGTTCTGTCAAATGAAAAGTATATAATCAAAAAATAATATCTGAAAAAAAAAGCACCCCCAACGGCACCTCCACTATCAACGCCAACCCGAAGCGTGGCGAGCGCAGTGGTACGCATTCTCCGACCTTTTCATACCCCCACTATCCACGTCGGCGTGGAGTTGATCTTATATAGTGTGGCGAGCCACCGAGCCCGAAGCGTGGTGAGCGGACGCGGAATACATGTAAAGTAATACGCGTCCATTATATAAAATCAACTCCACGCTGACGTATAGTGGGGGTCTGAAAAGGTCGGAGGACGCGTACCGCCACCCCTCGCGGGCTCGCTGCGCTCGCCACACTTCGGGTTGGCGTTCATAGTGGGGTAGGCGTGGGGGTGCATTTAACATTGTAAGCCCCCATTAGGGTGCTTATACAATTAAAAATCGTATTGGGGGCTTATACAATTTAAAATCGAATTGCTGTGCATCGGGTGTATGGCATGCGGTGGCATGCGATGCGATTATATGTCTTGTGACTTAATAGCGTGGGCGCCGTGATAATACACAAGTACCAAAGTTACATATCCCTGGGCTCTCAGTCACAGGCATCACTGCATCCTTCTAGCTTGATGGTTCCTCACTCTGGCCCTTATTCTGGTTGGTGCGGTCAGAGCCGCACACGGGGCTCCGACCGCACAAACCTAGGGCCGCCCACCAGACGGATCGCCACGGCCGTCCATACACGGACGGCTGGCGATCCGCTCAAAAATGGTGGAGGCTACGCCTCCACCATGGTGGGAGCTGCCCCCTGCCTTCGATGGTCGACGACCATCGAAGGCAGGCCCGCACGCCGCGGCAGCTCCCGCAAGCTAAGACCACACGGACAATCGTCCGTGTGTTAGCTTGTATGGGGGCTGAAAGCTGACATCCGGCGACGTCAGCTTTCCGCCCCCATGTCATGGTAATGAGGGCGTCATGCCCTCATTACCATGCATACGCCCCGCGTTTGCATGGGAACGCCCATGAAACGCGGGGCGTACACATAGGGAAATGAGGGGCTGAAGCCCCTCACGCCCCTATCCGCCCCCTTTGCGGCGGACGAAATCCGTCTGCGGCGAAGGGGGCTGCACATGCGCAGAATGACCTCTGCGCATGTGCAGACAAAAAACATCGGCGGTACGGCCGCACGCGGGCCGTACCGTGCCGATCGGAATAAGGGCCTCTGTAAGTGCACGTCACACACAGAGCACTGTGACAGTGCAGTGTATAGGAGAGAGGGAGATGCATGCGGTCAGTCAGGGGTGAAGGGGGTGCTGGAAGCCGAACGGGCTGCGGGGACAGCGAGGCCCGGGCCCTACCTTCTGCCAGAGTGGCCAGGCCCAGGACAGTTGTTCCTATAGCACCCCCGATGGCGGCCCTGTGTAAATCTGTCAACCCCTTTATACAGAGGTGGACATACAGTAAACCTTTTTTGACCTCCGCTTACTTTTTAGTGCACATACACGTCTGTTTGCAGTGCATTAAGGTTTTTTCCATAGCAACACAGGCAAAAGATGAATTTATTGTATGACTCCCTGCAACAAAGGGTCTGGTGTTAAATGGGTGCAGTGAGGCTGTGTATCTCATATCTGCTGTGATCTAATATTAGGATTGCAGTGAAACCAACCTACTGTTGGTTGCATTTCATTATTTTCATATTGGTAGCAAATATGTTGCATTTTACTTTTGCACTTGATGTGATTACGTTCAACTCTGAATATAGTCATATTTGTCATGGCTTCTGGTGAAATTTTGTAAACCTCCCACTTTAATTCAATCATTTAATACAACCATATGCTGAGCAAATTGGTTTCCAGATGCCTTTGAGTAAGGTGCACAATTTTGGGGTCTACTAAATGACTTGACAGGAACAGACAGGAACAACAATTCATGACACTGGTCTAAGATAATAGTATACAGTATGCTGACTATTTTCAAAAGTAGGGTAGTACTCCCCAGTATCCTGGAGGTTACAGGCCTGATACTGATATGGACAGATCATCAATGTCGGATGCAGTGGATCAAATGTACATCCATTGTGATGGTGTTCGTAGAGAGTTGGATGCTTGGTAATAGATGGTTCACAATCAGATGCATAAACATATTACATCTTATGGGAGAGGTACAGGTGTGTTGCTGATTGTAGTTGTGTTCAGAGATCCTGCATGTACAGTAGGAGCAAGTTTCATCTTTGCTCCTTTGGCCATGGCTAGCCATGGCCAGCCATGGCTATTCTATTGTTCTCAGCTGCAATACGTATTGTATTGCAGCTGAGAACAATAGAATAGCCATGGCTAGCCACGCCCAAAGGAGCAAAGATGAAACTTGCTCCTACTGTAGGTGTCCATAATCCAATGGATAATCTGAACCTGCCATATGACTGCTGCAAATTTGGATGGTGTTCCTCAAGAAGCACCTAGTCATATTTAGGGCATCTTGGGGCTGATTCAGGATTGCTTGTTGCAATCTGAATTTGGCCCCAGCCAGATGGTCGAGGTTTGCACATGTGCAAAACCTGGCAATGAACAGCTTTGGTGAGTTACACACTCACTGGGCCATTTGCTGCGGAGAGGGAGGGCTTGGGGCGTCCTGGGGGCGGCAGCAGGGGAACACAAAGTGTTCTATGGGCATCTGCATAAAAACACTGGACATTCCCCTGTCAGCGACCATTGATTAATTTCTCTCCCCTTTGGCCGCATGAGAGGGCATGTGTTCGCGTACATATTCCCTTGCATGTACTAAGGGGAATCAGCGGTGCATGGGTTTAGGACTTTCGACCGGGCAGCGTTTATGGGCTCACTAGACAGCAAATATACGCTGCCTAGCGAGCCAACCTGAATCAGGCCCCTTGTCCATGCACATTTCAATGCATAGATCTACACCAGGGAAGGGCTTTGCAGCAGCATTGGCAAAAAGTTACAGACGTGACTGCAGAAAAAGATGAATAGATCTTCCCCCGACTCAGAATCAGGCCATAAATGTTAGATTTGTGGGTACTTGTTTCCTAGCACGGCCACAACGATCGTCATCGGGGGTCAAATCGGGGGCATCGCGGCCACTAAAAAATCGGGTGCGATGGGCCAGACGCGATGCCCGCGATTTCCCCATAGAGAACAATGTTAAATGCCTCAATTTACCCGCGATGACCCCGATTTCCCATAGGAAACAATGTGAAATGGATCAATTTACCCAAATTATCATAGGGAACAATGGTAAATGGTCCAAAAACACCCCTGAACATAAAAATGTCCCCCCAAAAGTACTATACGCCACCCCGCGATCAACGTGAACCCGAAGCGTGGCGAGCGCAGCGGTACGTGTCCTCCGACCTTTTCATACCCTACTATCCACGTCGGCGTGGAGTTGAGAATAGAATAGTGTGGCGAGCCCGAAGCGTGGCGAGGGAACGCGGATACCTTCACAGTTATACGCGTCCCCTCGCGGGCTTCCCAGGTGTCCATGGCGACGCAGACACCTGTGAAGCCCGCGAAGGGACGCGTTTACCTGCTCGCCACACTATTCTATTCTCAACTCCACGCCGACGTGGATAGTAGGGTATGAAAAGGTCGGAGGACGCGTACCGCCGCCCCTCGTGGGCTCGCTACGCTCGCCACGCTTCGGGTTCACGTTGATCGCAGGGTGGCGTCAACTACTTTTGGGGGGACATTTCACTGCTCAGGATTTTTTTGGGGGGTTTCTGGCCCATTTACCATTGTTCCCTATGCTGATTTGGGTAAATTGACCCATTTAACATTGTTTCCTATGGGAAATCGGGGTCATCGCAGGTAAATTGAGGCATTTAACATTGTTCCCTATGGGGAAATCGCGGCCATCGCGGGTGGACCATTTAAGCATTTTTAGGCGCACACGACGCGACCGACCCGATTTTTCAATGCATTTCAATGGAAAAATCGGGGGCGTCGGTCGCGTCGCAGGCCACTAAAATTACCCCCGATGGCCAAGATTTGTGGCCGTGCTAGGAAACAAGTACCGATTTGTGCTTCAACTTCCCTTTTTGGTAATTCTATTAAAGTAGTTAAATGTTAACTACAGTAGCATTTTGCCAAGTGAGAGAACATCGAATGATTATAAATATTAATACTCAGTTCTGCTCAATGATCAATGTGCCTGACTAAGCAGAGTGGAACATGCCAAAATAATCTGTTTTTCTTAGATACAGGGTCAAAAGCTGCAAGAAAATCTGACAACCAGAAGGAACAGATAAAACTTTAACCCGAAACTCTGATTGGAGCAAAAACAAGTGCAACAGATATAGAGAGGACACATTCCCTGAGACAGTCAAGCAAAACAACTATGGCAGGCACAACGCTGGGAAAGTCTGTAGAGAACCTGTCCGTGGTGGTCCATGGGGTTGGAGACCTTCGTTTGGTATGCATTTAACTATCCATTTTGCGTTTTAAATATGTAACTTAGTACATAGCAGGGGTAGCAGGGAGTATGCCTCTTCATTTATGTATTTATATTATTGTTTTTTTATTAGAGCATTCTCCAGTAGTTTAAATATGAACTTGGGAAACATTAGGTGTTGATTGACAGCGGCTCACTATGAAAGGATTACGAACGTAAGCAGTAGCCACGCCCTCTGATGAAGTCCCTAGAAACGAAACGCGTCAGGGTGTGGCCTGCTACGTTCTACTCTGATACTCACTGGGCGGCTGCTCTGAACGATGGGATTCCCTGTCCATGTGGCACAATCCAGCGTGCGCACCAATAGCGTCCTGGTAGACACCAGCACGGATCGCGTGAGCTGTTTATGCCCTGTGTTGATTGCATTTTAACATTGTGGTAACCAGCCCACAGAGCTTTTATGATAGGTACGAGCATACCTTTGTAGTACCTTGGAGTTTTGTCACTCCATTTTACCTAAATAAATCTCTTTTAATGCACCAGGGAGTGCCCTCTTCCTTTCCTCTGTTCTATCTATATGTGTGTGTATATATATATATATATATATATATATATATATATATATATATATATATATATATATATGGAAAAAAAGGGTGATTGGAGTGCGCAACCTAATTGTCTCTATGGTCACGTGAATAACATGTACCACCCAGTTTGTCCAATCAGTATTCAGAAGTCCTTTCTGAAGGTATTTTCTGTGTGTCCAATATTGGATTTGTTTGCAGTAATCATGCGATTTTCTTTTTTTGAAAAAACTTTTTATTTCGAAAAGCAACCCGACGCGTTTCGTCTTTACGACTTCATCAGGGGTACAACCGATGTATGATTATATAGATAACCATCTATACAGTAGATATTGCCGATTGAAATAGATTTAAATGTATCACTATGGTATTGAAGATAAAGCCAACCTTTTATAAAGAGTTGGGTATTCCAATAAAATTGTGGTGGATCTATTTAGGATGTTCCCAATTGGAGGGCGATTAATCGGTCACCAGTTTAGATCAATATAGTACTGTGGGTGTATCCCACTTTTTACGGACTGTTGAATATTCGTTGGTTTGTGGGTGATAAATCGGTCACCAACTTGGATCAGGAACTCTTCCAAAATGACTACCTCCTCCTCGCTCACTCTGGTGTATCTAGTTCAATCGGTACATGTTATTCACGTGACCATAGAGACAATTAGGTTGCGCACTCCAATCACCCTTTTTTTCCTTGTATTTCTTGTTATTCCTCACTAACAGGAGGAATTTTGGAGGTGCTGCATTAGGATTTAGCGCAATACAGAATCCAAACCCCCAATTGTGTATATATATATATATATATATATATATATATATATATATATATATATATATATATATAGAACAAGAATCCGGCACTCAAATAAATAATTACTTACTGGAGTGAAATGTAAGATTCATGAATGCTGCATTGCCATCCAAATACAAGTCCACAGGGGGCCAACAAACATAGAGGAGGAAGGAGGCGGCACTCGACAGACTGAGGTAAACAGGGTCCTTTAATCCAGGATTAATTGGATTAAAGGACCCTGTTTACCTCAGTCTGTCGAGTGCCGCCTCCTTCCTCCTCTATGTGTGTGTGTGTGTATATATATATATATATATATATATATATATATATATATATATATATATATATATATATATATATATATACCTTACTATTGCAATCCCCGGCACTCCCTTAGCCTCCACACTGGAGGTGCCTTGCTCCGTTGCCCTCCTGTGAAGGTAAACCTCAATGTATACTGCATGTACTGACAGGCGGCACTCTGAGACTTCCACACGTAGTGTTAAATGTGAAACTTTATTCTTCTACGTTTCGGAGCTCGTGGCTCCTTCGTCAGGATAACAAGTCATGTGTACAAAGTGCAAATTTAAAGAACAACTTACCGGCATGTCTCCTCCCTGCCGCGCTCCTGCACGTCCTCCGTCACCGGAACTCTCCTCTGACCTCTTCCGTTACCCGCACTGGCTTCCGGCGGGCACAGGAGGTCCTCGGCTTCTTCGGTTGCTAGGGCAACGCGGTGTTGTCGGAGTACACACTGCAATAATACAAACATGTGAATACATATTGTGCATCAATAAAAACTGTAATACATTGTGCCTACAAGTATAATCATATACCAGCAGCACGGATGCTGCCCGTTAAAACCTATTATGTGCAAAAATGCGTGCAGTGCTGAACTAGTGACCAACCTTTAAGACCATGTACTAACACATGGATATAGCTTAGTGTATATTTTTATAAACCTAAAAAAGCAACTATAATATATCATAGTTGTACAAAAATTTTTAAAAAAGTGCGCATCTATAGCAATCCTGGGAATGGCACTCCAGTTAGAAGATGCAGGTAAGTATCTGAAATGTCCGGTGCCTTCCTAAACAAGGGCAAGCAGGGTCCCCTCTGAATGTATAGTCTGCGCGGCGGCACTCGGAAAAAATACAAGACAACAGGCAATTGGGGTGCTGACGTTTCAAAGCCCGCAGGCTTTTTTTTTATCAAGGTGCTGGTGAACAAGAAAGCAATGTGAGTGGCTTACCTTTATGCCGGGCGGCACGCCGTCCGTGACTCCAGCCCACGTCCGGTGGGGAGGGCGCATGAGGATGACGTCACTCCGTCTCGGCTAGCGTGTTGGAGGCACGGAGGGGGCCCGATCTGAAGGGACCAATCACAGAGCACATCATATGTATGAATGAACATGCAGCTGTATATACGTGAACAAAAACAAAGTGCTATATACCTCAAACAAAAACATGAACACAGTGATGATGAGCTGCATGGTATACAAAAATGCATAAAACTAAAAGAGCTATGAAAAATATTAAAGTGCGAGTGCTTGAGTTAAGCCGTGTCAACATCAGGGTTGCATGACGTAAAGCGCAAGAAACGGGAGATGGTTCAACCTGATTCAATTATGCAACTGTGCAATATTATACGGCAAAGGCACAGTAAGTCTGAAACTGGAGATGGTTCACCCTGATTAGATTATACAATTATGCAATGGTATACGGCCATTTCAAGTGTCACATTGTGGCTATAATATATCTATGCATCAGATAGACAGATTACTGAATATCTAATTTAGCTGTATTGGATTTATAAAAAACAGGTTAATCCGAGATTTTCATTTTAAGCCTCTGGGTGCCAGCGTATCTAACATATATATCCAGCGGCTTTCTTTTTGTAAGAGGCGTAGTGATCTAGGCATAGGTGGTACATGATCTATGATCTTGTAACGCAAGGTGGCAATGGCATGTTTGGCTTCAAAAAAGTGTCGTGCTACAGGCTGTTCACTTTTGCCTGTGGCTATGGCTGCTTTAATGGATGACCTGTGTGCAGCTGCTCTCTCTTTGAATGTTCTATCAGTCTTGCCGACATAGTGTCGACCACAGGGGCAATAAATAAGATATATAACATATCTAGATGTACAACTCAACCGATATCTGATATTGTATTTCTTTCCAATGTGGGGGTTATAGAAGCAATCCCCTGGGATGAGATGGCTGCATGTGATACATCCGCAGCAACGGTAACACCCTAGTTTGGGTGTACCTAAGAATGTTGTAGGGTTAGGAATGGGATAACGGATATCATTGCGTACAAGATGATCTTAAAGGTTTTGACCTCTTTTGTATGCACTCATCAATGTTTTTGATTTTAGTGCGGGCAAGGTTTGGTCTGACTGTATGATTGGCCAATATTGTTTGGATATCCGATCTATGTCAGAGCTATTGGAATGGAATTTTTTGACCCAGATTATTCTATTGGACTGGTCTTTTTTGGATTTAGCTTCTAGGGATTTGGCCCTAGGCATTTTAGATATTTTATTCTTTGACTGTGATATTAGATTTTGGGAATAACCCCACTTGATGAATTTATCAGCCATTAATTCCAATGCAGGTGTGACTTTGGCCTCTGTGCTGGTTATACGTCGAACACGCAGCATTTGGGAATGTGTCAATCCCCTGATAAGGGGAGCAGGATGATGGCTGGTGGCATGTAATAAATTATTTCTATCAGTGGGCTTGGTGTAAATGGAGGTGCTGATAGCTCCTCCCCTGATAGAACATAACTGTACTACTTCACCCATCAAATTCACCTACAGTATTGACCCCTTGCAGGTACACTATTTGGATGTAAATATATCTATCAGGGGAGGAGCTATCAGCACCTCCATTTACACCAAGCCCACTGATAGAAATCAGTATGTGTTCGAGAGTGGTATGACCCTGGGTGTTCGGGGCTGCTCAGGAGCACTCCGGAATCATGTGTCCAGGCGTCTGAACACACAAGTGCCCGAACACCCGAGCATGCCGACCTCCTCGAGCTGCCTCCAACTTTCTTGACTGGCCGATCGGAGCCGCTGCTGCTTCTGGCTGCAGCACTACCTGCAGAAGTTATTGGCTGCAGCTTGAGCAACGGGTTTTCCTGGGACAGGACAAATGATGTGCCCCAGGAAAACCCACCACTCTGCCTCTGTGGAAATTGGAAAAAGAGAGAAACAAGATGGTGGTGGAGCGCTTACATTTAGAAAAAATAATAAATTGCAATTTGACCAATTGGGTATTACATAAAAGATACAATTTTATTCTATCATAAGCACATTTTTACAATAATAAAAGCATGATAAAGAGCACAATATACCTTGCATGCAGTAAAAAACTGAATAAAATAATAATAAGAAGAAGAGGCACCCCTATGGGAGTTTGAATGTGGACTTGGGATAGTTGGAATAAAGTCTCACTTTTTCCTAGTACTACTCTCCTACTGAATAGTCAATTGTTTAACTGGAATGGCGGGTATAAATATACCTGACTGGCAGCCTGATGTTTCAATCCCGCAGTGAGGAAAGGATGGAACTTCTTACGCTAGGAAGGCTCCAAAAATCAGCAGGTGGTGGTGTCCCTTTGAGAGTCCATAAAGCTGTCAGAGGACAGCGAAACATGTTAGGGAGCACCAACTTATTTTAACCACTTTTAAAATCACATGTTGGATAGATTGGATTCGATCCCCTTGGCTACTGGTCCATGCTTGAATTCACCTGCAAAAATCAGCCGTGACAAGTATTTCATCTACAACTGGGACACCACCACCTGCTCAATTTTTGGATTGAACTTTTTGCATACAATCGTGAGGATACCTCTAAACAACTGAGGACTACCCATTCCCTCCAGCGAATATAAATCATCCAGCCAGGTTTATGGATTCCCATTCTTAAGAAGCACGGACTCACATGACACTGAGGGTGAAATGTAATAGGATGAGAGATTCAGAAAGTGAGAGATTTGGTAAGAAATCTCCAGTTTTTTTAAAGTGGCAATCATTGACACAGCAAAATCACACTGGTTTTGCTGTGTAAATGATTGCCACTTTAAAAAAACTGGAGATTTCTTACCAAATCTCTCACTTTCTGAATCTCTCATCCTATTACATTTCACCCCATATAAGCAAAGAGACCAGAGGGATCGCAAAAGTGTATAAGTATACCAATTTCCAACTGTCCTATATGAAATTTAACTGACTTTTAATTTGTATTTGTAATTACATCGCCTGTACAACTGTTGATATTTAATGATTCAAATATTTATTTTACAGAATAAAAATAAATTAATTGTAATACTCAATGGATCCATTTCCAGTTCATTAGCGCTCCACACCCTTGTTGTTTATTTTGTTTGCTAATATTGGGGTTTGACACCCCTATAGTGGGAGCAGCTAGGCTCAACACACATATAGGTGCCCATTTTTTTATTTTCTAAAGAAAAAAAACCCTTTTCTTTTCCAGTTGATAAAGTACCGGTTGGAATTTGAGGAGAGTTGGTCCAAGTGAGGGGCAGTATTTGTAATCCACAAAAGGTCCAAGAGGGGTGTGTAGGCCTGATGCATTTTGTCATCCACAGATTTATCAAAGGTGTGATAGTTCACCATCCTTTCCTCACGACCGGAATAGAGACATCAGGCTGCCAGTCAGGTATATGGATACCCGGCATTCAATTTAAACAATTGACTGTTCAGGAGGAGAGTAGTACTAGAAACAAGTGAGACTTTATTCCTACTATCCCAAGTCCACATTCAAACTCCCATAGGGGTGCCTATTTTTTATTATTATTATTATTTTATTCAGTTTTTTACTGCATGCAAGGTATATTGTGCTCTTTTTATTATTGTACCAATGTGCTTCTGATAGATTAAAACAGTATCTTTTATGTAATACCCAATTGGTCAAATTGCAATTTATTCTTTTTTCTAAATTTAAGCGCTCCACCACCATCTTGTTTCTCTCTTTTTCCAATTCCCATAGGGGTCTGACCACCCCCAGGTGTGAGCAGCTAAGCAGTAACAACCCACCTCGCTAGCGCCCGTATATATTCTCTTCTACCTAGGTGGTAGAATATATATATCTTTTTACTCTGCCCCTGTGTTTGCTCAACAAAAAAGGATCAGAACGGAATATGCTGTGCTAAGAATCTGTACATAAATAAAGGATATGGGGCTGGTATTATTGGGTTATTAGCAATAGACAAATTGGAAGAATGTGCTACTACCTACAAATCTAATATTTGACATTATTGCCTATGCTCATTTCAATATTTAGTGTAGAAGTATTTATAGCGGTAAAGAAAAAAAAAAATCTATGCATGACCAAAGACCTTAAAACCCAGCTTCAAACTGTATGTTTCAACAAAATAAATTTTCTGGTATAGTAGAATTAATGTTTTACTTGTGAGCATTTTCCCGCATATGGAGGAATTTTAATATTTGCGTTAAAAGTCTCCTGCATAAAATGCTTTGCCTGGTGGTGGTTTCGGTGAATTCTGTTTTTGTTTTGTTTGTTTTTCTTTGAGGGGGGGAGCTGACCATGTGTCTTCGGGTTTACACCCATGGTCATTAGGTCAACCCATATTAGGTCTACATGCATTGGGACGATCGCTGAAACTCAACATGGCTTAGGTCCGCACCTCGAATACGGAGTACAATTCTGGGCCCCACATTATAAAAAGGACATCATAGAATTAGAAAAAACCCAAAGAAGAGCAACAAAGCTTCTTAGGGGAATGGAGAATTTAAGGTACGAGGAAAGATTAAGCAATTTGGGACTATTTACACTAGAGAAGAGACGTTTAAGGGGGGATATGCTCAACATGTATAAATATATCAGGGGCCAATATAAGGATCTGTCAAACACCCTTTTTTCTGCTAGAAAGGAATCTAGGACACGAGGGCACGAGTTTAGATTAGAAGAAAAAAGATTTTGTTCATCTAGAAGAAAAAATCTATTTACAGTCAGATCCGTCAAACTTTGGAACTCTCTTCCTGGAGAAGTGGTGTCGGCAGACACTATAAATACGTTTAAAATACGGTTGGACAAACATTTATTGGATAAAAACATCCATGGGTACAAATAAGTAACATAATCTGTCTTTAAAATATCAGAACATACTATACAACAAGGGATAAGCTACTATAAACATAGGTTGAACTAGATAGACGCAAGTCTTTATTCAGCCTCACCTACTATGTAACTATATAAAAATTTGTCGACATGGCTATTGTTGACATGGTTGGAAGGTCGACAAAAGCATTAGTTCGACAATGGCAAGAACAACAGTCAATAGGTCGACATGTTTTTTGGAGCCGACATGTGCCAACAGGCGGTATTTCATGTCATACCATCTACTAATCTACTAGAGCATGCAGAGAGAACAAAAGAGTGTGTCTGAAGCATGGCAAGCAGACGCGGTACACTTTGACGGTGTCCATGTCGACTATGTTGACATTTGGGATAAAGAAGTGAAAAACTCATGTCGACCTTGCCATTGTCGACCTTCCGACCCTGTTGACCTTAGCCATGTCGACCTACTTTATGTGTCAACAATGTTCCATACCCCATGAAAATGGTTCAGTTATCTGAAACTTTTTTTTCTCCTGACTGGCAGGTGAAGGATAATCCACAAAGCGGACTGATGAATTCTCTAATTCTCTTCATTGTCTAACAAGTCGGAAATAGTTATACATTAAAACTCTTAATAGAGTAGGCCAGGCATCAGTGACTTTTCTTTGTAATAATTGATTGAAAGCCATTTGTTCAAATATTGATTCTGAAAACAAATTTGACCAGAGATTTTTTCTTTGTATACACCTAGTTTATATTTTTTATGTTTGGTAATACCCAGTTCAGTTTTAGTACTGTGTTGCCAATTGTATTGATAAAGAAATATTGTTATTCATTTATATTCTATGTTTTATAGTTGCCCTACAAAATTGAGAGTTTATTATCTATATCGTTGGGTACCCTGATAATGTTTTTTTTAGCCTTCATTATTTTTATTTAAATCATTGCAATTAATAAGTAACAAGATTATTGTGTGAAATTATCTATTATCTATCTATTAGTATTTTTATTAAACTAGACCGACCTTTTTTCAAGACTTGGTTAAGTTTCATGCGTATTTCGAAGCTCTGAACACTGCCATTTTTGGTGCTTCCCAGTATATAATTAGGGAGGTATGCAATGCAATAAAAATGCAATAAAAACAATAAAAAGTAAAATGATAAACTAGTAAGCCTGCTCAAAGAAAAAGCTTTGAAAGGTAATCTGCTACCTTCTGTGTTTGTGCATTTGTGAGAAATAGATGTAGTTTCACTCTCTGCAAGCAGATGGCAGTGTCTCACAGACTCACGGACACCAGACATATACATTTTGCATGTCGAGCCATGCACATATTAGACATTTTTTTAAACAATGTGGATGATAACAATGGGTTCTGAATGACAAGTCATGCAAATCGTCCAATGTACTGTATATGCTCTATCATGATGCCAATGGGTCTTCCTGATGGTTATTTGATGCCTCTTCTGATCTTATGGACATGCAGGAAGATTTGTATATATTGTTAATGACCGCATACTCCGGGATGTGGCCACAGTCCGGGAGTTCAAGGGAAATCGTTGTCGACATTGCATCTTTTTGCAATTCGTCTCTAGTGTGTACCCAGCATTAGAGCTAAAGGGGGAAATTTACTAAAGGAAATTTGTAAAAAATCGGTGTATTTGTATCTAAGAATACACTTATTTTTGACATTTACTATCCCGAAAATATGGCAATTCGTATTCGTATTGATAGCACATCAATACGAATTGCCGTATTTTCGGGATAGTAAATGTCAAAAATAAGTGTATTTCTGGATACAAATACACCTATTTTTTTTACAAATTTCCTTTAGTAAATTTCCCCCAAAGTCTTTTTATTTATATATTCATTTATTCTGTACAGTGCACTATTACTCCCAGCCAGCTGTGGTATCCGCATGGCTGCCAGAAGATGTCTAGGTTCAAAGTTAAAAGATCGACATGCACAAGGTCTGCATTTTTTTTTTTACCTTTTCATACTTTTCCATTCACGTGGACTCTGATTGTGAACAGTAAAGGTGCCTAATGCAGCAGCAGCAGCATACTTGCCTACTTTTGAAAACTGGTTTCAGGGAGATTATAGTTGGTAAAATAATTGTGCACAGCGCCCTATTGAGGGTGTGTGTCATGCTCCACCCAAAGGGTGTGTGTCATGCTCCACCCAAAGGGCGTGTCTAGTTCCATATATGGTGAGAATGTGAAAAGACATTGTTCACGTGGCACCTAGAAGCGTGGGTGTGTACTGCTACATCTGAGAGGAATTTTTAAAATTACTTATATCCAAATGTAGATGAGCCCCAAAGCAGTTAGTAATAGCTACTGTACTTGATAAAGTGTTGGGAAATGGTGCTGATGTAAATGTATCTGTCTCTCATTCCTTTTTTCCCAAAAAATGTAACAGTGTAATGTGGGCTAGGTGAAATGAGGGAGATTGGTAGACTAATGAGGGAGAGAGGGAGATTGCTGCTATTTCATGGAGTCTCCTGCAGAATGCAGGAGGGTAGGCAACTATGAGCAGCTGGGGATGTGGTACACTTATTAGTGACACAAAAAAGTGAAAAACTCATGTCAACATTTTTCACGTCTACTTTTTGCTTGTTTCTAACTTTCACCTATGTTTTCCTTGGGCGTGCTGACCTTTTGCTGTTGGCCTACTTATTTTCTGTGAGCTAAACCACTCTCGCCAGCTGTCATCATGAGAAGATGTCTGGCCTCAAGGAATCTGTCTAGGCCATTACACTCGTTTCTAGTAGATTGACAGTGTTTTGTTATGACTACAGATGCAGTCTATAGATTACTTATCTCCCCAGTATGTAGTTTATTGTTTTATAGAACCTAATTTCAAAGGGCATCATAAATAAGTCACCATTCCAATTCCCTTAGAAATATTACTACAGTTCAGACAGATTCATGAAATGTAGGTGACCTTTCCCCATAGCTTTCACTTTTTAAATTTACAGTGGTTATTACAATGACAATACTCAACCACTAATATTGTGATGCTCTGGCTGTATTAATCCCAACACCTCTATGATGAATTTAATATTTAATGTGCAAACTGATCTACACTGGTTTATGTTTGTTCAATGCCTAGTTCACAATTTGATCTGTTTTAATTATTATTTTTTGTTTTTATGGTTCATTCTAGGAAAATCGACCAATTCCTGAGCCAGGTCAAAATGGTACGTTTTATGTCATATTGGTAGTGACCATAGCTATACCATTTATTTACTTAGACTGTGTATACTGTATGTATAAATACATGTTCTATTCTCTTATACAGTTACAAATGTGCTTTTATACTTTGCATAAATTACATGATCATGTGATGAGTTAGTATTCAATTTGTTACTTACACCGCACAATGTACAGGCAGTACTTGGCACAACTGTAACACAGGATAATTCGGAAGCTTGACCAGTTGGTTGGCAACACACATACATACAGTACTGGTCATTGTTCAGTAATGTGCGAAAGGTGCTGTAATGATGTTAGGTGATTTTAGTTTGGTTGTAGATCCTATGGTTTAAAGGTCCCACATGACAGAATCTCCCCTTCATGGCCCTCTGCCCTGCCCTGACAACCCTTCTGGTTTCCGGCACTTACTGGGTGAATATGGCCTCAATGACGCTTGGCAGAAAATGATTCTCGGGTATATAATTTACATTCTGATTCAGGTATACTGCAACTGAAGCTGACATCCTGTCCTTCCCTAAAAACAAATTAGCTTTACCCAAGTTAAGGCCCCCATACACTAGGGCGACTTGTCCTTAGGACAAGTCGCCCCCGACTTCCCCCTGAGCTTCCCCGGCTGCTCCCCGGGGGAGCTTGATTAGACTGGCACTTGATGTGCCATTTTTTACATGTGATAAATCGTCTCGATTTATCACATGTAAAAAACCCGGGGAGCAGGGGGGGGGGGGGGGGCTACAGAGGTGGGAGCAGGGGACTCTGTGTCCCCCGCTGCTGGGGACGCTGCGGGGGACAGCGTCTGTGTCCCCCGCTGCTGGGGACGCTGTTCCCCAGCGTCTGTGCGGTAGAGGGAGCAGGGGGGCTGGGGACTCTGTGTCCCCCGCTGCTGGGGACGCTGCGGGGGACAGCGTCTGTGTCCCCCGCTGCTGGGGACGCTGTTCCCCAGCGTCTGTGCGGTAGAGGGAGCAGGGGGGCTGGGGACTCTGTGTCCCCCGCTGCTGGGGACGCTGCGGGGGACAGCGTCTGTGTCCCCCGCTGCTGGGGCGTCTGTGCGGTAGAGGGAGCAGGGGGGCTGGGGACTCTGTGTCCCCCGCTGCTGGGGACGCTGCGGGGGACAGCGTCTGTGTCCCCCGCTGCTGGGGACGCTGTCCCCCAGCGTCTGTGCGGCAAGGCGGTGCAGGGGGGCTGGGGACGCTGCGGGGGACACAGGCGGCATAGAGCCGGGCAGGGGAAGCCGGCCGGGAGCTGTCAGTAATGAATAAAAAAAAAAAAGCCCATACAATGAATGGGCAGCCTGTGATTGGCTGCTGAGCGCTCTCTCAGCCAATTGCTGACTGGCTGAGAGAGCGCTCAGCCAATCACAGGCCGCCCATTCATTGTATGGGCTTTTTTTTTTTATTCATTACTGACAGCTCCCGGCCGGCTTCCCCTATCCGGCTCTATGCCGCCTGTGTCCCCCGCAGCCGCGTCGTGTCCCCAGCCCCCCCTGCTCCCTCCACCGCCGCGCCGCCCCACTAGGTCCCAAGTCGGGTGGTCGGACGTGCAGCAGGTCCGACCACCCGACGCAGATCCGATGCGCACGGGACCGCGCATCGGATCTGAGGGGACATCCAAACTAGCCGATTTTGGTCCGATTTCTGCCAGATCCGTCTGATCTGGCTGAAATCTGACCAAAATCGGCTAGTGTATGGGGGCCTTTAGACTGTAAGACCTGCCTGGCCCTGAACTTCCCATGGTCCCTTTTTGAACTTGAAAAAGCTATTGATGATCTACCCACGTGATAAGGCCCCTGGACCTGATGGATATCAGACACATTTTTATAAAAGCTACAAAACAGACTTGGACTTGATACTATTGAATTTCTTCAATGAGGCATCTAATTCTAGTAGCTTTCCAAAAGAAATGTTGGAAGCGCAGATTGTGTTTGATATTGCTAACGGCACCAGACAGGGGTGTCCTTTGTCATCCCTTATATTTTCATTGGCAATCGAGCCCCTAGCTGAGACTATTAGAATGGATGGAGATGTGCTGGGACCTGTGATTGGGAGTGTTGCCCATAAAATCAGTCTGTTTGCTGATGATATCCTTCTGTGTATGTTGAACCCTGAGACTTCTTTTCCCGGACTCCATAACGTTCTTGACTATTTTGCAAATGTATCATATTATAAATTGAATTCCTCTAAAACTGAAGCAATCCCGCTTAATATTTCCCCGGTGACACTAGCCCTACTCAAAGATAGTTACAAATATGCATGGCAGTTGCGTTCTATTAGGTACTTGGCTGTACACTTGTCCAGGGATGTTGACCTTGTTGATTGTACTTATATACCATTACTCTGCTCATTTGAGAAGTTCATTAAAGAGTGGCTTCTTCACGAAATCTCGTGGCTGGGGCGAATAGCTGATTACCTAATCTGATGTATCTCTTCTGTGCCATTCCACAATCTATCCCAAAACCCCTTAGTTGTAGAGCCAATTGGGTGTTTCCATAATATATTTGGAAGGGCTCTAGACCCCATATTGCTAGGCGCACTTTAGTATTGCCGAAACACTCCAGAGGTGTTGTTTATGCCGGCTTTGACAGTTACCACTAATATGGCTTAGCCGTTTACTATTCTACATCTGCCCACTGTTATGTCCTGTAGATTGTCCTCCCTTTATTACAGAGGAGGAATATTTTGTTGGTACCAATATATTATTTTGTTGGGCAAGAAGGGGAAATTAATTTCTCAACCTAATTTGGAGAGAGATTTATCTAGAGTTTTTCAGGATACTGAGTGGGATTCGATCTCTATGTCCTGTTTCAAGGTATCTAAATGCCTCCAACACTGTGAAATGTTTTATAAATTGTTTCATAGGGCCTACTTTATTCCACAGTGGCTGCATCTTATTTGGCCTTCGGCGTCCAGTCTTTGTTGGAGAAACTATGGGTGCATTCAAACTATTTTACATATTATTGGGGATTGCCCGGTTTTGTCGCTGCTGTGAATAGAAGTATTCTCCCTCATAGGTGATGTTCTTAGAATATTACCATACCCCAAATCCTCTCTTAATCTTGCTAAAGATACTGTACATGCTGGGTCATGTACTGATTTCTACCAAGGCAGCCATAGGACAATTGTGGAAATCCCACTCTATACCCAGTATACAAACCATTATTAAAAATAGTCACAAACACTTTGTGTTTGAGACAGCTGGGTTTAGATATTCCTCCTTGCCCTCCTCTATTCATATAAAATGGTTTAAGTGGAGTGAATACCAGGAGAGACAGGGACATTCTTCCATTTATAGCGACCCCATTGATATATCAGTTTCTTCCTCACCCTCCATGGCAGCCATTACTCTGGGTTATTTCTTCTTCTCCTATGTTTAGACAGGTAAATTTGACTCCGCCCACCTTGGGTATATATCCTCCCCTTCCTCCTCACCCTACAGTCTTTTTCCTGTCTCAAAGATTAGGATAGGTAGATAGTTTTTTTGTTTTGTGCCTGGGCTACCTCAGTCTTTACAGCTATTGTCCATGGGTGGCCAGGCTGTGGGGTGGCTCCCCGGGTGAAGAGGCACCCATCAGGCTGCATCCTGCGCTGTGTGCCTGGAACTGCTGCCAGATATCAGGCTGTATCCTGTGGCATCCACTCTATTGCCCCTCCATGCTGAGTCCATGCAGTGTGACGCTGGGAACAGGTGGCTCAGCGCTTCAGGCTGGAGGTTGGCGGAAGCAGTAAACTGGGGCGCCCGTTCTAAGGGCGGATGTGACGCTCGGGCGTCTGGAACACTAGGGCAGATGTGACGCTCGGGCGTCTGGAACACTAGGGCGGATGTGACGCGGCGGCGTCCGGAAGGCGCTTCTGCGCATGCGCAAATGCCCGGCGCCGGATTTAAAAACGCTGGATCTGACACACTGCCGCAGCTTGTATGCTGAGCTAAGTGTGAAGACTGCAGAATGGATCCTGTAAGCGTTTTTACCCCCCTGAAGCTGAAACTGCCATGGAGAGGTAAGCCCTTAGTGAGGCACATTTATTGCTGTATGCTATGCAAAGTTGAGGGCAGTTAAGTGATAGGCTTTTATATATCTGATTTTAGTGTGTCTAAGGCTTCTAAAAAAAGGAAATCTAAATCCAGGAATATGCCCAGTACATGTATGCTATGTGACAAGGATTTACCTCCTGAAAAGGATGTCCATATATGCAAGGGCAGCAGACAGCCAGCAGAGGCACAGTCTATGACCATGCTCCAATTATTGGACTGGATGAAGAAGTCCTTCGTTACTAAGGATGAGTTGAAGGAGGTTCAGGGGACTAAGAGAACAAGGTCTCAAGTCAGTTTAGGTACAGGATACAGACGATTCTGGTGACGAATCCGGGGAGGTCCCTGAGAAGGAGAGGTCATACAATCCAGATTTGGTTGATAATCTCCTGAAGTATATTTACAAGGTTATGGACATTAAAGATAAGGAGGAGGTCCGTGATGCCCTGTTTGAAGACAGGGTTGTGAAAATTAGAAACTTTCCAGTGCATAAAGTGCTTATGGACCTAATGGTTGGTCAATTTCAGAAAGTGGACAGGAAGTCTAGTAACTTTAAAAGGTTGGAACGGATGTTCCCAATTAAGGATGAAGCTTTTGCGAAATACTGTACTGTCCCTAACGTTGATGCGGCGGTGGCCAACGTTGTGTCAAAAACTACAATTCTCCTTGAGGATGGTGCTAGTCTCAAGGACAGTATGGATAAGAAATCAGAGGGTGCACTGAAGAAAGTGCATGGTGCCTCAGCAGTGTCCTTAAAGGCAGGGGTTACTATGGCGTCAACCTCCAGGGCCTTGAGAGCATGGGGCTTATCCATGGCCACCGATATTGAAGAAAATGTGTCAAGGCAGTATTTGCAAAAGAGCATGGGTATCATGATGAAAGCCATTGACTTTTTGTGCAAGGCATCTTTGGATGTTATGGAGTATGCTGCTAAGACCATGGCGGCAGGTGTGGCAGCAAGGCGGGCAGTATGGCTGCGCAGCTGGTCAGCGGATGCGTTCCAAGAACATTAGGTATTGGTTAGATTGGTTCCTGCACACTGCTCCCAATTGTTCAGGTCTAGCTGCTCCACTTGCCGAGAGACCGGCCCGGCTGGGTACTGCAGTTTAGAGTGAATTAAGTGCAGCGCTCTGCCCCTTGGTGTCGGGTGTCGGTAGCCTAAATAACGAGTACGTGTGCGTGCTCAAAAAGAAAATCTTTACTAATAAGTGGTGCAAATACATAAACACATAAAATTGATTTAAAGGTACATTGCTGCAGTGGAATTCTGAAAGTGCAGTGTACATAAATACATATACATGCAAATACAAATATTACAGGCGGTGGGTGATAATACTGAAGGAAAGGGGATATTATGGGCACTACGTGCACATCAGGGGTCTGCCCTGCGTGATGGAGTGCCCAGGGGATGGGTGGGGGAAGAAAGAAATTGGTTCGGTAGCGGTGATCTCTCCACTCAGTGGGGATCCCAAGGTTAGGGTTGGCTGGGTGGGGGGTCCGGGTTGGGAGCAGTGGATCACCGATGGGTACAGGTGCAGCGTACCGCTTGCCTGTATTGAAGAGCTGTCCTGTGGTGACGTCCAGGTCCCGGGTTGCAGCTTGAGTGGTGTTATGCCTGCGGTCTTAGGTGGTGGGACGGAGGTGGGTGATCGTCGTGGGAGCCTGGGGTCGGGGTGCATGGCTCCCAGGATCTGGGCGCTCCGTATGCCTCCTTCCCTGGTCCGCTCGACTAGTCGGGTGTTTGGCTGTTCGCCGTCCACCTTCTTAATTGGGGTCCGTGGTCGGTGACGTGGAGTGTCTGACAGAGGTCACGATCGGGGGTTTGCTGGTGCGCGTCTCCCCCATTGTGAGTCCTTGCCGACGGATCCCGGTTACTCACCTCTTCCCGTCCCCGGCGTGCTGTTGTCCTCTCTTCACGGGCGTCTCTCTCTCCTCGGCAAGCACGAGAGGTCGCCGCACCTGTACCCACCGGTGATCCACCGCTCCCAACCCGGACCCCCCACCCAGCCAACCCTACCCTTGGGATCCCCACTGAGTGGAGAGATCACCGCTACCAAACCACTTTCTTTCTTCCCCCACCCGTCCCCCAGGCACTCCATCATGCAGGGCAGACCCCTGATGTGCACGTAGTGCCCCCAATATCCCCTTTCCTTCAGTATTATCACCCACCGCCTTTTATTTTTGAGCATGCACACATAGTCGTTATTTACACTACCGACACCAAGGGGCAGAGCGCTGCACTTAATTCACTCTAAGTTCCAAGAACAGGCTGGCTTCACTACCCTATTAAGGGTCTTTGCTATTTTGGAATAAATTGGAGTCAATTATCCAAAGAATGTCCTGTGGTAAGTCGGCTAGACTGCCGCAAGATGCAGAGGTACGGTGGACAGTCACCTAGAGAACATTTCAAGGAAGCCAGGGCCTATAGGCCTGGAAGGCAGTATGGTAGATTCTCTGGGTCTACAAGGCAGTCCTTTCATCAGGCATCCAGAAGGGGGTTCAAGAAGTTCTGACAACGAAAGCACAGGAGAGTCCATTCCAGTGGGAGGAAGACTATGGAAGTTTGTCCACCAGTGGGAAATGTCAGTACAGGACAAATGGGTCCTTTCGATACTAAAATATGGATACAGGCTGAAGTTCAAGCAGTTTCCAATAAGCAGAAGGTTTCTGAAGTCAAGAAACCCTACAGATTAAGGAGAGATACAGGCGTTGAGACAAATAATCAAGGATCTGTTAAAGTCCAGAGCAGTAAAACCAGTTCCTTCCGGAGAGAAAGGGGACGGCTTCTATTCAAAAATGTTTTTGGTTCGGAAGCCATCAGGGGCCTTTTGGACAATATTAGACCTCAGAGACTTAAACAAATATGTTGTAGACAATAAGTTTTATATGGAAACTCTAAAATCCATATTACAAGGTATAAGGCAGGCAGATTTCTTGGCATCGGTGGATCTGAAAGATGCCTACTTCCATGTACCCATTCACCCAAAACACAGAAAGTTTCTCAGGCTTCATGTGTTGAATCAACATCTGCAATTCACATGCCTCCCGTTTGGCCTGTCTGCTTCCTCGAGGATCTTCACAAAGGTCCTAGTAGGTCATGTAGCCTACATAAGGTTACAGGGGATAGCCATGTGGTCCTATCTGGACGATCTCCTAATTTGCGGAAGGTCAGAGCAGGAGGTAGAGCAAGCAGTACAAACTACAATACAAATTCTACAGGCACATGGATGGCTGGTCAATCAAGACAAGTCATCTCAAACCATGTCAGAATCTGCAGTTCTTGGGCGTGATGATAAACACTATCAAGTACGCGATTTCTCTGTCTCAAGAGAGGTGCGTCAAGATCCAGGAGTTGGCTGCCTTAGTTCAGTGTCAGATGAAGTAATCTCTGCATCTAGTTCTTCGTTTTCTGGGGATGATGTCGTCCACCATAGACCTAATCCCGTGGGCAAGGTGGCGGATGAGGATTCTGCAAAGAGAAACCTTGACTCGCAGGCGAGTACATTTAGACCTAAATGCCAAAGTAGAATTAAGTCAAAGTGCAAGAGATTCTCTGGTGTGGTGGCAAAGTCCACTCCTGAAGCACAGAAACACTCTGTTATCTCAGCCTCATTATGTGACATTAACCACAGACGCAAGTTCCTATGGCACATATGCAGGAAGCAAGCTGTCAAGGTCTGTGGTCCAAAACAGAACGCGCAATGTCTTCCAACCAAAGGGAAATGCGAGCAGTAGTAAATGCAGTGTGTCACTTTAAGGATCAAGTGAAGTACAAGCATCTAAGAATATTGACAGACAACACCTCCGTAGTGGCATACGTCAACAAGCAAGGCGGCACCAAAAGTCTGACCTTGTGGGAAGAAGTCACAAGAATATTGCCGTGGGCAGAATCAAATCTGCTGTCACTGTCAGCTCTGCATGTTTCCGGCGAAAGCAATACTCTGGCAGGGGAATGGGAGTTAAATCATCAGGTGTTCATAGAGGTAACCCAAAGATACGGGGTCCCTCAAATAGACCTCATGGCGACAAACATAAACAGCAAGGTTCAGCGCTTCTTCTGGAGATACCATTTTCCCGGGTCAGAAGGAGTCGATGTGTTCTCCCTAAAGTGGGACTTCAAACTCTCCTATGTGTTTCCCCCATTCCTGATGATTTCTCGCATTCTGAAGAAAATAAGACAGGAGCAGGCCATGGTGGTGATTATTCTCCCTTAGTGGCCCAGACTGAGCTGGTTCCCAACTGTCCTCAGGATGGTTCCCAGCTGTCCTCAGCGGCCTTGGACTCTGCCGATGATCCCTGATCTGTTGCATCAGGGTCCACTACTCCATTCAGGTATCAAAACCTTGAAATTGACTGCCTGGATGTTGAGTGGGCGATTCTGATAGAGAAAGGGGTGTCAGAGCAGGTGGCAGGCTTTCTGTTGAAGGCAAGGAAAGCAGTTTCTTCTAAGATATATCACAAAATCTGGAGGAGATTCCTATCCTGGGCTCAGGCGTATCCCGAGAACATAAGGTTTGGAACACCTTGTGTCCTACAATTTCTCTGATGGTTTTGTGCTGCGACTGGCAGCTTCAACCTTAAGAGTTCAGATATCTGCTCTCTCTGTCCTCCTGGATAGGAAATTGTCAGATGATCCACTCATCAAAAGGTTTGTACAGGCATTAACCCCTTCCCGACATTTGACGTATATATACGTCATGGCCGGGATGTACTTCCCGACACATGACTTATATATACGTCATGACTTCAAAGTGTCACTGCGTCTAGAGACGCAGTGACAGAGGGACGATGTCTGCTGTCCCTGACAGCAGACATGTCCCTGCATGCCCAGGGGGGGCGGCGATGCCGCCCCCCCGTCGGCGATCGCTGTGATTGGCTGTTCAATGTGAACAGCCATTTGCAGCGTTTTCCTGTGTTACCGGCGAATCAGACGCTCGGTAACACAGGTGTCAATCACCGCCGGGTGCGAGGGGGCATGAGGGCGTCATCGGTGACGAGGACACCTCACCCCACCTGCCCCCAAGGCTGTGATTGGTCCGTCGGACCGACGGACCAATCACAGCCAAGGCGCGCCATTTAAACTAATGGTGACTGCGCTGCAGACGCCATTCCGGTCTGGAATTGCGTGCAGAGCGGTCACCGGCCACTCTGTCCTGCTATACATACCTGAACCTTGCCTGATACTTACCTGATCACCGCTGATCACCGCTGGTAGCGTGCTGCCAGCAGCTGGATGCTTCCTGGATCTTGTGACTTCCTGTGTGCTGCTGCTGCAGTGTCATAGAGTCACAGATAGTGATAGATAGTCAGAGATAGTCAGAGATAGTGACAGAGAGTGATAGAGAGTGCTATATTTTGTGTCTGCTGCACCCCCTTTTGTGCTGATCACTATATCTGAGCTGATCAGCAACTTTTTGGGGGTGCAGAGGTTTTTTTTTTATATATATATACCTGTCAGTTGCACCAAAGGTTGTGCTGCCTGTGCAACTGACTGCTGCCCCCCCTGCTGCCCCCCCTTTTGTGCTGATCAGTTTAAATTAATTAAGATCAGCAACTTTTTGGGGGTCCAGGTTTTTTTTTTTTATATATATACACCTGTCAGTTGCACCAAAGGTTGTGCTGCGTGTGCAACTGACTGCTGCCCCCCCTGCTGCCCCCCCCTTTTGTGCTGATCAGTTTAAATTAATTAATCAGCAACTTTTTGGGGGTCCAGGGTTTTTTTTTTTATATATACCCTGTCAGGTTGTGTGCCTGCTGCCCCTCACTGCTAATCAGTGTTGCATCACTGCATCACAGATCTGCAGTTTTTTTTTTGGAGTGCAGTGGGGTTTTGTTTTTACACCCACGTTGCTTTTGTGGGTGTCCTGTGGCCGCTGAGCGCTGATCAGTGACGTACAATCACTGAACAGCATTTTTGGCACAGGGTTGATATCATTTTTTTTCTGCAGTTTTTTTAAATTTTTTTTTTTTTTTGGAGAGTGCTGTGGTATATTTTTTTAAATAGTTTTTACACCCACGTTGCTTTTGTGGGTGTCCTGTGGCCGCTGATCAGTGACGTACAATCACTGAACAGCATTTTTGGCACAGGGTTGATATCATTTTTTTTCTGCAGTTTTTTTAAATTTTTTTTTTTTTTTTTACACCCACGTTGCTTTTGTGGGTGTCCTGTTGCCTTTGAGCGCTGTTCAGTGACGGACGTTACTGACCAACATCTGTGCTCAATTTTTGGCGCAGGACCTTTTTTTTTTTTTTTTTAACCCCTTCAATTTTTTTTTTTTTATTGGGATCAAATTCCTGTATAAAGTATATTTTTTTTTCTGCACTACATACACACTACACACTACATACCCCCCGTGTTGAAATAAAGTTTGTACCCCCCCTACACTATACACGTGTTGAAACATTACACTTACAGAAACACAAAAATAAAAATGGCATCCCAAATGTCATCCCAAATGTCATCCCAGTCATCCAGAAGAATGTATTCAGCGGAGGAGGCATATGCCATGCAACCTCTGACTCTGACACAGCCAGTGATGCAAGCGGGGAATTTGAAGGATTCGTCTTAAGCTCCTCTTCCTCCTCTAGTGATGAGGGACCCCCTCAAAGACGCCCCCGTAGAGCAGCTGAGACCCCCCCCCAAATGATTGATCCCGTATGGACCCCACCACCAGACAATTTTGAGCCCCAGGTTCCTGAGTTTTTGGCCATCCCAGGAATCCAATTTGATTCAGCAGGTCTCAGAGAAATTGACTTTTTCAAATTATTTTTCTCTGATGATTTTATAAATTTAATGGTGGACCAAAGTAATTTATATGCCCAGCAGTTTATTGCTCAAAACCCCACGTCATCATTTGCTAGGTGGACCCCTGTAGACGCAGTAGAGATGATGACGTTTTGGGGTCTGGTGTTACATATGGGCATAGTAAAAAAGCCAGAAATTAGGCAATATTGGAGTACAGATGTTCTGTACAGCACCCCACTTTACCGTATGGCCATGACTCGGACTCGTTTTGAGATAATCCTTAAATTTTTACATTACACCGATAATGCACAGTGCCCACCCAGAGATGATCCCACCTTTGACCGGCTATTCAAAGTCAGGCCGGTCATTGATCATTTCAGTGCCAAATTTGCAGAGATGTACATCCCTGAAAAATTTATTTGTATCGACGAGTCCCTTATACATTTTAAAGGAAGGGTTAAATTCCGCCAGTACCTTCCCAGTAAGAGGGCAAGGTATGGCATAAAAATGTATAAGCTGTGTGAAAGCACCTCAGGGTACACCCACAGGTTTAGGGTATATGAAGGGAAGGATTCAACAATTGAACCGGCAGAATGCCCCCCCTCCCTCGTAGGTGTTAGTGGAAAAATTGTCTGGGATTTAGTGCACCCCTTCCTGGATAAAGGTTATCACCTCTATGTGGATAACTTTTACACTAGCATCCCCCTGTTTAAGGCCCTTGGTTCAAGAGGTACAGCAGCTTGCGGTACTGTGCGCAAGAACCAAAGAGGCCTCCCAAAAACGCACATTGCCCAAGTACTGAGAAGGGGTGAAAGCAGGGAAATATGCACCGAAAATATGTTGTTGGTCAAATATAAGGACAAGAGGGATGTCCTTATACTGACAACAATTCATGGAGACAGTACCACCTCCGTCCCTGTACGAGGTACCAGTACCCACACCTCAAAACCTAATTGTAGCCTAGATTACAATAGGTACATGGGCGGAGTGGATCTTTCAGATCAGGTACTGAAGCCGTACAGTGCCCTGCGGAAAACAAAAATCTGGTACAAGAAGCTGGCCGTGTATATCATCCAGATGGCACTGTATAACGCTTACGTGCTATTCCGTTCTACCAGCCAGAGGGGGACATTTATGCACTTTCAAGAGGAAGTCATAAAGGGCCTAATATTTGGGAACCAGCAGGCAGAGGGCCCCAGTACTTCTAGTACTGGCCCCCGTATTGTACCAGGGCAGCATTTTCCAAACGAAATCCCCTCCACTGCAAGAAAGGGCAGGACACAAAAAAGGTGCAAAGTTTGCTATAAAAAGGGAATAAGAAAGGATACTATTTTCCACTGTGAAACTTGCCCCGACAAACCCGGCCTATGTATAAAGGAGTGTTTTAAAATATACCACACATCTATGGATTATTAGGTTCATCATTTCACCGTGCTTCGGGGGTCTTGCTAATGCCACATAGCACCCACCATTCATTCCACCAGAATCTGAGCTGCAAAATCCAAAAATCACTCCTTCCCTTCTGAGTCCTGCCATGCACCCAACTGGTATTTTTTGGTCACATATGAGGCATTGCCATACTCGGGAGAAATTGGGGCATAGATTTTCGGGTGCTTTTTCTCCTTCATACCTTATGAAAATGAAAAATTTTGAGCCAGAACTGCATTTTTGTGTAAAAAAATATTATTTTTCATTTTCACTGCCCAGTTGTATCAAAATTGGTGAAACCCCTGGGGGTTTGAAATGTACACTATACCCCTAGATGAATTCCCTGAGGGGTGTAGTTTGCAAAATGGGGTCACTTGTGGGGGGTTCCACTGTATTGGTGCTTCGGGGGTCTTGCTAATGCGACATAGCACCCACCAACATTCCACCAGAATCTGTGCTGCAAAATCCAAATATCACTCCTTCCCTTCTGAGTCCTGCCATTTTTTGGTCACACATGAGGCATTGCCATACTCGGAAGAAATTGGGGCACAGATTTTGGGGTGCTTTGTCTCCTTCATTCCTTGTGAAAATGAAAAATTTTGAGCCAGAACTGCATTTTTGTGTAAAAAGTTAAATTTTTCATTTTCACTGCCCAGTTGTACCACAATTGGTGAAACCCCTGGGGGTTTGAAATGTACACTATAGCCCTAGATGAATTCCCTGAGGGGTGTAGTTTGCAAAATTGGGTCACTTGTGGGGGGGTTCCACTGTATTGGTGCTTCGGGGGTCTTGCTAATGCGACATAGCACCCACCAACATTCCACCAGAATCTGAGCTGCAAAATCCAAAAATCACTCCTTCCCTTCTGAGTCCTGCCATGCACCCAAATGGTATTTTTTGGTCACATGTGAGGCATTGCCGTACTCGGGAGAAATTGTGGCACAGATTTTGGGGTGCTTTGTCTCCTTCATTCCTTGTGAAAATGAAAAATTTTGAGCCAGAACTGCATTTTTGTGTAAAAAATTTAATTTTTCATTTGCACAGCCCAGTTGTATCAAAATTGGTGAAACCCCTGGGGGTTTGAAATGTACACTATACCCCTAGATGAATTCCCTGAGGGGTGTAGTTTGCAAAATGGGGTCACTTGTGGGGGGGTTCCACTGTATTGGTGCTTCGGGGGTCTTGCTAATGCGACATAGCACCCACCAACATTCCACCAGAATCTGAGCTGCAAAATCCAAAAATCACTCCTTCCCTTCTGAGTCCTGCCATGCACCCAAATGGTATTTTTTGGTCACATGTGAGGCATTGCCGTACTCGGGAGAAATTGGGGCACAGATTTTGGGGTGCTTTGTCTCCTTCATTCCTTGTGAAAATGAAAAATTTTGAGCCAGAACTGCATTTTTGTGTAAAAAATGTAATTTTTCATTTGCACAGCCCAGTTGTATCAAAATTGGTGAAACCCCTGGGGGTTTGAAATGTACACTATACCCCTAGATGAATTCCCTGAGGGGTGTAGTTTGCAAAATGGGGTCACTTGTGGGGGGATTCCACTGTATTGGTGCTTCGGGGGTCTTGCTAATGCGACATAGCACCCACCAACATTCCACCAGAATCTGAGCTGCAAAATCCAAAAATCACTCCTTCCCTTCTGAGTCCTGCCATGCACCCAAATGGTATTTTTTGGTCACATGTGAGGCATTGACCCCGTACTGCAAAATGGGGTCACTTGTGGGGGGGTTCCTAACTTTTAGCATCTTATGGTGCCTAGAAACCTACATGGTGCCTAAAAAATAATCTCATAAAAAGGAGGCTCCAAAATCAAGTAGGTGCTCCTTCTATTATGAAGCCTGTGGTTTGGTCAACGTGCACACTAGGGCCACATATAGGATATTTATGAAAACAAAAGAATTGGGGGAATCAATTTTTAGTCACATTTCTCTAGTAAAATCTACTGTGTTCCTTAGAAAAATGTATTAAAATTGCAAATCTGCAAAAAAAAAATGAAATTTTGAAATTTCACCTACACTTTGTTTTAATTCCTGTGAAACACCTAAAGGGTTAACAAACTTCCAAAATGCTGTTTTGAATACTGTGAGGGGTGCAGTTTTTGAAATGGCATCATTTATGGGGGTGTCTCACATACAAGTCCCTCAAAGTCACATCAGAACTGAACTGGTCCCTAAAAAAATCAGTGTTTGAAATTTTCTTGAAAATTTGAGAATTTGCTATTCATATTTTAAGCCTCCTAGTGTCCAAAAAATTTAAAAGGAAGTTGAAATAATGATGGAAACATAAAGTAGACATATGGTCTATGTTAGTTATTAACTATTTTGAGTGGTATGATTATTTGTCTCACAAGCAGAAAATTTAACATTTTGAAAATTGCTAAATTTTCCATTTTTTTACGACATTTTGGTATTTTTCACAAAAAAACACAGACTGTATCGACCCAAATTTACCACTAATTTGAAGTACAATGTGTCACGAGAAAACAATCTCAAAATCACTTGGATAAGTAAAAGCAAAAAAAAGTTATCCCCACTTAAGTGATACATGTCAGATTTGAAAAAAAGGGCTCTGTCAGGAAGGCAAAAACAGGCTGCGGCGGGAAGGGGTTAAATAAAGAACGTCCAAGAGTTAAAGAGCCCTTGGCTCCATGGGACTTAAATCTAGTTCTGAACAACCTTATGTCTGCTCCCTTTGAGCCACTGGACCAAGTGCCTTAGAAAGACAACTTTCCAGGACACCTACTTCAAACAGCCATCCCTTGTGTCAGGAGAGTGAGTGAACTTCAAGCGCTGTGGTCAGAACAGCCATACTTAAATATCTTTCCTGACAAAGTAGTACTGAGAACAAACCCTGGATTCCTACCAAAAGTAGTTTCAGGGTTTCACCTGAATCAGGAAGTAGTCTTGCCAACTTTCTTTCCAAATCCAAAAAGATGCAGAAGAGGAAAGATTGCATAAGTTGGTTGTGCACAGAGCAATTTCAGTCTATCTTCTGAGAGTAAGTGAGATTCGGAAGGTGAAACAGCTCTTCATTCTCCACTCGGGACAGAGGAAAGGAGAAGCAGCTTCTAAAGGAACGATAGCCCGATGGATCAGGGAAGCTATCTCGTTCGCCTATAGAGAGAGCAACTTGGAAGTTCCAGAGAAGCTAAAGGCACACTCCACTAGGGCAGTCTCGACGTCGTGGGCCAACAGAGCGCTGCTCTCAGCAAAATAAATATGTGCCGCATCTACATGGTCTTCCATTCATACTTTTTCCAATTATTATCATTTGGATGTATCTTCCGCCCACTTTGGGAAGGTGGTGCTCCAACAAGCTGTACTGTGATTATGTTTAATATATCCTTCTTGAGCATCATCTAGTTGTGTGGTTTTTTTCATTGTCCC
Source organism: Crinia signifera (assembly GCF_055691185.1). Lineage (NCBI taxonomy): Eukaryota > Metazoa > Chordata > Amphibia > Anura > Myobatrachidae > Crinia > Crinia signifera. Next base: position 213,131,452 of record NC_139220.1, read on the forward strand.
TCCCTTTATTATAGTTTTGCTTTGGTACATCCCAGAGTAATGGCTGCCATGGAGGGTGAGGAAGAAAGGATCTAATTATACTTACGATAATTCCGTTTCTTCCGATCCACTCCATGGCAGCCTAGATTTCCCTCCCTGTAATTATCTTTTATATAGGAGACACTCAAAAGACTGCAGGGTGAGGAGGAAGGGGAGGATATATACCCAAGGTGGCGGAGTCAAATTTACCTGTCTAAACGTAGGAGAAGAAGAAATAACCCAGAGTAATGGCTGCCATGGAGTGGATCGGAAGAAACGGAATTATCGTAAGTATAATTAGATCCTTTTACATTCGCCTGAGCTTGGATTCATCTTAATTGATCTTGATGTCAGTCTGTAGTGCGTAGTCCTTGTGTCCCCTTGCCCTTTATTTTTCCTTCTGTTGTTTTGTCTTCTTTTTCCCTTTTTGTTTTTATCACAAGCTTTGATTCTTATATGAACCGTTTCAATGTCCTGGTGTTATACAGTACATGCAGATATCAGTTTATACGTTTTTGTAAGTATATATGCTTTCCCTATTATGTATATTTCTACTTTAATTTTTTGTAATCAATAAAACATTTAATAATTAAAAATAAAATCTGAAAATTGCCTTTTGCTATGAAGCCCCTCAAAAGTTCTGGTGCAACCAATTACCTTCAGAAGTCACATAATTTGTAAGCACCTGTGTGCAATCTAAGTGTCACATGATCTGTCAGTATAAACACACCCTGCAACACCACTAATACCCCTTTCACATCGAACCTAATTACTGGGTTCATGCTGGATTGACCCAGTAATTGGTGCAATGTGAAAGGGGTTATTGGGTCCTGCAAACCAGTAGCAACACGGCAATACGAACCGGTAAAAAATAAGGGTTCTTAGCGGTTCGTTGCCATGTTGCTTTGCCGTTCACACCAATGGAGGAGGCAGTGCTTCGCAGCAGAGCCAGCTCTAAGCGCTGCCTCCTCTCCCGCCTCCAATTATGCTTTGCTGCACCTCTGCCGATTCGCTGAGAAGATCTGAACATACCAAAATGCAGGGTCACACCGGGACTGAACCGTTTCAATGTCCTGGTGCGACCCTGCATTTGTGATCTAAGAGCAGTATAAGCAAGAGGCATCATGCCATGAAGACCAGGGAGCTCTCCAAACAAGTCAGGGACAAAGTTGTTGAGAAGTACAAGTCAGATCTGGGTTATAAAAAAAATCCAAATCTTTGATGATCCCGTGGAGCACCATCAAATCGATAGTCTTCAAATGGAAAGAACATGGTACCACAACAAACCTGCCAAGAGAGGGCTGCCCACCAAAACTCACAAACCGGACAAGGAGGGCATTAATCAGAGAAGCAGCACGGAGACCAAACGGTAACCCCGAAGAAGCTATGGAGTTCCACAGCAGAGACTGGTGTATGGGACCACAATAAGCCGTACACTCCATAGAGCTGGGATTTATGGAAGAGTGGCCAAAAAAAAAAGCCATTACTTAGTGTTTTAGATAAGAAGGCACGTTTTGAGTTTGCCAAAAGGCATGTGGACACCTCCCCAAATTTATGGAGGAAGGTGCTCTGCTAAGATGAGACGCATCAATTATCGAATGCGTTTTGTACTTTTTAAGCACAAATTGCATCTTATGTAAAATTATTGGATGGTGTTTATGGGCTTGTGCGATGCGATGCGCGTTCCCGGGAGTCCGATATTGTATGTCTAAAAAAGTACGTGCTGCACGTACTTTTTAGACTACATCTGAAATGTAACATTACAAACATGGGCTCATCACTTCGCATCGCATGCATCCAAGTGCACATCTCATAGCAAGCTGGAAGAAAAATTGTATATAACCATTGTACAGACAAAAACGCATAGCACTGTACAATTGTAGCGTCTGTGGGCACCTTACAATTTAACCTTTCGGCCACCAAGGAAAACATTATGGTTGAAATTTACTAAGATGTGAATTCTACTTCACATGTGTTGTTGCTATGGGCAACCAATCAGAATCTAATTATTTATTTAGCACCCAGAAGATAGTAGACCGGATCTGATTGCTTGCCCATAGCAACATCACATGTGAAGTAGAATACACATCTTAATAAATTTCCCCCTATGTCTGGTGCAAACCCAACACATCCCATCACCCCAAGAGCACCATCATGCTGTGGGGATGCTTTTTAGCAGCAGGGACTGGAAAACTGATTTGAGTCGAAGGAAAGATGGATGCTGCTAAATACAAGGTAAATCTTAATCATACCTGTTTCAGTCTGCCTGTGATTTGAGACTGGGATGGAGGTTCATCCTGGAGCAGAAAAATGACCCGAAACATACTTTTTTTAAGGCACTGTAGCTGTCCTACGGTAGTTAAATGTTCGCCAATTGCTAAGAAATGAATTGAATCAATATTTTTCAACATTATATTATATATTGGCTTGGCCAATAGTTGGCTATATGTGTGTAAATAAATTGCAATATTCTATTTTTAATTACTCGTTAATGAACTGAGTAATAATAATAATACAGCACCTTTGTTATATTAGGACTTAAAGTCCTGTAGGTATTTGCAGAGGGTGGCAGCCATCTTGGGTGTGCTTTTAAGTAATCATTTACCTTGGGTGCTCCATTGCTATTCTAAGTAATCGTTCATCTTGGACACCCTTACTTGCTATTCTAATTAATCATAAAGTATCTTAATGTCTATTTGCTTATGGAGAGGGTTGGTTATGGCGCTAATGATAACTATGCTTGTGGGAGCAGCTATGACTGAGAGATCTAATCTCATAAAATGCACAATAAGTAAAGGAAAAAAATCGTTATGCGCTCACCTGGTGTGCATTAACAGTGTACAGATGACATGAAATACAGTCTGTTGAAGTGAAAATACGTTTAATGTGGATAAATACAAATGTTTAAAAAGGTATAGTGTATGGAAAAGTCAGTCTGTGACCTGGAAGGTGACTACAGGTCATTGTGGGTGTTGGTGAGTATTGCTATGAGCCCTGGTGGGGAATGGGGGTATCAGCAGAACCCTTTTACCATAAACCTCCTTGGATTATTTCTCATACAGATGAATCATGCCTTATCCTTGCTGGCGATCCGCCAGCAGCACGGCGCCGCTATCTGACTGAGACGCGCGTGCGTCCCCCACGCACGCGCGTCTCAGTATCTGGGTGGCGGGGCGGCAAGTGGACGCATTACTGTCCGCCTCCCGCTCGAGGGGGCAGGGGGGGACCCGAGGAGGCTGCGGGGGGGGGGTGCGGTCGCCCGGTGTGGGCACCGGGCGACCGAGGGCAGCACCGCCGGAAGGGGACGCGCGCGCACCTCGTGCACGCACATCCCCTTCCGGCATACAGATGGCGGCGGGCCAGGGGATGGCGATGGCGACGCCATCGCCATCCCCTGCAAAGATGAATCCCGCTACATCTGTACAATAAGTCTGTGCGGATGTGAGGACTAGGTCCTTGTGTACAAATAGCTGTGCCTCTGTGTGAGCCTGCCCGAAGCCGCTCACTGCCGGACAGACTCACACAGAGGCACAGCTATTTGTACACCAGGACCTAGTCCTCACATCCGCACAGACTTATTGTATTTGACATAAACCAAGGAGGTTTATGGTAAAAGGGTTCTGCTGATACCCCCATTCCCCACCAGGGCTCATAGCAATACTCACCAACACCCACAACAACCTGTAGTCACCTTCCAGGTCACAGACTGACTTTTCCATGCACTATACCTTTTCAAAATTTTGTATTTACCCACATTAAACGTATTTTCACTTCAACAGACGGTACTTGTGTATTATCAGGGCGTCCAATTTTTTTCATTGCACGTTAAAAATCGCGTCGTATCGCATACAATCATATCGCATGCTATACGACGCGATTGGACCCGATTTTTAATGGTACAGGCACCCAGATGCCTGATTCCTATGTTAAATCCCCCCCAGACCCGGTTTTTGATTGTACACCAACCCTGATGGGTGATTACTATGTTAAATGGCCCCCCATTGTTAACGCCACCCCACTATCAACGCCAACCCGAAGCGTGGCGAGCCCAGAAATACGCATCCTCCGACCTTTTCATACCCCCACTATCAACGTCGGCATGGAGTTTATTTTATATTGTGTGGCGAGCCCGAAGCATGGCGAGTGGACGCGGAATACATGTGAAGTAATACGCTTCCCCTCGCGGGGCTTGCTGCGCTCGCCACGCTTCGGGCTCGGTGGCTCGCTGCGCTTGTCACACATTATAAAATCATTCCACGCCGACGTGGATAGTGGGGGTATGAAAAGGTCGGAGGACGCGTACCGCCGCCGCTCGCCACGCTTCGGGTTGGCGTTGATACTGGGGTGCCGTTAACAATGGGGGGGGGTCTGGGGGAGGGATTTAACACTGTAATCAGGCATCAGGGTGCCTGTACAATGTAATATCAGGTATAATCGCGTTGCATCGCATTGCATGCCACTAGTTAAGGCATGCGGTGCGATATTAAAATTGTACACTCCTCCCGGGAAAGGCTCAAAATCGGTTACCATCGCATCGCATGCCTTAACTAGTGGCATGCGATGTGATATATCGGGCGCCCAGATAATACACAAGTACCCAACAGACTGTATTTCATGTCATCTGTACACTGTTAATGCACACCAGGTGAGCGCATGACGATTTTTTCCTTTACTTAATGTATATTTGCACATTTAACTATTACATTTTGATAAAACAAATGTATTTAACAAGTAATCATAAGTAAAGTCAAAAATGCTTTCAATTCAGAACTATACTACAAGTTGTGAAACTGGCTCTTCTCACTCATTTGGGAACCTGACAAGAAAGGTTACTAACCCCCTGGGCTATACTCACTCCGAAGATAAAATCTGGCCTTTGTAGTTATTATATAATATATCATCCTAAACAGAATATTGCTGTGAAATGTGATGCTAGCAAATATCCCCTTACAAGTTAGTAAATGTAAAAAAAAAAAAATCTTCTGTCTTCACAATTGATATTTTGTCATGCCTGTGTCGAGCCTTTTGTGCAATCTGGGCTGGTCCCATGCTAATACAGGTTGAGTATCCCATATCCAAAATGCTCAGGACCAGGAGAATTTTGGATAACGGATTATTCCGTATTTCGGAATATTTTAATATTTCAATTATGTATTTTGAAGTATCTTGCATGTATGCTGTATAAACACATAAAATACACACAAATATATTTTATTTGTTCAAAAAACAAGGTTTCAAAACATGAAACAAAATGTGTGTACTATCTCAGATATTGAATATGAATGCCAAGCAATCATTTTCTTGCACATATATAGTGGCAGTTACATATCATGTCACCAGTAGTGCTGTTACAAATGTCCCCAGTGAGTTTTTAGCAAAAAAAATATTTTTTTTTCACTTTCTGGAATGTATGGTTTTCGGAATAATTCGGATAACGGATACTCGGATACGGGATACTCAACCTGTATCAATATCAGTGATTTGGCCATGAGGTACCCACACAAATTATACTTCTTATTCAAGAATTTAATCTGTTTCCTCATTCCACCAGCCAAGGACTTCTGTAATGCTTTGTGTATTATTTAGTGTTATTGTGTGCCAATCACTTAAGATTACAAGGTAGTGGGGGAAATGTATCAAGCCTGAAGTGAGCAAAGTGGTGAAGTTGGAACCTACCCTGTTTTAGCTAGCATTTAAAAGGTACAGTCTATATATTTACAGCTTAGTTGCTTTGGTACTTATCTTTCTTTAGATGGATTAATACTGTACATCTCCCTCAAAACATCTAAGGGCAAGATAGTTTGAAAGATGAAGTGGTACCCCCGTGGGTGTTTGTATGAGGGAAATCAGGCTCTATTAGGGCTAGATGTATCAAAATACATCGCCGCCCTTCGCCCCCCGATGCCAGCGCATATGTAACGGAGCCCACCCGCGATACCTGTACTCTGGTCTGTGGGGGGTCTCTGTCACCTCCCAGCCGGCTTCTGCTGCCTACCCGCCAGGGACAGCTAAGCAGGCTGTCCCCGGCGCCTCCTCCTCCCCCCTGCAAGCGGAAGGACGTCCGGCTGCGTTGATAGGGGGAGGAAGGGCTTACTTTCCGGGGTCCAGGAGGACCTGCAGGAAGGTAAGCCCAAGGGAGAGGGGGAAAGGGGGGTCGGCGAGGCGGCGGGGTTGCGGCGGGCGGCGAAATGAAACCCATAGGCTTCTATAGGGTATCGCCACCCAAAGGTGGCGATACCCTGCCCTGCGATAACGGTGCGGCCGGGTAATAGTACATAGGAAAATGCGGTAAAATGGGGGTTTTACCGCATTTTCCCTTTAGTACATCTCGCCCTTAGTGCCCACCCCAGATTGCTGATTTCTCAGAGCTTTCTATAGCAGGGCATGTTTTTTAGAACCCCTAGATGCATCACAGGTGTACTCATTACTGATACATACAGTAAGTCTACATATTATTATTTTTCATCGGTCGGACCAGGGTTATTTGTGCAATGTGAATGGGGGTATTAATCGGCACTGCCCATATCCCCCTTCTATTTAGACTCCATGGATATTTCTTCTAAAGTAAATGGGAAGTCACAAATTATTTAATGTGCTGCAGTGAGCAGTTTCTGGTGTTAATTAAGTTTCCTAAAAGTATAAAATACTTTTATACCACAGCCATTACAATTTCACATTTTATTTTCCATGCTATCACAACAAATATAATAATTTATTGGTCAAAAGATGGAGTGGTGCAGTATTCCTTTTCTGCTGGAACATTAGCAGTGTCCTCAAGGGAAATAACACTTTATTTGTATCTGTCACAGCCAAGTACTTTTACTCCATATATATCGAGGCTAATGAAGATTTAGTTTTCTATGTTTGTTTATAGTAATCCCTGTCTTTTAGGTGCAATTAATTACTCAGGGCCCGATTTGGAGATGTACGTAAACCAGATGGTTCCATACATCTCCGATAATGGGGTGCATGTGCAGGACGTGTTCTGCTCATGTGCTGAATGGTTCCTTCCTTAGTGGTTGCAAGCAGTGCCCTCAAGCCACCACGGATTTCCAGATGCAGATTTCCTGGATCCAACAGCATGAACAGCCTAGCCATCCTGCGTAACCCAAGGGTTACTCAGTCGGTTAATTATCATGGAAGGCCACTGGGAATCACATAAGTATGCAGGAGGTGTCGAATTCCACAAAATGCTTTCTCCTACCTTTGCATATTTTCTGAAAGCAACTACTACCAAAGACATACTGTAGCTGCTGTGGGAACTGCATCCATCTCTGAATTAAGGGTACTCTTTACCTAGAAGGGCGCCAGCGATTGAAATCGCGGGCGTCGGGGGTAAAAATCGCGGGCATCGCGGGTACATAAAAATCTGCTACCCGCGATGACCGCGATTTTCCCATAGGGAACAATGTTAAAAAGGCTGATTGAGCGCGATTTTCATGTTAAATGCCTCAATGCCCGCGATTTGCCCATAGGAATCAATGTTAAATGGTCCACAGAGCCCAAATAGGCAGAATTAACCCTTAAATGTCCCCCCAAATTTTTAACGCCACCCCACGCGTCCTCCGACCTTTTCATGCCCTACTATCCACGTCGGCGTGGAGTTGAGAATAGAATAGTGTGGCGAGCGCAGCGAGCCACCGAGCCCGAAGCGTGGCGAGCGCAGCGAGCCCCACGAGGGGACGCGTTATACCTTCACAGGTAGACGCGTCCCCTCGCGGGCTTCACAGGTGACCGCGTCGCCACGGACACCTGTGAAGCCCGCGAGGGGACGCGTATAACTGTGAAGGTATCCGCGTCCCCTCGCGGGGCTCGCTGCGCTCGCCACGCTTCGGGCTTGGTGGCTCGCTGCGCTCGCCACACTATTCTATTCTCAACTCCACGCCGACGTGGATAGTAGGGCATGAAAAGGTCAGAGGACGCGTACCGCCGACCCTCGCGGGCTCGCTGCGCTCGCCACGCTTCGGGTTGGCGTGGATCGTGGGGTGGCGTTAAAAATTTGGGGGGACATTTAAGGGTTAATTGTGCTTATTTGGGCTCTGTGGCCCATTTAACATTGATTCCTATGGCCAAATCGGGTCCATTGAGGCATTTAACAGTAAAATCGTGTCCATCGGGCCTTTTAACATTGATTCCTATGGCAAATCGGGAGCATCGCGTCGCGGGCATCGCGGGTACATTTATGGCCGGCCGCGACGCGACCGACGCGATTTCCATGTTTAACATGGATTTCAATGGGAAATCGCGGGCATCGCGTCGGTCGCGTCGCGGCCACACATAAATGTACCCGCCCTCAGTGGCAAAAATATTTGGATTCAAATATATTTTGATTTCAGATTTAAAATGTTCAGTGGTTTCGGAGCAGTGTGTCGTTTCCCAACTTTAACCTTCTGTGTAAAAATAATGCTACCCAGCAGGGGAATACCCAGAGTTTTATGGGCGTGCCCATAAAAAACACTGGGCGTTCCCCTGGGAACACAGGCATGTTGCCTGCTCAGGGCGGGCAGCTGATGTCAGCATCCGGCCCCTCTTCGGCAGACTTCGATGGAAATAAGGGGAGAGAAATCATTCGATGTTTGGCGACCTATAAAATGATTCCCCCCCCCCCCCCCCGCATGATACTGAGGGGATTCAGTCGCGGGGGGGGGGGGCGTTGGCCAGGTGGCATTTATGTTGTCATTAAGCAGTGAACGATCGCTGCCTAGCGATCCTTGCTGAATCAGGCCCTTATGTGAAGTATCTAATGTATGGACCTTTTACAATGAAATCGTATTAATTCATTTGCATTTCCATTTGACTAATTTCAATCCAGTCAACCATTTGTGGCAGCAGATGGAACAAGTTTTCCATCACTAATTCATTTACTTGGAACTTATTGGAAGTCATTTATGAAGCACTAATAATTACTTAATTTTGCACCTGAACGGTTCTGCCAGCATGCTTCAGGTCACATGTCTCCCGCCTGCTCTCAGGAGAAGCTGCCGCAACCTACACATGTACCCAGGTGTGTGTACCATCTGCAGAGGTACACAGTTAACATTTAAATGTCACAAAGTCTAGCTTCATACTACTTTAAAACCATCCCTTTTCAATAGATACTTTTTTCAGGGTTTTTTTTTTATACTTTTATTTTTTTACTTTGTCTTCACCTCATACTTTCATACTTAAATATTGTTAAGAATAATGAGGACAGTATATTACTTTTGAATTTGTTTTGTATTGATCTTTTTTTTTAGTACGTTGCTTGAATAGTTCCTGGAAATAATCCCCTTGTGTTTCGAATAATAACATTAACATCTACAATGCAAAAGACTTCTCCAAATTTACCTTGTAAGCACTAAGGATTGAGGGGAAGATTTAGTAAGCTCAGTGAATTGATAGTGTCTGTTTTTTTTTAATCACCGGCCAATCAGCTCCTAACTGTGAATTTACTGGCTTGGTTTAAAAATGACAGGTAGGAGCTGATTGGCCGGTGATAAAAACTAGACACTTTATCACTTCACCGAGCTTACCCCTGAGTTCCATCTGTTCTTAACCCTTTCAAATCCAACATGTATTCAGTCTCAACAGCCCTAGCGCTATTAGCAGATCCAATGGTGAGCCACTTTAAAATAAAAACCTTAACATCATTCAAGATTCAATGTAGACCATTTTTTATTGAAAAAAAATGATTAATTAATTTAAACATTTAAACCAGACTGAATTGTAAAAAAATTTGGACTGCAAAATGTTAAGATGCTCACACACTATACAATATCATTAACCAACTGTTAACACCTTTAGTAGTCATAAGGCGCGATGTACAGTTCTAAGGCCACAAATGCGACCAAAACTCTGTAAATGCGCAGAAGGACTTCCTGTTTCTAAACCCATCAGCCCAGTGATTGTAAAGGGCAGCTGATCAGATACTATTTGCATTTCTAGGTACATATTGGTGTTAACAATGGTATATACTCAAAAAATGATGGGATGTATTGCATCAAGGGTGCAATGTTTAGGCGATCCAGACCATGGGCTTTATTGAACACATACAATGCTAAAAGAATCGATTTTCAATCCTGGAAGCACCACAAGGGAGAGTAGCACCGCAGGAATTAGAGTGTCACTGCACAGAATTTGCATCAGTCACTAAATCTAGTAAATTGAAATGTTTTAAGCTAATTTCCAATAATATTTTTTTTACAGAGGTTTTGCTAAAGATGCATTCAGTTGGAATATGTGGTTCTGATGTACATTACTGGCAGCATGGTCGCATTGGAGATTTCATTGTGAAAAAACCCATGGTTCTTGGACATGAAGCATCCGGGACAGTGGTTAAAGTGGGAGCTGCAGTTAATCATCTTAAACCAGGTATTTCTCCATGAAGATTACTCTGTGGCAACTTTAATATTCAATCATTAACATATTACATTTTTTTTAAATAGTAATACTTATATATAATGTGTTCCTTAGTAATAAATACAAGAGAAAAACTGACTTACAAGAAGTCACTTTATGGAGCGCTTATAATGAGTATGCTTGATCAAGAGCTGCTGCTTTCAGGGAGTAGCCAGCTCGCTAAATAAATGGAAAAACAAGAAGAATATAAAGCAGCGCTGAAAATAAAAAAATTTAACTATACCAAGTGACTCAATAAGTACAACACTTTTATTAGCACAATAAAACTGGTAAAAAGAATGGTTTTATAAAATTCACAAGTTCAAGGACCTGATGCAATTAAGGTAATGTTAAGAACTGCATGAAGATTTAAATGGAACCTGCACTGAACCGGGCTGGGAGTCGCCTTTCTTGTCGTAAGAGTCCTGCATGCATTTTGTAATCCTGGGTTCCGCTGGAGGTGATGTCCTGTGGCTATAAATGTTATAATTACCAAGTCCAGACAGCCTCAACCAGTATGCTGGTTGGATCCAGGGTTGGAAAGCCAGGCACTCCTTAATTATGGTACATTCATTCAGAAAAATCAGCAGGTGAAGAAAGAGTTATTGGGGCAAACAGGTCATGGTGTGCTGAAATTCATTGGTCAAAGCCGCTCCTAATCAATTGCTTTGAAAAACAGCGTCATAGTAAATCTACCACCAAGTTGGAAGAAGATTTTATTAACATGCTTCATAGTCTAACATTTGTCATGGAGGTGCAGAACTCCAGTTCCATCTATAATCTGTATCAGGGGTGGCCAAACCAGTCCTCGAAACCTACCAATGGTAAACGTTTCCCAAATCACCTAGCTGCTGCACAGCTGTAGTCATTATGAACTGTCACATTTTCAAACCTGCTGCATTCATTCCTACTATAGATCCACAAGTTGCCTGAAAAATATGAACTGTTGGTAGATCTTGAGGATAGGTTTGGCCACCCCTAACATAGAAACATTGCATTTGACAGCAGATGAGAACCACTTGGCCCATTTATTCTGCCCCTTTTTTAAACAAGTTACCTCAAACCATATTTGATCCTTATTTCTTTGTGAGGATAAGTACAGTATATGATGTACATTAGATATTGCTTTGTAACCACTGTGTCTGAAATAAATTCCTTATGGATACCATCTGTGTATTGTGTGTTGGGCATCTTACTTAGTGGGGACCTCTACCCACTACTGACTATAGTTACAGCGGATGTCAGATGTCCCCGAAAGCTGCCCAGCTACCGCAACCCCCCCTGTGACCGCGAGACAAAAAGACGCAAATCGTGCTGATTTTGCCCTACCCACAGCAGGACAACGCCTTAAAAACGACATTGCATGTCGGGACCTTGACTAAAACAACACAATCGCTCTGGCCATGCCCCAAACAAGTATCTACTCATGTAGCTCCATCCTGGCCCCACCCCTTTTCACTCCCGGCGGCCCCGCACCCCCTGAGCTGGCTGCCCTCTCCCGGAAAGGCCAGCCGGAAAGTAGATAAGTATGCTCAGTACATGGTTTGCACCAGCCAATGTCTCCATGCCACACGGTAGTTATACCAGTGCCTACATTCCCTAATGGCAGCCATGCAGAAACCCATACCAATGTGAGGAACTGAATATATCTTTTGTTTTGACTTTGCAGGGGACAGAGTGGCTATTGAACCAGGCGTCCCAAGAGAAACCGATGAATTCTGCAAAACTGGCCGCTATAATTTATCTCCCACAATATTTTTCTGTGCTACACCACCTGATGATGGAAATTTGTGCCGATACTACACGCACAATGCAAACTTTTGCTATAAGTAAGAAATTTCATTTTGGGAATATTTTCAGTTTTTTACTGTGTAGCTTTGGACAATATCATTATTATAATAGTTTGTGATCCTATATAACTATTATCAGACTCTGGCATCTGTGTCTTATGCTTATGTCACGGCTGACTTTCGTTATGCCCACTGGAAACACCTTGAAATGTCCTATCGCAGGTGCAGTTTCTTTGAGAATTACCTATTCTGGTTTCAGTGGTTTCACTGACCTGAAGACGTGGCTTAACACCAAGGTATGCCCATGCTGCAAAGCACCTTATGCCATTAAATGTGATGCGTTTAATGATGCACAGACGATGGGTATGGGTCATTAGGTCGACCAAATGAAGGTCTTTATAAATTGAGTCGACCACTGATGGTTGACATGCCTAAAGTCAACATGGTCAATAGGTCAACAAATGCATTAGGTGGACATGGGTTTTTCACGTTTTTCTTTGAGCCGACATGTTCCGATGGTATTTCATGGCCTACCATCCACTATGGCATGAAAGTAGAATATAATAGTGGGCCTGGCACTGTTGACCTTAGACATGTTGACCTTTTGTCTCTGTTGACCTAAGGCCTGTCAACCTTCATTGGTTGACCCGATGTAGGTTAACCTAACGACCGTGTCCCCAGACTGTACTCTATCTTTGAGCAGCAACAATCTTTGCAACTTAGTCACATGAACAGATTTACAACATCAGCCAAATTCGAGTGGCATTGACACGACATCCACCTCTGAATCCGGCCCTATGGGTACCACATTTCTGATTGGTGCAGTTTTCAAATACAATTGCTGTCTATTGGGTCAACCAATACCCATTAACCCAATAGTGATAAGCAATAATCTCATGAATATCAGCCCAATGCATTTTCAAACCAGTTATAGACTTTATGACATTTTACATTAATTTTATTCACATGATTGCTGGAAAACTAAATTATTTATAAAAGTTTTTTTTAAAGTAATTAATAAAATGAACCAGCTGACACTATTAACAAAATATGGAAACATGCAACATATGTGTACATAGGGATGATTCTGGTTGACTTCCAAAGCTGCGAGAGACGATTTTGAATGCGAATGGATGTTTAGCATCCGCATCACCAGTGCATTAGCATGGTCATGCTCAGTGTTTTCGCGGGAATGCCCATGAAATGCTGGGCGTTCCCATGGGCGTGACCGTGGATGCCCCCCACACACACTGCTGTGGTCGACATGGCAAACGTTGACAAGTACATGTGGAGGACCGGGTGAAAAGGTTGGAAATGGTAAAGGAAGGCATCACATTAATAGCTCCATATCCTAAAATGAGTCCTAATAACACTATGGGCAGTATTCAATGAGAATTTTGACTTCCTGCTGCGTTCCGGAGCCTCGCCGGCTCCAGTATTCAACGAGTCAGGGGCTCACTGCCCCTGACCGGCGAATTTTAACTCCTACGGCGATGCCGCAGGGAGCCTGAGGACGGTGGCAGGCAGGGAGATGGAAGTTTGTGGGGGATAGGTGGGCTCCCTGGGAGCCAGGCAGCACAGGCTGCCCCCCGGGATAGCCAACAGGGGACCGGGTATTCACTACACTCGATCGTGCATATGTAATGATCAGGTGCAGTGAATATATTAATATCTAATGAGCGGCTCAGCTCTCGGCCCCCTGCTGGCTGCTGTGTAAAAAAAAAAATATATATATATATATATATATATATATATATATATATATATATATATTTTTTTTTTATTAAATATATATTCATGTGCTGTAAGCACATGAATAAAAATAACATGCCCCTCCTCAGAATAAAATTCCTGATTTTTTTACACCAAATGTAAAAAACAAAACACTTTATTTTAAAAGTTCACATTCCACTTCACCATAAAAAGATAGCGATTGCTACTCGGTGAATCATGGCGATAAAAACCTTGAAATGTATTCGCCATCTGGTCATTGAATAGGGTGATTCACCGTTTTAGTCAAAAAATCGCCGTACAGCACGAAAATAGCACAAAATCACCATAAAACATGGCGAATCAGCCTCATTGAATACTGCCCTATATATTTAGGTATCTGGGAGAGACTAAAATATATTCTGTATAAACACAAACTTACAACTATAATTCTTATGTCAGCATTGCGAATGGGCTACCTCACACTTCACTTACTGTTACAGGCTTCCTGACAATGTAACGTTTGAGGAAGGAGCTTTGATAGAACCTCTCTCTGTGGGAATCCATGCCTGTAGAAGAGCCGGGGTTACACTTGGAAGCAGAGTATTTATCTGTGGAGCAGGTATGGCTAAAGATATAATGCAGACTCTTCTAATGCTGATCTGATTAGCGGACTTCAATGACTGGCAATTTTCTGAGAGGGGGCTTGGCACAATTCAGCATATTAAAAAATTCCAGACTAGACGATTATGATAATTTTGTAGCCAAAATCTGCCACTTGAGTTTATCCAACATGTTGGCTATTACCAATCACCTGGTACTGGTGATTGGTAATATTCTGCTGGTGTGTGCTCCTTATAAAGGTTTTTGAGATTTTTTTTGTTGTTGTTTTTGCTTTGCATTAAACCTCTTGGGCATAAGGCATTCCGCACAAGTATTTGTCAAGTCTGTGCTCTATTTGCGTTTACTATTATAATTAGAATGTGGAAACATTGGGTCTAATTCATAATTGTTCACAGGGCAAATGTGTTCTCAAAATGAGCAAAATCATGTGCAGTGCTGGTGGGGCACATGCAACAAGTACAGAGACAGTTAGAATTGGGTGAGGTGTGTTTACAATTAAATCCAAATTGCAGTGTAATAAATAAAGCAATCAATATTTACTCTGCACAGAACAACATAACCCACCCAAATCTAACTCTCTCTGCGCGTTACACTTGCCTCACCTGCAGTGCGGCATGGGTTCGCCCATTTTAAGAATACATTTGTCCTGCGATCAGGTGTGAATTAGGCCTATTATCAACAATTAATACAATGTTTATACTTGCCTTAAAAATATGAACTACTCAGTGGGATTTGCATAGTTATAATTGTTTCAATTACTCTTATGACAGGGGTTCCCAATCTTTTTTGAATCATGGCACCCTAGAATACAAGAGCTTTTTTTCACACCCTTGGCCAAAAAAATGTAGAACAAATATAAAATTGCATGAATTTGAAATGAATTGTGTTTATATGTGATCCTTAGGTTCAGTTATATGGTAAAGGGTTCTGTTTGTACACAAATGTTATGATTGGTAGTCACCAGAACTGGTTTTGTCCATACATAATTGACCATAAATAATGTGACTTGGTCTTGGATCAACAACCTGAGGCACCCCTGCAAGTGTCCTGAGGCATCCCAGGGAGCCTAGGCGCACAGTTCGGGAACCACTGCTCTATGAAATGTTTTGTCTTCTATTGTAATACAGTATTTCCATGTACTTTGCTTTTTCACATCATACTGTAGTCCACATATAAATCATTTATAATCAGCATTTTGTGTAATATACTAATGTTTCAAACATTTATTTGTTAGGACCTATTGGCCTGGTTTCTCTAATTGTGGCAAAGATGATGGGAGCTTCACAAGTAGTAATAAGTGGTAAGGATATCTTATGTATATGCACATGTTTTTATATATTAATTAGCTAACGTCCTGTAGAAACCCCAACATACCCAGAACAGCCGATGGAGACAGAAACAGGATAAGTATGCAGCAAGCAATCAGTAACGTCAAAGAATAGTTACTAGTCATGTTGATTGCTTTGCTGTGTTTTTTTTTCCTGATGTGTATATGCCCCAGGAATTTAATTTTTTTGCCTCTACTTGCCTGCAGAATTGTATGCCAAACACCAATTCCCACCTCAGCTCAGAGTCAAATGTGAAGTCTTTAACCCCTTCCCGACATTTGACGTACATTTACGTCATGGTCGGGAAGCACTTCCCGACACATGGCGTAAATGTACGTCATGGATTTAAACTGTCACCGCGTCTATAGACGCGGTGACAGTTTCAACATGTCTGCTGTCCCTGACAGCAGACATGTCCGTGCATGCCCAGGGGGGGCTGCGATGCCGCCCCCCCATCGGCGATCGCTGTGATTGGCTGTTCAGTGTGAACAGCCATTCACAGCGTTTTCCTGTGTCACCGGCGAATAACGTTCGCCGGTGACACGGGATCAGAGGTGATTGGTGCTGTAAAGTACAGCACCAATCACCGCGGGGTGTAAGGGTGACACTGGTGTCACCCCACCTCACCCCGCCCGCCCCCAAAGGCCGTGATTGGTCCGTCGGACCGACGGACCAATCACAGCCAAGGAGGGGGATTTAAACTAACGGTGACTGCACTGCAGACGCCATTCCGGTCTGGAATAGCGTGCAGTGCGGTCACCGTGCCCACCTGCCGCCATATACTGACCAGAACCTTGCTCCATACTTACCTGATCGCTGCTTCATCACTGCTTGATCACTGCTTGATCTGTGCTGGATGCTTCCTGGATCCTGTTGCTACTTGTGCCTTCCTGTGCTGTGAAATTGTGCTGCTGCAGTGTAATAGCTAGATAGAGAGATAGATAGAGAGAGATAGAGAGAGATAGAGAGAGATAGAGAGAGATAGAGAGAGATAGAGAGAGAGATAGTGTCAGAGAGTGCTATATTTTGTGCTGCTGCAGTGTGATATAGTTATAGATAGAGAGAGAGAGATAGAGAGAGATAGAGAGAGAGATAGATAGAGAGGCCTAGTGACAGAGTGCTATATTTTGTGCTGCTGCAGTGTGATAGTTATAGAGAGATAGAGAGAGATAGAGAGAGAGAGATAGAGAGAGATAGTGACAGATTGTGCTATATATTTTTTATATAACTGACTGCTGCCCCCTCCTTTTGTGCTGATCAGTATAAATTAACTGATCAGCAACTTTTTGGGGGCGCAGGTTTTTTTTATATATAGATATACCTGTCAGTGCTGCTGCTGCAGTGTCATAGAGTGATAGATAGTGAGAGATAGAGAGATAGAGAGAGATAGTGACAGAGAGTGATAGAGAGTGCTAAATTTTGTGTCTGCTGCCCCCGCCTTTTGTGCTGATCACTATATCTGAGGTGATCAGCAACTTTTTTGGGGGTACAGAGGTTTTTTTTTTTTTTATATATACCTGTCAGTTGCACCAAAGGTTGTGCACCTGCTGCACCTCACTGGTAATCAGTGTCGCATCACTGATCACCTTTTTTTTTTGTGTGTGTGCTGTGGGGTCTTTTTTTAATTTTTTTTTTACACACACTGTGATTTTGTGGGTGTCCTGTGGCCGCTGTGCGCTGATCAGTGACGTACATCACTGATCATCTTTTTCGGCACAGGGTTGATCTATTTTTTTTTTTTTTTTGATCAAATTCCTGTTGCCTTTGAGCGCTGTTCAGTGACAGACGTTACTGACCAACATCTGTGCTCAATTTTTGGCGCAGGACCTTTTTTTTTTTTTTTTTTTAACCCCTTCAATTTTTTATTTTTAACCCCTTCATTTTTTTTTTTTTTTATTGGTATAAAGTTTTTTTTTTTTTTCTGCACTACATACACACTACACACGACATACCCCCCGGGTTGAAATAAAGTTTGTACCCCCCCCTACACTATACACGTGTTGAAACATTTCACTACCAGTAACACAAAAATAAAAATGGCATCCCAAATGTCCTCCCAAATGTCCTCCCAAATGTCCTCCCAGTCATCCAGGAGAATGTATTCAGTGGAGGAGGCATATGCCATGCTTGCCTCTGACTCAGACACAGCCAGTGATGCAAGCGGGGAATTTGAAGGATTCGTCTTAAGCTCCTCTTCCTCCTCTGGTGATGAGGGACCCCCTCAAAGACGCCCCCGTAGAGCAGCTGAGACCCCCCCCCCAACAATTGATCTCGTATGGACCCCACCACCAGACAATTTTGAGCCCCAGGTTCCTGAGTTTTTGGCCATGCCAGGAATCCAATTTGATTCCACAGGTCTCAGAGAAATTGACTTTTTCAAATTATTTTTCTCTGATGATTTTATAAATTTAATGGTGGACCAAACTAATTTATATGCCCAGCAGTTTATTGCTCAAAACCCCACGTCATCATTTGCTAGGTGGACCCCTGTAGATGCAGTAGAGATGATGACGTTTTGGGGTCTGGTGTTTCATATGGGCATAGTAAAAAAGCCAGAAATTAGGCAATATTGGAGTACAGATGTTCTGTACAGTACTCCATTTTACCGTATGGCCATGACCCGGACTCGATTTGAGACAATTCTTAAATTTATACATTACACCGATAATGCACAGTGCCCACCCAGAGATGATCCCACCTTTGACCGGCTATTCAAAGTCAGGCCGGTCATTGATCATTTCAGTGCCAAATTTGAAGAGATGTACATCCCTGAAAAATTTATTTGTATCGACGAGTCCCTTATACATTTTAAAGGAAGGGTTAAATTCCGCCAGTACCTTCCCAGTAAGAGGGCAAGGTATGGCATAAAAATGTATAAACTGTGTGAAAGCACCTCAGGGTACACCCACAGGTTTAGGGTTTATGAAGGGAAGGATTCAAGAATTGAACCGCCAGAATGCCCCCCCTCCCTCGTAGGTGTTAGTGGGAAAATTGTCTGGGATTTAGTGCACCCCTTCCTGGATAAAGGTTATCACCTCTATGTGGATAACTTTTACACTAGCATCCCCCTGTTTAAGGCCCTTGGTTCAAGAGGTACAGCAGCTTGCGGTACTGTGCGCAAGAACCAAAGAGGCCTCCCAAAAACGCACATTGCCCAAGTAATGAGAAGGGGTGAAAGCAGGGGAATATGCAACGAAAATATGTTGTTGGTCAAATATAAGGACAAGAGGGATGTCCTTATACTGACAACAATTCACGGAGACAGTACCACCTCTGTCCCTGTACGAGGTACCAGTACCCACACCTCCAAACCTAATTGTATCCTGGATTACAATAGGTACATGGGCGGAGTGGATCTTTCAGATCAGGTACTGAAGCCGTACAGTGCCCTGCGGAAAACAAAAATCTGGTACAAGAAGGTGGCCGTGTATATCATCCAGATGGCACTGTATAACGCTTACGTGCTATTCCGTTCTACCGGCCAGAGGGGGACATTTATGCACTTTCAAGAGGAAGTCATAAAGGGCCTAATATTTGGGAACCAGCAGGCAGAGGGCCCCAGTACTTCTAGTACTGGCCCCCGTATTGTACCAGGGCAGCATTTTCCTGATGAAATCCCCTCCACTGGAAAAAAGGGCAGGACACAAAAAAGGTGCAAAGTTTGCTATAAAAAGGGAATAAGAAAGGATACTATTTTCCACTGTGAAACTTGCCCCGACAAACCCGGCCTATGTATAAAGGAGTGTTTTAAAATATACCACACATCTATGGAATATTAGGTTCATAATTTCACCGTGCTTCGGGGGTCTTGCTAATGCCACATAGCACCCACCATTCATTCCACCAGAATCTGAGCCGCAAAATCCAAAAATCACTCCTTCCCTTCTGAGTCCTGCCATGCACCCAACTGGTATTTTTTACACATGTGAGGCATTGCCGTACTTGGGAGATATTGGGGCACAGATTTTGGGGTGCTTTTTCTCCTTCATTCCTTGTGAAAATGAAAAATTTTGAGCCAGAACTGCATTTTTGTGTAAAAAAATGTAATTTTTCATGTTCACTGCCCAGTTTTATCAAAATTGGTGAAACCCCTGGGGGTTTGAAATGTACACTATACCCCTAGATGAATTCCCTGAGGGGTGTAGTTTGCAAAATGGGGTCACTTGTGGGGGGGTTCCACTGTATTGGTGCTTTGGGGGTCTTGCTAATGCGACATAGCACCCACCATCATTCCACCAGAATTTGTGCTGCAAACTCCAAATATCACTCCTTCCCTTCTGAGTCCTGCCACTTTTTGGTCACACATGAGGCATTGCCGTACTCGGGAGAAATTGGGGCACAGATTTTGGGGTGCTTTGTCTCCTTCATTCCTTCTGAAAATGAAAAATTTTGAGCCAGAACTGCATTTTTGTGTAAAAAAATGTAATTTTTCATTTTCACTGCCCACTTGTATCAAAATTGGTGAAACCCCTGGGGGTTTGAAATGTACACTATACCCCTAGATGAATTCCCTGAGGGGTGTACTTTGCAAAATGGGGTGACTTGTGGGGGGGTTCCACTGTATTGGTGCAACATAGCACCCACCATTCATTCCACCAAAATCTGTGCTGCAAAATCCAAAAATCACTCCTTCCCTTCTGAGTCCTGCCATGCACCCAACTGGTATTTTTTGTTCACATGTGAGGCATTGCCGTACTCGGGAGAAATTGGGGCACAGATTTTGGGGTGCTTTTTCTCCTTCATTCCTTGTGAAAATGAAAAATTTTGAGCCAGAACTGCATTTTTGTGTAAAAAAATGTAATTTTTCATGTTCACTGCCCAGTTTTATCAAAATTGGTGAAACCCCTGGGGGTTTGAAATGTACACTATACCCCTAGATGAATTCCCTGAGGGGTGTAGTTTGCAAAATGGGGTCACTTGTGGGGGGGTTCCACTGTATTGGTGCTTGGGGGGTCTTGCTAATGCGACATAGCACCCACCAAAATTCCACCAGAATCTGAGCTGCAAAATCCAAAAATCACTCCTTCCCTTCTGAGTCCTGCCATGCACCCAACTGGTATTTTTTGGTCACATGTGAGGCATTGCCGTACTCGGGAGAAATTGGGGCACAGATTTTGGGGTGCTTTTTCTCCTTCATACCTTCTGAAAATGAAAAATTTTGAGCCAGAACTGCATTTTTGTGTAAAAAAATGTAATTTTTCATGTTCACTGCCCACTTGTATCAAAATTGGTGAAACCCCTGGGGGTTTGAAATGTACACTATACCCCTAGATGAATTCCCTGAGGGGTGTAGTTTGCAAAATGGGGTCACTTGTGGGGAGGTTCCACTGTCTTGGTGCTTGGGGGGTCTTGCTAATGCGACATAGCACCCACCAAAATTCCACCAGAATCTGAGCTGCAAAATCCAAAAATCTCTCCTTCCCTTCTGAGTCCTGCCATGCACCCAACTGGTATTTTTTGGTCACATGTGAGGCATTGCCGTACTCGGGAGAAATTGGGGCACAGATTTTGGGGTGCTTTTTCTCCTTCATACCTTCTGAAAATGAAAAATTTTGAGCCAGAACTGCATTTTTGTGTAAAAAAATGTAATTTTTCATTTTCACTGCCCACTTGTATCAAAATTGGTGAAACCCCTGGGGGTTTGAAATGTACACTATACCCCTAGATGAATTCCCTGAGGGGTGTACTTTGCAAAATGGGGTGACTTGTGGGGGGGTTCCACTGTATTGGTGCAACATAGCACCCACCATTCATTCCACCAAAATCTGTGCTGCAAAATCCAAAAATCACTCCTTCCCTTCTGAGTCCTGCCATGCACCCAACTGGTATTTTTTGTTCACATGTGAGGCATTGCCGTACTCGGGAGAAATTGGGGCACAGATTTTGGGGTGCTTTTTCTCCTTCATACCTTCTGAAAATTAAAAATTTTGAGCCAGAACTGCATTTTTGTGTAAAAAAATGTAATTTTTCATTTTCACTGCCCACTTGTATCAAAATTGGTGAAACCCCTGGGGGTTTGAAATGTACACTATACCCCTAGATGAATTCCCTGAGGGGTGTCGTTTGCAAAATGGGGTCACTTGTGGGGGGGTTCCACTGTATTGGTGCTTGGGGGGTCTTGCTAATGCGACATAGCACCCACCAAAATTCCACCAGAATCTGAGCTGCAAAATCCAAAAATCACTCCTTCCCTTCTGAGTCCTGCCATGCACCCAACTGGTATTTTTTGTTCACATGTGAGGCATTGCCGTACTCGGGAGAAATTGGGGCACAGATTTTGGGGTGCTTTTTCTCCTTCATACCTTCTGAAAATGAAAAATTTTGAGCCAGAACTGCATTTTTGTGTAAAAAAATGTAATTTTTCATTTTCACTGCCCACTTGTATCAAAATTGGTGAAACCCCTGGGGGTTTGAAATGTACACTATACCCCTAGATGAATTCCCTGAGGGGTGTAGTTTGCAAAATGGGGTCACTTGTGGGGGGGTTCCACTGTATTGGTGCTTGGGGGGTCTTGCTAATGCGACATAGCACCCACCAAAATTCCACCAGAATCTGAGCTGCAAAATCCAAAAATCACTCCTTCCCTTCTGAGTCCTGCCATGCACCCAACTGGTATTTTTTGGTCACATGTGAGGCATTGCGGTACTCGGGAGAAATTGGGGCACAGATTTTGGGGTGCTTTGTCTCCTTCATTCCTTGTGAAAATGAAAAATTTTGAGCCAGAACTGCATTTTTGTGTAAAAAATGTAATTTTTCATTTTCACTGCCCAGTTGTACCACAATTGGTGAAACCCCTGGGGGTTTGAAATGTACACTATACCCCTAGATGAATTCCCTGAGGGGTGTAGTTTGCAAAATGGGGTAACTTGTGGGGGGGTTCCTAAATTTTAGCATCTTATGGTGCCTAGAAACCTACATGGTGCCTAAAAAATAATCTCGTAAAAAGGAGGCTCCAAAATCAAGTAGGTGCTCCTTCTATTATGAAGCCTGTGGTTTGGTCAACGTGCACACTAGGGCCACATATAGGATATTTTTGAAAACAAAAGAATTGGGGGAATCAATTTTTAGTCACATTTCTCTAGTAAAATGTACTGTGTTCCTTAGAAAAATGTATTAAAATTGCAAATCTGCAAAAAAAATGAAATTTTGAAATTTCACCTACACTTTGTTTTAATTCCTGTGAAACACCTAAAGGGTTAACAAACTTCCAAAATGCTGTTTTGAATACTGTGAGGGGTGCAGTTTTTGAAATGGCATCATTTATGGGGGTGTCTCACATACAAGTCCCTCAAAGTCATATCAGAACTGAACTGGTCCCTAAAAAAATCAGTGTTTGAAATTTTCTTGAAAATTTGAGAATTTGCTATTCATATTGTAAGCCTCCTAGTGTCCAAAAAAATTAAAAGGAAGTTGAAATAATGATGGAAACATAAAGTAGACATATGGTCTATGTTAGTTATTAACTATTTTGAGTGGTATGATTATTTGTCTCACAAGCAGAAAATTTAACATTTTGCAAATCGCTAAATTTTCCATTTTTTCACGACATTTTGGTATTTTTCACAAAAAAACACAGACTGTATCGACCCAAATTTACCACTAATTTGAAGTACAATGTGTCACGAAAAAACAATCTCAAAATCACTGGGATAAGTAAAAGCAAAAAAAAGTTATCCCCACTTAAGTGAGACATGTCAGATTTGAAAAAAATGGCTCTGTCAGGAACGCAAAAACTAGCTCTGTCAGGAAGGGGTTAAAAAATAAAATAAAATCACAGCCAATTCTGATTAAATAAGCAAAATATAATTAAATGCTTCCTGGAATGCAGCACTACAGACTATCTTGGGTAAATCTACCTGTTGTTACTAGTTAATAGTATACATTATTATTTAGTTTCCAGTTTAAACTTGTATATTTTTATAGAAGGTATGGGTTTTTGCATAATACAGTGTGTAAGCACATACTATTATGTATACATTTTTCTATAGCTTGTTATAGTTTTGTGTCATTTTTTTAAGCATGCTTTTTTTGTACCCGTAGAAGAAATAACAATGGTAGATAACAGTTTTTGGGCATCAAATGCACCATTTATCATGCAAATAGTGAACCTTATTTGTAATGCCTACCAAGGGTGCCATATAAGCTTGGAAACCGAACTTTGCCACTATTAAACTGCTTCAACACCTTCTAAAATCTATTCTGTGATGTCATTTGCCATTAGCAACTGTTTAAATGGTGCCAATCGGGCCTACCACCACTTATTTACCCATATTTATTGCTCATTCATTAGGAGTTATGTATTAGCTAGTAAGCCAACCCAAAGCAACATCTTTGACAGCTAGTCTGCTACCTTCTGTGTTTGTGCATGTATGAGAAATGTAGCTTGCTGGCAAAGTGGTCCATTTAATTTTCAGTAACGAATGTGATACTGCGCACCATGCGAGCTTGTAGAGAATATGCATAAATGGTATAATACATTTCAGCATGATGTATGCTATTTTGTCAGTTCAGAGTTGGTAAAGCAGACTGGATTGGGAATTAATTACTGTGTTCAGTCACCATGAATCATGCATAGCTATCAGTTCAGCAATGTTATCATCCTTTTCACTCCTGTCTGGCTGACTACCGGACAGGTACATTGTATGTGTAAATCAGTGGTTCCCTACCCTGGTCCTCAAGTACCCCTAACAGTGCACGTTTTCCAGGTCACCCGGCAGGTACACTCATTATTCAGGCACATTTAAAAAGATCCACAGGTGGAGCTAATTATAGCACTTGTGATTCTGTGTGGAGACCTGCAAAACATGCACTGTTGGGGGTACTTGAGGACCAGGGTTGGGAACCACTGGTGTAAATAATGACGCCACAGCCAGTCATCAGGGCAGAGCAAATGATAACCTAAGCCATTTAAACGCATTGGAAAATTAAACTGGATTATCTCAGAAACAGTACTATAAAATATATTGAATAGATATAGAAATTATGGGGGAAATGTAATAGGATGAGAGATTCAGAAAGTGAGAGATTTGGTAAGAAAGCTATAGTTTTTTTAAAGCAGCAATCATTTACACTGCAAAACCACTTTCATTTTGCAGTGCCGCTTTAAAAAAACTGGAGATTTCTTACCAAATCTCTCACTTTCTGAATCTCTCATCCTATTAAATTTTACCCTGTATGTCAACTTCCTCTTAGATATAGTTCAGTCCTAGAATTTGCATTCTCATTTGTTAAAGGTTTTGGTTTTGGTTACCAATTAATGTTTTCTGATGCCATTGTTTCATATATTGGAAATCATTAACTTCAGCATTTGATAACATTTTTTTTCTGTCTCACCTTTCAGCCACTGACATAGCAGACCTCTTCCTTGGTATTTTCATGATTTAATCACCCAGGTTCCTGTGAAGGGAGAGGTGGGGGAAAGTCCTCCAGTAAAAAAAAATGAACCTGTATTTTCCAGGCTGGTGCATGATCCATTTAATATCGGTGATAGGTTATCATTTGTGACTGACGTATAAAAATTTTTTTGTTTTTGCCATTTTGATTACATAACATGTTCTCATTGTGATGGGTTGAGGATATAAAGTATTTATATGCCTATGCAAATTATACTGAATGTTAAAACATTTTTATAATATTTACTTTCATTCAGTTTGTTAGTGTGTCTCTTGTTAGGAGTTACCTTGGCGTCAATAAATGTTTATGACTCGATGCACTTTTGTTGTTTTGGGTTTATGTGAATAGTGTGACTAGTACTGAATGTTGAAGTCTGACGTTGAAGTTTATATGAAGAATCTGGAGTAGGTTATGCATTGTAGTTTTTATTTTCAAGCAGACCTCTTAACAAACAGAGAAACCATATTAGGGGATGCACTCACTGTGCAGAAGATGTGCTTATCTCAGATCAGAGATCTATGGGGCACGTCATGTCTTTTGTCCCAGTTGCTAGGAAATAAGTAGAAGCCAATATTGGTTCAGTACAAAATATGTCTGCTTCCACTATTTGTAGTGCTTTAATATTGTCTACTTTAAACTATATAACAGCACCTAAATGCAGTACTATTATTGCAAATAAAGGTTTGCTTGGTCAAAGTGATTACCTACAGTACCTGCCATTACAAGATCCCCAATTCCACTTCAAGTAGCAAAAAAAGACCAGCACACCATCTTAAAGGACTATTCAAAATTATATATTTGTAATATTTAAAGTAATTAGCCTGGCAACAGAATATGCTTTATATGTGGCAAATGGTCCAACGCCCAAATCTGTTGATTTCATACTTCATGAGTTTCCCTGTTGCAGAATTTGCAGATTGTACCTGTGGTTGTAGGCTCCATGCAGTGTTTGTGGCACAGATCCTGTTTTTTAGTCAACGGGTCTTATGCTGTCACAAATTCCCCTATTCATTCTAGGTTACATGACTGATCAGTCCTTTCCCTCTTATTTTTTTAACATCTCAATACTCTGGAACCTTCTGCTTCACATTAAGAATGTACGCTCTCACCAGCAGGACCTTCCACCATCTTGTTTCATCCCTCCAATCAGGCTTTCTAACTTAAAATTTGTACACACTGATAAATATATTGCTTGTTCCATCGAGTGGGCGATATGTCTGTAGGTCATGGAAAGGTGTGTCAGCCAATATATCTGTGAACGATGTCATTCACAGACCTATAGTGTGATATATCTGCAGCAGAGCTAATGCAGATATATCTTGCAGATATATATGAGTGTGTGTACGGGTGACCCACAGATTGTCCATACACGTCCTGCAGGGACTAACCTTATAGCTGGGAGGGCAAATTTAAATTCCTGTCAAGTTGTGATATATGCATGGGCATTTTGAGACTGTCAATCACTGATGGTCTGCAGCCACAGTGCAACAGTCCTCGCAGTTCTGTACTGCACATGTGCATTGCAGGTGTGGTACATTCACCATATACCAAGCATTGTTACTATTAGAACTTTGCGGCATGTGCAGCACTTCTAAAGAGACCTGAATCGAGCGCATAGTGTGCACATATGCAGCTCACTCCAAAAGTGCCAGCTGGTTTTCATAAAATAGTTACAGAGACAGTCATACATTTCAGGTAGAGATGAGCGGGTCCGGATCTCCGGGATCCGACAGATCCGAAAATAGCGATCCGAGTCGGAATCCAAGTTCCCGCCTGAATTCCGGACCGAATACGAGGCAAAACGTCATCATCGCGCTGTCGGATTCTCGCGGGATGGGGATGATATATAAGACACACGCACGCCCCGCCATCTTCACTCCATTATAGGAGAGGGAAGAGGGTGGGTGGGAGATCTGTGCTCCGTGCCCTGTGTTGAATTTGATTGATTTTTTTTGTTGTAACTAGGTGCTGCAGTGCTCACATTCAATTAGGGTCTGCAGTGCACGCAGGGGCTGCAGTGCTGCTGACTGTACACTCAGTGTACAGGGGCTGCAGCCTGCAGTGTCCATTATACAAGGGGCTGTGTACAGGGGCTGTGTCCAGTGTACAGGGGCTGTGTCCAGTGTACAGGGGCTGTGTCCAGTGTACAGGGGCTGTGTCCAGTGTACAGGGGCTGTGTCCAGTGTACAGGGGCTGTGTCCAGTGTACAGGGGCTGTGTCAAGTGTACAGGGGCTGTGTCAAGTATACAGGGGCTGTGTCCAGTGTACAGGGGCTGTGTCCATTGTCCAAGGGCTGTGTCCAGGGGTTGTGTCCAGTGTTACAGGGGCTGTGTCCAGGGGTTGTGGCCAGTGTACAGGGGCTGTGTACAGGGGTTGTGTCCAGTGTACAGGGGCTGTGTACAGGGGTTGTGTACAGGGGCTGCGTCCATTGTCCAAGGGCTGTGTCCAGGGGCAGACTGTCAAGTGTGACGGCTGTGTCCATTGTCCAGGGACTGTGTCCAGTGTAACGGGCTGTGTCCAGTGTGATGGCCTATATCCTGTGTCCAGTGTGACGGGCTATAGTCAGTGTCCAGTTAAACAGGCTGTTTCCAGTGTCCAGTGTGACGGACTATATCTAGTATCCAGTGTCCAGTGTAACGGGCTGTGTCCATTGTCCAGGGGCTGTGTCCATTGTCCAGGGGCTGTGTCCAGGGTGATGGGCTGTGTCCAGTGTGACGGCTGTGTCCAGTGTACAGGAGCGGTGTCCAGAGAAATAAATAAACGTAATAAATAAAATAAAATAACACATTTTTGGAGGATGATGGAGGAGGTAATAGTGGGAGATCAGCAACCTGATAGAAGTGCTGAAGCTGCTACCATGTCATGACAATGATTGGTTTGTTAAACTGTGCATGTCGTGTATACAACATAAGGGTGGGTGGGAGGGCCCAAGGACAATTTCATCATGCACCTCTTTGTATTTTTTGCTCTTTGGAGCATTTCTCTTTTTTTGGGGGTAGTTTATTAAACTGCCACCCTGTCTTCCCCTGCAGTGCCGCTCTGCTTCCAAGATGTGCCAGGTTGGAAGTGTAAGGTCCACATGTATGTGATGCCCACTGCTGTCGCCTAGCTTAGTCATCCAGCTACCTCAGAGAAAATTGGGATGTTTGTACTTCAACTGCGCTGATGAAATGAAACGCTGCCTAGGGTATACGAATGTGAAGGTTCACCAACCTTCAGTACAAATAGAAAATATACAAAAAGAAATATAAATATAAATCCTTTTTGTATATTTTCTATCCAGCTACCTCAGTATAACCTTTTGGCCCAACTACAGTAAATGAAAACAATTTTGTAAGCTGTGGAGTGATCAAAATTGACTAGAAATGAGTGGAAACTAATGTTATTGAGGTTAATAATACTTTACGGGCAAAAACCGGCCCAAATTCTGTTATTTTAGCATTTTTTCATAAAAATCCAGATCCAAAACCAAAACCCACAAGGGTGGTTTTGCCAAAACCAGTCCAGATCCAAAACACGAAGGGAGATCCAGATCCAAAACCAAAAGCCAAAAAAAGTGGCCCCGGCACATCTTTATTTTCAGGGTTTTAGTAAACAAAGAGTTAACCAGCACGGGCTTGTTTCTCAAATAAAGTGATGGTTTCTTTCAAGTTAAAAACTGAATGAAATAAAAAAAAACATACATATATTGAATGTATAGACACAAGAATAGCTATAATGAATAGAATTTAAATAATTTGATACCCTTGAAGGACATTTGAGGACTCCTATATCCGGAATACTTTGTTCCACTTGCGGGAATGTCTCTGTTTATAGCAGCATGTAATTGCAAGGTGGCCGAATCCTCATGCAGTTTGCAAAGTAATGGATTTTGTGGTCCGGTAAATCTTGATATGCTTGGAGTAGTTGCTGCAGGTCCAATCCAGATGTATTATGTGCAGGATGACCAAGTGGAGAGAGTGAAACCCTTATCCAGTGGAACTTGTAGGTAAGCAGTATTCCCCAGGAGTCCAGTGATGTCAAGGGGTTGTAAAGTCTGAGAAGCTCTACGCTTGTCTCTGGGTATAAACACCCAGCTTCCTCAGGAGCAGATTCAGAATGACTGTCTGAGTCCGTATCTGAATCTGCTCCTGAGGAAGCTGGGTGTTTATACCCAGAGAAACGCGTAGAGCTTCTCAGACTTTACACCCCCTTGACATCACTGGACTCCTGGGGAATACTGCTTACCTACAAGTTCCACTGGATATGGGTTTCACTTTCTCCACTTGGTCATCCTGCACATAATACATCTGGATTGGACCTGCAGCAACTACTCCAAGCATATCGAGGTTAACCGGACCACAAAATCCATTGCTTTGTAAACTGCATGAGGATTCGGCCACCTTGCAATTACATGCTGCTATAAACAGAGACATTCCCGCAAGTGGAACAAAGTATCCCGGATATACAGTAGGAGTCCTCAAATGTCCTACAAGGGTATTGAATTATTTTAATTATATTCATTATAGTTATTCTTGTGTCTATACATTCAATATATGTATGTTTTTTAATTTTATAAAATTTTTAACTTGAAAGAAACCGTCACTTTATTTGAAAAACAAGCCAGTTACTAGGTGGGCTGTCTAATGTGCTCTAGTAATACATTTCAGAACATGGAATCCCCCTCCAGTTAACTAGCGTTAAGTGCAGAAATGCACTTGACGCTAGTTCATACATCTGCCCCAGTGTGCAGTAAATAGGCGCTTTAAGAGCGTAGGAGGCCTGTGTGCAGCCTCTGTTCCAGTCCCTCCTCTCTCCCGGCCAGTGCTGCTCTAGTGCACAGCTCAGAGGGCTCAGATTCTACTGCGCTTGGGCAGAACTCCAGAAAAATGGATGTCGTGGCCATTTTATTGGGGAAGTGCTGCTTCCTTCATCATGGAACTCCAGAGGAGTAAGTATTATAAATGGTGCCGTGAGGGCGCCCTGGGACTCAGGGGCCTGTTTGCACTGTGCACATTGCACCAATTATTAATACGCCACGGGTGCTGTGAAAATAAGAATAATGCATACTGCGTAAGACCCATTGTATCTTCTTGTAGTTTAAGTGAACATTTAGATATGTGGTTTTATGTTGGTGATATCTCCCTTCACTGGCACTCAGTACACTGACCATTGGATCTTTTTCCAGATTTGTCTTCCTCACGGCTGGAAAAAGCCAAACAAGTTGGAGCAGATTATATATTCCAAGTCACCAACGAAACCCCAGAGCAGACTGCACGGAAAGTTGAAGACCTGTTTGGGTGTATGCCTGAGATTACTATTGAGTGCACTGGAGCTGAGTCCTGTATACAAACTGGAATCTATGTAAGTAGACTGTACAGGAGCAATACAATTTACCAAGGGGGGTATTCAGGCGCCTTAAGAACTGCTTAACCAATGAGCTGCTGCTTGGGTGAGGTGTATAGTCACCCACCTCGGATGTACACAATATATGCAGAAAAAGAAAAAAGCAGCGCTCAGTGTGAGGATAATACCATGAATAAACAAGCGGGACTGTTTACACTTACGAAACAATTTATTAAAAAATATTTACTAACATTTAAAATATCGCAATATTGCTAAATTCTCATATAATCTGATTGAAAATGCACATGGGCATGTGGGGGGCAGCACTGAGGGGAGTGGATCCTGGCTGTAAATGTGGCAAAAGTATTTCAGACTGAATATAGTGTTTCTCACCACTGGAGGATGTATTGGAGCAGTCTCTGTGTGGGTCCTCTCAGTTTGCGGCCAGGGTGTTGTTACCGCTGCGGTCTCCACATAGGAGGGGTCCTGGTGTCTTTCTCCAGAATTAAGCAGCTGAATAGGATGGATTAAAAGCCGATTGGGTGATGGTTAATGCCGGGACGTCTGTGCTCTCGTCACTAGAATGCGGTGGATATCACTTAATATCAGCAGTGAATGGGTTGCCAAGGTTTTTAGGATAAGTGTCGAGGTTTCAATGTGGTACTGTGACCCCTCTCACCAATGCGTTTCGCTGATGTAATACAGGTTTTTCAAGGTCCACCTGTAATCAGCTGTATTACATGACTTGATAAAAGTTGTGAGAATACAACTAAAACGTTGTCTAAACAAGCCACTGTAGATGGTGTTGCGGCCTTGCACTCTCCGTAACATTGGCAGCTGCCCCGGTGCCTTCGCGTGTAGTAAACAATGGTAGAAATAAATGGCGGCACTCGGAGGTCTTTCCAAAAAGTGTATTGACAAAAATGGTGGGAGTTTCGGAGCTTGCGCTCCTTTGTCAAAACGTCTCACCTACATGCTTTGGCAAAGGAGCGCAAGCTCCGAAACGTTAGCCCACCATTATTGTCAATACACTTTTTGGAAAGACCTCTGAGTGCCGCCATTTACTATATATATATATATATATATATATATATATGTCAAAAAAGAGGACAGGAGGGGCGCTCCATAGTGCACAAATGACAGTTTTATTAAAATGATCATAAAACCACTTTCAAAAAAAGAGACAAACAATTGCTTGTACCATAAAAAAGAACGCTGTGGGCTGGGTACCACAAGGCTTTTGTATATACAACACGACCCGGCAAACTCCTACCAGCCGTCCGGAGCACTATCGCCAACCAGGATCACCCATCTCTATATATATATAGATATATAGATATAGATATATAGATATCTATATATATATATATAGATATATTTATATATATATATATATATCTATATATATATATAGAAAGTGGTTTCTCTAAGGTAGAGACACAGGCACTCGCCACTTTATCCAAAAATAACTCAGATTTTTGGTAAAAAATATATAAAGTTTATTTCTCAAATGAGCCAGCAGGTCAAAGAGGTTAGACACATCACCAAACTCCGACGTTTCGGTCCTTCAATAATGGACCTTTATCAAGGAGCCTAATAGAGCACAGAAAACAATGTAAACAGCAAACAATAGCTTCCACACGTTTAAGTGCTCATAGGGGATGCAACATAATACAGACATATATAGGTAAACTTACGTTTTTCAGGTGAGATATAGGGTACAGCAAAGCCATAGGAGCTGCATGCAAACCAGCATGGAGCAGTGGTGGTAAACACTGAGAGGTGCTGGCTTGGTTTAAATAGCCCCAGAACGGAAATGAGCAGCGCTGGATCCGGCCGGAGACCCTGGTGACGTCACTTCCTGTGTGACGTTACCAGGAAGTGAGTAGGACTGGTGAAACGCAAGCTGGGGCCGGAAGGCGGAAGTGGCGCTTCCGCTGGTTGGAACGCATCGCTAAGCGTGCGTTCCACCTAGTCTCAGGGAGTTCTCAGGGAGTACTCCCTGAGACTAGGTGGAACGCACGCTTAGCGATGCGTTCCAACCAGCGGAAGCGCCACTTCCGCCTTCCGGCCCCAGCTTGCGTTTCACCAGTCCTACTCACTTCCTGGTAACGTCACACAGGAAGTGACGTCACCAGGGTCTCCGGCCGGATCCAGCGCTGCTCATTTCCGTTCTGGGGCTATTTAAACCAAGCCAGCACCTCTCAGTGTTTACCACCACTGCTCCATGCTGGTTTGCATGCAGCTCCTATGGCTTTGCTGTACCCTATATCTCACCTGAAAAACGTAAGTTTACCTATATATGTCTGTATTATGTTGCATCCCCTATGAGCACTTAAACATGTGGAAGCTTTTGTTTGCTGTTTACATTGTTTTCTGTGCTCTATTAGGCTCCTTGATAAAGGTCCATTATTGAAGGACCGAAACGTTGGAGTTTGGTGATGTGTCTAACCTCTTTGACCTGCTGGCTCATTTGAGAAATAAACTTTATATATTTTTTACCAAAAATCTGAGTTATTTTTGGATAAAGTGGCGAGTGCCTGTGTCTCTACCTTAGAGAAACCACTTTCTGTAAATTGGAGTTCGGAGTACACTCTGCACCCCTTCACAGGACACCCCACCGTTGATATACTTCTTCCACAGTGAGAGTGCGGTCTACAACCTAACATTATATATATATATATATATATATATATATATATATATATCTCGTGGTGGGCACAGCATTCAGTTCTCACAGAAAATATAGACAGTACAGTGTCTGTATTTATCGAGGTTTCAGTGCTTTATTGTATGCACTATCTTCAGGATACTGAAGATAGTGCATACAATAAAGCACTGAAACGTCGATAAATACAGACACTGCACTGTCTATTTTTTCTGTGAAAACTGAGTGCCGTGCCCACCACGAGATATACCTGCTTTTCAAGTTGCAAGGGCACCAGTGATGGATATCCCATGATTGGGAGTGCCGGTCCACCCACATATATATATCCACTCCGCTCAGTTCGGTATGTACTCTGGTGCCAGCAGCCAGAATAGGATTGTGGCTGTGTGTGTGGGTTTGCTGCAGCACAAACGGAGACGAATCAACTTTGCCAAATAAAGTTTTACTGTGTGACAACACAAATCTCTGATTTGTGTTGTCACACAGTAAAACTTTATTTGGCAAAGTTGATTCGTCTCCGTATGTGCTGCAGCAAACCCACACACACAGCCACTATATATATATATATATATATATATATATATATATATATATATATATATATATATATATATATATATATTTATATTTATAGTGCAAGCCGGCACTCACTCCTGGTTGTTAGCAAACGCCTTTGGGTGCCCTCCGCAAGAGATAAATAATTTGTAGCAGAATGGCAGCATCACTCCAAAAGGACTTTGTTAGAAGGATTTATTGAACATATCAGGTCACAACGCCATGGACGATGTTTCAATGTAACAACATTTTCCTCAAGACAGCGTGTGGCCGAACAAACAGTTACATACACAATGTTCGGCCACACGCCGTCTTGAGGAAAATGTTGTTACATTGAAACGTCGACCATGGCGTTGTGACCTGATATGTTAAATAAATCCTTCTAACAAAGTCCTTTTGGAGTGACGCTGCCATTCTGCTACAATATATATATATATATATATATATATATATATATATATATATATATATATATATATCAGGCGGATGGGCGACACTCAGAAATAATTCACCTCAGCAAAGTGGTTTTCAAAGCCTCTTTATTATGGCTTTGTCATCAGGACATAAACATACTGTAACATGAAACAAGTGCACATTTTATACATACCCTCCCCCGTGCTGCCAGCCGCAGGAACACAGAGATCGCGCATTGCTAACACGTCACCACCCCTTGCCCGTCACCATGACTACCAGTCAGGCGTCACAGAGCAGGAGGACGTGCGCATGCTGCTTGTCTCGCGTCTGCGTAACCATGGTGTCCATATGTAAACAAAACAGATCACCCAGATAATACAGAATACGGCATTGAAAAATACATATAACAATCAGTACATCTTATACAAATACAATACACATTGCAGTACATATGGGGACATAATACAATAAAACATTATGCAAAAAAGGAAAAATCAGTTCAAGTTACCTAATAGGTGATATCTGTCTAAAGGAAGCAATATAGCCCTGGAGCTTCATTGAGGCCACCCGGTGACAGCGTTCCCAAACGCTGAATCCACATGGCCTCACTCCTTAATAACTTCAATGATCTGTCACCCCGTCGCAAGGACACTGGGACATGATCAATAATGATACATTTAAGTGTCGCAACACTGTGTTTAGCCTGGAAAAAGTGGCGAGCGACTGGCTTGTCACTGCCACCCTTCTCCAGAGCGGCTTTAATAGATGAGCAATGACCCGCTAAACGCGCACGAAGAGTTCACTCTGTTTTCCCCACATAATTCAGGGAACAGGGGCAGGAAAGCATATAAACGTTAAACTTTGTAGTGCATGTCACTCGATGTTGAATCAAAATATTTTTCTCTGAGTGCGGGTGGCAAAAATAGGGGCTAGCAGTCATCGAGCGACATGCAGTACAGTCTAAACATTTAAAGCAACCTTTACGGGGTAAATTTTCACTTATATAAAAGCCCTGGAGTGACGCTTTCGATGCATCTCTATATATACTCTCCAACAATAGAGAGTACTTTTTCCTCCAAGCTACCCTTCCTTAAATCGCCTGGACATGCCTGCATTGGGAACGTCCAGCGTTCCCATGAAAATGCTGGGCGTTCTCATGGTAATTCCCCGATTAGAAGAGACAGGGGTATTTGTCACTCGCACAGGTCTGTCCTCTTATACTAAGGGACACTTATAGGACCCCCCGTGAGTAACCAATGGAATACTATGTCTGTTACACAAAGTTCGGAGGTGTGCTACCCCTGGACAACAGAGATATATGGACGCAGCATTTCAAAAAGAAACAAGAAAAAGGATTGTCCCTGGTGTGATGCACCTGTTACAGAAATAATCAAACAATAAAATTTAACCTTTATTTGTTAATTTAAAACTTGTGAAATATAAATCACACACGAAACAAAGTAAGAGTGATGGACAAAAGATAGAATAGGTGTGTAAAAAGGACGGTGGCTGTTTGGCAACGCACTGTTATCTGTTCTGACGTATATATGTGTATCAATATAAATGAGTACACCAATTACATATAAGATTGGTTTGTAAGCACTTACATCCACGCACACCCAAATATAATATAAACATTTTAACGGGTTAACTATGACCCGTATATCCTTGAGAAACGGATACCCCGCAGACATTAAGAAAGGTCTATTCCTCGAATTATATAAGCCCACAGTTCCTCTGACTGTACAGTCACCCGTAATACAACCTGCTAACTCTGTGCGGCCACATCGTCATTCATTCCATATCCATTTTGGGTTAATTTTTTGCGGGGCTATTACACTTAACGCCCGGTTCCACTTTATTTTCTTTCATTACATCTCACCGTATTTTACGTTATTCATCTAATCCATTTTCTAATGGATAATTTTCTAATCATTTAACCCATCTATTGAAGCATATTATATATTTCTTGAAAATTCGATCCAATAAGGACATATGTGCTATAATTCTAAATAAGATCAAGCGCTGATATTCAGACAAAGACAATGGAAGGAAGATGCGACATATGCAATACATTTAAAACCGCAGTTGGTATAATAGCAGTTATAATAGCAGATACAGTGGGGGAAATTTACCAAAATGGATTCGTAGAAAAAAGGTGTATTCGTAGGGAGAAATACACCTTTTTTTTACGAATTTGTATTTTCGGGATTTACAATCCCGAAAATACAACAATTCGTATTCCTAAAGATGGAACATTTTGTATTTGTATTTACAAATACGAATGTCTACACCATCGATAGGATACGACAGAAATCACCATTCAAAAGAATGGTGGTTCCTGATGTACTAAGCAGCCGTACTGATAATACGGCTGCTAAGTGGTGTGAAACACCCACGCAAATACGACAGGAAAATACACCTTGCTTTC
The DNA here is from genome assembly GCF_055691185.1 of Crinia signifera. Classification (NCBI taxonomy): domain Eukaryota; kingdom Metazoa; phylum Chordata; class Amphibia; order Anura; family Myobatrachidae; genus Crinia; species Crinia signifera. The sequence continues at coordinate 213,168,086 of NC_139220.1, forward strand.
CCTGTTGTATTTGCTTTAAGCCTGCACGGATCAGTCAGATCCGTGCAGGCTTTAGAAAAAAAAATATTAAAAATAAATCGGCGTGGGGTCCCCCCCACAGCTGTAACCAGCACCAGGCTGAAGGGCCGGGGCCGGTAATTAAAAATCAGGGAACCCGACAAATAGGGGTTCCCCGATTTTTAACAACCAGCTCCAGGTCCGGGGCTGGTTCCCAAAATACGGGGGACAAAATGAGTAGGGGTCCCCCGTATTTTAAGAACCAGCCCCAGGCCAAACCAGCCAGCAGGGTAATGCCACAGCCGGGGGGAGACTTTTTATACAAGTCCCCCGGCCAAAGCATTAACCCCCTGACCAGTCAGCCTGGCCAGGGGCCCTGGGGGAGTGGGGACCCCCCCCCAATAAAGGGGTCCCCCCCCCTCCAGGACTTACCTGACCCTGAAGCCTGGTGCTGTCCCCGGTGACCCTGGGCGGTGGGCATCGAGCTGATAGTGGTGTAAAAAATAGAATAATCTATTGTCTAATACTGGGGCACTATGAGTCCCAGCAAGCCTCCACCGCAAGCTGGGACTTGGAGAACCACAAGTCCCAGCCTGCGGGGCATTAAAGGGCCCGCTGGGTCTTGTAGTGCCACAGTATTAAAAATAGTAAAATAAAACAGACACACACTTAAAATAAAACTTTAATACATACAAAGCCCTTACATACATATACTTACCTATCTTCTTCCCGTAGGTAGCCCTGGTCCTGTGTCATCTTCTGGTCCTGTGTCGTCTTCTGGCTCCATGTCGACGTCGCTGTCCATGTCGTCCTCGCTGTCGGCGGTCCGGAGTCCGACGAAATCCATGGAGGAAGCTGTGGAAGGAAACCATACTCACCTGTCCCAGGGCGACGTAGTCCAGGTAAGGGGTCTTTGCAAAAAAAAAAAAACCGACACGCGAAACCAGCCGGACAGCAGAGAGCCGCACAGTGTTTGTGTACATCGTGCGGCTCCGCCTTCCGAATGCCGCTATTGGCCGCCTTGTTAGGCGGCCAATAGCGGCATTCGGGAGGCGGAGCCGCACGATGTACACAAACACTGTGCGGCTCTCTGCTGTCCGGCTGGTTTCGCGTGTCGGTTTGTTTTTTTTGCAAAGACCCCTTACCTGGACTACGTCGCCCTGGGACAGGTGAGTATGGTTTCCTTCCACAGCTTCCTCCATGGATTTCGTCGGACTCCGGACCGCCGACAGCGAGGACGACATGGACAGCGACGACGACATGGAGCCAGAAGACGACACAGGACCAGGGCTACCTACGGGAAGAAGATAGGTAAGTATCAGTATGTAAGGGCTTTGTATGTATTAAAGTTTTATTTTAAGTGTGTGTCAGTGTGTTTTATTTTACTATTTTTAATACTGTGGCACTACAAGACCCAGCGAGCCCTTTAATGCCCCGCAGGCTGGGACTTGTGGTTCTCCATGTCCCAGCTTGCGGGGGCGGCTTGCTGGGACTCATAGTGCCCCAGTATTAGACAATAGATTATTCTATTTTTTACACCACTATCAGCTCAATGCCCACCGCCCAGGGGCATCGAGGACAGCACCAGGCTTCAGCCTGGTCAGGTAAGTCCTGGAGGGGGGGACCCCTTTATTGGGGGGTTCCCCACTCCCCCAGGGCCCCTGGCCAGGCTGACTGGTCAGGGGGTTAATGCTTTGGCCGGGGGGACTTGTATAAAAAGTCTCCCCCCGGCTGTGGCATTACCCTGCTGGCTGGTTTGGCCTGGGGCTGGTTCTTAAACTACGGGGGACCCCTAGACATTTTGTCCCCCGTATTTTGGGAACCAGCCCCGGACCTGGAGCCTGGGGCTGGTTGTTAAAAATCGGGGAACCCCTATTTGTCGGGTTCAATGATTTTTAATTACCGGCCCCGGCTCCTTCAGCCTGTTGCTGGTTACAGCTGTGGGGGGGACCCCACGCTGTTTTTTATTTTTTTTATTTATTTAATTTTTCTATATTTTTTTTACACACTGCAGCCTGCACGGATCTGACTGATCCGTGCAGACTGCCTGTACGAATTCGTATTAGCGGCCGTATATATGGCCAGCTAATACGAATTCCTACGACATCGGTGGGTTACAAAGCAGTCGTATATGACTGCTTTGTAATTTCCCCTCCGGAACACGACTTTGCATACGACTGAAACAGTCGTATGCAGTCGTAGGGGAAATACCAATACGAAAAACTAGGTTTTTCATATTGGTAAATTTCCCCCATTATCTGCTGACATACATGACATGGGGGCTGGGAGGAGCACATCCAGATGAGATTAGCATGTGGCAATCAATCAACAAGCGGCGAGAGCCGTGATTGGTTACACGCACCGGCAGCAGGTTTAAAAGGAGCTTCCGGGTATCGGGTCTGGTTGGCCTTGAAAAAGCTAAATGCGGAGCGTGCGCCGGCTAGCGGTGCACTGTTTGGCAACGCATATCTGTTAGGAATGCATTTTGATCTGTATTTTCTTCCACAGGTTTACACTTAAAAACCCGGTTTTAGGGTTCTGCCGTTATTACTTAAAATCTGGAAGCTGCACTGTCAACTGCTGACACATTCCTGGTCTAGACAGACACCTATGTCTACCCAGACAGCAGAGTTGACACGCACCTCCCGATAAATAACAGCTCAGGTATACACCGGAGCAAGAGTCACCTCATTAGCCTGTGACAGACATTGTTACAACACACTACATGTCTGCCCAGGCAACATTGTAGCACTAGCCTTGGAGACTCACAGCCACGGTGCTGAGACCAATACTAACTTTGAGTCACAATCAGTCTAGTGTCTGCATTGCTCTGTCAACTGCTGGTACATTCCTGGTTAAGACAGACACCTATGTCTACCCAGGCAGCAGAGTTGACACGCACCTCCAGATAAATAGCAGCTCATATATTGGAACCAGAGTCACCTTATAAGCCTGTGACAGACACTGTCTAGCTTTGAAGACGCAGTACACGCAGCCACGGTGCTGAGACTATTAGTAACTTGGAGTTGCAATCAGACTAGTGTCCACATTGGCAGATCTATATAGTGGACACCGAGATTAAAAAACTACACAGCCATAGTGCTGACAGCACTGTCTGTTTGATTGATATATTTATCTATTTAAGGTATATGTAGGTATTGTTATATCAGTACCTTAGACTGTGCCTTATCCTTATTATTTCTTCCCAAGTGTGGAATTATAACCACTATCAGTATTAATACCTCGAATTGTGCTTTATTGTCAATACTTGTCTCTAAATGTGGAATTATAACCACTTATAAACACAGCAAATTTTGCACATATATGCATGATCTCATGAATCTGGTATTATACTGATGAATGGATAACTCTAGGGCGTACAGACAGTCTAACAACGTGGGCATCAGATCATTACCATACAGCCACAGTGTTGAGAATATCAGGTGTTTGCTAAAATCATTTTGAGCTGCACCACAGCTTTCTGCCTACAATATACCTGTACTGGCTTAATATATCTTTCTAACCCGAGTACTTTCAACACCCCTCTTGTCCCAGGTGTGGAATTCTACCACTTACAAATACAGCAAATCCCGCTCATCCTCATACACATGAGTTTAGGAGCGAGTCAGCATATAGACAAGCGGGCAACTCGAGGCCATCTGGTGACCAGAATCCCTGTAGTCCTGAGGCTGCGATAACTAACACTGTCTCCGTGATACCTCACTGATACAGAAATATTAATTATAGTATCTATCCCTACAAGTAGGGGACACGGGACTTACAGTGTAAAGGCAGTTTAACCCACTCTATAGAGAGCTAGGCATTTGCAACCCTCTCTTCAAGTGGTACCAATACCACAACCTGTGACGCTACATAACACAACATACACTGAATCAGAACTGATAACAGTGCGTTGCCAAACAGCCACCGTCCTTTTAACACACATATTCTATCTTTTGTCCATCACTCTTACTTTGTTTCATGTGTGTTTTATATTTCGCAAGTTTTAAATTAACAAATAAAGGTTACATTCTATTGTATGATTATTTCTGTAACAGGTGCATCACACCAGGGACAATCCTTTTTCTTGTTTCTTTTTGAAACGCTGCATCCATAATTCCCCGATTACGTGGGTGCAGGCGGTGGGCAGCAGATGTCAGCTTCCCGCATAGGTCACCCAGAAGATCTGAGACACCACAGAGGATACTGTGAAAATAGTCATAATGTACTGATGTAACTGAAAGCACAAAAACTGAGAAGAAAGATAAAGATAAAGAAACAATTGTAGTACAACTTGTAAAAACCAGTAAATGTGTCTGCAGTTGAAAAAAAGATGAGTATCTCCATTTTTTAACACACAGTGACATCCTTGGGAGATGTACTATAGTAGCGTGAATCGTGCAACTATAGTGAAAACACCCTCCTCCGACGATCCCCGCTAGAGTGAACAGCACACCAGCCGGTTGCTTATGCACAGTGTCTCATCCCTGGTCCGCTCCACTGGGCGTGTGTGAGATCTCACCAGCATCGCAAGATCTCATGTGCAGACTAGAGACAGTTAGCTTCCGCAACCAGGGACAGAGCTGTGGTCAATGGTTACACCTGCAGCTGTTTAAATTGATAGATGCAGGTATTGGAGTGGCCAGTGCCACTAATGGTTCATGCATTGGCCAGTAAATAAGCAGCGCCAATAATGACGGGCATAGTGTTAGATTGCAGCGCTCAGCGCCTGTCTCCGCATACACTGCTTAGTATAAGACTTACAGTCTTCCTTTTCCCCCTTGCAGCCAACGTAGTTAAGCGTCACCCTGAGTGACAGGTCGCTTAAGCGAATAGCAGGGCAGAGACCCCTGACCCTGCTGGCAGCGTTACTCTTTCCTGTGAGGAAGTCCCCGCGTTAGAGAGTGTGCCTCAGATCGTGTGTGACTCCGTCCATGCTGTTTGTAGCTCCACGTGCACCGGAGCGCATAGGAGAAAGCCCCCGCTGTAAACCCGTTACCAGCGTGACCTTTTGCACAGGGAGATCAGTCATCATTGGCAGCAGCGAGACTGGGAGAGATACCGCAGCGTAAACCAGCAGACTGTCATTTACCCTGCACGCGCCAAAACGCTACAGCTAAGTAACAACCAGAGACTGTCGTTACCAAATGTACAAGTTGTATTACCGCTTGAAGTTAACTACTAAAGTACTGTTGTAACCTACAAGCCTGCCACTTGAATAAACCCTTCAAACTGGTTATATCTTCTAAGTGTGAGGTCTAACAACCACACTGCACGTACTTATATACACTCTGCCAATAGGTTATGGGCCCAGCACGTCACGTGCGCGAAGATTAACCCCCTGAAGACAAAGTGCTAGCGCAGTACATAAAAGAACACAAAGGAATTATTTCTGAATTGCCATTTGTGGAAGAGTTAACGAGAATGCACAGTACAGGGCATAGCATGAACTTTCCAAAGCTCAAAGGCTCAGAGAATTACACTACATGGAAGTTCGCTATGGAAATGCAGCTTAAGAGGGAGAAGCTATGGAAAGTCACAATAGCCCCAGGAGAAAGTCCAAACCCAGAAGAGGTAGACAAGGCCATTGGCACAATAGGCCTGGCTGTGGAGCAGCATGTTTATTCTACTATCTGTGGGAAGGAGTCCGCTAAGGACATGTGGACAACTCTGCAAGGTGCTTATGAAAATAAAGGCTTAATGAGAAGGATAAGTCTGAGACGCACACTGTATGGAACAAAATTGAATGCATGCAAGGACATGAACGATTATATTGATAAAATACTATCGATAGCTCAGCAATTGGCGTGTGTAGGAGCAAAAGTGGATGAGGAAGAAGTAGCAATGGTAATGCTGCAGAATTTGACAGAGGAATTTGACTTTCTGGTTGTCGCACTAGAGTCAAATGAAACCAAGCTTACAACTGAAGTTGTGAGAGCCAAACTACTACAGTTCCAAGAAAGAATCCACAAGGATGCCATGGCTGAGGGTTCTGCCTTAGTAGCAAAGGGTGCGAAACCCAAGAAATGCACATTCAAATGTTATGTGTGCCACAAAGTAGGGCACAAGGCTTCAGAATGCAGGCTGAAGAACACTAGTGGCATGCACAAGCGGCATGATAAAAAGAACGAGTCAGCACTGAATGTAACAGACAAGCCAAGGAGGGATCTCTGGTACATGGACTCGGGAGCCTCTAGACACTTCAGCTGCACAAGGAGTGGTTCAATTCTTTAACACAGTGTAACCCCACAACAGTTACCGGGATTGGTGAAAAGATCCTTACTGCTTCAAGTGTTGGGACAATCACAGTGAGACTAAGAATTGAGGGACAGACAGTAGTCACAGATATCCAAGACGTCCTGTATGTACCAGAATTGGGAAGTAACCTCATCGCTATCAGCGTACTCGAGGCAAAAGGCTACAGAGTCCAGTTTGCAAAGGGCAAGTGTATGGTGCATAATGGAAGAGGGACTGTAATTGCTTCAGCAACCCGATGCAACCAACTATACGTTCTAGACACAGATGAATATGTAGCTTTGGCAGCCTCTGCTGAAAATGAGTCCATGGAGCTCTGGCACAGACGTTTGGGACACTTAGGATATGATAATGTCCAGAAATTAGCTGATGGGATGGCAACAGGAATCACAGTGAAAGACACCGGAAGACCTGTGTGCGAGAGTTGCATAAAAGGCAAGCAGACCCGCAACCCATTTCCCAAGTCAGCAGGCAGAGCAGAAACGCAATTAGCTCTGGTGCACACAGATGTGTGCGGACCAATGGAAGAGGAGTCAACCAGTGGTTACAAGTACTTCATGACTCTCATCGATGACGCCACAAGAATGACACACGTATACTTCATAAGGAAGAAAAGTGAAGTGGTCAAGAAAATTGTGGAGTACAAGAACCTAGTGGAAACTCAGACGGGCCTAAAGCTAAAGGTCCTGAGATCCGACAATGGGGGAGAGTACGAAAATGAAGTACTAACCGACTTCCTAAAAAGGCATGGCATAAAGCATCAGCTGACGATGGCCTACACGCCTGAACAGAATGGCGTAAGTGAAAGGGCGAACAGAACAATCGTTGAAAGAGCACGAGCGATGGTGAACGATGCTGGCCTGGAGAAGAGTTTTTGGGCAGAAGCTGTATCTACTGCAGTATACCTGAAAAACAGAACACCTACAGTGGCCGTGAAGGGAAAAACTCCCTTAGAGGCCTGGTCTGGGAAGAAGCCAGACATCAGTCATCTTCGTGTCTTTGGGAGCAGAGCTTATGCACATATACCAAAAGAGAGAAGGAAGAAACTTGACCCAAAATCAAGACAGTGCATATTGCTAGGTTATTGTGAGGAGAGCAAAGGGTACAGGCTCTGGGATGCAGAGAACAGACGTCTTCTGAAATCAAGAGATGTGATATTTCAAGAAACAGCATCACCCACAAAAGCAAAAGAGCAAGAAAAGCAAGCACTAGTAGAGGTATGTGAAATAGAAAGCATACCTGCAACAGAAAATTCTGAAGAAGGAAGCGAACCAACTAAAAGAGCTTCTGTAAGAAGAAACAAGGGCATACCAGCCAGAAGATATGAGGAAGAATATGCGAATATTGTTTTCAGTGAACCTCAGAGTATTCAAGAAGCGAAAGCGTGCAGTGATTGGGCGAAATGGAAATCTGCAATAGACACAGAGTTATCAGCACTGAGAGAGAACGATACTTGGACCATAGTAAACAGGCCAAGCAACCGCAAGACAGTCAAGAACAAGTGGGTCTTCTGCAAGAAGTTAAATTCAGACGGAGAAGTTGCCCGTTACAAAGCCCATCTTGTTGCTAAAGGATACACACAGAGATCCGGAATTGACTATGGGGAGATATACTCACCTGTTGCGAGGTATAACACTCTCAGATTAGTAATTGCAGTCGCCACCTTACAAGACTTACTGCTATACCAACTAGACTTCGATTCAGCGTTCCTAAATGGAGAACTACTTGAAGAGATCTATATGGAATCACCAGATCATTATGATGAGAATGAACTTCAGACAGAGAAAGTGTGTCTTCTGAAGAAATCCATATATGGCTTAAAGCAGAGTGGTCGTTGCTGGTACATAAAATTGGACACAGTACTACTTGAAATGAATTTTATTAGATCAGAGACTGACCACTGCCTTTATCATAAAACTCTGGGAGAAAAGTTGTTCATCATAGCAGTCTATGTGGATGATATACTTATAGCAGGTCACGAAGATCACATCACAAGTGTAAGAGATCAACTGAAACAGAGATTCAAGTTGAAAGACTTAGGTCCAGCCAATCATCTGTTGGGCATGAGAATTGTTCAAGACTTGCAAAAGGGAACAGTCACAGTCGACCAACAAACGTACATCGAGGCAACAATCTTGAAGTATGGGATGGCAGACTCCAAGTCAGTGAATACACCAATTGACAAAAGCATCAAGATTACAAAAGGTATGTCACCAACCACACAAGAAGAAGTAGAGGAAATGCAAGATGTTCCTTACAAGAACGTGGTTGGAAGTCTTATGTATGCAAGTATTGGAACTCGTCCAGACATCACTCATGCAGTCAGTCGGGTGAGCCAATTTGCAATAAATCCTGGAAGACAACACTGGATCGCAGTGAAGAGGATTCTGAGATACCTAAAAGGTACAAGTTCCTTGAAATTAAAATTCGCCAAGACAAGCAATTCAAATTTGAAAGTCTTCTGCGATGCCGACTGGGGAGCAGATGAAGATGATCGTCGTTCCCACACCGGTTACCTGTTCACACTGGCCGGAGCAGCAGTTAGTTGGGCGAGTAGAAAACAACCGACCGTTGCTCTCTCAACAACCGAGGCCGAATACATGGCTCTTACAGAGACATCAAAAGAAGCGCTCTGGATCAAAGAGACTTTGTGTGAGTTAGGTCTACTTTATGAAGAAGAGACTATCAGTATCGCATGTGATAACAGGGGAGCAAATAGATCTTTCCTGTACTACCAAGCACCATGGAAGGTCAAAGCACATCGCGATAAGACATCACTTCATCAGAGAACTAGTGGAGAACAAGTCCATCGATGTTGAATACATTGCAAGTGAACAGAATGTCGCTGACATGCTTACTAAAGGACTGTCGGGAAACTTGCTTACTAAGTTCGTGAAGGACTGTGGACTTGTCTAAGTTCAAAAATGTTGATTTGAAGTTTTTGATGTTCTGAATGTTTTTTCTCTCTAACCATATTTTCGGTTACAGGTATTACAAAAGGACAAAGCATTGTATTGAGTTCTTTTATGTAGCCGAAGACAGCCTTAAGCGAGGGGGAGTGTTAGATTGCAGCGCTCAGCGCCTGTCTCCGCATACACTGCTTAGTATAAGACTTACAGTCTTCCTTTTCCCCCTTGCAGCCAACGTAGTTAAGCGTCACCCTGAGTGACAGGTCGCTTAAGCGAATAGCAGGGCAGAGACCCCTGACCCTGCTGGCAGCGTTACTCTTTCCTGTGAGGAAGTCCCCGCGTTAGAGAGTGTGCCTCAGATCGTGTGTGACTCCGTCCATGCTGTTTGTAGCTCCACGTGCACCTGAGCGCATAGGAGAAAGCCCCCGCTGTAAACCCGTTACCAGCGTGACCTTTTGCACAGGGAGATCAGTCATCATTGGCAGCAGCGAGACTGGGAGAGATACCGCAGCGTAAACCAGCAGACTGTCATTTACCCTGCACGCGCCAAAACGCTACAGCTAAGTAACAACCAGAGACTGTCGTTACCAAATGTACAAGTTGTATTACCGCTTGAAGTTAACTACTAAAGTACTGTTGTAACCTACAAGCCTGCCACTTGAATAAACCCTTCAAACTGGTTATATCTTCTAAGTGTGAGGTCTAACAACCACACTGCACGTACTTATATACACTCTGCCAATACATAGCAACCCTGTCATTTCATTCAAATCTCATCCTTCATACATGGGGTACTTTACACCATATTGACATTTAATACACATCTACATGAATGTATCCCCTATTAACCGCTTCATAACTCAACACTAATTATGATCATATCTTCCACAGGCAACACGCTCTGGAGGGACTTTGATACTTGTTGGTTTGGGTCCTGCCATGGTCAATGTGCCGATTGTAAATGCAGCTGTGCGAGAGGTGGATATCAGGGGTATATTCAGATATTGCAATACGTAAGTACTATCTATTACATCCTTAAATATTTAGAAGCAATATATATATGTTTGCTCTTCATGTGCAATAGTGTAATGTTTATCACAAATTATTTTGTTTGTTGCAGATGGCCAATGGCTATCTCAATGCTGGCTTCTAAGAGAGTGAACGTGGCTCCTTTGGTTACACATCGGTTTCCTTTAGAAAAAGCTCTAGAAGCATTTGAAACCACAAAGAGGGGTGAGGGAGTAAAAGTAATGCTGAAATGTGACCAGAATGATCAGAACCCATAATACTGGAGGTCAGAATAGCTTAGAATGCCCTTTTATTATTATTCATTACCCTGATGTATTTTGTTCTGGAAATTTAGGACAAATTGCAATACAATACCAACGAAATGTGTCCGACCTATTACTGAATACAAGCACCTTACAGTTTCATACATATATCTTAATGGAATTGTAAGACAATATATCAAAATAGTTTTACAATCTATTAACAGCATGCCAACCCTAATGTAAGATACTGGGATATTACAAAATGCACATGGTAATGGCAGGGCTGTTCTATTTTCCTTAATTATATCCATACTTGTCTTTGAATGATTATTGAAATATGTTGATACATGTCCTAATTTCTGTTACTACAATCTGCATTTCATTTTGTTTAACAAAATATTCTTATATTAAAATTACTATTTACAAAATGTACTTTTTAATATCTTTATTTGCTAAATAATTCTTATAATAGAATCATCTATCACACATCTGTACATAATTTTATAATTGATGCATCAGTATTTATGTTGACTTTACATTGGCATGTATTCAATGCGGCTGGCGAGGGTTTTTTTATGGCGCGGATGGCTTGTTTTCAACGAAGATCACTGAAAACAAGCCATCCTCGTCGTTTAACCCCCTATCAGGCTGCTCTATGTTCCGGGGGGATCCTCACCATCAGGATGGCGAGGATTCCCCTGAATGGCGAGGTTCGCAGTTAATGCAGTGAACTCGCTGCATAAAGCCACAAGCCTATGTATTTTGGCTGCCGCACACGCCGTTTCCACCTCGCTTTTTAGAAATAGCGAGGTGGAACGGCGAGTGCAGGGGGTCAGTTGAATACTGAGGGCGGGCTATGATGGCGAGCAATAGGCACTGCTCGCCATCATAGTTCGCCTGATCGGTATTGAATATAGACCAAACTGTTCATGTGCAAAACTCATTTTGGAACTTGTTTCCTAGCACGGCGCCACCGATTCTAATTGTATGCCATCGATTTTTACATTGGAACCAATGTTAAATGGTCTCTGAGACCCGATTTTACATTAGCCCCAATGTTAAATGCCCCCCAGACCCCATTTTTCATTGTTTGCCCCCCATTGTTAACGCCACGCCATGATCAATGTCAACCCGAAGCGTGGTGAGGGACGCGCATTACTTCAGACATATTACGTGGCCCCTCGCAGGGCTCGCTGCGCTCGCCACACTTCGGGCTCGGTGGCTCGCTGCGCTTGCCACACTATATAAAATCAACTCCACGCCGACGTGGATAGTGGGGGTATGAAAAGGTCGGAGGACGTGTACCGCCATTAACAATGGGGGGGCATTTTACATAATTAACCATAAGGGTGGGTTTACAATAAAAAATCGGGTCTGGGGGGCATTTAACATTGGGTCCAATGTGAAATCGGGTCTCAGGGACCATTTTTACATTGGGTCCAATGTAAAAATCGGCATGCGATACGACCGATTTTTAAAGTGTATTAAAAACGTCTTTAAAGCCCGAAAATCGGGTCGGTCGGGTCCCATCCCATACCTTAAGTTAAGGTATGGGATGGGACCCGACAGGCGCCGTGCTAGGAAACAAGTACCCTCATTTTTTATTTGAATGCACACTTGGGGGGAAATATAATAGAATGAGAGATTCAGAAAGTGAGAGATTTGGTAAGAAATCTCCAGGTTTTTTAAAGCGGCAATCATTTACACTGCAAAACCAGTTTAATTTTGCAGTGTAAATGAATGCCGCTTTAAAAAAAACCTGGAGATTTCTTACCAAATCTCCCACTTTCTGAATCTCTCATCCTATTAAGTTTCCCCTTTGATCTTCAAATGTACTCGTTGGGAAAAAGATAATTTGGTGGATTTGCATTGGGAATTTACCTTCCACTGATTGAGTTGAAAAGTGTCACCCCATCTGATATGCGGTCCTGTTCACAGCGGATCCGAGTTGGAGATCCGATTTGCTTGCAGCCTCTCGGCAGTGGGGAATGTGATCACGTACGATATATATCTCATGTGAAATGACCACATGCGATATGTCTCATGCATTGCTGCCACCCAGGAAGCTCCCGGGTGACTCAAGGGGGATTGTCTGTGACTTCCCCAGGGTAGAAGTTGCAGTAATGGATGGGGGCCATTATAGGATCTGAGCAAGCAGTATACTCAAGCAAGGTTTAGCTCAGGAAGTCCTACAGATGTGTCCACATACATCTAGCCTTCTTGTGCGTTAGTTGTTTCATGCCGTGGAATTGGCATAAGCAGACCTTACAAATTAAAATAATATAGAGCATACCTGTATTTTGTGTGAGACTTTGATTCCATTATTAGAGAAGTACATCTGGTAAATGCTAATGAAGTAGATAACAAGCAAGGTGCTTACCTTGAGCCACTGCTCCAATTGATAAGTGGGGTGGTTCTGGTTGGTTTAAAAAAGCAAACTCCTACTTTAAAGGACCAATCCATGTGCATTGCAGGGGGGCAGATGTAACATATGCAGAGAGAGTTACATTTGGCGGAGTTATTTTGTTTTTGTGCATATTAAATACTGACGGCTTTATTCTTACACTGCAATTTAGATTTCCGTTTGAACACACCCCACCCACATCTAACTCCCTCTCTGCACATGTTACATCTGCCCCACCTGCAGTGCAGCATTGTTTTGTCCATTATAGGAGTTTGCTTTTGAAAACCAACCAGAACCACCCCCAAAGAGTGCATACTATGAATTGTGAAGGCAGCAAGAAAAGATGGGAATGTCATTGTTTACCTAGGGACAAATTACATGGCTAATGCTGAATGTATTGCAAGAAGAAGGGGAGAAGGTGATTTTTTTTTTTTATTAGGGTGATCTACAGAGGACCAGGTCAGGAAGAGGAACTGACAATGAACCTAATCCATGACATCATTAAAATACTCTAGGTGACAGACCTTTTGTATCAAACCAGTTAGGAAAAACACAAGAAAAAAAAAACCCAGTGTGGTAACAAGTATTGTGAAAGCAAAAAAGATGACCTTTAGGAAATATGAAGACAAAGATAATCTTTTTAGACGAGGGTAATCAGATGCAGGGGAGTAACTAGAATGATGTGGGCCCCTTAGTAAAATCTTGGATTCCCCCCCCCCCCCCCCCCCATTGTCACATCAATGTTCATGGGGGGGGGGGGGGGGGGGGGCAGAAGAAAGAAAGAAAGAGTAAGAGACAGAGGGTGTCAGGGAGAGAGAAAGGGGAGAGTGCTTCGTGGAAAAAGAGAGGGTGAGTAAGAGAGAGGGGGATCAAAAGGGAGAGTGAGAGATTGTCAGGGTGAGCAAATAAGGGAAACAAGGGAGAGAGCATGTCAGCGAGAGACAGGGGGAGAGAGCGTGTCAGCGAGAGACAGGGGGAGAGAGCATGTCAGTGAAAGACGGGGAGAGAGGGAGAGGTTGTTGGGGAGAGACAGATGTAAAGATAGAGGGTGTCAGAGAGAGAGACAGTGCAGGTAGAGAGAGGGGTGGGAGACTGTACAGGTGCCTCTGTGTACCTTCTAATCACCCCGTACCCAGTACAGCAGTACAGGTGCTGCTATGTACATTTTATTTACCCACCCCCTCTCAGTTAAGGTCCCGCTTTGTACCTCCCCATCTACCCACCCCCAGAACTAGGGATGCTACCTCTGGCAGCATTGCTCCAGCTCCACCAAGTCTTCAGCCTGCCAGGGTCTCTAGACTGTACGCACCGCTGAGTTTCTACACCAAACCATGGTGTCTCCGCAGCACATTGCCTGATCTCTGCTGCACCAGGACTCCATACCGCCGCGCCACTGCACAGCGCCGGGTCCCAGACACCACTACACACCACCAGGTCTCCAGGATGCGCCGCCGAGTAGAGAGAGGGGGAGGAGAGAGGCAGGAAGGAATAGCTGGATCACCTCCTACAGTGCAGGGGCATGGGACATCGACGCTGCCAACCTGCTACTGCCCGTGGCATTATTTTAAAAAATTCAAAGGGTACAGGGGATTGCTAGCTTGGCCTCGGGCCCCCCCAGCGGCCGGGCCCCATAGCAACTGCATCCCCTGCAACCTCCATTGTTACGCCACTGATCAGATGTGCAAAGGCACAACCTGTGGAGAAAATGGCATAAACTTTATTTAAATATATATGTGAAAGTAGAAAAACTAAAGGAGGAATAATAGGACTATCTACAGTCTATATCTAAAATATTCGAAACCAGCCCTGTTTTCCCTATTTTCCAGCAGAAATGGGACTGTGTGTTACATGTGCTGTCATAATTCTGACAGGCTTGGGCCTAGCTGTTGCTAGGCAGCAGTCTCAGCTGTAGTAATTATCCTCCTACAAACCTGCCTGGACTTGCCTGGTATTCTGCAAACCTGCTATACAGTACTTTGCCTGGTATCCTGCAAAACCTGTCTAGTCTGGTATCAAGGGCATAATTACCATTGGTGCAGGGAGTGAAGCTGCTATGGGGCCCACAGATGAGAGGGGCCACCTCCCCTGTAAAAGTAACATATTCTATATAAATATTTCACCATTGGGTGATACATAGGGGCCCTTATAAACTTTTGCTATGGGGCCTACAAATATCTAATTATGCCACTGTCTGGTATCCTGAAAACCTGCCTTGCCTTACTTGGTATGCAGAAATCCTGCTTTGCTTTGCATTGTACCCTTCCATTATACAGTACATTGCCATTCTGGAGTGAGCAATCCTGTCATTGTACCCTGTCAACTTGCAGCTCAGTTTAACCCTTTACATAGCAGCCATATTTACAATTTCCTGTATTCTACTCACAGTAAAATCACTCCAAACCTTCATTTATCATTTCCTTGCAGTTTCAACTAGGGTGGCCAATCCCGGGATCAGGATCGGCGGGATCCTGGGATTTGGCCCCCAAAATGCCAGGATTTAAATCCCAGGAATGGAGAAACACTGCCCGGCTTCTCCCACACCCGGCAGTGCAGCACTGCGCTGCGTGACGAGCTCTGAGGTCACGCTGCCCAGGGCACACAGCCACACATCCCGCCTCAGCCGTCCGCCCGCCCACCCAGCCTTCCCGGCTTCCGGCCACCCCGCCATAGGAGCCCGCCTGGCAACCCAGCAGCCCTCCCACCCGCCCACTCCGTAAATGGAAGTAAATATGCAGGTGACCAGGGTGTTTTTTATTATTAGGGAAGCCAATCCCGGGAATCCTTGGATTGAAAAAATGCCCTGGGATTGGCATTCCTAGTTTCAACCCACTTGCTGAAGCCCTTGACTTGTCAGGTCATATTCTCAACGTAAATAATTGTGGTCCAGCACAGATATCAGGTGACCCAGGCAGGGGTCTGCAACCTGCACACAGGGTGCCGCGAAGTGCAAAACTCCTTGTGGAGTTCCCTAGTGAACACCCCCGGTGTGTTAAACTATGCGCCTCAGTGCTGGGTCCTGCCAACCACCTTTATCTATAGTACCTTCGGTGTGTGTGTGTACCCTAACACTGTTGCTGCCAAAAACACATGTTTCACTGAACCTTTTTATCGGGCAATCTAATTGGATAACCTGATTAAAAACATTGGTGAAACAATTGTGGGGGGGGGAGTAAAAGTTTTTTGCTTCCAATGTTTTATATAATTGGATGCAGGGCCATTTTTCCCATTGGGTTTAATGGGCAGTTGCCATGGGGCTCAAGGATTGTAGGGGCCCACTGGGGAAGATGTCACTGCCCTGGGGAACAGCGGCGGGGATCAGGGCAGCGGCGTCCGTGCAGGCAGCGGAGGTGATCTGGACAGCGGGGGTCTTTGAGCTTGATGTAGCGATCTATGCATCTGTCCAGGGCATCCATCCAGGCAGCGTAGATCTTGATGTAGTGCTATTTGCTGAGCAGGAAGCGCTGTTGATTTTGAAAAGTCTGGCCGGACGCTGATTGGCCGGACACTTAGCCAATCAGTGTCCGGCCAGTCTTTTCAAAATCTGCAGCGCTTCCCGCCTGGGGGCAAATAGCGTTACATCAAGGTCTGATTTGCTGCTGCCTGGACGGACGACACTGACAGCTGCCACCCAGATTGCTACATCAAGCTCCCAGCCCTCCGCTGCCCGGATCACCATCGCCGCTGCCTGGACGGACGCCGCTGACAGCTGCTGCCCAGATCGCTACATCAAGCTCCCAGCCCACCCCCGCTGGTGCTGCACATAGGTGGGTGGAGGGGGTGAGGAGGAGGAAGAAAGGGGAGGGGGGGTTGTGAAGGGGGAGGGGGCCCTAAAAATTATTTTGCCCAGGGGCCCTCTATATTATTAAGACGGCCCTGATTGGATGCCCCCCTAAATCTGTATAAAAATTGCTATGATGGTACTGCGGCTTTGGATTTTTTCCATGCCAAGGCAGGTGAAGCATTTTCCCCGAAAGCAGCCCCATTCATGGCTTTGCAAAAAAACACAGGTTTCACTGAAGTGGGACTTTAATAAAAGTCTTCTCTAGTCTCTAATCCATTGATTTTCAACCTTTTCCAACTCGCGGCACACCGTCGAGACTTTAAAATTGCCAAGGCACACCATTAGGACCCCACAGGGAAAAAACACACACACACAGTGGCCCCACAGTAATTATACAAACACAGTGGCCCCCACTTTAGTATAAATACAGTATTGATGTCACATACCCAGCAGAAAGAGAAGAGATAAGAAAGTAAGGATACAGAAATACACACATTGCACATTTGTTCATTAATTCTAATATTGCAGGAAGCTGGCCCTCCATAAAAATGAATTAAGAAAATGTTTTTTACAAACAGAGGCTTGCTTATCCCGTATATTCCTCCTGCCACACATACCTGGTGCACACAGTGTGGACAAGGAGTAGTGGTGGGTGGAGCAGAGGAGGTGGACCCAGAGGAGCAGCGGTGACGCACGGGCGGGCGGGCAGGCAATCCAAGCTGAAAGGCGAGGTGGCGTGCATGACCTTTGAGTAATCACAGGTCACACGCCGTCCTACGGAAGCAACCAGGGGCTGTGCAGCGGGCGGCAGCGGCTGAAACTAATAGCAGCGAGAGCTGCACACGGAAGCGGCCAGCTACATTAAAACAGCCACGGCATACCTGGTAAGCGGCTGCGGCACACCACTAGTGTGCTGCGGCACACCAGTTGAAAATCGCTGCTCTAATCCTTTAATCGTTCCCTGAAAACTCACCTCTTAGCTAAACATCAAATTCCAGAGCCGCCCCACATAACCTTCATAAACTTTTCCTATCCAATTACATCTACACTTTACAATCCACACATATCCTCATTCTCCACTTTCCCATCTTTCTGACCTCAGGCCAATATTGATAGATGACCATATCATAGAGCACACCAAGAACCTTTGAAATCTGGTGGACAATTATGCAATAAACTATTATGCACTTACAGTACAATGCCCATTTCCCTATAGATTGTAAGCTTGCATGCAGGGCCTTCCTACTGTACCTCTATGTCTGTCTCTAAGGGTCTTATTCTGCTCGATACGGTGGGACCGTATACGGGCGGATCTGGGTTTTTATTTCATCTGCGCATGCGTAGCTTTCGCAATGCGCAGGTGCGGCGACCTCACACCGCTCACAGACGGGTCTCTCCGTGCGAAAAAACCTGTCCTCAAGAGTACAGTCATTGTGGGCTCCATGGGGGCGTTTTTAGGGGAGCGGCCGGAATAATGAAGAAAACTGGGCGTAAACATGGGCATACACGGGGGTGTGCACCAAAAATATACGATGCTACAACTGCTCGATCGGCGAACGCACCGTGCATTTTGGGCCAAAAACAGCCGGACGCCAAAGATAGCTCCAGACCACCCCTAGAGATACCGTATGAGAGCAGACGCCTGGGTCTGCTAATTAACGCTGATTACTACACCTGAATGTAATAAGCAATGCTGCAGCCTATTAAGTGAAAACTATGATTTCACTACCTGCAAGTCACACACAGCCCTCAAACACATTGGAAGCATATCTTTCTACACTTCTCTACATGTAAAGGTTGGTTTAATTTTAGGTAAGATTCATTCTAAGACCTGCTTACATATGTCAAGGTAGTTATTTTATAACCATCTACACCCATTCAGTAAGTGTTTTGTATACTTTAAAAAGCAGGACACTCAATTCACAGAAGTCGACATGTGTCAACTTTTTCACTGTAACACCAACATAACTTTATTTAAAAGTAAAACCAATGTGGGGACACATAGATAGTGATTAAAATGCCACATTAGAACATAACAAATATACATGTAATGAGGATTAAAATGTTGTTTTATTAGGGTGTTTATTAAGGTAGACAATTGAGTTAATAGAAAACAATTATTGAATAACAGTTCGAATAATAAATTATATGTCTTAAATATACTTGAAAGGCAAGATTTGCAGTGCCATATATGTGAAGGGTATGCCACCGTGCACAGACGTACGCTCACTCTCACGATCGGTGACACACGCTGAGTTTTCCATTGAAAAAAGGCGAGACCCGTCCATGCACTGTGGCGTACGCTCCGATATATGGAAGATGGTGTGAAAACGGACGCGACCTGTTCGTACACGGTGGCGTACGCTCTGTTGTACGCCAGTTAATGGTGTCTAAGAGGAGACCCGTCCCTATACGGTGGCGTACGCTCAAGTGTACGCCACTCCCCATTGTCGGTGTTTGTGACCGTCCATATGCGGCTGTTCTGTGGGCGGACTTACGCTCACCACCCGCGTAGGGAAACGTACGGTGAAACGGACCGTATGTACGTTGCACTGACCGGTACTTATGTAGTATCTGGGCTGCCGATTTTTTGATTGTATGCCTTAAGTTAAGGCATACAATCAGATGCGATGCGATATCGCATCGCATCGCATGCGACCATCGGATGCGATGACCCGATTTTTCCATAGGAATCAATGTTAAAATGGACTGAGTCCATTTTAACATGGAATTCAATGGGGAAAAGGGGTCCTTTTCATACCCCTACTATCCAAGTGGGCATGGAGTTGGATATACTGTATACTGTATATTAGAAACTCTTAGTAAATATAAATAGACAATATTATGCAGAAAAGTAAACTTTCCCAAAACTGCATGATTTTTAAATAAATGTTATATTGATATACTTGAAACTTTAATTATACCATATAAAGTTATATGGTATTCAACTACGTATTTACTTAGAAATAATTCAGTTTGACGTTTATTTCAGTACTTTATACAGTAACTTCAAGTATAGGGTATTTTGTATTAATGTTTATAGAAATGGAATCGGGAACTTAGGTCGACCCCATTAGGTCGACTGGCAGGAAAGTCGACCTGATTTTAGGTCGACATGGGCCAAGGTCGACATGACTTAAGGTCGAATTTGCATAAAGGTCGACTGGTCATAAGGTCGACATGGGTTTTTCGCTGTTTTTTATCCGAATGTCGACACAGTCAACATGGACACAGTTGACAATGAGAATCGGACCCTCGCATTGCTCGCTTCGCTCGCAATGCATCGGGCACGGTGGCTCGCTTTGCTCGCCACAGCTTTAATAACCTCCTCCACACCCTAGTGGATGGTAGGGCATGAAATACCGCCTGTAGCACATGTCGGGTCAAAAAACAGTGAAAAACCCCATGTCGACCTTATGACCAGTCGACCTTCCTCATGTCGACCTTTATGCAAATTCGACCTTAAGTCATGTCGATCTTGGCCCATCTTGGCCCATGTCAAACCTTCCTGCCAGTCGACCTAGTGGGGTCGACCTAATGACTGTAGACCTAAGTTCATTCTAATAGATGACCGCTTCCCATAGAAATACAGTCTTTAAAACAAGGACACAGCAGAAAAATGCAAACATGGCTATTCTTGCACAACATTGTCCTCATTTGTCCTTTAGTTCCTTTTTGATAATGTGTGTGTTTTATTTAAGCTTTAGAACCTGACCTGTTGGATAGCTATGATGTTACACAGTACAGTATGTATCTTAGGTCGCTAACTCCTCTGTTTGTCTGTGATAACACTTCATGCCAATGCTGCAAGTGAAACATTTTTTTATTTGATACTCTTTCTTACTAATGTTATACAGACTGCACACCCTAATAATATGCATGAGTTGGGACATGTAGTTTCATACTGAAAGCACCATAAGACTCACTTTTTCTCACCCAAAAAGTGGGGGGTAAAGTGTGTGCGTATTATGGAGCGAATACTGAAAAAAAAAACGGCAAAAAACAACTGGATGCTGGAGAAGTCCTACCTGACAGTCACCGGCGGCATGACTGATAGGCAGTCCCATTGGAAGGGAATGCCAGACCGGGATGTTATAAACAGAGAAGCCACTCCCTGCTTTTTGCACATCTCTAGATGGCTTCTAAGGGCTGCAGCCCATTGAAATTGTGTGGCTTAAGCTACAGTGCAAAGGTCTCCCGCTGGATGCTGCAGGCGGTGGCCTGATGACCGGGTGACTGGGGAGTGGGACTGACATGTCTGACTGTCAGCGGCTGGCAGGAAATTCACGGACGGGCTCCGGCAGGGGGGGGGGGGACGGGGACGAGGAGGGGTCTGAATAACTTACTACTCACCTAATGGCTGCTTGCTGCGGTCTGCAGATGATCGCTGACGCTGCAGGCAGCTTCTTGTTCTAGTTCTTCCTCCGGGCTCTCCTCTGCGGTAGCGTAGCTTCTTCCTGCTGCTGCTGGCCGGCTGCAGCTCACTACCGCCCTCCAGTGGCCGGCGCCCTAGGCAAATGCCTAATCTTGCCTAGTGGTGGCGCCGGCCCTGATTAGAATGCTAAAGAGTGTTATATTAGTACATTTTTTATTGAAATACAGGTATTTGAAGAATGGTGGATGGTAGCATAAAGCAAGGATTATAGAAGAATAAAGATTTGTATTAAATAAAAATTGATATAATAACCTAAATACAATACTGTGCGCCACATTCTCCAACCTACAGAAACACGTTATTTAGACAATCTCCAGCAGCAACAAGAGACTAGGGGGATAGCATGTGGCAATACTTCTTCTGGTAGTGGGAAAATAGGATCAGGCCCACCTAGTCAGCCCCAGAAATAACTACAAGCTTAAGCTAAATGAAGGCATCAAGGATATAATGAATCGAGCGAACAGTACAGTGCTCTGAAATCTTAACCCCTAATGACCCCCACAAAAGGGGTGTCTCAAACCCCCAAGTTATAATGGGAATTTAGTTAATGGTGGTGCTCTGGAGTTTAGTAATGGATGGTAAACTGTAAGTATAGAGATAGACATTGATGGAAAATGTGTGATTGTGGGGCAGATTTATTAAGCTCTGTGAAGTGATAAAGTGTCTGTTTTTTATCACCGGCCAATCAGCTCCTAACTGTAAAGTTACAGGCTTGGTTTGAAAAATTACAGGTAGGTGCTGATTGGCCGATGATAAGAACCAGACACTTTATCACTTCAGCGAGCTTGATAAATCTACACCTCAATTCTAAAAAAAAATGTTCAGGGAGCAACAACTGGGCTGAATTGTTTATAAAGGTAGTATGTGTGTCCCACGAGGTCCACAAGGCTGCTGGGTGTTCTTATTACAGGTGTTGTAGTGGTGTGGTTCTAATTAGTTCTTCTCCAAAAGGTGTGTCCCCAAAAACGTATCCCACTTTGTCTCTGTCTCACTTCTCGAAGTTCATCAAAGAACTGTCATTCAGGTCCTTCCGGAATGTCCACACCTCAGGTGTGTTGCTGAAATATCTGCTGTTTAAAATATCTTTATGAGGTGCGTGAGAGGGAAGGTATGGGTGGGCCAATTATTAACACTGGTGATTGTAGGTTTAAAAGTACATTCATTTAATGCAAATTTTTCTTTAAAAAAAGTCAGTGGTTTAAACAAGGTTCAACAGGTGCACATGTGGTATTACCAGTTATGAAGGTGTCCAAAGGTGTTTTGTATGGTTGAACCATAAGAACCCATTTTTTTTTTGTGTTATTTAAAAATGTACAGATTTATTCTTGCATATGGTTAGAAAGATCGGTACTTGTTTCCTAGCACGGCGCCAACGCTAAAAATTGTGTCCATTGGGGCCCCTGGAATCGCGTCGATCGCATGCAACCAAATCGCATGCGATGCGATCAACGCGATTTTTACATTGGAATCAATGTAAAATGGTCCCTGAGACCCGATTTTACATGGGCCCCAATGTTAAATGGCCCCCAGACCCCAATTTTTATTGTTTCCCAACCCTGATGGGTCAAATGGCCCCCCATTGTTAACGCCACCCCATGATCAATGCCAAAGCGTGGTGAGCCCGCGAGGGGTGGCGGTACGCGTCCTCTGACCTTTTCATACCCCCACTATCCACGTCGTCATGGAGTTGACTTTATATAGTGTGGCGAGCCACCGAGCCCGAAGCGTGGCGAGCGCACTCGCATTACTTCACAGGTATTACGCGACCCCTCGGGGGGGCTCGCTGCGCTCGCCACGCTTCGGGCTCGGTGGCTTGCTGCACTCGCCATACTATATAAAATCAACTCCACGCTGACGTGGATAGTGGGGGTATGAAAAGGTCGTAGGACGCGTACTGCCACCCCTCGCGGCCTCGCTGCGCTCGCCATGATTCGGGTTGCCGTTCATCGTGGGGTGGCGTTAACAATGGGGGGGGGGCATTTATCATGTTAAATACCCATAAGGGTGGGTATACAATAAAATATCGGGTCAATTGGCCCATTTAACATTGTTCCCTATGTAAAATCGCGTCCATCACATCGGTCGCATCGCATGCCTTAACTTAAGGCAGGCGATGGATGCGATTTTTTCCATTGTCGGGGAAAAGGCTAAAAATAGCCCTGAAATCGCGTCGGTCGCATCCATCGCATACCTTAACTTAAGGTATGACCTACGACGGGCGCCGTGCTAGGAAACAAGTACCGAAAGATCATTGATGTGACAGAGAAAGAGAGAATAAATATTAATAGACATGGGAATAAAGTAAAGAGATATGGCATATGTAGCCTGATGGCAAGGATGAAAACTTGCTACTATTTTAAAATCAGTGTCAGATAATTGCATCAGATCTGGGACAGGGCGCCTCTCGCCATACTTCCTTCTCACATGAATTGTCTTCAGCATATGGTATGCTTAGGAACTGAAAAAATAAAAAAACATAGATCTTATTGCTACTTTTGCCCTAATGTGCAACTACACTTCATGATCTAAGGTGTCCGCTATGATTTCTCCCTTCATGGGGATTTTAGGAGTAAATTTACTAAGATGGGAGTTCTATCCAAGATGTGGGGCAAGATGTAATAGGGGGCAATTTTTTTTTTTTTTTAGAACATGCAAATTTTGGGGTTCAAAAAACAGCCAAAATTGCATGTTTACTGAAAATTGCACATGTAGTAGTATGCAGTTTACAGTAAAAATCACACTTTTTACCGTGACCCAAAAAAAAATTACGGAACTTGTGTAGTTTCACGGTACCAGTGCGTGCCCGCTCTAGCTTTGAATCCTGGCAGCCTGCTAAATTGCCTTACTTCTCTTAGCTACTGTTTTCAGCTGAGCGCGACCACTTCAGTCAGCATAGATAGTGTTATTAGTTGCAGTTATCGTGTCCCCGTGACCACCTTAGTCAGCGTAGTGTAGCATCCCTGTAGTCGCATAGTTGGAGGCAGTGTTGTAGCGTCCCTGTCGGAGGCAGCGAGCGTAACGTAGTCAGTCATAGCGGTACGCAGTTAGCGTAGTCAGTCAGCTGTAGGATTGTGTGAGAGACTGACGTACATGATGGCGAACCTGACTATATTCTCTCTGCCCCAGACGGAGGAGGAGGCAGTGGCATTCCTGCAGGGCCACCAATTCCTGCCACACACCCAGACCTGCCCCAATGGTCACCCCATGAGGCTGAGTGTGAGGGAGCGGATGTGATGCTGCCATATCCGCAGCTGCCGGAAAAAGGTCAGCGTCAGGTCAGCGCAGTGGTTCAGTGGGAGTCATCTGACATTTGTTACCCTGATCCGCTTTGTGTACTGCTGGGCTAAAAAGCTGACCAGCATCTGGTTCTGCAAGCGTCACCTGGGCATTTTGCAGAAGACGACAGTCATGTACAATACTTTGATGCGGGAGGCCTGCACTGTTGATCTGCTATCACAATCTCACCAGCGCATTGGTGGAGGTGGAGGAGAGCCTCTACGTCCAGCAAAAGAGCCACGTTGGCCGCATACTGCCTCAGCAGTGGGTCTTTGGGGGCATCTCGAGGGAGACAGGCCAGTGCTTTATCACGGCAGTGGAGAGGCATGATGCCAGCACGCTAATGGCTGCCATTGAGACCCATGTGAAACCAGGTACCGCTATATACAGCGACTGCTGGAGGGTGTATAACACACAGCAGTTGGAGCAGGCTGGGTACCAGCACGCCAGGGTGAACCACTGGTAACACTTCGTGGATCCGGACACCGGGGTTCACACCCAAAATATTGAAAGACTGTGCTTGGGATTGTGCAAATGGTGCAATAAGCGCCAAAGGGGGACCGCGCATCATCACCTGGACTCGTATCTCCAGGAGTTCATCTGGAGGAAGAGTGTAGGTGCAGAGGACCCCTTCAAGCGCATGCTGCACTCGCTGACCCTGCTCCCCCAAATAGACAAAGTCGACGCCGCAGAGCCAGAGTCGACAGCATCCACTTCAGCAGCTGATTCCAGTTCAAGTGCTGATGATGGCACTGCAGTTCCTTAATAATGACTTCTTTCTAGATTTTCTCCTTTTTTTTCTTTTATTGTTCTTAAAATTAATTGTATTGTTATTTAATAATTTTGCTCATCATTCATCTTCTTTATCATTCACTAAAAAACAGTTAACACATGTCATCATTACTGTCTCAGGTGTATGATTTTGCAGGTGTGAATGTGTTCCTGAAACACCCCCTCCATCCACGCCATTCCGAAGCGTAGCGAGCGGACGGGGCACGCGTCCTCCCGACCTTTTCACACCCCCACTATACATGTCAGCGTGGAGTTGATTTTATAAAGTATGGCGAGCGCACGCAGAATACACGTGAAGTAATCCGCGTCCACACGCGGGGCTCGTTGCGCTCGCCACGCTTCCGGCTCGGTGGCTTGCTGCGCTCGGCACACTTTGTAATATCAACTCCACGCCTACGTGGATAGTGGGGGTATGAAAAGGTCGGGAGGACGCTTACCACGTCTCCTCGTGGGGCTCGCTGCGCTCACCACGCTTTGGGATGGCGTGGATGGTGGAATAAACAAGGACAGCTGTTACAATGACAACTGGTGTCATTGTGAACAGGTTTAATAGTGTTTTGCACACTGCACCCCTATGTACCCCTATACCCAACTAAATTTAGATGCTTTAGCATCTAAATTTAGATGGACCCTTCTTAGTGTTTTGCAGATAGTCTAAATTTGGACACTTTAGCATCTAAATTTAGTGTCTACATTTTATACACCCCCTTTGTTAGCGGTGTGCCGGGGTGTCTATATTTAGATGCCCCCTTTTGTAAGCGGTGTTCCGGGGTATCTACTTTAGACGCCCCCTTTGTTAGCGGTGTGCCTGGCTGTCTATTTCTGTATGGAACTACAAGTGCCACAATGACCTGTCAGCGCTGGGCTGCCACGAAGTCAGTGTAGGACGCTGATAACGTAGCTTAGAGAAGGCAGCCTGGTGTGCTGGGGTGTCTACCTTAGACGCCCCCTTTGTTAGCGGTGTGCCGGGCTGTCTATTTCTCTGTGGAATTACAGGTGCCACAATGACCTATCAGCCCTGACAACGTAGTTCAAGCTGGCACCGTGAAACTACACAACTAAGGCAGCTGGCAAGCTGCCAGAATTCAAAGCTAGAAAGAGCGGGCGTGCGCTGGCATAAGGCAGTTTGGCAAGCTGCCAGGATTCAAAGCAAGAGCGGGCGTGCGCTGACGCCGTGAAACTACACAAGTACCAAAATCACAATTCAAAAAATTGCATCTATATGATTTCTCATTGAAAACATTAAAATTGCAAATGTAATAGGGTGAGATTTTTCAAATCCCACCCTAAATATGACCAAAGATTGCCAGAAAAATAGACCAGGGGCCAAATGTAATATGGTGAGAGATTTTGGGAGAGTTTTCCCATTTTTTTTAAAAGTAACAATCCATTCCACTGCAAAACCAGGTTGAATTTGCCATGTAAGTGATTGCTGCTTTAAAAAATATGGGAAAACTCTCCCAAAATCTCTCACTTTCTGAAACTCTCACCCTATTACATTTGGCCCCTGGTTCTGGCAGGAGAGTTTGCCAGAACCATGCACAGATCAGTGAGATCTGTGCATAGTTCTGTCTGTAAAAGTGCACATTTACCCACCTGAGTATAACCAGCACCGAGCTCTCTGAGACGGTCTTGGTTAGAGAAATACTGGGGACAACAGTGTTGGGTTTCAATAACCAGCACCAGGCTCTTGGCCCGGTCCTGGTTTTAAAAGTATGGGCGACAAAGAGGGTCACCCCTATTTTGGAACCAGCACCAGGCTCCAGCAGCCAGCGGTGTAATGCTTCGGCTGGGGAACACTTTTTACGCAAGGTTCCCCGGCCAAGCATGATCACCCAGGCTGGTCGGCCTAGTTAATCTCCCTAAAAGCAATGTAATTGTGGCATCTCAAAGGTGACCCCGATTAACATTGCAGTCAGGGACATTAGCCAGGTTCCATCATAGGCACCCATGTTAATTTCTTTACACAGGCTCCTATGGTGAGAATTGCCCATAGGCTTCCATGTTAATGTCATAACATGAAAGTCTATGGAGATGGCTACATCTTATCAGGTGTGGTGCTCAGCCCTGATTGGGTGAGGGGAGTGCTAGTGACTGATATCACTGGGATTATTTTTACCCCTAGCTTGCCTACTGTAGAACAGGACTCAAGCTACTAGAGGAGGTGAGTATGAATTTTCATTTTACACATACACGTGGATTTTTCTACTGGACAAGGGGACCTTGCTAGGTGAGTGTATGTTGTATGCATGTATGTTAATAAAATTTGCTTACATATATTGTGGAGAATCTCCATAATTGGTAACTATATAAAGTGGCTTATTTTTATTCTCTATCGCCAGTACTGTGCATAACAGACTTTAATACTAACTCCAGGACAATGAGGACTGATTAATAAACAGTTATTCCTACTAATTTGTTGGTGACCAACTACAAAATTATTGGAAAATCATTCCTATCAAGGGACATTAATCGATCCTCATAAATCTCAGGTTGTTTATCAGAGATTGGCCATCCCTATATCAATACTAATATATTGATTTTTTTAAATTGTTATATATTTTTTTGTATTCTGTGCTGGCTAATATTATTATAATGATTATTATGAATGATTTTTTTAGATGGAGATATATATGATCTATTTTCTTTTTGAATTATATGTATATTTTTAATGAAAAATAATGGCAGTACTCTAACGCAGTCTGTATTGTTTACTCTATATCTTTTGGTTTGATGTGGTTGAGTATCCACATCCGACCGCGGCTTGACTAATAGACTATCAATATTTTCATTTATCTATATTGTTAAAACTCACATTTATAGTGCACAGTCATTTTCTTTTATGGGAAACATCTCATCTTAAATACAACTCCCATCATAGTAAATTGACCACAAGATTGTGAAGGCTATTTTTACTCACTTGGATTGTTGTTTTGTTAAAATATCCAACTTTCATTTTATCACTGACTTTGGTACATTGGCATCTAGGATTTGTCTATGTTTATTGATAATAACATAACTCTTTCATCATTGCACCCTGGCAAATTGGTCAGTTATTTTCCCTACCATACAGTACAACCTCAAAATAGACCCATCCTAACTCCAATTGTAAATTGTGTTTTTCCCTAAATGTACGGTATGTTTTTTTTATATAAAACAACAGTAATTTATTCTAAAAACGTTGTGACTTTCTTAATATTGTTTTGCTTCCTTCAGATATTGATATTGACTTTCGATATGGAGTTGTAGAAAAAAAACTACCTTCTAATAGCTGCTCAATGCAGATCATTTGTGTACTGTGGACTGCAAAGAAACAAAGGGTTAATAGTGCCTGGCCATTTCTGCACCTAGTTTCTCAGGCAAATGCCACAATTATTGCTATCCCTTTTGCATTTCCCAGTTACCCTATGTATATATAATAAGAGGTAGTTACTTGTCATATTCAATCAGGATAAACTCCCCTAATCAGTTACCAACCTCTGGATTTCTCCCCTTGTACTGTATGTGTATAAATTACCACATACACAGTGAATTACCACATCATACTGTATGTCACTAAAGTTGTAGTCAGCTTAGGGGAGTCAGATCTCACACATTTCAGAGTGTAACCCTCTCCAGTACGAAGATGAACATAAGCTACTGTATTTCTGGTTCTTGTTGTAAAACTTTTTACTTACTGTATATTGTGAAGAGGCTTACTTAATGCCAGTCCACACATGCAAATCTGTGAAAAACAGTTCATTCAGAAAGGATGACATTTTCAGTGATTAGGCTCCTTTGTTGAGATCCATGATGGAAACCATTATCACGGAAACCTCATGGAATCACCACCGTCAGGTATGTGTCCTCAGAAAGCAGGTTGACCGCATTACTGTGAAAAATCCTTGGAACTTCTGTGCTGTGCCTGATGTGAACATCCCAGGAGCTGGCCACCATACAGTTTGGTATTTCTATTGTATTGTTCTCCTGTGTGTTATTTTGCAAATGTTGCAGTGTGTTTGCTAACACAATTTTAAAAGTATCATAGCTCTATGGGTGAAAGTTTTTGTAATGTAACCTTATTCATTCATTCTCTATGAAATATTTTCAAACATCCAGGTTTGAGTCACTGCTCAGTCTCTTGTGTCAGCTATACCTTTCCGCATGACATTTACAGTGAAATGTGGAGGTCTCACTTTTGTGAGCAATTTTTCACAGCCAAATGAATTGAACATTTTCATTAAGATTTTCTAAGTCATCTTGTACTTAACAACATTAAAATAAAACATTTAATGTAATTAAAATATCAAGAATACTCCAATAACTAGGATCTGAGCATATCATGTTTCAGTCAAAATAGCTAGTTGTTACAGTATATTCATATCAAAAGAAGGACTGGAAGTCATGTATTTAAAAGTTATTTTTTTATTTGTTTATTTTATTATAAACATAAAAATGTTTGGTAAATATGACATGCCAAGTGAATGGGTAGATGTACAGTATGAAGCAGTGCCTGGTACTTTATCACCGGCCAATGAGCTCCTGACTGCTAAGTTACAGGCTGGGTTTAAAAAGGGACAGTCAGGAGCTGATTGGCCAGTGATAAAGTACCAGACAATTTATCACTTCTCATCCCTTATCACTGCATCATACATATACCCGATAGTTTTTTCTTTATCATATACAAATCTGATATTGTGGATACAGTAAAATCCATAATATTACTATATAATATAGGCATAATACAGGCACAAATGAAAATTCCAAACATGTCTTTTTGGCTTAAAACAGTTGACAGATAATATAAAATGCAATACACCTACTGATGTTTCTTATAGTATACTATTGTGTTGTATAAAAGTATTTTGCTGCAATATACATATATGCTTACATTGCCAAATACATATAATTCAAGAGAACCTGAAGTGGTGTTGATGAAAAACTGTCAGCAAGATATCAGTCACAATGTCCCGTGATTTAATCCATACTGTTTGCATTATATATACAGTATTTACTGTATTGTTCTGTACTGTACTGGTAATAAATAACTTAGCAGTTCAGGAAATGGTGCACTAAAAATTCTCATAGTGGTGGATAAAATATGACTCATCTCGTTTGTTAAGCTTCCGGCAAGCGTGCTCCACATTTTTAGTCATTCCAGGTGGACCACAACTAAACACGCCAATTTTCTTTACCTTTTAAAATAAACAGAACAAAAACACAGTAAGTTACAAGCATCGGTTTCTTGACTTGTAATATATAAACCTATAAAATATAAAGGTTCAGAAGATGTCATCCTCAGTACAACTGACTATTCTAAATGGCTAATAGGTGGGAAGTAACATGCAAATCTTTAAGTCTAGGGAAAATATTGGACATGCCACAGTAATCAAGGTACAGTATTTCATTGCTTGCAGATTACCTCTAAACAAGAAGTGCAAATTGCAGCTTGGGGAACTACCAGGATCTCTGTAACTCTTGCAGATCATAGTTCACAAATACAGTCTGCATGCACCCTTGATGACTCATGTTTCCTGGATTTTATTAATCATACCCAGGGACGGTCTAAGGCTTCTTATCACCCTGGGCAAAACTTTAACCTAAAGCCCCCCCCTCCCCTTATACTGCCACCAATACCCACTTTCCAACCCACTTGCCTTACATTCCAGATTGGCAGGGTGCATCCCAAAAATCCTGTGGTCCTCCCAGCCCACAGTGAAGGTGGGCAAGTATCCTGCTTTCCCTGGAGGCCTCCCTTTGCCACCCACAACAGAGTACAAGGAGGAGGGGGGCAGCATAGTAGGGAAGTATGCCTCAATGGAAAGTATGGAGGTGAGGTCTTAGAGGTTCCACACCAGCCACCTGCATTAAGTACAACAAGGATTCTCATAGACGTCCTTGATTTTTTGATAGGCAGACTCGGTGGCGACCCCAGATCCGGGTGCTAGACAGCTAAATAATGGTAGAGCCAGCCCTGATCATGCCCAAACAACAAGATGTTAGCCTGATTCTGAGACAGAAGTTAAGTTCACATACATTGAATTTCCATCAGAACTCTAGGAGGGGCATGCAGGAGAAGAGATGCATTCTGCATGTAAGGGTGTGTACACGGGCCAATCCAATGACCACCCAAATCGATTCAATATTGGCGGCCACTGGGACCCCGTGGGGTGCCCACATTGACTGGCAGGGAGGGACGGCGCTGTGTGTGGGGGGGGGAGGGAGTGTCATGCTACATTGAGCAATATAGCCCTCTTTCCAAGATATTAGAAATAAACTGTGCTGCACAGTATATTTCTACATTGGATTCCAATGCTGTGGAGCTGCACTTCAGGATCGAATCAGGATCACTATGTGCTATGTGATTTTGACTATGTAGTCAAAATCGATAGTGCAAATCAAACTGGCTCTACACAACATAAGGGATGCAGTTATAATCCCGGCGGTCGTAATCCCGGCATTCAAATTCCCGACGCTGGAATCCCGGCCGAAGAAATCCCAACACTTTCTCCCTCTGTGGGTGTCCACGACACCCATAGAGGGAGAATAAATTAGTGTGCCGAATGTAGCGAGGCACCGAGCCCGCTGCGTGGCGAGCATAGCGAGCCCGCAAGGGGGAGCAATCCACGCCCCACCTTGTCGGGATTTCGGCGGTTGGTATTCCGGCCTCGGATTTTGAACGCGGGATTCCGACCACGGGGATTTCGTATCAATTCCCAATATAACTATGACTGACATCACATGCTAGGATCCCACATCACGACCATTAGCAGATGAGTTAGCTTCACCTTAGACCAGCTGTCAACGAAAGCAGGGACTTCAAGGGCAGAAAGTGTATGTGGTGACACGCAGACCCTTCGCTTTTCCCTCCTAGGAGACAGGGACCACACACCTCTGTTTCTAGGATTGCAGCCCCCTCTCTGCTACTTCTTGACGCCCTCAACACACTGCCTGTCAATCAGGCAGGGAGGAACTACAGCAGTGGTTCCCAAACTGTGTGCCTAGGCACCCTGGGGTGCCTCAGGACACTTGCAGGGGTGCCTTGGGTTGGTGGACCAAGATTAATTCATATTATTTATTGTCAATGTACCAGGCAAAACCAGTGCTTGTGGCTGCCAATCATAACATATGTGGACAAACAGAAGCAGATCCTGTCCCTAACCAGATATCTGTGATATATAAACACAATGCACTTACTTTAATATTTTTTTTCTGAATTTCTCGATAAGAAGCATTTGGCCTAGGGGTGCCTTGAAAATATTTTGATGCTCTAGGGCGCCGTGATTCAAAAAAGTTTGGGAACCCCTGAACTACAGTATAGCTGTCATTGCAAGGACCATACTGCACATGCACAGAATGGGCCTCGCACAGCTGACAATATACGGGCAGCTCCTCAGCAGCGCTAATCTCTAAATAAGGCGCCATGTCAGTTAGACATAAAATCTTAATACATAAAATGTTGGAGGACTGTGAAGAGCTTTGGAAAACACTGCAACATGAAGACATGAGAATCTATTGAGAGATATTTAGTTTGTTTAAATAAATGCAAATCATTTACCTGCATGCAATTACCAATTATGCAAGTTAAGACTCGTTTTTTCAGTTCATGCTAAATTCATACTATGTACTAAAATGTAACACGCATTAACATCTGGAATATATGTGCATTTGCTAGTTTTTGCATTAAATAAAATTGTAATAAAATAGTATTCTATAATATTGGACTATGAAACATATATGACATTTATTGGTTTATTATTCTAATTTGCTTATATTGATGTATTTACAATCTTCTATGCATACCTTAGGATGAACTTCTTGTAAGGAATTAAAAAATGCCAGAAATGGTGGTCTCCCAAAATGTGTGGTGGATCTCAGTCCAGTCAATATACTTTGGTTCTGGACTTTCTGGAAGTGTCTCTCACAGATGTACTACAATAAAACAACCAAGGTTAGATTTGTTTACGAGGCTTGTGTACATAGAAAAAGAAGCCGACTTCGATGACGCACAGGTTGGGAAAAATTATACTTTTATTGTTCTTTTCAAATTTACGATTTCTGTTACTAAATTTAAAAGCAGCTAAATAAAATGGTTATAGGTGGTGTCATAATTCCAGACTAACAATGCAAACCAATTAAGGACAGTAATGTCTATCATTTTTTCAAAAATAAAGAAGGCCAAAGATTACAGAGCATTCACCGCCTTTGATTTTTTTTAAATAGCTTTCTAGCGTTGTGTTTTTATATACAGGTTTATTTGTGAGAGGATGTATGGCACAGTTATCTCCAGGGCTATTTTTCAGCAGGCTCCAGCAGGAACTGAGGCCCTTATTCTAGTTCACTCTTTCTGACAAAATATTTCTTAGATGGACAAAACCATGTGCACTGCAGGTGAGGCAGGTGTTACTTGTGCAGAGATAATTAGATTTGGGTGGGGTTTTACACCTGCCTCACCTGCAGTGCACATGGTTTTGTCCATCTAAGAAATATTTTGTCAGAGTGAACTAGAATAAGGGCCTCAGTTCCTGCTGGAGCCTGCTGAAAAATAGCCCTGGTTATCTCTATAATTTCATTGTTCTGTAATGTTTTTATAACCATTTGGTTTTCATGCATTTAAACTCAGTAATTTAAATCATGAATTTAAAAGTACAAACAAAAGCTAAGTTGAGTTTTTCTCACCAGTGCATTATGGAAGATGACATCATCTCTCTGTGTATAGGTAACACCACCTATTCTACAGTACATTAATGCATTGAAGAAAAGGCAGTTAACATTTCCATAAACTAAATAGTTATGTTAAATCTTTAATTATAGTAACGGGTATTCTGTTATCTCATTGACACCAATCAAGCAATAGCATTATGTTGATGATTTTAGATAGAGAAAAGAGATAGAGAGTTGTGCGTTTACCAGCATGGCTGTGCGGAAGTCAAACTTTTCAGTCAGCTGCGTGATGTATATGTGGACTGACAGTAGCTCGTGTTTATCATTTTCCTCTACCTCTCGAATAATATCTGTTAACCATTCAAACTGTCTCTGAGTACGTGTCACCCATATGAAATAAACCTGAATGAGGAGAGGACAGTGTTGGCAATGTTAAACATTTTTATCTTTAAATTATCCATAGGCTATAGACAACACTATATTAGTATCACTTTGTTAAATTAGAGTTACAAATTGCCTTGGTATGCTGTCGAATGGTCCACAGTGAAAAGGTAAACCGTCATTAGATCGACCACTATTGTTCGACAGGCAAGGGTTTGACACCGCAAAAAAAGTCGACATGCATTAAGTTTACATGTTGAAAAGGTTAACACAATCAAAATGTCAACATGGAAAAAGGTCGACATGAATTTTCAATGATTTTTTTTATTTAGACCGACTTGTTTATATGGAGAATATAAGTATGCCCAGCACAGCGTGGAACCACGTCTGAAGCATGGCGGACACAGAGATACACTTATATGGTGTCCATGTTGACCTATCGACACCAAGTAGTGAAAAAAAAAGGTACTTCCTCATCTTTGCTGCCACCGTTTACGCTACGGAACTTTCGCACTTTACAGCGCCACCACCCTGGGTCCACACCACCCTCATGTGTCCACACTAAGCATCAGCGTCCCCTCGCGGGCACGCTTCACTCATCGCGCTTCGGGCTCGGTGGCTTGCTTCGCTCGCCACAACTTTACTAAAGGTAGAAGATTTTCAGCCAAAATCGCTTTTTGCTGATGGAAACGGTACACTGAGCCATATGGTTGCTTGGCAATATATTGCTGGGAGCTATTAAGGCAAAATTGCTGAGCAACCAAATTGCACCGTGTGACCATTGATCTGCTCATACCTTCTTGCAGTGGATCCTTGCATTGACTGATGATTTGAACACCAAATCCTTGAGGATTGAAGCAAAAGGTGTAACACCTATTCCTCCACCAACTAAAACAGACACTTCAAACGTATTCCATTCCTGATGCCCTTCGCCAAATGGCCCATCCAGAAAAAGCTGTAAATACATTT
This sequence comes from Crinia signifera, assembly GCF_055691185.1. Lineage (NCBI taxonomy): Eukaryota > Metazoa > Chordata > Amphibia > Anura > Myobatrachidae > Crinia > Crinia signifera. Next base: position 213,203,199 of record NC_139220.1, read on the forward strand.
TTAGAAAACAGGAAAACCGGGGTGTTATAATAAGTAAAATATTTTTTCCTCTCTGTGCTTGAGTAATTCTTTTCTATACAAATATTTATTTAATCTGAAATAAAATAGTATAGTTTAGTATATGAATGCACAGCTACAGTACAGTATGTCCAAATATTCAAGGAATATACTATGCCAAGATGCTACAGTCAGTATACCTTGGGATATTTCATCTCTACCACGTTATGAGGTGAGTAAAGCTCCCTTAGTCTTGTTGTCCATGGCCCCACAGCTCTTATATGTAAACTTAAAGTGTCCTCGTGGGGTGCAGAAGTGAGTGTGAAAGGATGGTACTCATCTGTACCAAGAGATAACGAGGCAATCCTAACCCACTGGCCAGACTTGTAGTCAAATTCAGATGGACGCTGGAACTTCAGATATGTTACACCTGGAAAAAAGGTAAGGCCACTGTGAGGAAGATTTATAGAAACTGGCTCATAGCAGGAAGGTTCTAATCCCAGAGCAATCCATCAGGCTCTAACCATATATTTACTCATGCAGTTTAGATAATGAAATTGATTTGTTATTATTATAGTAATTCTACCCATGGGAACAACTTTTTAGTTACTACTTATTAATATGATGTCTAATATTAGAATAATAATATTTGCATATAAAAATGCTAATTTGTTAATGGAGTTTAGTGTGTAAGCTATATAGCAGGATGTTACATTTATTTATTTATTAACAGTTTCTTATATAGCGCACACATATTCCGCAGCGCTTTACAGAGTATATTTGAACATTCATATCAGTCCCTGACCCAGTGGAACTTACAATCTATATTCCCTACCACATGTACACGCGCACACACAGACACTCTAGGGTTAATTTGTTGGGAGCCAATGAGCCTACCAGTATTTTTTTGGTTTGTGGGTGGAAACCGGAGTACCCGGAGGCAACCCACGCAAGCACGGGGAAAATATACAAACTTCACACAGTTAGAGCCATGGTGGGAATTGAACCCATGACCTCTGTACTGTGAGGCAGCAATGCTAACCATTACACCATCCGTACTGCCTATACTTACATACTATATATTAATGGTATTATCGCTACACCAGTACATATACAGATGTGTGCTCATATATCTAGCCTCAATATGCCACAGTATGTACTGTATCAAGAGATGGCTGGCATGAGTCAGCCACCAGGTGTCATATGTCTGTCTAGGAACTAGGACACGCAAGGAGACTGTGCAGATTAATTTGTGACACCGCTATATAAGCGTGTGTGTCTCTCTCTTTCTCTCGTGTAGCACAGTGGAACTTGTTTTGAGAGCTGAGACTGCTACAATTTAGCACTTCATATATAGATTCAAAGACTACCACCCAAATTTACAAGTGTTGCTTATATACAAGTGTGCAATTCCAAATTAATCGGTACAAACCCCCAGGGCATCCTAGTCACATCACACTGCACATGCAACATGCATTTTACATTTAATCCAATCTACCAGAAAATACAATTTCTGCTACCATTTACACATTCATTTGAAACTAAGTAACTGCCATTGAACAATCACATCTACAACATTAAATCTCTGCAATAACACTCTATCTTTGATTTATTTATTCAGTTTCTTATACAGTGCATTAGGTTCCGTTGAGGTTTAATATTATAAATAGGGATACAACAAACTGGGTTGTTACAGACTGTCAAATGGTAGGACGGCCCTGCTCGCAAGCTTACAATCTATGTGGGAATAGGCATGCTCATGTACTGCCCACCGACAATAGAGGAAAAACGCTTTAAGGCAGGCTTCCACTGCTTTACACTTTACACACTGCAGGTCATCCTCCAGTGCTGCCTTTTCACCCACTAACCAGTCATATTTCAAGAACATCGTCTTCTCCCAGTCCAGCTCATCTTCCTCACCAAATGTACTATGCCCATCTCCCTCTCTGAAGAGTCCTTCACTTGCTCCCCTTGCCTTTCACCAAATCCAGCCAACTCCTATCCTACTCCTGTTCCATTCTCACTGTCTACTCCATCTTTGTCGTCTATCTATCTGTCCCTCCCCTTTAGAATGTAAGCTCTCAAAAGTAGTTTCCTCTTCCCTCATGTGCTTTTCCTACTCTAAATTTAAACTGCCACCCTGCTAGAGTTTTTTTTGTACTCTGTAATTGAGCGCTGTGGAATTGTTTGGTCCATTTACATAAAGGATAATAATAAAATAATAGTAATTTTGCTGTGTGGTGTCGATTGGGTAGAGCTTAAAATTCTAAAGCTAAAGTTTGCTGATGTGATGTGTAAAATTCTGATTCAAATTCTGGAGTCACTAATTGGTTCACGCTTACTTAATGTAACTTCAGAAATGCATAGTTTATTTTCATATCTATTAGTTTTACATGGCTCAGTCAATGTGAAATGCTCTAGTGCACTATAAAGAATTAAAGCATACCTGATGGAAGTTGCTTCACATCTACAACATCAATCTCGGTCTTCTTTCTGCTTAAACTAATCAGTTTATCTACTATAAAGATGATTGCTGGGGCAATAAAAAATATGTGAAACCGTGGTTGCTGGATGAGTGCAAAACTTCCATGAATGATAATCTAAAAAAGCAGATAAATATGAAAGGTAACAACTATAACAACTATTGAGCAACATTAAGTCAAACATTTTATCTAGTGCAATTAAGCCAAGCCTCAATTATCTTGTAACAGAGAGCAACTACTGTTAATTCAAAGATCATTTTCCTATATAACATATTAAGCACAGTGGTGAATAATGTGAATACTGTAACTTGTGTGACTGGGATTCCTGTTGTTTAGTTTATCCTAAAAAACCTGATGACATTGGCATATGTGTAATGGGCATGTGACCGATTAGGCTATGGGGGTAGTCAATCTAGGATCACAGCTGACGATCCCCGCCGACAGTGGTGATCCTGGCCCGTTGGCGGTCAGCCCGACAGATGAGCGACAGGCGGGATTCAATGTCCCACCTGCTGATTGGTGCAAAGGGGGTACTGGCAGAACGGGCACGACAGCTTCTAAAGTCGGGCCTGCACTGCCGTGATCCCGCTTCAATGCTGTCGCTAAAGACAGCATTCAATAGGGAGCCGCCGCTATTTTCCCCCGTCGGAAAAAGGGGCGGCACATTGAATACCCCCTATGTGTAACTTTGTATGATTTATTTTCTTAGGCATCACTGATGCAGAGTGTTTAGGAACACATTTTTGCTCATTACATTATTAGGTTTGTTTACATTTTCCCTGGCCCCAATGGGAGCAATTGAATAAAAGCAATGTATGGACAATTCAGGTCATTTTCCATTAGAAGAGCATGTGAATGCTGGTAACGGTACTATAAATTACTCCAACACTTTGCATTTTACATCAGACCCCCATTATGTTGCACAGAGAAATGCACAATATACGGTAGAAGATATGTACACTGCACATTGCCCATACCTTGCACCATAACATGTGACCTACTGAATTGACCCCATATACTCTGATTTGCCGGGGGCCTATTCATTTTCTGGTCTCTACTAAATATAACAGCCAGTAAAGCTTTTTTCCTCCTAATTCGCTCTCTTGGGTTTCATTACTTACCAAGATGTAGAACACAACATATAGATGATGTATGATCCAGAACCCACGGAAACTGACACGTCGAAAATGAAAGGTGGAAAAGACATACATAAAAGCCATGACTAGAAGTAGGAGGACTCCAGTCAGACCTGTGTAAACAAGCAGATTAGTTCTCAAACTGCAGTAACAATATAAGATAGTCTATTTGACCTTTCTTTTGCTAAGGTTTGTAGGATTTACACGTTTCTGATATATTTCCACCATTAAATTCAAGTTCAAGTAATAAGGTTTTTTGTATTATTTTCTTACGCATAGCTGCAGAATAATGTTTAGCCTCTGTCTTGTATTTTAGAAGTTGAGTGTTGAACTACTATTACTAACAGTTATACTGGTTTCTCTACATATGGCTGTCTGACTTACAGTATGGGGGTCATACTGTATTTACTAAATATTGCAAATTTGCCCCATTAACCTGGCACCACTAATCACAATGGTAAGAAATGCAGCTTTATGGAAATTTACCAAGAATCCCAGCCAGGAAAAGTCATAAAATATATGGGGTGAAATGTAATAGGATGAGAGAAAGAACCACGAATGCTGAATAAGCACTGAGTGAGCATAAACCCCTGATGGTTCCCCAGGTTACGCTGGAAGGTCAGCTGATATGCTGATAGGATGGGCACAAGGCCTATCAGAGTGGTGGGAGGAGTATAGACAGGGAAGAAAAGGATCATACTCACAGGAAGTCTTCCTCTGTCTGAAAAAGCGTGCTGCAGGATCAGGCAAGGCTGCTTTGCAGCAAGAAATTTCTGTTTGTCTTCAAGCGTTTCCTTCCTTCTCTAATAACACTCTGTCTTCCACCCCCCTTTTTCTTCTCTCATAGATCTGTCCCCTCTTTTCTCTACCTGTCCATCTGTGCTGAGATGGCCTACAGGCCGCGCAGATCGATCCGCCTGCCCGCCCGTCTCGCTGACGCTGGGGCGGATTGGGAGGCGGCGGGGCCTAGTGGCGCGGTCCCTGGTGGTTCCAGTGGGGACCGGAGGGGATCGCGGCGCGGTCCTGCTGCTCCTGTGCCGCCTGCGCGTCTGGACGCGATGGTCGCGGCGCCGGCTGATGACGCGGCCGGGCGCCGGACCTCGCGTAGTCCAGGCAGAGGCCGCGGCGGGCGCGGTAGCGCGCGCGGCAGCCAGGGGGGATCGGGCAGGGGTAGCGCCCGCCCAGCGAGTAACAGTGCGAGCGGGCTAGGCCCCCGCACGCCGGCCGACTATGCCAGGCCTGGATCGCGGCCTTCCGCCCGATCCAGCGCCCGAAGCGCGGCGCCACAGGCCGCGCAGCGGGAGCCACAGCAGCCACCGGGCGCCCATGGGCGCAGACATACCCGCTCCAGGGGCACCGTGGCGCAGGCCACTCAGGCACAGGGCGGCCATAGGCGCTGTCAGGGCACCCGCACTAGAGGCGCTGCGTTACAGGCCACACAGGCCACCCCTATGCATGCACAGGGCGCCAATAGGCGCAGTCAGGGCTCTCGCCCCTCATCCAGTCCCATCCTGGCTTCCAGGCTGACCCAGGGGGGTCTCCCCTCCGGAGCCCCCTCTCCCACAATTAATAGACCGGGTAGAGGCCGTGGGCGAGCCGGGGAGGAGGTCAGGGGGCCGAATAGGGCCCAGATGGTGCCAGCAGCCCCCGCTAACACCCCTAGGGGCCTGAGCATACTGCTGTGCAAAATCTTCTGCTGGGATCTGGGTAGGTGCCCCGCAGCAGCCAGGTTATTCAGCTCTCATGCGGTACATAGGAGGCAGTACATGATTGCTGCCACAGGGGGCCGTGCTGAGCTCAGACATGGTCTAGAATCTGTGGATCTACATTGTACTGGTGACGCATGAGTCATGTAAATAGTTCAGTAGTTCAGTTCCCTTCCTACAGATCCCTAAACTAATCTCTTACTCATACAGCCATAATGAGACTATACAGTGCCTCTGGGCTGCCATGTGTGGTACTGCCGTGCTCAGGCACATGTATGGTGTGTATGCAGCTGAACTATAGTATGAACTGCCATGCTGCCTTCCTATTAGGTCACGAGCTACACTCCCAATCTTGTATAGGATGTTATATACTGTAACTCTGTTTACTCCACAGGACAAAGGGGATGTGTATGAACCTTCATAATACATAAGTGGAGCAGTTTCCCCTAGCAACCGATCGGCTTAGGTCACATTTAGGCTGTGGAAGATAAATGACAGAAACTGACTGGATATTTTGCAAACTCTTACTTTATCTCTCTCTAAAGTCAGTTACATTGGGGGAAAGGGACATGTTACATACTGTATGTTGAAAGCAAATAGTGACAGTATATTGCTCTGAATTTGGGATTTCAATGGCATATTATGGAAGTTAAAATAATAACCAAAAGGGGATAAGTTTGGTAGAGCTAAACAAAGAGTAGGTCCCTATAGTGCGCTTTAGCACTGCCTAAACGCTTTACAAAGCTGTATTTAAGGCGGTATTCAAGACAGGTCTCAGCATTGACATTGCAGTAGATGGCCGCTTTGAATGCCATTTGAATACCATTCACATCAATCAACCCGTTTGATCCCCTCAACACGTTTCAAGGCAGTAGGTAGGGGACGGGTCTGTAGTCTGATGTTTGTTTTTGCTAAATACCGTTTCGAGCCATTCTCACTGCATAACAAATGGCCCTAAAACGCGTAGGACTGTTTTGGAATATCGGTGATCTTTCACCGGTAAATCAGCTAACAACGGCAATATACCGTTCAGCGCAGTGTGAAGTGGGTATAAGGGTGCTGTATAATTTACTGCTTCTAAATAGGTTTAATAAATCAGATTATTTCCCATCTGATCATCCTAACAAGGATATTACTCCTCCAATGAGCGAATATTTAAAATCCCTGCTCTGCGTGTAATAAGTTAGTCTGGTTCATCTAGTTCTAATCACGCCTCTCAGTCTCTGATGGGATAATGAGCCGGACGGACTGCCGTATGTAGGCTCGAGTGGGGGTCGTCCCGAATATAAGACTAAGCACCTAAGTCTACATCGAAAACTGGGAAAGCTTATTGACTCGAGTGGGACCCTCAATTGAGTATAAGCCGAGACGGGCAATTTTCAGCATAAAAATGTTATTGAACAGTGAGCTTATCCTCGAGTATATATATATGGTAGCTTCTGAGCTAATCTTTTGGGGAACTAGATCATAATGAAATAGTCACTAAAATGAACTAGATTTCCATCACTAAGGGGTAGGCCGCGGCAATGGCGCCAGGACCTCCTGGCAGCCCGGGGGGTTGGGCAGAGCTAGTGCCCATGGCGCAGCTACCCCGGGGGCGGCAGGGCCGCTGGGATGATGCCACTGCCCAGTCCCCGACATTGGGGAGGTACAGCATCTTGGCGCGATGGTTAACGCCATGAGGCAGGCTTCGACTCCCATAAGGGGCACCACCATATTATATAGTGAGGCCGTTAGAGGCATGGGGCGGGGTAATACTGCCACGATCACTGCACGCCCCTCTGGCATTCCCGGCAGTACAGATGGTGGAATGGTTAGCATCACTGCTTCACAGCACCGATGGCATTGGTTTGGTTCCCACCATGGCTCCAACTGTGAGATGTTTGTATATTCTCCCTCTAGACTGGCCTGCGGGGTGACGTGTGACAGGGATGTAGGGCTGGTAGTGCAGGCTACCGGGGACGGCCACCCCCCTTCCCCTATTGTGGGACCCCGGTCACTCCTGTCCATCCCCGGGGACATGCCTTCTGCAGGACCGGCCAGGCGACGATGGCTGCGGAGGACCGGGCTGGTCCCCCGAGGCAGCGCTGAAAGGGGGTCTCGGGTAGTTCCCGAAAATACTTCCCCTTTGTTGGGCTGGCGCGGTGTAGGGCCCCTGCCACCTACTGCCTGTAAGAGAGTACGGCAGTTTATGGCCCCTTTTGAATTCCTCATGGACCGCAGGTCTGGGCTTTCCCCTACTGGGGCTCTGCCAGCTCCCAACCCTGTTATTTTGCCTGCCCTGATGAGCTGCCTGGGGTTACAGCCTCTTCAGTGTGGCGCCCGTAATTGTGCCCCCAACGTGTGCAGTGGCACAGGAGCTCAGGCCGTTTGCCACTTAGGCCTCACAGGGCGGGCCAGATCCTCCTCCGGTGGTTGTTCCTGGAACTCGGCTGTTGGGGCCCCTGGCATGTCCACAGAGGTGAGCCTCATGCCGGAGGCAGGCACTTCAGGTGATTAGCATGGAATGGAGGGGCTAGCCATGAGGGCTATAATGCCCGAGACATTGTGGTGCCATCAGGGAGGATGGCACGAGGGGGAGCAGTTTAGGCTGTCTGCCCCTCATGCAGGTAAGACACCTGGTACGGCTATGGTGGCCGTTGTCTGGAGTTGGTACTCCTTGGGGCGTTGTTGCCTCAGTACGCAGGATGATGGCAGGGGTGCCTTTCTTTTGTATCGGCATGGTAGGGCGGACCCGTCCCGGTCCTTTCTGGTGCCCAGTGCATTGCGTGGACGGCTGCGCGCCTCGCCGGCACTCCCAGACTGCGGGCGACCAATTGATTTGACATTGCTCCCAGCCTTGCTGGGTGCCCTGAGGGACTTTTTGCTGGCCTGACTATGAGGTCCTGCTGTTCCGAATGGCGTATGCAAAGGCGTATCATGGTGCCTTCAGGTTTGGTGAGCTGGTGGCGCCGTCAAAGCGAATGCCCTCACCACTGACCGTGGATGACCTGGTGGTCCATGTGGATTCGGTGCTATGTCACCTGCGACGAGCTAAGACGGACCAGGCTGGGAGGGGGCGGTGGCTGTCCTTGCTCCCGTGCACGGTGAAAAGGGCGTGCCCTGTGACGTTGGTCTCGGCCTTCGCCCAGGTGCGCCCAGACCTTCCAGGCGCATGGCGGATGCACGAGGATGGGTCACCGCTCACCAAATACCAGTTTTTGTCACGTCTTGGGACGGGCGCTGGAGGCCACGGGTCTCGATCCTAAGGAATTCGGGTCTCATTCCTGTAGGATTGGGGCTGCTACCTCGGCGGCTGCGGAGGGCCGCTCCGACGCAGAGATTCAATCTCTGGGTCGATGGCGCTCGGCAGCATTTCGGAGGTACATTCGGCCAGCTTTATCTGTCACTTTTCACCATGGTCGACTGGACGCATAAGCGCTCGTCAACTTACAGTGGGGGCCTTGAGGTGTGTTTTCACATCCGTCTGGGGGCACAATTCGGCTATAATTACAATCTGGCATGGCGTACCTGTTAGTTTACTCCAGACGGTGTGTTTTGTGCCTCAAGAGCTGGTCGGCCACGGTTTTTCTCATTCATCTCTCTAACAAGCGTGGGAATGCATGGTATGCAAGCTTGTCGACAGCCTTCTAACCTCTTTTAAATATTTCAGGTCGACAGGACGTTAAGTCCATTTGGATGATTGGCCATTCCTTTGTCTATTGGGCTTCCTGGGCAAACATAGTATCTGATGTACGCGTGTTTGGTCAAGCTGGGGAGGTTAGGTGGCTGGGTGAGAGAGAGGTATGCTATGAAAAGGGCTGCAGGCTGGGCTGAGTCGAGCCCTGAGAAATTTTGGGGTCCCGAGAGTCATCATAGTCCACCTGGGTGGCAATGACTTAGGGCGGGTGGCCGCTCTTGAGCTACGCTCAGTGATTGTGCGGGACCTCTATTTTATTTCTTTGTATTTGCCTGCATGAAAGTTGGTGTGGTCCTCCATTATATCGAGGATAGTGTGAAGGAATGTGATGTCCTGCCCCCGCCTGGAGCGTTCACGGAAGACGGTTAACGCTGCAGTTGAGAAGTATCTGCTGACCAATGGCGGGGGTGTTATTCGCCATGACGCCATCAGCTTTCAGCGGAGTGCGCTGTATAGGAGCGATGGTGTTCATCTGAGCCCGGAAGGCGTGGCTCTGTTTTTGGGCGATGTCTTTAGTTGGTTAGATGCACAGTGCTGAGCGTTTTTCCTACTTGGTGGCGGTGCTGCGGCTTAGGGCCTAGCTTTGGCGGTAAAGAACGGTCATCCTTGTAAGATCTTGATGTGTGTGTGTAGATAGTGGGGTGTCGCTCTCTCCTGACATCGATGGTCATCGGCCATGCTCCCGCCCGGGGTGGTGGTCACCACTAGCAACGAGTGGATGACCGGGGAGAGCGATCACCAGCGATGGTGTGTATGGTAACATCTTTACCCCACTTTCCTATAATGACCGTTCTTTGGTGCCGCCACCATTATATATATAGTTAGTTTAATTGTCAAAATAAATTGACATTCATTTTGAAACGCCAGCACTTGTGTCTGTGTCTTTTTTATTAGATAAGTATAGTGTTAAGGTGTAGGTTTAATGTTTATGGTGAGATGGAAAGGTACGGACCTGAGGGATACCTGATGGGGAGTTTAAGAACCACGAATGCTGAATAAGCACTGAGTGAGCATAAACCCCTGATGGTTCCCCAGGTTACGCTGGAAGGTCAGCTGATATGCTGATAGGATGGGCACAAGGCCTATCAGAGTGGTGGGAGGAGTATAGACAGGGAAGAAAAGGATCATACTCACAGGAAGTCTTCCTCTGTCTGAAAAAGCCCCGCCCACCCTTCCCTATTTCTTTTCCTCTCCGGCGGCGGTAAAGAACGGTCATCCTTGTAAGATCTTGATGTGTGTGTGTAGATAGTGGGGTGTCGCTCTCTCCTGACATCGATGGTCATCGGCCATGCTCCCGCCCGGGGTGGTGGTCACCACTAGCAACGAGTGGATGACCGGGGAGAGCGATCACCAGCGATGGTGTGTATGGTAACATCTTTACCCCACTTTCCTATAATGACCGTTCTTTGGTGCCGCCACCATTATATATATAGTTAGTTTAATTGTCAAAATAAATTGACATTCATTTTGAAACGCCAGCACTTGTGTCTGTGTCTTTTTTATTAGATAAGTATAGTGTTAAGGTGTAGGTTTAATGTTTATGGTGAGATGGAAAGGTACGGACCTGAGGGATACCTGATGGGGAGTTTATAAGAAAGTGAGAGAGTTGGTAAGAATTCTCCAGTTTTTTTAAAGCGGCAATTATTTACACTGCAAAACCAGTTTGATTTTGTAGTGTAAATGATTGCCGCTTTAAAAACAAAACAAAATCTCTCACTTTCTGATTCTCTCACCCTATTACATTTCACCCATGCTGTTTTGGTGAATAAATAACAGTATAGAGATAGATTTAAGCAGTCTAATAAATAGGTTCTATAACCTATTCAGGATAGGTTATATACAAATAATCTTATCATACGTTTGTTAGCTGCAATTAAGGTGTGTGTGTGTTTTTGTGTGTGTATATATATATATATATATATATATATATATTAATATATATATATATATATATAGAGAGAGAGTTAGATAATCAGTTGCATGCAGTACTACATGTTCTGTTAATAGTTCATTAAAATTTAGTTGAGGTGAACTGAATTTCAGTACAGTAGGTCTTAAGTGCTCGCTGTGGATGAACTCCACAATATAGCACTATGGGGTTCTCTGCATTGTAGTCAGCTGTGGTCAAGGGTTACTTGCATCAAATTGCTAAATTGTCCATTGGCGGTTATAAACTGGCTGAATCAGCTCAAGTTTTTTGTATGGATAAGTATATTTAACTAATATCATGGCAACATATGTACCGTCAAAGCACATTTTCTGTTATCATCATCCTGTGATTATGACTTTGTTGGAGAAGCATTATTTTTAATGTTGAATGATTTATAATTTTTATTTTTTAAATTGGAACTGAATGCTAATGTGTTCCACTGACCATGTGCAATGTAAAGGGTCTACACACGGGGTGATACTGCTCAGTGATCTGAGCAATGTATATCGCTCAGCAAATAGCTCTGCACAGCGATTTGTCAGCACTGTCTGCTGAGTAATCCTTCAAGACCAGTGTTCTCCTGTAAGAACACTGGCCCTGATCGGTGATTAAATGGATTTATCAAGCATGCTGGATATTAGTCACCGGGCAAAAGTGACGCACGTCGCTATGGTTCCTACACATGGAGCGATGTAGGGGTATTTTCTAAGCAGTCTAGTGAGATCGCTTAGAAAATGCCCTAAAATTGCCCCGTGTGTAGGCCCCTTAACTAGCTGTTTATCTCTTGCCCAAATCTATATCAACCTTCTCAGTGAAGAAGTTAGTAAACATTTGCATCCCTGGGCCAGTATTGCAGAAACAGCTGAGTATCAGATATTTTCTTGTTTTCTATCTAGATGTATTACAATTATCTGAATAGGATGGCTTACCTGGAACAGTCTCAAAGAACCACCAATAGTACTTTTGTGGGTATTCAGATCTATTGATAATAAATAAAGATGTCAGCAACAATACATTTACAATTCTATTTTTTTTTTAAACAATGAATAATCTTTGTATTTTAACATTAATCAGTGGAATGCATAGAACAAACAACCAATCCATTTCTTTGTTTATACAAACATGTGACTACTTTTTTTATGTGTAATTACAATTTTTTTTTACCTAGACTGTTATAATACATTAAAGTACAACAGATCTGCTTCAGGACCAGGAGACCTCTCCCATTTCTGAGGCTTCAGCTCTAGTGTAAATAGAGCAGAATGGGGCCTCTTCTAAACAGATGGTATTGCACATGTCCTCCTTTGGTTCAGGTTCTGGACTGTGCTTTCCATGAGGATGCTACCTGTCTACTCTATTTCTGGCATAGAGTGTGGTCCAGGAGTCCAGAATGGGATGCCGGATGAGTCCCTGACAGTCTGGATTCTGACAAAGGAATCCTGACTGTCAGTATCCCAACAGTTGGAATCCAGACTTACATGGGCTATTTTCCCTCATGGGGGTCCACAACCCCCATAGAGGGAGAATAGAATAGGTGGCGAGCCAGCAGCATGGCGGAATCCTGATTGTTGGTAAGTTATACCATACCCTCTTAAAATGGAGAGTGATAAATCAGCTCATAACTGCCATGTTACAAGCTTTGTTTGAAAAATTTCAGGTAGGAGCTGATTGGTTGGTGATTTATCACTCTCCATTTTATCACTTTTCAGGCTAAGTACATCTCGCCCTCTGTGACCAAACATCCAACGTTGAACAAATAATGTTTGACATGTAACTATATAATACAGTGGTGTAACTATAAATTTTGCTCCCCCCTGCCAAAAAGTTTGTCGCACCCCCCCCCCCCCCCCATGGCATTTTGGTAAGACCAAAAAATGAAATATATATATATATATATATATATATATATACATATTCGGAAGAAGCAGTGGCATTCTGAAGTTTGGTATATGGCAAAAAGTATATTTAATGCACAAACTACAAATGTCTCAAAAGGACCAACGTTTCGGGGCCACACACATAACTTTGTCACCTTGAGGGGCAAGTGTGGCCCCAAAACATTGGTCCTTTGAGACATTTGTTTTTTTTTTCCATTAAACATAATTTTTGCAGTATATCAGACTTCAGAGTGCCACTGCTTCTTCCGAACATAGTACCTCACCATTGCGGGGGGCACCAAAGTGGCTGAACACTGTGTGGAGTGCCAGGCCATCACACAGTCTATATTTGTGTGTGTGTGTGTAATATATATATATATATATATATATATATTTATAGATTTAAAAAAAAAATTCTGATAATCACCACTTCCCCATCTAGATGTCCCTATACATCAGTACACGGACTCCATACATATATTTTGCCCCATCACTACTCCCGGCACCACAGCGGAAGGAGGCCGCTGATTGGCTGAGAGTGCTCTATCTAAGCCAATCAATAGCCGTGCAGTCATTTGACACTTTATTTTAAAGTTGTAATTGCCGCTGCTCTACTGCTGTCCACCGCTCCGGTGCTGGACACACTGATCACCGACGCCCGCCCGCTGCGGTGCTGGACACTGATCACCGACGCCCGCCCGCTGCGGTGCTGGACACACTGATCACCGACGCACGCCCGCCCACTGCGGTGCTGGACACACTGATCACCGATCACTGGTGACAGCTGCCGACCTTCCTCCCATGCGACCGCCCACCCGTCACCCAAGTAGGGATTTCTTTTTTTTTTTACTGATGCCCACGCCCGCGCCGAAGCCGACTCGCCTGTACTTAGGCTGGCAGCACGGGCAGCAGCAGCCAGGCTCTACACCAGGCATTCCCAACCACGGTCCTCAGGCCACACCAACAGTGCATGTTTTAGTGATATCCAGGCTTCAGCACAGATGGTTTAATCAGAATCCCTCAGATACTAATTAAGTCACCTGTGCTCAAGCCTGGATATCTACAAAACCTGCACTGTTGGTGTGCCTTGAGGACCGTGGTTGGGAAAGCCTGCTCTACACAGTGTGGCTGACTGCAGGATTGCAGACTCAGTCAGTGTGTGTGCCGGGCCCGGGCGGGTGCCGGCGCCCACGCAGCCCCTGCTCCCCCAAGCGGTAGCGGGGGCTGCCTTACAGTATCTATGCCACTGATATAATATGCGTTTCAGCTCTGCTGAACTTTATGATGAGCTACATTAAAGATAAGTCAATAAGACCAAGCAATCATTTTTGCTAAATAGTAAGATCAGAATCCTGTATTTTTAGTGATCTTGACTGAATAGAGCCACTGTTGAGTAGAGCAGTCTTACAACTGTTTATTCAATACTAATAAAATGTCAACTATTTTCTCAACTTAAGAAAGAAAACATTTTCCTATATATCCATTAATCGTATTATGTAGAGGGCTCCAGATTTACCAGAAAAAGAATTTATAATCCAAGAAATAATCATGACTTTTGTAATCTTAAATAATAAGCATTATCATTTACCAATATATTAACCAATACTTTCCATTTCTGATTAACATCATGGTGCAACTTACCCATTATCTTCAAACACTTTAGGGAAGAGGCAGGAGAGGACGCTAAGAGGAGTGATAGTGAAGATGTACACATTAACTAAATGCCCCAGTGTGTGTAAAACTAAAAGAGAAAAAGAATAGACACAATTTTATATTATATATATATATATATATATATATATATATATATATAGAGAGGTAGACGGCCTGGCACTCCCTCAGCTGGGATTCAGTACCTGGGTGCCTTCTGGAACAAACAGGTAGTCTCGTAAGAAGGAACAGACAGCGGCACTCCAAGGGTTTTCAACAGCGTGTATTAAAGCAAACCAACGTTTCGGGGTATCATTCACCCCTTTGTCAAGGTTTAAGTGCAATAACCGTTATTGCACTTAAACCTTGACAAAGGGGTGAATGATACCCCGAAACGTTGGTTTGCTTTAATACACGCTGTTGAAAACCCTTGGAGTGCCGCTGTCTGTTCCTTCTTACGAGACTATATATATATATATATATATATATATATATATATATATATATATATATATATGCAAGAGAAGTGGGGTTTCAGAGGGAGGGCACTAGAATAATAAAATAATTAAGTTCACAAATAATATTTAATACATAAAATTGATAAAAAATGACATAAAAATAGCCCTTTTGGGCAAACAGATGTGCACAGAATTTTACATGTACATTATTGATAATAAGTCAATACAATGACATCTTTGGTGGATTGTTAGATTTGGTCAAAGTGGAAAGCCTGACACGTTTCGTCATGACCATGACTTCATCAGGGGCAACAATGCCACCGACATAACTATAGGTTATCCAAAATGACATCCAGAAAAGATTTAGGGTGTCCAAAAGAACACAAAAGTGATTATCTTCTGAAAATAACGTATGAGCTCAGCTGAGTGAGACCATCATCATTAAATAGTGAAATAGAGAGGATGTGCATACAGCATGAGTCCAAAACAGGGAATGACCAGGGAATTCCCTGTTGTGGATTAATGCTGTATGCACGGTTTGCCCTGAGGAAGATCTGCGAAGCGTACGCCGGCCAACCAGTCATGCTGGCATCTTCCTAGCACTGCCTCTATTTGTTGTCTGTGTATACTATATGCATAACTAGTCCTTTCAGGACTCTAATGTACTCATTGTGTAGCACCGTATTCAGCCACAGCTTAACCGATGAACAGCACTGAGTGTGTTGGTTGTGAACATCAGTCTGCCCCCAAGTCTGTATCCCTAACACAGGGTAACACTGCTGACGGCAACATCATATCACCCCACCACTATTGGGGAATGACACATCAACGTATTCGATTTATTTATATTAAGACCTTGTCTGATCGCTTCTCTGCCTTTTGGCTTAGATCAAGTGTGAAGACCTTGTCTGATTATGAGGTCCCAACAATCTAACAGGGCAGCCACATGTTAGCAGTCTGTACCAGCAGTCATATATCACGCAAGTGTCTATAACATTGTAACTGCTATGCTTTAGAAAGCATAAGATTGCAATAATAAAATTAAATGTGTTTGTTTGCATTAACATTCCTCTCATTTGTTATGCGGCACCTATGATTAACATATTCATTGATGTCCCCGTACCATAAGGGACTCTAATTGTTGGTATCACTACCTAAAAGTTAATTGGTAGTAGCTATACATTGATTCTTTCTGAACAAAGTTACAGATTCAGCTCCCAAACTGACACTCTCTTGACACAAAATCACATTAAGTGAATCTAACCATTTAACAGACCCTGTTAGGACCGATCATTTGAAATTAATTATACACAGACTTCATTAGAAATATTAAGACACCTCTCCCTCATATAGATATATATCTAGTGATATCATTAATCTTTGTTAAAGGTAATAATTGTAAGGTGTCACCTATATTAATAGGTTAACATTACGCACAATAGGCAGATGCTTTTTTAAATTTCACTGTATTCACTTGTGTTTATGTTACATGTTGTTTGTCATATTTCGCAGTTTTTAACTTATAAACAATAAAAGTTATATTTAATTATTCTTGTTTCTTACAACTGGTGCACCACCTAGTGACAAACCATCCTCTTTCCTATTTTTAATTGTTATCCATCTTTGTCCTTGGTAGCACACCCCTGTTGCATTCACCAACATATACAACAGGGGGCCACTTTTATTACCAAGACTCTTCCAGTCTTGTGCAACAGACCCCCAACTACTAGTCCATATATATATATATATATATATATATATATATATATATATATAATTATACAGTTTACAGGTTTACAGTTTTCTATATTTATTTTCTGAAGCATAAAACATTAAACCAGATGTTCCCAAGCACCCCAATCGCCCAGGTTTTAAGTATTTCCAACACCTTAGTCAATCTGATTTAACCATCTGTGCTGAGCCATGGATATACTTAAAACCTGGAATGCTGGGGTGTCTTCAGGCCCACGCTTGGGAACCTCTTCTCTTCCTTAATCATATATATATATATATATATATATATATATGTAGTCTTGGTTTCTTACATATATTATTTTAGTGAAATCGATATGAATCTTACTGCTAAGGAATAGTGCACTCATGGCTATCCAACGGTGAAAATCTACAGCCGCATCAAATGGAATGTATTGGTTCAGGAAAGTCTCTCGAAGGAACGTTATAAGGTTCCGGCACATTGTCAGAAGAATGTAAGAGAACATTAATGAAATGCTGGCAGCTGAACCCCGAGATATTATGAGACCTATATATGTGACGTCAGCTATTCCAGATGTTGGAGATGCAAAACCATAATCTGTGGAACACAGAAACATTTAAAAATGTAGAAGAGTATATGACATTATTGCTGACGACATTATAAGGTACAACTTGTAGTTACATTTTAAATACAAGAAAAAGTAAAAGCAAACACTTTTTATATGGAACTTGGTTTGGCTGGATACACTTACAATGGATACAGTAAAGATGTAGCTTTTAAAGTTCGTTCTACTACTACTTTAGGATCAGCTTTTTAGTTGCTTTCATCATGGCTTAATCTCAATTTTTAAATGATTAAATTAATCAAGATAGCTATGAGATAATACAATGGTATTTAATGTTGTTATCTTTTAAAATTAGAGAGGAGCTAAATTGTCTCCCAAAAAATTTACCTCATTCTGTTTTCCAAATATCATGTTTCATCTGTGGAGTGTGCGCTCAAGTGTAAATTCTATTTTACTTGCGCTGCATATTTAGGTTTATTCATTTACCTAAATCACAAGTATTGCTTCAATCCATCCAGCTCCGCCTGCCATAAAATGCTGTCGTCTTTGCAAATCCATACCTTTACCTGTGTAAATTCTTGCAGAAATAGTGTGCAATGGCACTAAATAGTACTAGTGCTTCAAGCCTTACTATTGTGCAGTGGCAGATTTAACCTAATGCAGCCCACTTACTGAAATCCACCACCCAAAGGAAGCCAGTTGCAGTCTGTGGATGCACTGGCTGAAGAAGCCGGTGATACCCGGGGAAACGCGTTGAGCACCTGTGAATCAGCACCTGTGAATATCGCTGTTCTTACACCATCATCCTTTCTGCCAAGTGACCTGTCCATCTCTCCCCAAAGACCCTCGTTTTTTCCTGGACTGCTTCAACTGTGGGATAACTGCATGATCCCTAAATGATCCAGACGCATACAAGAGGACATAAGTGGGAATCCTGAGTCCTTGAAATTATAGGACATCTGTTTTGGACATTTCGTCACAGCATCGGGCCATCCAAACCAGGCCAAATGGGATGGTAATATACAGCTCAAATTCTTATATTCACACAGTGAACTTTAAGCTATTCCAGCTCAAATATTTGATTATCCCCGTGATAACTAGCTTCAACTTTATCATTGCCAAAGAGATTCACCTTTTTATACATTTTATATTGTTATTCTATTGTTAGTAATAAATTGTTATATTATTCTGAGAACCGTGTATTGCATTATTCCTAAAACAGCCAGCGCCGGCACAAACCCTCTCTTTTACTGGCTTAACTGTGCCTGGTATTGCCTTCCTATTGGATCTTCTACCTCAATCACAGACACGCAGCCCCGGGGGGAGGTATTTTTGCCCTCTGGACCAGACTGCAATTAGTAGAGAGCGAGCTTTCTTTGGGAAGTCCCTCTCTGCCTTATCGCCAGCCCTAGCTAGCTAGCTTCTATGGGTTGCAGTCAATGCATTCAGTGTATACGCACATGTGCAGTCCTACTGTTGGGTCTGCGCATGTGTCAGACCCAAAGAAGCACGCTGACACTGCCTTACCTTGCTGGTTCACTCCAATGGACATACTTGATGTGGATGCAATTTGGACGATACAGTAATTTGCCGGCAGTCTTTTATTATCATGTATGTGAGCTGCTTATTTGTTTTTAGTAAACTTTGATATTTTTGCTCATTTGGTGCGCTCCTTCTGTTTCCTTTACATATATATATATATATATATATATATATATATATATATATATATATATACAAACGCAGGTTTTTCTTCCAGTACCCAGCCG
The DNA here is from genome assembly GCF_055691185.1 of Crinia signifera. Taxonomy (NCBI): domain Eukaryota; kingdom Metazoa; phylum Chordata; class Amphibia; order Anura; family Myobatrachidae; genus Crinia; species Crinia signifera. The sequence continues at coordinate 213,222,163 of NC_139220.1, forward strand.
GGTGTTCTGTCAGAAAGAAGAGGCGGCACTCGTCGGGCTTTAGATTCAGTGTTATATTTGTATAGATAAAAAATTCATTACACCAGGTTAAGACGACGTTTCAAGACCCATAGTGGTCTTTTCATCAGGTCTCAGTGCAAATGGTACAGTGCAAAATCACAAAACCTCTGACGAAGTCCTCGTGACGAAACGCGTAGGGGCGTGGCCTGGCGTCGGTCTGAACTCCATGGTTGATGAGAGAGTGGTGAGAGCACCTGTCTGCCATTTCTGTCGCTGTTGGAGACAGCCCCATCCATGCTGTAAATCACCCGCGGTTGTGCCTAACCGTCAATTGTGGTACGTGACACCAATTCAAATGTACCTGTTGGATTTTATATTTTGATTGAAATAAAAAGATAAAGCACTATTTGGAGCGCTCCTCTTTCCTCTCTTAGAAAATCCTAAACCTGAGAATCCAGGTGCCCGCAAGGGTAATTAAGAGGGAGCTGCCGGTCCTACATTCGACCTGAAGTGCTGGAAAAAATGTTCTTTCTCCTGAAGGGACTGATTCAAATCCCATTGAAAGGATAAGGACTTGCGCGCTAATTGGACTGTTTTGTGATGTATATATATATATATATATATACACATTGGAAAAAAGGGTCGTTTCCAAGCGCCAAGGGCTCTAACTAAACCAGGAGAATGTGTTTTGCATCTCAGGGTGACACTCCTTATTAACAGCTATGGCATCTACAGCATCGGCAGGGCGTCAGCTTAATCCTAGATAAATTGTGTATAATAGCTTAGAACAAGAGGAAGTGTCAAGTTGTAAAGTATACTGAGACTATTTATATGAAAATCAATTGCAATTGACTACATTACACAATACAGAAAAGAACATTTAGAAGGTGCTTATCTTAATTTTTCAAAGCATTTCGTCTGAGTGACTTCCTCAAGGGGTAGGAACTGGTGAAACAGGATCTTGTATTTATACCTGTGGGGTAGTGAAGCAATTGGCTACCTCACTTGATGTTTCAAAATAGTGTGGAAGGGGGCGGTGTCTAAACATTTCATGGCACACCACATTTTGGACCCAGTAAATCTCACTTTCAAAGAGATCGAATTGGTAACTGGGAGAAAGAGGAGGAGTCTTCTCAAATCTGCTATCCAGAAGGGAAATGTTTTGGATTTTTTAACACCTCCATCTAGTTGGCTTCAATGAAAGCTATGAGATAACCCCTTTCCTCCGACCGTAAGCATTACAAAATTTTAGCCACCAGCATACACCTAATTTGGCATCTCTTTCCAAAATATTACATAGAGATATTCTACTATCACTGTGGATACTTACCAATTCTGGTATGGGGGACTACCCAGGTATTCCAGATACTACAGTTCCTTATGGCTCAAGATGATACAGTATATCCTAATTCTTGGCTATAACTTTCCAGCATAGGTTACTGATGTTGTGTACTTCATTATACACTCCAAATATGTATAGAGAGGATACCATTTTTATTGCAAATGTCAATGGATGACCTTATTTTGACAGCAGATTGATTTACTGAATTATCCACTACATAGTTTCCATGGCTGGGCTGATGACTGCTGACGTTTCTTCAGAGATAATTGTTGCAGCTGTATTCTGGCATTGAGGTTCCACCTGTCCCTCTCAAGGTCCTTGACCCACTCAGGGTCCTTGACCCTTCCAATTTCCTTCTTTATTTCTTCTCTGTTCTTTCTCTTATCTATTATCTTTGTTTTGACTGATTAAGTGCTAGTTTTACTATGTATTAGGTTGCATTTATTGTTTTGCCTCTACAGTACATGGTACTGACTGTGTTTTGTATTTCTACAAGTACACTTCTAAATAAATTTCACAAATGAAAGAAAAGGTCAATGCTTTTGAAAGGTGTGGTATTTCAGGAACATTTCTTGTTTTAGTAATTTAACAACTGAGATATCTGAACTCCTTGTTCGCACCTGAGGGCACCTGCATTAGTTTGACAGGTATACCGGCCCTGTCATCTTTTCACCTTCCACTAGCTCTGGATGTTGCAGTTAGTTGAATGCATGTCTTATGTACAGCACACACTGTGCACATGGCTTAGTATCCCACAGAATGGTCCATTAAACCAAAATCAGGCCATTGACACTGCACATGGTTGCAATTCAATGATACTGGTATTGAAAATGTCCTGGTTATAAATCTCTTATTGGATGGGATGTTCTAACACCCGCCGCCCTACATCGCCCCCCCTCCATGGGTACTGCATTCTTAATAATCGCATATGCTCTAACACAGTGGTAGCCAACTCCAGGCCTTGAGACCAGCAACCAGCAACAGTTCACATTTTCCAGACAACCTAGCTGCTGCACAGCTGCACTCGTTACTCACTGACACATTTTAAATGATCCACAGGTGGAGCTAATTACTTCACTTGTGATTATGTGAGGAGATCTGGAAAACATTAACTGTTGGTAGCTCTCGAGGACTGGAGTTGGCTACCCCAAGATCTGTCCTTTGCAATGCAGCCGCATCGACCACAGGGCATGTTGGGAGGGATCCGTGATGAATCCTTCACACAGCGCTGCGGAAAGAAGCCCATAGGCTTCTATAGGGAGTCGCCAGCAAAAACTGCAAATTCTCTCCACAGCGCTGGCCCGGCTGAGGGGGTTTATAGCATAAGGGAATGTGGTAAAAAACGCATTTCTGTTTTAGAGCATCCCACCCATTGTCTTGGGAAGTCTATAGCCAAACCAAGGAGAATGCAGAAAAGGCCCATTGACAGACAATGGGTAAATGAGATCAAAATAAAGTATAAGAATGTAGTGCTCTATATAAAAAGCTTATCAGCCTCAAAGAACAGCCTGACTTGCTCTCCATAACTGGCTATAAGGCGGTTATATACAGTATAGCATGTAATGTGCCTCTTATAGAGCAGAGGATAACATTGTAATACTCACAGTAGCCTCTTTCAGCAAATAAACCAGCAGCGATTCCATAGAATATCACTATGCATACAATATGGCGCCGGTAGTTTTCTATTAACCGTTTAAACTGTTGTATTTTTTGGCGGATTTTGCTTGTCTCGTATTTTTCTCTTCTTGCTGTGGTGTAAACCTCTGGATGATCTGTCCTATAGTTATTCCTAAATGAACATGATGACTCGTATTAGCAAGTGTGATATGTAAAATTCTTAACGGAAAAACTGTCAGATGTACATACAGTACCTTTTACCACGTCTATTCCGAAGTTCGTATTCTTCAGTATGATTTTCAGTAGTGCTATAAACACGATAAACAAACATCATTACAGGTTACCATGGGTTACTGCTATGAGCTTGTGTCTTGCTGCAGCAATGAGTGCAAAGTGCTTTTACCCAAAAAAATTGTTGGAAGCACAGCCCCCACAGGGCATTGTCAGCCTTATGGATAATACAGCCCTGCTTCAAAGTCTGAGTCCAGTGGCAGAACCTGTGTGGGGTGAGCCCAGGTGCAAAAATATAATTTGGGCCCCTCTCCTCCACCCCAACCCAAGTTCATAATATGCAACATGGCAGTGGGTGACAGGAAGAGGCAGAATGTGACAGGGAATAATAGTGGGTAAGAAGGAGAGAGTGACAGGGGCAGCAATGGGCCCCTTAGTCCTCAGGGGCCCGGTGCACTGTACCTTCTGAACCAATGGTAGTTTCACCCCAACTGAGTGAGAAACACACCTGCAACATTCCCATAATACGCCCATAATGTACAAATATGTTTGTGCATTTTACATGGAATACAGTGTTTTTATAGGAATGCCCAAGAAACACTGGGCATTCCCATGGGCGCATCCCGTCGCTGCCACTCCACGCACTGCTATGTGTGAACGGGAAGGCCAACTAGCAGTTCGCCGTGCCCGCTCGCACCCAGCGTCCGCATGCACATGCACAGATGCTAAACATTTCTCCCCCATGCAAATGCAAGGGGGAGCAATGCGATCAGAATAAGGACCAATGTTTCTTAGCTAACATATTTAAAATGGTAAATGATGCCCCAACACCATGTACAGTATATAATAAAAGATCCAGTAAATCAAAAGTATGTGTTACCTATTGGTATGTTCTTCATCTTTTCTTTTTATGCTGAAGACTTTGCTAACAGGAGTTGCTGATCCTTCAAATATAAAACAATCCATTTCATAATACTTAAAGTACACATGAAAAAGAGAAGCAATCTGGAGAAAGCATCTTCTAATCTAAGAAATACTTGTTCGCTTTACATTTATTCTGTTAATAAATGTAGACACAACTTATTAGCAAGGTAAATGCAGATTTTTCTCACGGAACCAAATTGTATTAAAATCAGTGAAAGTGTAAAATGTGAGAAATATATATAGCAAGTAAGGAAACGAAAAAACAACATAAGGCAGTTTACAATGGAAGGCATATATAATGCAAGCAACAAGTGGTTGTAGTATTTATATGCAGAAATCAGACAACAAAAATAATTGTGTTTATCTAAGCAAATATTGCATTTTGGAAGAATAGACGTTCTGAAATCAACACTTTCTTAAAGTGAATAAAACATGACGTTAGTTGCCATGTATCATACACTAGTTGTTCCGAGCCTAAAATAATTGATTATTATTCATGGTCATCTCAGCTGGTCCAAGCATTATTTCTTGTAGCATTTTACATAACCAGCAATTAGAAAGTCTGGAAATAGCTCTGATAGAAAGCAATGTCTACTGACCAAGTGCATGACAGCCAGGGATGGTCTAGTCTTCTGAAAACTCCAGGTGAGTGGAGGCCCTGAGAGGCTGATTTGGCACAAGAACCTTCATTTGCTATATATCTGTACTATACTAATGGGCCACAAGCAGCTGGTCCCGTCTAGCTACCCCTTGTGACCTTGGTGACACTAGCATTGGATAGTGTGTCTATTATTACATATGACAGGCTGATAGAAGACAGCAGTCACTCTCTTGGTACTGTAAGCCTTACCTATGCAATCTTAGTGCAACTGAGGTCCCTTGCATGGTCTCCTGCAGCTCAGTGCAGTTACAGTCCAGCTGTTTGATATAGGGACAGAAAGCTGGAGAACTTTTGGCTAACACCAGGGCAGCTGAGAGGAATGCGGGTCCTCTGTAAGATTTTGGGGGCATGGCCGCGCTTAGGCCATGTCCCCAAAATGTTTTAGAGGGTGAAAGAAAACTCTAAAAACTGTAATCTCAGCAGCAGCACACCTACAGCATGTGCTGTGCTGACAGCAGGCTCAGCATGACCTCTCACGCTGTCAGTGAGACACTCATGCTGAGCCTGCTGTCAGCACAAAACATGCTGTAGAAGTGTGTGCTGCTGTTCCTACCCGGGAGAGACGGAGGGGGAAGGGAGGGGTTGGACAAGGGCCCCTGCGGGGCCCCACCAGCAAGCCTGGGCCCGGGTAATTAGTACCCGCTCCCCCTTCCCTCTCAGCTGCCCTGGCTAACACTGACACTATTCCCTAGTTCCCTTCCTGTATTTATTGGCCAATGCTTACATTATTTATCCTCAGTATATAACATACAATACTGCACTGGCTGAGAGGCTCTCCATCTGTATTAAAGGGCTTGATGAGGATGGCTCTATCTGTATTTATTGCTGCCATTGATATGCTATAACAGCAAGGCATCCAGTGGCAGTCAGTCATTATAGTTAGCTAGTTTGGATCTTTCTGCATGTCAAAAGCTATTATACTGTCCTGACTGTACAGGCCAGAGTTTGTAGCACCCAATGCTCTTCTGTCAACACTGGCCTTCATCTGTGAAAGCCATAGTGGCCCAAGTAGTAATGTACACCTTCCTTCTTGCCAGATCTCTCCTGGCATTAAGTTATTTCGTTAACAAAAGGCACAACTAAAAAAACCTCCAACCACATGTTATTGCACATTTAGCTTTCCCAGGTTCAGTAACATGCTGTCTCTTTGTAAATGATCTTGCAGATCCTTACCTTGTGTATGGAGTGTTAATGAGCTGAAGATATTGGAGTATTGCTTAAACATAGATTGAAATTCCTCAAATGTGATCTCTTCTTTGGAAGGAAGTCCAGCCTCATTAAGCATGCTCTCAATTACTTGATCTGTCTGGTCTCTTGAAAGAAAGTCTGAAACTTGCCTGAAAGACCTGGAAGACGAAGCAATAATACAACAGATAGATACAATACATCTACTGTATTTATTCATTGGATTGGTTGCAAAAAAAAGCCTAATATATGTGTGTCATCGGAAACATGTAATAAGAAAAAGTTCAACTTATTTTACATATTTAAAGTATGCTTCTGATTTCTGCTTCAGGAATGGTTGCTGTAAAGCAGTGTAAGGACAAGCGTTCCACATGATTGCCAGCCTAGAGTGTAACAGAATGCCCTGGAATCAGGTCAGGCCATGATGGATACCTACCACACAATAAAAATCACCCCTTTAAGTCAATTAACCTGTACAATTTTCTTTTAAAAGAATGTTCAATTAGCCTAATTAGTTCTTAGTTACACTGGGCCATATGCTTCTCCACTGAAGTGCTAATTTAAATCACATATTGTAACCCATTAAATGAATAGGATAAGACACGATCCCCGATAACTTGTGCAAAGTCGTTTTCTAGAGCAGACATGGCTGTGTGCCTTCCACTCAATTTCATTTTATCTCATTTCAATTATCAAGCTCTACAAAATAAAATCTCATTGAAATTCTCTGCAAAATTCAGGAGCACTTCACTTCACTACTTACAGTAGGTGCCTATTATGTGACAAAAAAGGTGCTGTGCTGAGATGGAACAAGGTGATGTGCCGAGAGGGGCGATGCATGCTGTGCTTAGAGCATTGCTGTGCTTAGATAGGACAGGGGTATGCATATGTATATAGTAAACCCTTTGCACTGTGCATCTGCACATTGTCAGCTTTTGGAGCCTGAGGAGGGGAATCATAAAATCTCTCAACTGTGAGAGGGGTTCCGAAATCTATGTTCATTTATCCCAAAAAATGTTTGGGGCTGGCCCTGTCTATCTGCCTGGTCTGTTAGTGTATCTTACTTATTTTATGTATGAGTTTTGCATTGTCATATGCATTTTAGTTACATTTATCTAGTCTTTAACGTGGTGTTCTCATGTACGGAAAGTCCAGATAAGCTTTTTCCATATAATAGCAACCTATGCAGATTTGGATGGGATAATAATTATGCCTACCTCCAGGATTATCATTTTTATTTTATTTTACCAAACACAGATCTGGGGCAAGTGCACACTGATAATGACTTTTAGTAGCAAACTATGCATACAAATAGCAGAATAGGGGGGTACTGTAGGGGCATTGTATAGATGAGTACAACTCATCATACAGTAGTATATGCAACTTTTTCTCTGTGTATGCAATGTGGGAACAACTTTGTTCAACTCTGCATCTGGCCCTACATTATATCAGCATTTAAGATGCCCATGGAAGCAGCTCAGATTCACTAAATGTAAATACATACCTAAGCATCTGACAGAACTCTTGCTTTGGAAGTAGCCCATTTCCGTTAATATCATGCATCGAAAAGATAAATCTCAATTTGTCTTTCACAGAACCTAAAGCAAGAATGATAGAGAAATGACAAAGGATATTCTATATATGTCTAGTGTCTGTGTGTCTCTGAAACACTGCCATCTGTTATAAGCAAGTGAAACTACATCTCTTTCTCTCACAGAGGCAAGTGAACGACATCTCTCTCTCTCACAGAGGCAATCAAAAGGTAGTAGGACTCACCAGGCTGTTTGAAATATAACAGTGGGAATGTATTCATGCCCTTGCATTTCATGTAAACAATTCATGGAATTTATATTCAGCAATATTTTCTCTGTATCCTGCTGCATACAACTACACCACACATTATAACTAAATATTTAGGCACAAAAATTTGCTTGCAAACAATACAGTCGTTACTAAAAAGTGTAAACTTACCTATAAAGCTCATAGATTAGCATTATACATTTTACGGGACTTTAAATACACTCCTCTTTTCCTGCTTAGCCTACTGTACCTTACCAACCTTTCCTATCCACTTACTTACCTACTTACAATCTCTATAGACCTACTTCGAAAAAGTGCGAGTAGAAAAGAAAGACTGAGATACAAAGTCCCGATATTGAATACAGCCCTAAAGGTAAAGTTAATTGAAAACAATGAGAAGGTTTTTACCCAAAACATTGTGTTTAAAGAAGTACTTTACTAAAAAATACTTCTTCAATTAAGACTGCGTTGCTTATGTAAATTTACTGCCAGTGCCTTCCAAGAAGAATGGCCACATTGGGCTTCCAAAGAGAAACGTCCATGTCATTTGCCCTGGGTAGTTTATTTGAATGTAGCTGAAGATTCTACAGTATTTGGAACCTGTTCTATGTAAAATTTGCTGCCTTACTGGTTTTTAAAGTATTTTCTTCAAGCGAGCTTACTAGTACATATATATGAAGAATTTGACATTTCATCAAGTAGCCTGATAATATATTAAGGACACTATAGATTACTACTTTAATAATGTGAAACTATATGTGACTTGTTTGCAGATAATATAGGGGTTTATTCTAGTTCATTCTTTCTGACAAAATCCTTCTTAGATGGACAAAACCATGTGCACTGCAGGGGGGCAGATGTAACATGTGCAGAGAGAATTAGATTTGGGTGAGTTATTTTGTTTCTGTGCAGGGAAAATACTGACTGCATGATTTTACACTTCAATATAGATCTCACTTTGAAGAAAAACCCCACCCAAATCGAATTCTCTCTGCACAAGTTACATCTGCCCCACCCGCAGTGCACATGGTTTTGTCCATCTAAGAAGGATTTTGTCAGAAAGAATGGACTAGAATAACCCCCATAGTGAAGGTGATTCTGCCCAGTCGAAGACTGCATAGAATCTCCAGAGGGTGAAAAAAGCTACAGTGCCCTTACAGATTCCATTTTTGGCTTATTTATTTCACATGTTATTAATAAATGAATCAGAGTAAATTATACATGTGATAATCCAAGCACTGTCTGTTTTTCCATAGCTAGAAGCTCAGAATGTTTTAAAGTTGCTCCCTTAAATTCTGTACTTACTTTTGTAAGAGTGACAAATTCGGCAGAAAATGGGCATGGTGGAATGAGTAAAATCTCTTTACAGTGCATCCTAGAACGGCTTTAGTGGAAATGAATTGAATAATTTAAATCAATCACAAATGTGCATCACAGCTGTCTATTGTATGTCTAACTTTGTGTATTACCATATTTGTATTCAATTTTTTATAAGTTTTATAAATTTTTATACCCACATTAGATGCTCCTAGATAGCAATAAGATAGACCACTAAAATAATAGCCAAATATTCAACGTTACCACCTAAATATTATTCATAGTTCATTCTATAAAACAAATGAATTTATTTTTTGTATGTTGGAATAATTATTGGTTGATGAATGCAACTGTCGCCAAAACAAAGGATACAGGGAACTCCAAGAGTTAGAAAAACTAACACCAATAGACAACAGTATCAAGAATCAGTCGGTGTGGCCATCAAAAAGGTTACGCTGGATGCAAAACTACTGAAGGTTGGGCTTGAGAAAAAGTTTTGACTAAATAATTATACCGGTTGAATTTTCCATATCCAAAATGCTTGGGACCAGTTTTTTGGATAATGGATTTTTTCATATTTTCAAATATTTTCTAAACCAAAACAAGTATTTAAAATTTGCTTCTGCTCCACCCCTTCACACTGCAATTCACCAATCTTTTTTCAAGGTTCTATACATACGGAATCCTAACTGAACAAAGCTCATAATATTTAATATTTTAAATTAACCTAAAATCTGAAGTTACTTTATTAACTCCCTTCTTAATAAGTAATTAATTTATTTAAGTAATGTTTTTTTATAATTAAGCAGCCATTAAATAACAAGCTGAAATGTATTATTCAAAACCAGTCTTACCTTTTAATAATATAATCAATATATAGCAAAATTCCTTAAATGACAGATATCCATTGCCATCTTTGTCAGCCATAGAAAACATAGATTCCACAAATTGGGCATTTGGATTGAGTCCCAGTAATTCTGCAAATTCTTCTCGTGATAGCTCACAATGTAGTGTCTTTGTGATATTCTTCCTGTCTAGGGATCCAGCATTTGACTTCTTTATGTCTAGGACCTGTATTATTATATAGCATTGCATATCAATGAATATATACTTTGATTCAGAAAGTTTACTAAATTAGTCATTATTTTACTCAAAATACACCAATAAATACTTGTTGTTTAAAGAACAGATGTGCAGTTTGGTTCTCCAGAGATTCAAATGCATCTGAATTTAACATATCCAAACCAAACCAAACCAAACTAAAACCTGCCCAGGATCTCCCTCGGATATCCAATCCAAGCTGATCCCCAATCAGATCTCTCAGATGTCCCCTGTAGTGAATACATTAAGGTGGTCCATCTATTGCTAATCACAGCTCTTATTGGGAGAGCAAATGCATTTTTCTTGGTACATACGGTATTATTAATTATTAACAGCACTTGGACATTTATAATTCTTTCCCTTCTCTATAGATATGTAATATCCTGCTATGAGAGGGATTATGTCCAGTACTGTGAATTGTTCTACAGTGTACTGTACATGCATGTCATTACACAGGCTGCAGACCACACTAAACAGCAGACTGTGCAACTGCTCGAGACATCAGGATGACTGGTCTTGGATGGTAAGGCAAGTGGCAGTTAGAAGAGTAGAAAGAGCTGGGGAGAAGTGAAGACAAAAACAGAATGCACCGCTGATGGGAATAATAAGCAGAAAGAGAGAAACCTGGAGGGATAAAAGCCTTGGGAGGATTAAGGGGGTGATGTACTAACTACCTCAGGATGAGCAGTTGTAGCCTGGAATATTTTATTCAGGAAATTAGCAGTGGCAACAGGGTGGGGTGGATCAAACATTGCGTTTTGCTTGTGATGCATCCTGCCACTCTGTGCAAGCATAACGATATTTATTAATGTGGGATGATAAGACTTCCGGGTTTGTGTTTCAGAGTCAGCACGAGAGGTGCTGGGAGGGATCCAATCAGATCCCTTTCAGTGGGAGGACACAATATAAGCACATAGACTTCTATATGACAATGCCATTTAAAAATGACATTGCTAAATGTATCCAAACCCTGTATTCTATCGCATTTTGGGACTTGGTGCATATGCAGTAAGCTCCCAAACCTCCAAAACCTCTCCATGGATTAGTAAATACATCCATGAATGACTGAAATGTTACAAACTGTAATACTGTAAACAATAAGACAGAGATAAACTAATTATGATGTTTTTTTTTTTTATGGAGGCTTTAAACCATATGCAATACTTAAAACCTAGCAACTTTTTCTGCTATTGGAGAGACAACCTGAAAGCGAGCTGGTGTAATCTGAAAGATCCCCTGCTGAACTTACAATAATTGAGACATTGTTTCCCGACTCTAGGGAATGGTTATTCTTGCTTTTGTAAATCTTGTCAAAATTGAATACAAATAATGATTACAAATTTTAAAACAGTCTTACATGAGAAAGTGAATGTCTGAAAAATGTCTCCAACGTCTCTTGCCTCTGTATCTTGGAAATTGATTCTTTCAAAAGGTCCAGTTCTCTCAGATACTTCACAGAAGAGGAAACTCCACCTTCACCTAAAAATTCTTTAAACCTCTGAATAAAGGAAGTTCGTTCTATGCTGTCATTAAAAAAGAGCACCTAGGACCAAGATTGAAAACTAATTAAATAATGTAATAACAATTAAATATTTTAAATAATGTATCACTTACTGACAATCCAACAAAGATGATGTAATAAAGATAATTTAGTAACTTATAAACACATGCACTGAAACACATTTACTTTGTTGACAATGCACCTACAGTAGTAATCCACCTAACGCTGTTCCATATTTTGACACTCTCCCTGGAAGATGAATACTGATGAAAACTGTAATGTTTCAGTTCTATACAGCAATACATGCAGGAAAGTGCAAGTCTATTACTTGTGCCTCCTTTTACTTTAGTACAGTGCCAGATTAAGGTCTAAATGGGCCTGGAGCTGAAAATGATCAAGGGCCTATTATGCGCAATAATAGGGGTTGTGGCCAGCACCTAATAATAATAATAATGTGGGGACCGTGAACAGTGTTCTATTTGTGTAAATACTTTCAACTAATATAATATATATATATATATCTATCTAGATATCTATATAGATATATCTATATATCTATATCTATATATATATGTATACCGTATTTGCCGGCGTATAAGGCGACTGGGCGTATAAGACGACCCCCCAACATTTCCACTCAAAATATAGAGTTTGTTATATACAGTAAGTGCAACCAGCGTATAAGATGACCCTCCCACTTGGAGGCATGTTTTTCAGGGAAAAAAGTAGTCTTATATGCCAGCAAATACAGTATATATATATATATATATATATATATTTATATATATATAAATAGATAAATAACATGACCACAACACCAATGGTAACCCTGGAAAAAGGCCCACACGGCTGAAACGCGTTGGGACATTTCCACACATTCATCTCTGAAGCACCCAGCACCCCTGATCCAGCTACAACCAGCCTCCTCCCGGCCGGGAGTTTGAGCGCACAGCACTGAGGCGCCTGACCCGGCAAGCAGCAATCTTGCGAGAGACGGCAAACCCGGAAGTCTTGCCCGCCTGGTCTGTGGAGCTGGGTGTCACCACATCGCAGTACGAACACCCAGGCAGGCATCCACATTATTTGGGACATCAGCAGGAGGGACTCTGAACACCACTGGATAAGCGCAGTAAGCGGGAAGCCGCGTACTGCACTATGTTTTCCTACTTTATACAACATCTCTGTTAGTGTGTTATCCCGAATTCACATCAGGCCCATTGTTAATCCGGCCCTGCTTTAGTACCATTGCTTCCCATTCATTTCAGCTTTTTCACTTTTATTAGTTAAACCTTATTGATGTATTCAATAAATGGTTACATTTGGGTATGTGTTGAGAAATTTGCTTTCCTTTATAAAAAAATGGCGAATTTGTGCTTTTTTCATCTTGGACTGAGCATTTTGCTCTCCAAAAGCGAGCAAGCCTATTCAATGTGAAATATTCGCCGTCTTTTTAAGTGATTTTCGCCGTCTTTTAATTTTTTTATTTTTTTTTTTTACACCGAGCAGCCAGCAGGGGGCCAGAGCGCTCAAACCGCTCATTAGATATTCATATATTCACTGCATCCGATCATTACATATGCACGATCGGGTGTAGTGAATACTGGGTCCCCCGCTGGCTATAGGGGGGGGGGGCAGCTTGTGCTGCCTGGGTCCCGGGGAGCCCCCTCCCCTCCACATATGTTGTGGGGCATCCAGGGAGACTTTAATCTCCCTGGATGCCACCGTCCCACAGCTCCCTGTCAGCTCCCTGCCGCGGACGCTCGTCCGCTGCAGGGGTTAAGACTCGCCGCGAGTGGCGGCGAGTCTTAACCACATTGAATAGAGCGAGCAGGAGAGGCAGCGAGCCCTCCGGAACACGGCGAGTGCATGGCGAGAGAAAAAATCTCTCGCCATGCACCGCAAATTTTTTTCATTGAATACTGCCCATAGAATATAGTTCAACATATTTTCAATTATTAATGATACAGCAGTATTCTTACCAAGTCATATTCTTTTGGGATCTTGATACGGGCAGCTCTGTTCCCATCGCTGTTAGAGAGGGTGACCTCCACGTTTTGCATACTATTAAAGTTTATGGTCCTGTTCTTGATATTTTTACCATCTACAACCTTAATGATTTGGTTTTGATGAAACTGAACAAAAATGGGTTGGAACGGCTCATCACCTCCACACCATTCAGTAGCTAGAAGACACACATTAAAAACAAAGGAAACACAAATATGAAATGTAGCATCTGTAACGCAACATCTGTAACGCAACATATATAAATATTTATGTACAAAATCATTTTTTTCCAGAAATTATTTTATCAGTTTGGCCTACATGTGACATATGATCGTGTAAAATCACACACTGTAAAAAACATAGCAACTAACTGATGAATAAATATTCCTAAATAAGATAAATGAGTTATAGGAACATATTCCAACGTCATTCCAGAAGATTAAATGATGGAAAAATATGTACTGCTGTATGTTTGGAATACAGGAAATAGGACCAGATGTACTAAGCTTAAAAAATTATAAAATGGTGAGTGATATACCACCAGCCAACCAGCCCCTAACTGTCACATCACCAACTGGGTTTGAAAAATGACAGGTAGGAGCTGATTGGTTGGTAGATTATCACTTTCCATGTTATCACTTTTCAAGGCTAAGTACACCTCGCCCAAAGTACTGTTGTACAGATTTAATTATTTAACCAAACATGGATTTTGTGAAACATCCCTAGGAGGGAACATATTTCTGACCTGCAGATATTATTATAGTATTATTATAGTGTATAACAATGGAGGAAATCAAATTTGCTGTGGGGTTTACCCCACAGCTAAAAAATCACGCTGATCAATTCAATTGTCGGGTTTACCAAGCGGATCATTTCAAGAGCTGAACTTTTCCTTGCTGCATCAGGAACTGCAAGGAACCGCACGCTAATATGGTTTAACATATGCAGACATGCATTAAGCCTTGGTTTACCATGTGGGGAAAGTTTTTTAGTGAAAAGCTGAAGCCCAGAGGCAATCCCCACTTTTAATGGAACCCTCATGTATTTAGTACAGCACGCATATAACAAAAACATTTATGAGCGTCACTCAGGGAACAAAGTCACAACAAGAATGATTTACCTGGAAACTCTGCTGCATTATCCACAAGTCTGACCACAGTTTTCTTATTAAGAGTCTGAAGTTTGACTAAAGTCCTTTTTCTAGATTTGGCAACCAGCAGTGCAATGATTAAACTTACTAGAGGGGGGAAAAAACAAATAACACAAAATGTGTTTCAGAAAACATGAATATTACATTGGTACAACAGTATCCTGATATAGGGTACTGTGTTTACTAACCATTGCTCATGTTTTAAGGAATCCAATTAGGAAAATCAATTTGTACTCTTGGCCCACCAAGAAAAATGAGCAAATTTCCCAGAGATTATGCACCTGCTGTTTCTGTATTTAATTAAATTACAACTGTGTAGTTTCCTGACTCCCAGCCAATCCAAAATAAAGGAATTGCTGCAAGAAGAGACTGAGCTGTGCCTCAAAAAGAAAGCCCTGATTGGATAATCATAGCCTCCTGCTTTGTCCTCAACTTTACAACTTTATGATGATGCAATCATGTTGTGATAGCCACAGACCTACCCACCACCACCTTGAAAGGTCTCCCTGCAATGCCAAATTGCCTGCCATCTTAGATCTGAGCAGTGTGTGTCAAAACTCATCTCTAATTTGCAGCTAAAAAATAAAGCTCTCCATTATTTGTAGGCAATGCGCAAACGTATCCAGTGTTTACCCTGAATGCAGAAACCATACATGTATTTGCATCCTTTGCAATGCCATATGGTTTGTCCAGGCACAGAGTTAACTTTTTTTTTCTTTTGATTTACTCCCACCTTAGAATCAGGCCCTACATATGTGTCCATTTGGTGAGCTGCTGTGAGTTGATTCCATGATGCATAAACATGACAGTAGTGCTGTAATAGCTACACATACCTCCCAACATGACCCATGCCAGGAGGGACACAATGCTCGGCTCCTGGACTTTCATCTCAGTGTATGATCGCCATCACCTGTTTTTTGAACAGGGTAAGCGATAAGAAAGGTTTTTCACCACAGGTGATGGCAATCATACATTAAGAGGAAAGTCCAGGAGTAGAGCATTGTGTCCCTCCTGGAGAGGGTCATCTTGGGAGATATGGGTACACATCACAGTAACACTGTCAGTGGGCACATCTGTATGTCTTTTTCTGAGGGAACACTAATTCTTTTTAAGAAATATGAGAAATTGCCAGAAAAACCAAGGCAAAGTTTTACTGTAAAATAGTTCCTCAGAACTTAGAAACACACAAAGCCCTGTTCCCAAAGAAGTTCGGAAGTCACCAATTCAATATATGTAAACTCTTATTATTTCTAAATAAAATAATTGCATGTTTTTTTTTACCAATAGGGAAACAGCAAAGTACAGCAATACTAATTCCAAATCCAGCAGCACATCCTTCAAAGTAGTCAGTGATTGTAAGAGGGACACACTTCTCCAGATCTTCTGAGTTTATCTGGCTTGGCTGAGGACATGGATCCTCTAACAATGAGATGATTATACTTGTTAGTATGTGTAGTACAGTACTAAATTTCATAACAGAATAACAAATATTATATAATAAAACTTAAGGAAATATATAAGTACACATTGTAATTCTAAGAAAGATAATATTTTAGAAGAAACACTATCTATTGGAGTGTATCTAATGGTTTGTCTCCCCTTTTAGAACAGCGCCCTTTCTGGAGGAAGAAGTTCCACAGGGAATCATCATACTGTGAGGGAACGGGTCTACAGTAGTTATGGCCGTAACCATGGACAATTAGAACCATTAATGGTTTGCCACCAATGGTTGTTGATTTGCAATGGATTTTAGAGTTCTGATGGTTCTCTTCCACCAATGATTCTCTTTCATCTAATGGTTCTCATCTATCCAATGGTTCTCGACCAGTCATGCTGCTTAACCCCACCTTAACATTAAACTCACAATTGAAATCTGCTCCATTCCTATTTAACAAATAATTAGGGTTCAATATTGAAGTCACTCCTAGAGGCACATTTAGCTATAGAGCATCTTAACCCCCACAGTAGGATTGCTTGGCTCGTCAGGATTTTCCTTTTCATTGAAAGCAAGAGGGTACCAAGCCACAAGTAGAGGCTTATGGGTCTAGACCAGACATGTCCAAACTGTGGCCCTCCAGCAGTTGTGAAACAATACATCCCAGCATGCCTTGACATAGTTTTAGTATTCCCTAATAGCAAAATTGTGGCAAAGCATGATGGGACTTGTAGTTTCACAACAGTTGGAGGGCCATCGTATTGACATGCCTGGTCTAGATCAAAAGTTCGCAACCACAGTCCAAAAGCACACCAACTTTCCAGGTTTTAAGGATCACCATACTTGAGCTCAGATTACTTAATTAGTACCTCAATTTTTTAAATTAAACATCTGTTTTCAAGACTAGATATCATTAAAATGTGGACTTTTAGTGTGCCTTGAGAACTGATTTTGGGTAGATGGAAATTTTGGGCACATATACTGAATCTCTCAGCACAGGTGTGGGTAGTAGGTAAGGCATAATACAAGAGCTAAAATTCATCAATGAATGGATGCCTTAAAGGAATCTAGTCATGGATTTAAATCAGCCAACTATAAATAAAATATATATTTTTTGTCTAATTGAAAGTATATAGTTTTTGGTTATCTATATAGGCTAATTTATTAGTGAGCAGAGAGTAGGCTAATAGATCCAGCTACCATTATAGGGCCCACATTGTCAACAGAAATTCTGATATACAGTACAAAAGCGGTTGGTGAATTTGTTAACATCTCTAGTCACAAAGCAGCTACTATTATACCCCTGCAATTTAGGTAACAGGAAAAGAGGAAAGAAACGACACATACTGTACAGTACTAACTTTTCTCCATCATAGTTTGGAGTGTATCATCTTCTGTACACTGTGAGTAGCAATTTGCAATGTACAAAGAAGAATTACCACTCAGTACTGGTTGAAAGCCATAACATCTAGTCCCCTTTTTGCTTTGCATCCCAGTGTATTTGGAACAGCAAGAGATTGTCCCTTATTATTGCCTTTAGTGCCGGGACACTCTTACTGGGCCACTATTTCTGAGCAAGTATACAGACACGAGTCTTTTTATATTTAATCTAGCTGGGTAAAGGCACATGCAAGGTGAATGAGCCATATTGTAGCTGGGAAGAATGTCCACAATGGAATAATCAGGTGAGTATTGCACTGTTGTTAAAGGTAGGAAACTATGAAGTGAAATAACAATAAATCTGGGCCCTGATTCTGGTTGACTCAGCAAATTTGTCCCTGTTCCAATGTTTGGGGGGTCTGCGCATGCAAAAGTGCTCATTTGCAAACGTGTAGACCCCGGCAACGAATGGCCTCAGCGAATTACACACTCACCGAGCCGTTCATTGCGGGGGGAGGGCAAGGAGCGGATGGTGGAGGAAATGGGGCTGGCTCATAGGAACGCCCAGTACTTTATGGGCGTCCCATTGAAAATGCTGGGCATTCCCATGGGTATATGGGCGGGCCGATGCCTGCCAGGGGTGGGCAGCTGACATCCCAGGATGTTAGCCACTCACCCCATCTTCATCCAGCCGTAAGCAAATTAAAGTAATTTTTCACTGACTTCTATTTGCAAAAGCAGGAGAAATCATTCGATGTTTGGCGCTTGGTAAACTGCGATGTTTACAGCTTACCAAGCCGACCTGATTCGTGACCCTAATACCCTCCCTGAGCTCCCATGTTGTCCTCATTCAGCTCAGTGTACTGTATGTCACTACATACTCATGAACAAATTCCAAGACTTTCTATATGATTATTAGACAATTTCTCAGAACACCACATCATTAGCAAAAGATTAATATGTTTTGCATTAAGCAACATAATTAGCTTTTATCACTGACAAGTGAACCAATGCTTAAAGAGCATATATAGTAATCAACCGTATCATTTACATTACTACTAAATTGATAACTATGGTACTTTTTATAATTATGATAATCACATTACATGTATGCCCTGCTTGAAATCTTGAAATAGTTTACAGAATTCAAACATCTTACTGTTCTTCCAGATAAAGACATTTTTTTGCGTTGCATTCTCCATTGTTTCGGTGACGGCAACAAGTACGTCATGAAGTGTAATGTTCATTATAGTGGATATTTCTTCCCCTGTAAATAGACTACACACAAAGCACATTTGTCATGATTCCAAAGGTAGCATGGGCCTTGGTAGAATAAACTTTACATGATGTAATTTTATTAGGAAAATATACATTTTGGTCAAAATTATCTTTGTGCATGATGCAAATTATGTGTTTTAGCTAAAAGTGCACATGCAGATTTGAATACAGATATTTTTGTGTATAGTATGTTTGTCCTATCCTAAGTTGTATGGAACTGGGCCAGGGCTTTGAAAATGAATGCACAGAACAAAATTAAATTGTGACAATTGGTGATACACAGTTTCCCTGCTGGGTGACCTGGAATATGTGACCTGTGTGGGATCCTCAGGACTGAGGGGTAAATTTACTAAGCAAAATACAGTAGGAATTGGCGTATTCGTATTCAGTCATATTCGGGCACGTATTCTTAATTTTGTAATTTACTAATGTAAAATAATGTTAGTATTTTGTATTTTACGACCGTAACAACCTGTCGTATTTGTATTTTTACAAAAATACAAATTAATACGCAATCGAAAGAAAACGCCTTGGGTGACATTCTATGCTCTGCAATTTCCGTTTTTTTGCGGTAATTAGACCACAAAATGGCGATATCGCATTTTCCCATTAAATCGTTAATTTAATGGGATGCGCTAAGGGACTGAAATCGCATATTATGTGCGTTAAGGTATGCTGAGTAAAATTGCGAGATTAATTCGCATTTTTATCGCATCCAGATGTTTTCGTATAGAAAAGTATACAAGTCGCTTATTTAATGCAATGCGCATTTGCACATCGCATTATTTAGGTGCCTAATTTTCGCACTTATTTCAGACCAGGGTCTGTTTGGCGAATTAGCCAGAATCCTGCACAGATCGCAATGTTCTGTGCAGGGTTCTGCTGTAAAAAATAAAAGAAAGGGTTAAAATAAAAAAAAAACGAGCGCGGGGTCCCCCGCCCGAGTATAACCAGCCCCGGGCTCACTGAGCCGGTGCTGGTGACATAAAATCAGGGTCCCCGACAAATAGGGGTCCCCTTGATTTTATGAAACCAGCACCAGGCTCAAGGTCCGGCGCTGGTTCCCAAAATACGGGGGACAAAGTGACTAGGGGTCCCCCGTATTTTAAGAACCAGCACCGGACACAACCAGCCAGCAGGGTAATGCCACAGCCGGGGGAAACTTATTGTATAAGCTCCCGCGACCAAAGCATTAACCCCCTGGCTGGTCAGCATGGGCAGGGGTCCTGGGGAAGTGGGGACCCCCCAATGAAGGGCCCCCCTCCCTCCAGGACTTACCAGCCCATGCTGATAGTCCGGGGCTGTCCCCGATGCCCCTGGGCGGTGGGCATCGGGCTGATGGCTTGTGTAAAAAAAAGAAGTAAAACTATTGTTTTATACTGGCGAACTATGAGTCCCAGCTAGCCTACCCCGCATGCTGGGACTTGGAGAACCACAAGTCCCAGCATGCGGGGCATTAAAGGGCCCGCTGGCACTTGTAGTTCAGCAGTACAAAAAATAGTTAACAAAATCACACTGACACACTGTAAAATAAAAGTTTAATACATACAAAACACACACACACTGATACTTACCTACCTTGAGCCCGTAGGTCGGTCCCTGGATCCTGGGTCCGTCCTCCGGGGCTCCAGGGCAGAAGAGTCCGGTTCCGGGGCCTTGGTCCTGGTTCCGGGGCTGGTCCTGGGGTTCCGGGGCTCCTGGGCTGCAGAATCCGGGGTCCGGGATCCGAGGTAGTCCCCAGGGGTACCTAAGGAAGCAAATCCAACTCAACTGGTCCCCGGCGACGACCTCGGAATCCTCTCTGGTGACAGCTCTGCTCCCATCTGGTACCCGGCTCGCAGGACTTTGACAGGCGCTGAGATGTTTCCTCCTCGGCGTCTGTATTCAGAATGATTTCTGGCCAATCAAAAGCCGACTTTCTCGGCTCCTGATTGGCCAAGAAATCATTCTGTGCAGAGACGCCGAGGAGGAAACATCTCAGCGCCTGTCAAAGTCCTGCGAGCCGGGTACCAGATGGGAGCAGCGCTGTCACCGGAGAGGATTCCGAGGTCGTCGCCGGGGACCAGGTGAGTTGGATTTGCTTCCTTAGGTACCCCCGGGGACTACCTCGGATCCCGGACCCAGGATTCTGCAGCCCAGGAGCCCCGGAACCCCAGGACCAGCCCCGGAACCAGGACCAAGGCCCCGGAACCGGACTCTTCTGCCCTGGAGCCCCCGAGGACGGACCCAGGATCCAGGGACCGACCTACGGGCTCAAGGTAGGTAAGTATCAGTGTGTGTGTGTTTTGTATGTATTAAACTTTTATTTTACAGTGTGTCAGTGTGATTTTGTTAACTATTTTTTGTACTGCTGAACTACAAGTGCCAGCGGGCCCTTTAATGCCCCGCATGTTGGGACTTGTGGTTCTCCAAGTCCCAGCATGCAGGGTAGGCTTGCTGGGACTCATAGTTCGCCAGTATAAAACAATAGTTTTACTTCTTTTTTTACACAAGCCATCAGCCCGATGCCCACCGCCCAGGGGCATCGGGGACAGCCCCGGACTATCAGCATGGGCTGGTAAGTCCTGGAGGGGGGGGGACCCCTTCATTGGGGGGGTCCCCACTTCCCCAGGACCCCTGCCCATGCTGACCAGCCAGGGGGTTAATGCTTTGGCCGCGGGAGCTTATATAATAAGTTTCCCCCGGCTGTGGCATTACCCTGCTGGCTGGTTGTGTCCGGTGCTGGTTCTTAAAATACGGGGGACCCCTAGTCATTTTGTCCCCCGTATTTTGGGAACCAGCGCCGGACCTTGAGCCTGGTGCTGGTTTCATGAAATCAAGGGGACCCCTATTTGTCGGGGACCCTGATTTTATGTCACCGGCTCAGTGAGCCCGGGGCTGGTTATGCTCGGGCGGGGGACCCCGCGCTCGGTTTTTTTTTTTTAACTTTGCGCTGTCCTGCAAATGTGCGATTTTCAGACATGAAAATCGCACATTTTCAGGACTAAATACAGCGCACCACTTCGCCGCAAATCGCCCCTCTTCGCACTTTTCAGCCTCCAATGCGCATCACATTAAATATGCGCATTTTGACTGAAAAGTGCGATTTGTAAAAGTGCGATTTGCGGCGATGTGGTGCACGATTAAAACATGCGCATTTAGCGCATCCCATAGAATGTCACCCCTTGAATTTTACATTACTCCAATGCAATTTTGAAATTCACTACCAAGTTGTATTTCAAAATACAAAAGTAAACTAGGCGTATTCTAGTACAAGTAAAAAAATACTCCCAAAAAATCAATTGAAATATATGAATCTCAAAAATACGATACCTTTGTAAATCATGCTCCGATTTTGGAACTTCTGGTCTAGACAACTAATGGGTTTATTTAGTAACAAGTTTTAGCTATTTAATACCTGTTGTGTATAAATGTTGCTCCAACAATCACCTCCCAACTATCATTTTTCAAACATGTGACAGTTATGCCCTGATTGGCTGGAGCCCCACTTATCACGTTTTAAATAGCTACAAATCATTGAAAGTTTTTCCCCTAATGTGCTAAAAAATACCCTCTCACATTGCCTATAACAAGGTGACATTTAGATTAGCATGTATGAAAAATTTGATACATAAAGGTATATAAAAAATGATCATTTAAATGTATATTCTAATATTAAGTAAATGTACAGTATAAACATTATTGATGTAACCAACCTCATTTTATTTAACAATGAAAATGTGCATTATACAACAGTAATTACACTACTTACGAAATAATGAGCTTAGTGTGAAGTGCATTAAATTGTATATTGTCACATACAGCAAAAATACATAAAACAGATAAAAAAATAGCCATACCCATTTTTCTTATTTTCAAACCAAAACCTGTCCCCATCTCTTATGCGACTAAATTGGTCCAGCATGATTTTCGAAATAAGGTCACCAGGGTTCCCCTCAAGCTCCAGCATGGCACCAGGAATCAGCTCTAACTTCTCAATGTTGTTACCATACATTGATAAAATCTATTTAAGACAATTAAAAGCATCAATTTGTGTCATGTTAAATATTGTCACTTGTAAGGGTGTACATTGTGTACTTATGTAGTATCTGGGCGCCCGATTTTAAAATACTACATAAGTACCGTACATTGTGTATGCCCAGGATTGAATACACCCCTTAAGATTAATGTGAGTTTTTACATATCAGATTTTACTCAACCACTGTGCTGAAAGATGGAGACCCTTTTAACTATTATATGAGCTTGAAGAGTAATAACCACTGATATGGTTTACAGCAGAATACAGGTTCTAGACATGCTAGGTTGCTAGGATTTCCTTTATGTCATTATATTAATGAGATTTAAGGGGGGAGAGAATGCACACATCGGGATGTTACCTGCTATACAGTTGCCTATATTATTGTCTTTTCTTTCAACCAGTATAAAAA
The DNA here is from genome assembly GCF_055691185.1 of Crinia signifera. Lineage (NCBI taxonomy): Eukaryota > Metazoa > Chordata > Amphibia > Anura > Myobatrachidae > Crinia > Crinia signifera. Next base: position 213,245,516 of record NC_139220.1, read on the forward strand.
AAGCAACAACACAAGTGCTTTACTGTAATCTAAAATAAAATAAGGTATATGTATCAATCATTGACAACAGTATGGAAGAATACCAGTGGATTCTAAGGGGGGTATTCAATCGCCGGCGAGCATCTCCCGACGGGGCGATGCCCGCCGGGCCCTATTCAATGCTGTCTTCCCCAACAGCATTGAGCAGGGCATCTCGGCAGAACGAGCCCGACATCACAAGCTGTCGGGCTGGTTCTGCCAAGAACGGCTGGGAAGTGACAAGCTGCCGGCTGCAGCTCGACTCTTCCCGTCCACAACTCACGGCCACGCCCCCTTCTCGTCCCATTGCAGGCGGGACATTGAATCCATGGAGGTGGGCTCCCCAGAGTACTATAGCTTTGCCTGTTACCCCTTTCCATTCATTTCTCCCTCAGCAAGGTCTCACTGGGTCCTTTTAGAGGCTATATTCCCCTCTCCAGGTAGCCCCTTTTTCCAGTGCTCCTATACAGTAGGTGATAGTGGGGAAGATGCCCCTTTAATTATATTATGCCCCTTTATATTAATTAACCCTTCCTCTGCATTTGGGTTTATTATTATTTTTAACAGCAGGGGAGTGTGTGTCCTTCACGTCAGGGTTGGGTACCCATACAGTGAGAGAAAGGGTATTTCCCTATAGTAACCCCTCAGCTGCTGTTTTTCTACTAGGGGCCCACAGTCTTTACCCAAGAGGTTAAGCTAACTCACAGTTGGTCCATATATTAGGGTTACCCACTGTTAAGTACCCTTTGCTTTAAATAATATTGTGTGTTGATGCAATGTTATATTTATGCTGTGACAAGCTAAATGCTGTTCTGATAATACTGTATGTTGATTGAATATTATGCCAGCTATGCTATTGTTGATGCTAGTCAGAAAGTAATGCCATTGTTACTGCATGCTGCTGGAATATTATGCCAGCTATGCTATTGTTGATGCTAGTCAGAAAGTAATGCCATTGTTAGTGTATGCTGCTGGAATATTATGCCAGCTATGCTATTGTTGATGCTAGTCAGAAAGTAATGCCATTGTTAGTGTATGCTGCTGGAATATTATGCCAGCTATGCTATTGTTGATGCTAGTCAGAAAGTAATGCCATTGTTAGTGTATGCTGCTGAAATATTATGCCAGCTATGCTATTGTTGATGCTAGTCAGAAAGTAATGCCATTGTTAGTGTATGCTGCTGGAATATTATGCCAGGTATGCTATTGTTGATGCTAGTCAAAAAGTAATTCACATGTTATTGTATGCTGATGGGATACTATGCCAGCTATGTTAATATTGGTTGTTAGTTGAATTTAGTGCTTCTTCCTGTTTAACAAGGCCGCAGCCATATCACCTGTTTGCAACCCTGCTTAAACTCTGCCTATTGTTGTTGTTTGCTAAAGACTGTGCATCAACTGCAACCATACCAACTGTATGTATGCCTGCTTGAGCTCTGCTTAATAATGTTGGCTGCTTAAAGACTGTGTATCAATGCCGCAGCCATATCACCTGTTTGCATCCCTGCTTAAACTCTGCCTATTGTTGTTGGTTGCTAAAGACTGTGCATCAAGGTCACATCCTGTATGTATACCTGCTATCAAAGGTGAGAAATTACACTTGCCTCTCTGTCACGGTGTGCTTGCGACAATGGAAAATAAGACTTGACAGAAGGCAAAGAAACTTTGTGTCAGCACATCTCAAGTACCTGGGTTTTACATATGTGCACGCAGATCTAAGGTTGCTTAGAGATCTGCATGCACATTAAGAGGGAAGTGGGCAGGCAGCTGACATCTGATAATGTCAGCTGGCCAACCCCGCACCTGCGTCATTAGCCCATTAGCATGAGAACGCCCAGCGTTCTCATGGGAACGCCCATGAAATGCTGGGCATTCCCATGTGCGAATGGGTCGCCCCCCTGCCCTCCGTTCACAAGGATGGGTGCATGCATCCAGCAAACACTTTTTTTGCAGTGGCCGCATGAACCCAGCGCATGCAGATGTGCAGAAATGTGCAATGCAAAAACATCGGCCCTGTGCGATAAGGTCCATTGTCCTTCTTAGGAGTTAATTGGTGGAAGATTATTGAGTCAAATTGGGTGGTCGCCCAGAGCTCTGGCCCCATCTGCAGCCCAATGTAGATTACTTGCATGAACCAATAAGCAATAGCTTGCCTAAGTTTGTTATGCATCTAAAAAGGAAACCCTGGAAGCACATACAATGCTTCCTGATGTTCCTTGGTCCTCACATCGCTGCTCAATGCCCTCTGAGAGGGCATTGATGCCATATACTCAGCTGGTAAGTTTATAGAGTATCAATACCTGTCTGAAACAGTGGTATGTCTAAAGAGGAGTTTAGTGTATGACTATTTCAGACTTGGTTTATTAAGTGAATGGTGATTACAAATTAATTACAAATGAACTACAGTATACCTTTGTTTTTTTCTCATAATACCTAATTTCCACATAGAACTTAATAATGGTTTTGGATATGTGTGTGTGTGTGTGTGTGTGTGTGTGTGTGTGTGTGTGTGTGTGTATTTAGTAGGACAGTATTTAATTTTATTTGTTTGCTAAATTGTATTAGAAACTATACAAAGAAGAAAAATATCTGTAACTTTTGGTTTTATAATATTGTAAGTGTTGAGTTAATGACAGTTTCATTCATCATAGATGGTTAATGCACTGTTTACATTTTGCTAGACAAACCTTTGCTCCTCCATTGGTGGTGTCAATTGTATCCTGTGTCACTGGTGACAAATCATAATATTTTCTAACTGTGTTATAGCTTGGTAACCCCATGTCTCTTCCGTGCTGAATACTTGCAGCTAGCAAATCTGTTCGGGAATATTTAATTTGGCCATACCAGTAGTCTGAAATAAAGACATCAATGTTATGTTATATTTTTTTATATACACTTCTCTCCCATTGCACTGAAACATTGGAACACAAACAGTCAATAATAAGTTGCAGTCCATTCCTTTTTGGCTGTTCTAAAATGTAAGTTCTATTGATCCCTCCATGCTGATAAAGCATTTCACAGGATTAGCTTTTCTTTCATTCTTGAAATCCTATATGATTGTACTTCCAGCAGGATTTGGCTATTTTTTAGTAGATAGAAGAGAAGATTTTGGTGTTTGATGATGATTCCCTGGCTATATGATCCCCTCCCCGCAACTTTATATAACAATTTATCAACCTATAGCTCATGGCAGATAACAAAATGACCTATTACCTAATAAATGCTCTCTACCTTCATGCATCACACTTCATCCTTGGCCTAATTAATTCCACTGTGAACAAATTAGCACAACTTTGTTTGGAAGCCCAATAAGACACAACACCAGGCAGTTTATACTACATAAATTATGATACTGTCTCAATAGGAATATATCCCCAGGTTCTTGCATCCACTGGAGCAAATACAATAGATTAGCTTCTTGCTTCTGTTCCACTATATCAGTGTTTTGCTAAGAATGCGACACTTAAATATGAAATAAGAGCGGTACTCCCAGTCTAATGAGTGGAGGATGCCACCACCATCTCACACCTGCCAAGGTAATAATCAGTGGTGGTCAGTCCATAATGCCTAAGGGTGCAGCAAGAGATGTTATACTGGGGTGACTATATACTTTGTTCCTGCGATGCCAACCACTAATCGGAGAAGGTTCTTTCCAGATGTTAGGTGGTTCTACTTTTTCTATTAGACAAAGAAATAGCAATTATTCCTATAATAAGAATATGTGGAAGGTTACAATTCCCTCTTTTTTTGTCTAGAACTTTAGAAAAAAGTGCTTTTAAATGAAATGGCTGTGCCCCAATGCAATAATTGCTTCCATTGCTTTGGGCTAGAATGAACCACACTCCCCATATGAATAATAGAGCTTAAGAGTTTATAACGTGTATACAATAAAGGGCACAGATGTACCGTAAGGAAATAATACAGTACAGCTTAAAAAAATCAAACATTATTAATAACATAAAGAAACTGTAATTACAATTATCTATACTTTACCTCGCAAGTCTGATACTACTATTTGATCTTCTTTCTCAGCTATTTGTGAACACATACCCAGCAACAAATGGTGGAAATCAGTAGCGTTCTTCAGATTTGCATTCTAAAATGAAAACATACTGTAGTTAAGATAACTAAATATAAAAATACAAGTGTTAGTATTAAAAAATAAAAATACATATAAGTAAACATATATAATGATACTGTATATATATATATATATATAGAGAGAGAAGCAAAACGGCACTCAGATGTTTAAGGAATGATGCGGTGCAGGGTCCAAGAGGGATAATGATAGACAGCACTTACCTATCCTGGGAACCAGGTTAGGAAACAGACCAGCACTCACGTAGTTTGAGTTGAAGAAAAAAAGGTGTATTTTCAAAACATTATACAAAGTGTAGTGCAGCAAGGGTCAGCCTTGCTGCACTACAATTTGTATAATGTTTTGAAAATACACCTTTTTTTCTTCAACTCAAACTACGTGAGTGCTGGTCTGTTTCCTAACCTGGTTCCCAGGATAGGTAAGTGCTGTCTATACAGTATATATATATATATATATATATATATATATATATATATATATATATATATATATACAGGTTGAGTATCCCGTATCCGAGTATCCGTTATCCGAATTATTCCGAAAACCATACATTCCAGAAAGTGAAAAAAAAATTTTTTTTTTTGCTAAAAACTCACTGGGGACATTTGTAACATCACTACTGGTGACATGATATGTAACTGGCACTATATATGTGCAAGAAAATGATTGCTTGGCATTCAAAATCAATATCTGAGATAGTACACAAATTTTGTTTCATGTTTTGAAACCTTGTTTTTTGAACAAATAAAATATATTTGTGTGTATTTTATGTGGTAATAAAATATATTTGTGTGTATTTTATGTGTTTATACAGCATACATGCAAGATACTTCAAAATAAATAATTGAAATATTAAAATATTCCGAAATACGGAATAATCCGTTATCCAAAATTCTCCTGGTCCCGAGCATTTTGGATACGGGATACTCAACCTGTATATATATCTGTATAGATCTATATATATATATATATATATATATATATATATATATATATATATATATATATATATATACGAATCCAGAAGACCGGCACCCTCCTTGTCGTTTCGCAAGCAGCTACCGCGGTGTCCAGGCTCAATAAACAATACAGGCAGACTCCAATAAGCGGCACCCAGCGGATTTGAAGAAACAGACACAAGCCTTTGTTTTGCAAGCTTTCGGGATTTTATTTCCCTTCGTCAGGCAGCATACACAGGAGATAACAAACATGTAAAAAAGCTCACCTTAAATACCTACACCAGGTGTATGTGGGCGTTTCACCAATCACGGGACAGCCAGTAGCTGCTTGCGGGGACTTAACCCTACGTCATCAAGCAGCATCCTGCGTCTCGGTTGTCAAAGAAACGATCACGCTAACATTCTAATACGTGCGGACATAACATAATTCATCACTAAGTGCATATAGATACATTGCATATAAAAGTACCAGAGCAGCATAAAACGGAACATTTTAATCAGTACATTGCCATGCAGAACATACAAAAAATACATACAAAAAAAATCAACAGTAGTATAAAAAATTCAATCATTAAACACAGGCATTATAGGAATATATTCAAATTAAGTTGATCATTTAACCCTTTTGGTTTTACAGTGTCAAGTAAAAAAATCCATTTGGATTCAAGTTGCAGCAGCATTTTATTTCTGTCTCCCCTGCGATTGTTAGGTGGAACATGGTCAATAATTATATGTCTGAAATTAGCTAGACTATGATTGGCAGACACAAAGTGTCGTGCCAATGGTTGATCAGAAGTTTTTTCTTTTAGGGCCGCTCTTATAGAGTGGCGATGCATAGCCATTCTTTCTTTAAATGTCCTCATGGTCTTGCCAATATAGCAAAGACCACAAGGACATTTGACCATGTATATAACGAAGGAGCTGTTACAACCTAACACATGTCTAATGTTAAACTTTTTGCCTGTGTGTGGGTGAAAGAACCATTTAGTGGTAATCATGTGATTACATGTCGTGCACCCCGTGCATTTATAACAGCCTGGGCTTTTAGTTTGTATCATCGGATCATATTGCATCAAGGGGGTCACATCTGATTTCATCACCCAATCCCGTAAATTTTTTCCTCTTTTATAGCTAGTCATTATTTTAGTATGTTTAAGGGATTTAAGGTCTCTATCAGTTTGTATCACCGGCCACAGGTCCCTGGTATATTTTTGTATCTGTTTTTGTGCAACATTATAATGTTGTACCCAATGCAAAGTATCAGACTTAGTTTTTTTGACTGAACGTTTCAGTGCCTCCTGTCTAGATATCTTGTTCAGCTTCAATCTCGCTCCCCTAAGGGTATCATCAGAATATCCCCTTTCCAAAAAGTTTTTTGTCATATTATCGAGCACAACTTCCAGTTCTGCCTCATCACTCACAATTCTTTTCGCTCTTAAGAACTGCGAGTAAGGAAGTCCAGAAATGGTGCAAGATGGATGAAAACTACTAGCCTGTAACAAAGTATTCCGATCTGTCGGCTTAGAATAAATTGTAGTATTAAAAAGAAAAGGGTAAATATACACTTCGGCGCTACTCAGCAGAATTTTTAACAGAATTTTTAACAGTATGCCTTGTCTTGCTGGGTTCTATTCTTCCTGGTTTTCCAATTTTATGCAACGTCTTAAGGGCACCTACTGACCTTAGTGAAGGTCCCTATGTGCCCGTAGAGGTTTCTTTTGTTCTTGTCAGGAAAACACTGGTACTTTCAGCAAAATGGCAATAAATTACTGACCTTATGCAAAGGCCCTATGTTCATATAGAGGTATCTTTGTCCTATTGCTCTTTCAACAACAACAAGTTCGCATCAACTTCACTCCGCATGTAATCATAGGAAACACACTCACCTCAAAATGAGGCCCTATGTTCATGGAAAGGTATCTTTAGTATGTCCACGTCCAGTAATCCCCTTGTAATAAGGCTCGGATATAGCCGTAGCAAAAAGATTTTTTATTCCAGGACGTATACAATAAAAACATATAAAAAAATCCAATTAAAATACGCACAGTCTCAGGTGAGCCCAAAAGCAACTCACTCCCTGTATCCGGATACTAGGAGGAGTGCTACCAGATGGAAAAAAGTGGTCAAAGGTCTCACCTATGCTGTGGGTCCAGTCCTCACCAACGCGTTTCGGGCTCTAAGGTAAGCCCTTTTTCAAGGTGTGAGGAGTGTTGTAACCTCAGGGTATTTATACCCTCTAGGCAATAAAACACAATATAGACATCTAAAAAACCCGGCCTGGAACAATAATTCCCTTTCCGGTATTTACCTAAATACCTATCTAATACATTCTCAAATAACCTCTCTATCCACTAAACATATACACCGCTATAGTCGTACATGTAATGCAGAGATAGGCGCTGAGTTATACATAGGAGCAACATGTTCATACACAGTACAGTCCGGTAATCCCGGTTTTCTGTTTGTCCTCTTCCTCCGTTACGCCGGTCAGCTGTTTGCGGGGACTCGTTCTCACGGAAGTGCGTCATTGCACTTCCGTTTTCGGATCTCCTCCGTCGTTGGAACGCATACTTCCTGATTTTGCGTTCCAAAGTAGCGGGCGCCATTTTGGCTGTGGTCTGTTTAGCTCTCGGTGTGTATTCACAGCTTATTTTCTCCACCATATTGGAGATAAACTCCTCGGGTCCCGCATATCATACAAACAACATGTAAAAAGGAGAGTTAGAATTGTGCATTTGGTTTTCCTATTTACCAAACCAAAAAATTAAAAAATTAACATTATGCAGCCATAATTGTAACGATAAAAATATCGATAGATATATATGGGAATGGGGTGTTTAAAAATTCTGATAATATATAAAAACTGTTTAAAATATTATGGAGTGGTGGGAAACATTCAAATTTCATAGAGAAAATACAAAAGTATAAAAATATATAAATATATATAAAATATACAAATGCATGTAAAAAAACATAAATACCCGTATAAATCTTATGAATAAAGTGCATAAGGGTGTAAACATGTGCAAATTCTCTACAGGAAAAAATACATTTATAAGAAACATTTAAGTTCAAACCCAATATTTAAACCTCGGGGCTCAATGGTTTTATGTGAATATATCTTTTTCATTTCAAGACACGCTAGTCTTTTTTCTTTATCATTGGCCCGCCAGTTATCCTTAATAATATTTATACCACAAAAGGATACTAAATGCCCGATTTCCATATTATGAGTACGTTTAAAATGGGCTGAAACATTATGGGTCTCCATCCCCTTTTTTATATTTCTGACGTGTTCGGCCAAGCGTGTTTTTAACATTCTGGTTGTTTTTCCTATATACTGTTTTTGGCACGAACACTCCATTATATAAATACAGAATTTGCTACTGCATGTAATAAAATCCTCGATTGGAAACCATTCATTCGTCTGAGTTACTTTGTATTGTGTAATGGATCCACTTACTGTTCCTTTACAAGCTCTACATATGGAACAGGTCCCACACCTATAAAATCCTTTTGATTTGATGTGGTTGTATGGAGAGGGGGTATTTATTGCACTCTTCACAATAAGGCTTTTTAAATTATTGGCCTTTCTGTATATAAATTGTGGGTTCTCGCTCAGATATTTCTTTAACATGGGGTCTCCTTTGAGTATCCCCCAATGTTTTTTTATGATTTTCTCTATCTGTTTTGACTGACATGTATACCTTGTAATAAAATTTACACCCGGTTTTTCTTTTGAGGGCTTAGATATCATCTGCATTCCTGCTCTATTCGCCTGTACAGATTGTCTCCCTTTATTTTTGGCTCGTTCTATTATTTCATCCTTGTATCCCTTACATTTAAACTGGTTCTCCAATTTTTCCGCATGCAATTCATATATGTCAACTTCTGTGCAATTCCTGCCTATTCTCTGAAATTGGCTACTAGGAATACTCCTTAGCCAATTGATGTGGTGATTGCTGTTATAATTTATAAATGAATTGCAGTCTGTTGCTTTCTCGAAATTTCTGGTTTTAATCATACAATTTTCTATATATATATGTAAGTCCAAGAAATTCACATGATTAGAGCTTATATCGAAAGTCAGCTTGATGTTCATATCATTGTTATTTAATTCCTGACAGAAACTTTCAAGTGTTGTGTCATCGCCCTTCCAGACAAACATAATGTCGTCGATATAACGCTTCCAGGACACTAGACTGGCACCGTGCCTCACATTGGCATATATGTTCTGCTCTTCCCACCGGGCCATGAAAAGGTTCGCATAGCTCGGTGCCAGTCTAGTGCCCATTGCGGTGCCAGTAAGCTGCAGGTAAAAATCATTATTGAACCAGAAATAATTGTTGTTCAATATCAATGCTATACCCTCTAAAATAAAATTTTTCTTATCTATCGGGGTGCCCTCTTTATCCAAAAAATGCGCAACCGCACTCAATCCCATTGCGTGGTCAATGATTGTATACAAAGAGGTCACGTCTGACGTGACCAATTTGTAGTTGGATTCCCACTCTATGGTTTTTATCATTTCCAAAGTGGCTATTGTGTCTTTTAGATAAGAGGTGGTTTTTAAGACCAGTGGCTGTAGAAGGGTGTCCAAGTAGTGTGATAAATTAGACAAAATCGAGTTCGTGCCCGCCACGATCGGGCGGCCTGGGGGATCATTAATGCATTTATGTATTTTGGGTAAAATATATAAGACAGGTATAGATGGAGTTTCTATCATTATATATTCTTTTACCTTCTCTTCTAACACCCCTTTAAGCATATACATATTTAAAAAACTTTCTAGTTTTTTACTGATGGTGGCTGTGGGGTTACCTCTCAATTTTTTGTAAGTTTTCACATCCAGAAGTTGTCTATAGATCTCTTTGTTATAATCTGCTGTGTTGAGGATCACCACACTACCACCTTTATCAGCTGGCTTAACTATTATTTCGGTGTTGTCTTTTAAGGTCTTAATCGCATCCCTTTCTCCTTTTGTAAGGTTAGAATTTTTATTTGGTTTGATTTCCATTTTCTCAAGATCGTCCCTTACTAGTTTTTCGAAGGATTCCACCAAACATCCTCTTTTATGGGTCGGATTAAACGTGGATTTCCTCTTGAAGACAGAGATGGTGTCTACCTGGGTTTCCACTATTTCATTATTATCATTGCCTCCTTGATCTTTATCCTCGAAGAAGCGCTTCAATGCTAATTTGCGCACAAATTTCTGCAGGTCAACAAACACCTCGAATTTGTCTACCCTGTTGGAGGGGGCAAATTTTAGGCCCTTCTCCAACAGGGCAGTCTCATCCGCCGTAAGCTGGTGACCGCTCAAATTTACTATTTTGGTTTTATGTTCTTCTACCCGGACATTAACCTCAGTGGGCGTTTTTTCCGCCTCTATACTGGGGTGTTTCTTTCTTTTTCTTATTCTATTATGTCCCTTGCCTCTTTTGCCCCGGGATTTAGTATTTTTATTTATCTGTGTTTCGGGGTCTCGGGACCTAGTTCTAAAAAATGCTGTTCCTCATCTCTCAATGTATTGAACCTATTCTCAGTTTCCCAATCTGTTCTCTCCTCCCTCCAATTGTCTTTCTGTCTAAAATTCCTTTTTCTCCATCTTTTTTCTTTGGGTTTCTCCCAATACTGGTTCTCTCTATTATCTTCGTTCCAGTAATTGTTTTTAAATGGTCCTAGATCTTCCTTATTTCTATCATTTTGATTATTTCTATCATTTTGATACCTAGGGGGATAGTTCCGGTTTCTTACTGGTGTTTCCTCTCTTTTATAGTGATACCTATTTTGATTTGTGGGGTGATACCTATGTTTGTATTTTTTAATAGGAGTTTGGGTTGGTACTACTTCCCGGGAACCCTCTTCCTGTTCTTTTTGTGCAAAGCGTACCTCATTTCTGGTGAGACAGTGCTGATTACCCTTTTTGTAATCGTTCTTGTCTCTCCAGAATTTTTTCTTTTTCTTTAGCATAAGTTCTTTTTCATTTTTCTCTATTTTAGAAGTAACTATTCCTTCTAACTCCTTATATTCTTTTGATTTAGAGTATGGTTCGATTAATGATTTATATATTGCTATGTCTTCTTCTATTTTTCTTAATTCCTCATTCTTTTGAGCAATAATGAGCTGCATAAGTTTAATGGAGCAATCGTCCAGAGTCTGGAACCACCTGTCCATAAACTCTTTGGATTCTCCACCAAATGATGGGACTTTTTCAAGCCTCAACCCGCGTGGTACTATCTTTTCCTTGCAGTAGGTCTCAAGTGTGGTTAATTCCCACCATATTTTTCCCTCGCGGATTAGGGCTTTTTCTAATTTCCACATTGCTGTGTCTAGATCCTCATCTAATATGCTAGCTTCTTCCTCGTTACTTTCTTTCTGGAAAGTTTCTTTGACAAATACATTTCGCCGTCCTTTGTGGGCAAACATGCTAAGATATGTATAACCGTGATACAGATAAAAAGTAGATACAGTCGCACGCCCACTCTCTATTAGCTAGTACACGAAACTAAGGATAGGAAGGTATAGAGAGGTTTGGCGGCGCCAAGAGTTGCAGCCGTGGGTATATTTGTGGGGCACTAGCTCCCCTTGGGTACACGTTCAAAAAGAAAAGGGTAAATATACACTTCGGCGCTACTCAGCAGAATTTTTAACAGAATTTTTAACAGTATGCCTTGTCTTGCTGGGTTCTATTCTTCCTGGTTTTCCAATTTTATGCAACGTCTTAAGGGCACCTACTGACCTTAGTGAAGGTCCCTATGTGCCCGTAGAGGTTTCTTTTGTTCTTGTCAGGAAAACACTGGTACTTTCAGCAAAATGGCAATAAATTACTGACCTTATGCAAAGGCCCTATGTTCATATAGAGGTATCTTTGTCCTATTGCTCTTTCAACAACAACAAGTTCGCATCAACTTCACTCCGCATGTAATCATAGGAAACACACTCACCTCAAAATGAGGCCCTATGTTCATGGAAAGGTATCTTTAGTATGTCCACGTCCAGTAATCCCCTTGTAATAAGGCTCGGATATAGCCGTAGCAAAAAGATTTTTTATTCCAGGACGTATACAATAAAAACATATAAAAAAATCCAATTAAAATACGCACAGTCTCAGGTGAGCCCAAAAGCAACTCACTCCCTGTATCCGGATACTAGGAGGAGTGCTACCAGATGGAAAAAAGTGGTCAAAGGTCTCACCTATGCTGTGGGTCCAGTCCTCACCAACGCGTTTCGGGCTCTAAGGTAAGCCCTTTTTCAAGGTGTGAGGAGTGTTGTAACCTCAGGGTATTTATACCCTCTAGGCAATAAAACACAATATAGACATCTAAAAAACCCGGCCTGGAACAATAATTCCCTTTCCGGTATTTACCTAAATACCTATCTAATACATTCTCAAATAACCTCTCTATCCACTAAACATATACACCGCTATAGTCGTACATGTAATGCAGAGATAGGCGCTGAGTTATACATAGGAGCAACATGTTCATACACAGTACAGTCCGGTAATCCCGGTTTTCTGTTTGTCCTCTTCCTCCGTTACGCCGGTCAGCTGTTTGCGGGGACTCGTTCTCACGGAAGTGCGTCATTGCACTTCCGTTTTCGGATCTCCTCCGTCGTTGGAACGCATACTTCCTGATTTTGCGTTCCAAAGTAGCGGGCGCCATTTTGGCTGTGGTCTGTTTAGCTCTCGGTGTGTATTCACAGCTTATTTTCTCCACCATATTGGAGATAAACTCCTCGGGTCCCGCATATCATACAAACAACATGTAAAAAGGAGAGTTAGAATTGTGCATTTGGTTTTCCTATTTACCAAACCAAAAAATTAAAAAATTAACATTATGCAGCCATAATTGTAACGATAAAAATATCGATAGATATATATGGGAATGGGGTGTTTAAAAATACTGATAATATATAAAAACTGTTTAAAATATTATGGAGTGGTGGGAAACATTCAAATTTCATAGAGAAAATACAAAAGTATAAAAATATATAAATATATATAAAATATACAAATGCATGTAAAAAAACATAAATACCCGTATAAATCTTATGAATAAAGTGCATAAGGGTGTAAACATGTGCAAATTCTCTACAGGAAAAAATACATTTATAAGAAACATTTAAGTTCAAACCCAATATTTAAACCTCGGGGCTCAATGGTTTTATGTGAATATATCTTTTTCATTTCAAGACACGCTAGTCTTTTTTCTTTATCATTGGCCCGCCAGTTATCCTTAATAATATTTATACCACAAAAGGATACTAAATGCCCGATTTCCATATTATGAGTACGTTTAAAATGGGCTGAAACATTATGGGTCTCCATCCCCTTTTTTATATTTCTGACGTGTTCGGCCAAGCGTGTTTTTAACATTCTGGTTGTTTTTCCTATATACTGTTTTTGGCACGAACACTCCATTATATAAATACAGAATTTGCTACTGCATGTAATAAAATCCTCGATTGGAAACCATTCATTCGTCTGAGTTACTTTGTATTGTGTAATGGATCCACTTACTGTTCCTTTACAAGCTCTACATATGGAACAGGTCCCACACCTATAAAATCCTTTTGATTTGATGTGGTTGTATGGAGAGGGGGTATTTATTGCACTCTTCACAATAAGGCTTTTTAAATTATTGGCCTTTCTGTATATAAATTGTGGGTTCTCGCTCAGATATTTCTTTAACATGGGGTCTCCTTTGAGTATCCCCCAATGTTTTTTTATGATTTTCTCTATCTGTTTTGACTGACATGTATACCTTGTAATAAAATTTACACCCGGTTTTTCTTTTGAGGGCTTAGATATCATCTGCATTCCTGCTCTATTCGCCTGTACAGATTGTCTCCCTTTATTTTTGGCTCGTTCTATTATTTCATCCTTGTATCCCTTACATTTAAACTGGTTCTCCAATTTTTCCGCATGCAATTCATATATGTCAACTTCTGTGCAATTCCTGCCTATTCTCTGAAATTGGCTACTAGGAATACTCCTTAGCCAATTGATGTGGTGATTGCTGTTATAATTTATAAATGAATTGCAGTCTGTTGCTTTCTCGAAATTTCTGGTTTTAATCATACAATTTTCTATATATATATGTAAGTCCAAGAAATTCACATGATTAGAGCTTATATCGAAAGTCAGCTTGATGTTCATATCATTGTTATTTAATTCCTGACAGAAACTTTCAAGTGTTGTGTCATCGCCCTTCCAGACAAACATAATGTCGTCGATATAACGCTTCCAGGACACTAGACTGGCACCGTGCCTCACATTGGCATATATGTTCTGCTCTTCCCACCGGGCCATGAAAAGGTTCGCATAGCTCGGTGCCAGTCTAGTGCCCATTGCGGTGCCAGTAAGCTGCAGGTAAAAATCATTATTGAACCAGAAATAATTGTTGTTCAATATCAATGCTATACCCTCTAAAATAAAATTTTTCTTATCTATCGGGGTGCCCTCTTTATCCAAAAAATGCGCAACCGCACTCAATCCCATTGCGTGGTCAATGATTGTATACAAAGAGGTCACGTCTGACGTGACCAATTTGTAGTTGGATTCCCACTCTATGGTTTTTATCATTTCCAAAGTGGCTATTGTGTCTTTTAGATAAGAGGTGGTTTTTAAGACCAGTGGCTGTAGAAGGGTGTCCAAGTAGTGTGATAAATTAGACAAAATCGAGTTCGTGCCCGCCACGATCGGGCGGCCTGGGGGATCATTAATGCATTTATGTATTTTGGGTAAAATATATAAGACAGGTATAGATGGAGTTTCTATCATTATATATTCTTTTACCTTCTCTTCTAACACCCCTTTAAGCATATACATATTTAAAAAACTTTCTAGTTTTTTACTGATGGTGGCTGTGGGGTTACCTCTCAATTTTTTGTAAGTTTTCACATCCAGAAGTTGTCTATAGATCTCTTTGTTATAATCTGCTGTGTTGAGGATCACCACACTACCACCTTTATCAGCTGGCTTAACTATTATTTCGGTGTTGTCTTTTAAGGTCTTAATCGCATCCCTTTCTCCTTTTGTAAGGTTAGAATTTTTATTTGGTTTGATTTCCATTTTCTCAAGATCGTCCCTTACTAGTTTTTCGAAGGATTCCACCAAACATCCTCTTTTATGGGTCGGATTAAACGTGGATTTCCTCTTGAAGACAGAGATGGTGTCTACCTGGGTTTCCACTATTTCATTATTATCATTGCCTCCTTGATCTTTATCCTCGAAGAAGCGCTTCAATGCTAATTTGCGCACAAATTTCTGCAGGTCAACAAACACCTCGAATTTGTCTACCCTGTTGGAGGGGGCAAATTTTAGGCCCTTCTCCAACAGGGCAGTCTCATCCGCCGTAAGCTGGTGACCGCTCAAATTTACTATTTTGGTTTTATGTTCTTCTACCCGGACATTAACCTCAGTGGGCGTTTTTTCCGCCTCTATACTGGGGTGTTTCTTTCTTTTTCTTATTCTATTATGTCCCTTGCCTCTTTTGCCCCGGGATTTAGTATTTTTATTTATCTGTGTTTCGGGGTCTCGGGACCTAGTTCTAAAAAATGCTGTTCCTCATCTCTCAATGTATTGAACCTATTCTCAGTTTCCCAATCTGTTCTCTCCTCCCTCCAATTGTCTTTCTGTCTAAAATTCCTTTTTCTCCATCTTTTTTCTTTGGGTTTCTCCCAATACTGGTTCTCTCTATTATCTTCGTTCCAGTAATTGTTTTTAAATGGTCCTAGATCTTCCTTATTTCTATCATTTTGATTATTTCTATCATTTTGATACCTAGGGGGATAGTTCCGGTTTCTTACTGGTGTTTCCTCTCTTTTATAGTGATACCTATTTTGATTTGTGGGGTGATACCTATGTTTGTATTTTTTAATAGGAGTTTGGGTTGGTACTACTTCCCGGGAACCCTCTTCCTGTTCTTTTTGTGCAAAGCGTACCTCATTTCTGGTGAGACAGTGCTGATTACCCTTTTTGTAATCGTTCTTGTCTCTCCAGAATTTTTTCTTTTTCTTTAGCATAAGTTCTTTTTCATTTTTCTCTATTTTAGAAGTAACTATTCCTTCTAACTCCTTATATTCTTTTGATTTAGAGTATGGTTCGATTAATGATTTATATATTGCTATGTCTTCTTCTATTTTTCTTAATTCCTCATTCTTTTGAGCAATAATGAGCTGCATAAGTTTAATGGAGCAATCGTCCAGAGTCTGGAACCACCTGTCCATAAACTCTTTGGATTCTCCACCAAATGATGGGACTTTTTCAAGCCTCAACCCGCGTGGTACTATCTTTTCCTTGCAGTAGGTCTCAAGTGTGGTTAATTCCCACCATATTTTTCCCTCGCGGATTAGGGCTTTTTCTAATTTCCACATTGCTGTGTCTAGATCCTCATCTAATATGCTAGCTTCTTCCTCGTTACTTTCTTTCTGGAAAGTTTCTTTGACAAATACATTTCGCCGTCCTTTGTGGGCAAACATGCTAAGATATGTATAACCGTGATACAGATAAAAAGTAGATACAGTCGCACGCCCACTCTCTATTAGCTAGTACACGAAACTAAGGATAGGAAGGTATAGAGAGGTTTGGCGGCGCCAAGAGTTGCAGCCGTGGGTATATTTGTGGGGCACTAGCTCCCCTTGGGTACACGTTCAAAAAGAAAAGGGTAAATATACACTTCGGCGCTACTCAGCAGAATTTTTAACAGAATTTTTAACAGTATGCCTTGTCTTGCTGGGTTCTATTCTTCCTGGTTTTCCAATTTTATGCAACGTCTTAAGGGCACCTACTGACCTTAGTGAAGGTCCCTATGTGCCCGTAGAGGTTTCTTTTGTTCTTGTCAGGAAAACACTGGTACTTTCAGCAAAATGGCAATAAATTACTGACCTTATGCAAAGGCCCTATGTTCATATAGAGGTATCTTTGTCCTATTGCTCTTTCAACAACAACAAGTTCGCATCAACTTCACTCCGCATGTAATCATAGGAAACACACTCACCTCAAAATGAGGCCCTATGTTCATGGAAAGGTATCTTTAGTATGTCCACGTCCAGTAATCCCCTTGTAATAAGGCTCGGATATAGCCGTAGCAAAAAGATTTTTTATTCCAGGACGTATACAATAAAAACATATAAAAAAATCCAATTAAAATACGCACAGTCTCAGGTGAGCCCAAAAGCAACTCACTCCCTGTATCCGGATACTAGGAGGAGTGCTACCAGATGGAAAAAAGTGGTCAAAGGTCTCACCTATGCTGTGGGTCCAGTCCTCACCAACGCGTTTCGGGCTCTAAGGTAAGCCCTTTTTCAAGGTGTGAGGAGTGTTGTAACCTCAGGGTATTTATACCCTCTAGGCAATAAAACACAATATAGACATCTAAAAAACCCGGCCTGGAACAATAATTCCCTTTCCGGTATTTACCTAAATACCTATCTAATACATTCTCAAATAACCTCTCTATCCACTAAACATATACACCGCTATAGTCGTACATGTAATGCAGAGGTAGGCGCTGAGTTATACATAGGAGCAACTATGCTCCTATGTATAACTCAGCGCCTATCTCTGCATTACATGTACGACTATAGCGGTGTATATGTTTAGTGGATAGAGAGGTTATTTGAGAATGTATTAGATAGGTATTTAGGTAAATACCGGAAAGGGAATTATTGTTCCAGGCCGGGTTTTTTAGATGTCTATATTGTGTTTTATTGCCTAGAGGGTATAAATACCCTGAGGTTACAACACTCCTCACACCTTGAAAAAGGGCTTACCTTAGAGCCCGAAACGCGTTGGTGAGGACTGGACCCACAGCATAGGTGAGACCTTTGACCACTTTTTTCCATCTGGTAGCACTCCTCCTAGTATCCGGATACAGGGAGTGAGTTGCTTTTGGGCTCACCTGAGACTGTGCGTATTTTAATTGGATTTTTTTATATGTTTTTATTGTATACGTCCTGGAATAAAAAATCTTTTTGCTACGGCTATATCCGAGCCTTATTACAAGGGGATTACTGGACGTGGACATACTAAAGATACCTTTCCATGAACATAGGGCCTCATTTTGAGGTGAGTGTGTTTCCTATGATTACATGCGGAGTGAAGTTGATGCGAACTTGTTGTTGTTGAAAGAGCAATAGGACAAAGATACCTCTATATGAACATAGGGCCTTTGCATAAGGTCAGTAATTTATTGCCATTTTGCTGAAAGTACCAGTGTTTTCCTGACAAGAACAAAAGAAACCTCTACGGGCACATAGGGACCTTCACTAAGGTCAGTAGGTGCCCTTAAGACGTTGCATAAAATTGGAAAACCAGGAAGAATAGAACCCAGCAAGACAAGGCATACTGTTAAAAATTCTGTTAAAAATTCTGCTGAGTAGCGCCGAAGTGTATATTTACCCTTTTCTTTTTGAACGTGTACCCAAGGGGAGCTAGTGCCCCACAAATATACCCACGGCTGCAACTCTTGGCGCCGCCAAACCTCTCTATACCTTCCTATCCTTAGTTTCGTGTACTAGCTAATAGAGAGTGGGCGTGCGACTGTATCTACTTTTTATCTGTATCACGGTTATACATATCTTAGCATGTTTGCCCACAAAGGACGGCGAAATGTATTTGTCAAAGAAACTTTCCAGAAAGAAAGTAACGAGGAAGAAGCTAGCATATTAGATGAGGATCTAGACACAGCAATGTGGAAATTAGAAAAAGCCCTAATCCGCGAGGGAAAAATATGGTGGGAATTAACCACACTTGAGACCTACTGCAAGGAAAAGATAGTACCACGCGGGTTGAGGCTTGAAAAAGTCCCATCATTTGGTGGAGAATCCAAAGAGTTTATGGACAGGTGGTTCCAGACTCTGGACGATTGCTCCATTAAACTTATGCAGCTCATTATTGCTCAAAAGAATGAGGAATTAAGAAAAATAGAAGAAGACATAGCAATATATAAATCATTAATCGAACCATACTCTAAATCAAAAGAATATAAGGAGTTAGAAGGAATAGTTACTTCTAAAATAGAGAAAAATGAAAAAGAACTTATGCTAAAGAAAAAGAAAAAATTCTGGAGAGACAAGAACGATTACAAAAAGGGTAATCAGCACTGTCTCACCAGAAATGAGGTACGCTTTGCACAAAAAGAACAGGAAGAGGGTTCCCGGGAAGTAGTACCAACCCAAACTCCTATTAAAAAATACAAACATAGGTATCACCCCACAAATCAAAATAGGTATCACTATAAAAGAGAGGAAACACCAGTAAGAAACCGGAACTATCCCCCTAGGTATCAAAATGATAGAAATAATCAAAATGATAGAAATAAGGAAGATCTAGGACCATTTAAAAACAATTACTGGAACGAAGATAATAGAGAGAACCAGTATTGGGAGAAACCCAAAGAAAAAAGATGGAGAAAAAGGAATTTTAGACAGAAAGACAATTGGAGGGAGGAGAGAACAGATTGGGAAACTGAGAATAGGTTCAATACATTGAGAGATGAGGAACAGCATTTTTTAGAACTAGGTCCCGAGACCCCGAAACACAGATAAATAAAAATACTAAATCCCGGGGCAAAAGAGGCAAGGGACATAATAGAATAAGAAAAAGAAAGAAACACCCCAGTATAGAGGCGGAAAAAACGCCCACTGAGGTTAATGTCCGGGTAGAAGAACATAAAACCAAAATAGTAAATTTGAGCGGTCACCAGCTTACGGCGGATGAGACTGCCCTGTTGGAGAAGGGCCTAAAATTTGCCCCCTCCAACAGGGTAGACAAATTCGAGGTGTTTGTTGACCTGCAGAAATTTGTGCGCAAATTAGCATTGAAGCGCTTCTTCGAGGATAAAGATCAAGGAGGCAATGATAATAATGAAATAGTGGAAACCCAGGTAGACACCATCTCTGTCTTCAAGAGGAAATCCACGTTTAATCCGACCCATAAAAGAGGATGTTTGGTGGAATCCTTCGAAAAACTAGTAAGGGACGATCTTGAGAAAATGGAAATCAAACCAAATAAAAATTCTAACCTTACAAAAGGAGAAAGGGATGCGATTAAGACCTTAAAAGACAACACCGAAATAATAGTTAAGCCAGCTGATAAAGGTGGTAGTGTGGTGATCCTCAACACAGCAGATTATAACAAAGAGATCTATAGACAACTTCTGGATGTGAAAACTTACAAAAAATTGAGAGGTAACCCCACAGCCACCATCAGTAAAAAACTAGAAAGTTTTTTAAATATGTATATGCTTAAAGGGGTGTTAGAAGAGAAGGTAAAAGAATATATAATGATAGAAACTCCATCTATACCTGTCTTATATATTTTACCCAAAATACATAAATGCATTAATGATCCCCCAGGCCGCCCGATCGTGGCGGGCACGAACTCGATTTTGTCTAATTTATCACACTACTTGGACACCCTTCTACAGCCACTGGTCTTAAAAACCACCTCTTATCTAAAAGACACAATAGCCACTTTGGAAATGATAAAAACCATAGAGTGGGAATCCAACTACAAATTGGTCACGTCAGACGTGACCTCTTTGTATACAATCATTGACCACGCAATGGGATTGAGTGCGGTTGCGCATTTTTTGGATAAAGAGGGCACCCCGATAGATAAGAAAAATTTTATTTTAGAGGGTATAGCATTGATATTGAACAACAATTATTTCTGGTTCAATAATGATTTTTACCTGCAGCTTACTGGCACCGCAATGGGCACTAGACTGGCACCGAGCTATGCGAACCTTTTCATGGCCCGGTGGGAAGAGCAGAACATATATGCCAATGTGAGGCACGGTGCCAGTCTAGTGTCCTGGAAGCGTTATATCGACGACATTATGTTTGTCTGGAAGGGCGATGACACAACACTTGAAAGTTTCTGTCAGGAATTAAATAACAATGATATGAACATCAAGCTGACTTTCGATATAAGCTCTAATCATGTGAATTTCTTGGACTTACATATATATATAGAAAATTGTATGATTAAAACCAGAAATTTCGAGAAAGCAACAGACTGCAATTCATTTATAAATTATAACAGCAATCACCACATCAATTGGCTAAGGAGTATTCCTAGTAGCCAATTTCAGAGAATAGGCAGGAATTGCACAGAAGTTGACATATATGAATTGCATGCGGAAAAATTGGAGAACCAGTTTAAATGTAAGGGATACAAGGATGAAATAATAGAACGAGCCAAAAATAAAGGGAGACAATCTGTACAGGCGAATAGAGCAGGAATGCAGATGATATCTAAGCCCTCAAAAGAAAAACCGGGTGTAAATTTTATTACAAGGTATACATGTCAGTCAAAACAGATAGAGAAAATCATAAAAAAACATTGGGGGATACTCAAAGGAGACCCCATGTTAAAGAAATATCTGAGCGAGAACCCACAATTTATATACAGAAAGGCCAATAATTTAAAAAGCCTTATTGTGAAGAGTGCAATAAATACCCCCTCTCCATACAACCACATCAAATCAAAAGGATTTTATAGGTGTGGGACCTGTTCCATATGTAGAGCTTGTAAAGGAACAGTAAGTGGATCCATTACACAATACAAAGTAACTCAGACGAATGAATGGTTTCCAATAGAGGATTTTATTACATGCAGTAGCAAATTCTGTATTTATATAATGGAGTGTTCGTGCCAAAAACAGTATATAGGAAAAACAACCAGAATGTTAAAAACACGCTTGGCCGAACACGTCAGAAATATAAAAAAGGGGATGGAGACCCATAATGTTTCAGCCCATTTTAAACGTACTCATAATATGGAAATCGGGCATTTAGTATCCTTTTGTGGTATAAATATTATTAAGGATAACTGGCGGGCCAATGATAAAGAAAAAAGACTAGCGTGTCTTGAAATGAAAAAGATATATTCACATAAAACCATTGAGCCCCGAGGTTTAAATATTGGGTTTGAACTTAAATGTTTCTTATAAATGTATTTTTTCCTGTAGAGAATTTGCACATGTTTACACCCTTATGCACTTTATTCATAAGATTTATACGGGTATTTATGTTTTTTTACATGCATTTGTATATTTTATATATATTTATATATTTTTATACTTTTGTATTTTCTCTATGAAATTTGAATGTTTCCCACCACTCCATAATATTTTAAACAGTTTTTATATATTATCAGAATTTTTAAACACCCCATTCCCATATATATCTATCGATATTTTTATCGTTACAATTATGGCTGCATAATGTTAATTTTTTAATTTTTTGGTTTGGTAAATAGGAAAACCAAATGCACAATTCTAACTCTCCTTTTTACATGTTGTTTGTATGATATGCGGGACCCGAGGAGTTTATCTCCAATATGGTGGAGAAAATAAGCTGTGAATACACACCGAGAGCTAAACAGACCACAGCCAAAATGGCGCCCGCTACTTTGGAACGCAAAATCAGGAAGTATGCGTTCCAACGACGGAGGAGATCCGAAAACGGAAGTGCAATGACGCACTTCCGTGAGAACGAGTCCCCGCAAACAGCTGACCGGCGTAACGGAGGAAGAGGACAAACAGAAAACCGGGATTACCGGACTGTACTGTGTATGAACATGTTGCTCCTATGTATAACTCAGCGCCTATCTCTGCATTACATGTACGACTATAGCGGTGTATATGTTTAGTGGATAGAGAGGTTATTTGAGAATGTATTAGATAGGTATTTAGGTAAATACCGGAAAGGGAATTATTGTTCCAGGCCGGGTTTTTTAGATGTCTATATTGTGTTTTATTGCCTAGAGGGTATAAATACCCTGAGGTTACAACACTCCTCACACCTTGAAAAAGGGCTTACCTTAGAGCCCGAAACGCGTTGGTGAGGACTGGACCCACAGCATAGGTGAGACCTTTGACCACTTTTTTCCATCTGGTAGCACTCCTCCTAGTATCCGGATACAGGGAGTGAGTTGCTTTTGGGCTCACCTGAGACTGTGCGTATTTTAATTGGATTTTTTTATATGTTTTTATTGTATACGTCCTGGAATAAAAAATCTTTTTGCTACGGCTATATCCGAGCCTTATTACAAGGGGATTACTGGACGTGGACATACTAAAGATACCTTTCCATGAACATAGGGCCTCATTTTGAGGTGAGTGTGTTTCCTATGATTACATGCGGAGTGAAGTTGATGCGAACTTGTTGTTGTTGAAAGAGCAATAGGACAAAGATACCTCTATATGAACATAGGGCCTTTGCATAAGGTCAGTAATTTATTGCCATTTTGCTGAAAGTACCAGTGTTTTCCTGACAAGAACAAAAGAAACCTCTACGGGCACATAGGGACCTTCACTAAGGTCAGTAGGTGCCCTTAAGACGTTGCATAAAATTGGAAAACCAGGAAGAATAGAACCCAGCAAGACAAGGCATACTGTTAAAAATTCTGTTAAAAATTCTGCTGAGTAGCGCCGAAGTGTATATTTACCCTTTTCTTTTTGAACGTGTACCCAAGGGGAGCTAGTGCCCCACAAATATACCCACGGCTGCAACTCTTGGCGCCGCCAAACCTCTCTATACCTTCCTATCCTTAGTTTCGTGTACTAGCTAATAGAGAGTGGGCGTGCGACTGTATCTACTTTTTATCTGTATCACGGTTATACATATCTTAGCATGTTTGCCCACAAAGGACGGCGAAATGTATTTGTCAAAGAAACTTTCCAGAAAGAAAGTAACGAGGAAGAAGCTAGCATATTAGATGAGGATCTAGACACAGCAATGTGGAAATTAGAAAAAGCCCTAATCCGCGAGGGAAAAATATGGTGGGAATTAACCACACTTGAGACCTACTGCAAGGAAAAGATAGTACCACGCGGGTTGAGGCTTGAAAAAGTCCCATCATTTGGTGGAGAATCCAAAGAGTTTATGGACAGGTGGTTCCAGACTCTGGACGATTGCTCCATTAAACTTATGCAGCTCATTATTGCTCAAAAGAATGAGGAATTAAGAAAAATAGAAGAAGACATAGCAATATATAAATCATTAATCGAACCATACTCTAAATCAAAAGAATATAAGGAGTTAGAAGGAATAGTTACTTCTAAAATAGAGAAAAATGAAAAAGAACTTATGCTAAAGAAAAAGAAAAAATTCTGGAGAGACAAGAACGATTACAAAAAGGGTAATCAGCACTGTCTCACCAGAAATGAGGTACGCTTTGCACAAAAAGAACAGGAAGAGGGTTCCCGGGAAGTAGTACCAACCCAAACTCCTAA